>NC_138888.1:16826056-18026056 GCF_965194825.1 Balaenoptera physalus | reverse complement strand
ATTTGGACTTGTTACCAAATCATTACTACAAAGCTGGAAGTTTCGATAATTTATAGGAGTCATTACGCCTGGCAGAGCAGTAACTCTACCAGAAATGACTTAAATGTCCCCCACACATCCCATATTCTTTAGTCCATTCATCTGAATCTCTCTCTCACCCATTTTTCTTATATACAAAATCACAGGGAAACTATTTTGATCAGAATTTTAAAAGAAAAGCTCTACTTTATCACATGGCCTAATTTCTTATATTCTGTTTACACATCTTGTACATGATACAGTTTAATCATGTATCCATGTCCATTCAATTATTTGCTGATTGCCTTTGATGTTGAGATTGGTCTTTTGCCTTGTGTTTGGATGTGTAATGGTTTGATATCATCATTCTGATTGCTGCCACTGTTTGCACAGAAAGTTACCATTCCTGGCTTAGAGTCTGTCTCTCTCTGGAGAGGTTTGCATGATGGAAACAATGTATGTCAAGATTCCTTGTCTAAGCTTGACTGCTCTATGCAAAATGAAGAATGCATATTTTTGCCTACGTATTTCACTATACAATATGGCTCTGTAAAGAAAGGTATTTAAGAACACTTTTTCAAAAATTGTATTGAGTTTTACAATGTAGCTATCACTATTCCTTTGAACACTTGGGTTTTTCCCCCCTTTTTTGTATTTAAAGAGAAAACTCTCCTATGTTGGCTTTGCACCTTGAGTGAACTATTTTCTCAAAGTTTAAGAAAGAAGACTCTCATCAAGAGGATAAATTCTTGTGTTAAAAACGACTCTTCATCATAAGGCATGTGAAATAATAAATGCATATTTGGAAATAAAACATAGGGTTTCTACTTAAACATGACAGCATGCCCGCACATGCATTTTTCCCTCCCTAAAGCTAGCTAAAGTGCACCAAGAGAACCAAAAAGATATTAATTCACAAGGGCAAAGGAAACCAGAAAGAAAGCAATGGTGGCAAAATATTTTAACAAACATTACTGAAGCAAGATGGTAATTGGCTTATCAGTGCAGAAGAAATAACTACCTAAGCTGAAGAAAACAAGATCACCAGGAAAATAGACGTCATGCTCCTTGGAACCCCACCTAGGGATGCCAGGTACTTCCACAGGCTGAGGTGAGGCATGGGGCTGAAAGAGCAACCCTGGTGGAAGGGCTCTCACCAACAGGTGTACATCAGTTCTTCTCCCCAGTTCATCCTCCTTGGAGGATACTGGGGCTCTTTTCCCTGGAGAAACTCAGTGATACCAGTTAAAGACTGAAGGGAGTCCCAAGGATAAATAAAGACAGGCTTCAATTGTAAATATTTTAAAAGTCAAGAATCACCCAAAATTTTAGGAAAGCCTCAAATTGAGAGAAAGTAGAAACCTGGAGGAAACAGAATTTTGCAAGGAGCAGAAGAAAACTTCAAAACTTCCACAGATATTTGAGGACTGTATTTGTAAAATAAGAACAGAAAGCTCTGAAAAAGAAACAGAGATCAAGAAGGTGTCTGAAAATTTAAAATATGGTAGCCAAAAGAAAAAAATAGCATAAAAGGGTGGGAATATAATGTAATGAATGAACTCTTCCAAAAAGTGGAAAAAAAGAGAGATGAGAAATAGAAAATAAAATTATAAAATCCATCTAAGATGTCCATTATCCCCACTATAAGGAATTCCTGAGAGGTGGGAGGAAACAATGAGGAGAAAATTATCAAAGAAGTAATAAAGAAGAATTTTCTAGAACAAAAGAACAGAACAACCCAGATTAAACAAGTCCACAAAGCACCCAGTCCAATGAATTCAAGAAGGCTAACCCAAAACACATCATCACAACATTTCAGAACACTCGGGATAAAAAATGTTTTATTTTGCTTTGAGAGAAAACTAGTCATTCATACCAAAGGAAGGAGGATCAGAATGGCTTTGGACTTTTCACTAAAAACAGTGTGTAAGGAAAAACAGAAATTCAGAGAAAAAGTGATTTTCAATCAAGAATTGTATGCCCAACCAAACTATCAATCACGTGTGAGTGAAGAATAACAGATGTGGCGGTATCCCCAAAATATACGTCCCATGCATGCTTTCTTAGAGGAAGCTCCCAGAGAATAGACTCCAGCAAAACAAAGGAATAAACCAAGACAGACAAATATGTGGGATTTGTGAAATAGAAAGTCTGACACAGAAGAATGTGGAAAGGAATTGTCAGGAGGACATCGATACTGGGAAATAAGTACAAATTGGAGCAGGAAGGTGGAGGGCTGTAGGAGAGAAGTATTTGAGAACCGAATAGAGCTGCTAGAGTATTTATTATGCATAAGATTTGCAAAATGTATTGAGAAGCATTTGACAGAGCCATTGACACATTGGGAGAAAGTAAAGTTCATAGAAGCTCAGCAGATGCACAAGCAATAGCTTTGTTAATTCCAAGACAAAAGGCATATGAGGAAGGAATGGTAATCATAGGATGCTATTTGGCTCAGCAGTGAACAGTATTTCATTGTCATAGTGATATAAACAGTGGCTGTTGATTTAACCAAAAGTTATGATATAACTATATGGAGAGGATTAGAGGAAAGGAAGTGTGTGCATGTGTTAGATTTACTGCCATGACAGAAAGTCTACAGTGTCTTAGTTTCCCTGGGAAGCACATTCTGTGCAGGAAATTTGCTGAGGCAAGTCCTTGGGATCAACTCTTGAGGACTGGAGCAGCAGGGTTGGCCAGAGGGAGGAGGTAAGAAGCTATGAATTGTCTTCCCCCTTATTTTCCTCCTTGGTACTCTGCTCATGTGTTAGAGATCAACAGTGGTTTTAAAAAAAAAATCCTGTATCATGCATGCATAGGAATAGTCCATTTTGTCCCAAATGAATCAGCTGAGAAGTGCCCATCATTGGAAGTGAATGAGAGGCTTTGGAGCCAGACTGGCTTCTAATCCTGGTCTCACAATTTCGTAATGGAGGTTATTTGGGGCAAGTCATTTAAATGTACTGTGCTTCTGAGCCCACCTTTGTGAAGGAGGTATAATAGTACTAGCTGCTCACAGAGTCCTTGGGAAAATGACATGAATTCAGACACATTATGCACAGAGACTGTGTCTGGCCCTTTGTAGGTGCTCACTAAGAGTTAGCCATTATTGTATATTAGCCTGAAAAAAAAATCCGGGTCACAATGGATCAAGTGCTCTCAGGCCACTTCTAGAGAGTGAAACTCCATTATTTTATTTAAATATCATTAATTTTACTACATTCAATTCCTCATCATCTTATCTTTGTCTTCCTCTTCCTTCTTGAATATAGACAGAAGAGTATAAAATTGAAGCTTTTGTAAAGCATTTCATTCAATTTTTTGTTTTCCCTGTACTTGGTTTCTCCCACCCTCTCCTTTCCCAAACACACATGAAATCACCTTATTATTCAGTGATAGTAGAATCAGGTATAATATTACTGTCCTCTGCTGCCATACTTTTGGAAGGGAAAATAAGGTTAATAAATTATAATAATTTGTACATGTTTTTCCATTGGTAGAAGAAAGCTTCATCACAACCTTTTAAGGTTTATGCGAGCAACATATTCCCAAGGTCTAAAGGATAACGTTTACACAGTTTGGTATATTGATAGGCTTTCACTTACCGTTGCAAAATTTCTATTTGCCATGCTTAGGAGGTTGTGGAGTTAGAATGGATTTGTGACATTCGGCCAGAAATTAGGATCCAGTTCTGCCATTAGCCAGTAATGTGTCTTTTCTTGGTCTGTCTCACTATTTGGAAATGGAAGTTACACTTTCTCTGCCTTTAGTCTACTTAAATGTCACAGAAGAGTAAACTGTACTGAGAGTTTGAAACGGCATAGAGTTGGTGAATCTCGTGGCACTTGAGGCCCAGAAGTCCTTACAGTAACTAACACCTGGTGTCATTGATCAGTGTCCTTCATTTTAGCTGTAGAATTGTATGCTCCTTGCGAATAGGCTGAATGCTTATGGGCTTTAGTTTCTTAGTTGGAACTAGGAGATGATTTTAAGAATAAAAAAGAAATGCAGGGGTATGTAGCTGGGGATTATGATCAGATCAGCTCCCAGTTTATCCATTTTAAATCTCCATTTAGCCAAATCTAAACACCTTTTGGATTAGGTGCCTTTTGAGGTTATCTTGGTCCCTTCTGCCTTCCGTTCGTATTGACTGTACTTTAATTTTTTTTTTAAAGATCTAGTCTCAGTTTAGGTTGAGGTCTGTGCAGTAAAAAGGAGGATCTCCTTTCTCACATAGGGAAACAGATTAAGGATCTGGGTCATGGAGCTACTCAAAGGGACAATTTCTGCTTTAAGTCCACACGGATTTATGAGTATCAGCATGATTCAAGGGATGAGAGCGCTGACTCAGGAAATCTGAGTCTTTTCCCAGTAATTGACTAATTGGGTTAACCATAAAACTGAGATGATTTTATGCACTATTCTTTGGGAATATTAATCCTCAATCTGATATGAAATGGGGAAAAAAATCCAATTTATTGTGTACCTTGAGGGGTTTTGTTTTTTGTTCACTGTTTTTGCAAATGGAGCAGATTCAAATGGAGTAGATCATAAGAGAAGTTAAGACTCAGTGTCAATTCTAAGATTATTTGCTTTTTATTTTTTTAATAATGATTACTATAGTCCTTTGAATGTTTATTTTGCAATCCATCTTGAGAAGTAAACATCTTTTTTTATTTATTTATTTTTTCAATTTTATTTATTTATTTTTTTTGAATATCTTTTAAAACATAAATTTCAGACCTTGGACAACTGAAACTGCTGGGAGGAGGTGTTTGAAGTTTGGGAGCTGGTGTGCAGCCTCACAAAAGGAAGCAATGCCAGCAATGTGTTCGTGATTGCCCCTGAAGTCAAGTTTGTTCCACAGAGATTGTAAAACCATGGATCGTAAATCCTTAGGCATCCCAGAGTCATCATAGACTTGTAGAATGGGGAGAACGGCCTTTCCAAAATTGCAAAATTATTTAAAAGTAACGGCTCTTTCTTGGGCAGAAGTGTTACTGACCCTTTGTTTCCTTGACATTTTGTCAGGTCAATGCCTTGAGGATAAATCAAGTTTCTGAATGGTGCTTACAGACCCTAAAAGGGGTGAAAAATGGTAGGTTGAGGCTTAAAGGCTGCTGTTTGTGGCAACTCGGTAAAAAAACATTTCCCTAAACAGGTCCGTGTTGACTCTCAAGGATACTTTTGGTGGTCCAAATGCTCTCTTTGCAATTTTCTGCCTTCAGGATAAGCAGTGGGTATGCCCAGGGTGACCCAGGCTACTATCGGATGAAGGCCCGGTGGTGTGACTGTGTTGCTTTTCTCTGTCCTTTCCCTCACTCCCTTCCCTTTCCCCAGAGTGGCAGCGCTCTAACCTGGCTGTAAAAAGTGATGAAGGTTCTGGTAATCATTGCTTGCAAAGTACCTTACTGTCTGCCTCTGCCTCTTCCTTTTTTCCTCTTCTAATTTTTTAGTTTTTATTTATTTATGGCTGTGTTGGGTCTTCATTTCTGTGCGAGGACTTTCTCCAGCTGTGGCAAGCGGGGGCCACTCTTCATCGCGGTGCGCGGGCCTCTCACTATCGCGGCCTCTCTTGTTGCGGAGCACAGGCTCCAGACACGCAGGCTCAGTAATTGTGGCTCACGGGCCCAGTTGCTCCGCGGCATGTGGGATCTTCCCCGACCAGGACTCGAACCCGTGTGCCCTGCATTGGCAGGCAGATTCTCAACCACTGTGCCACCAGGGAAGCCCTCCTCTTCTAATTTGAATGTATTTTGTCCCTGTCAAGTGAGTGGATTCATGTAGAGACAGTATCTTTCAGATTCTAAGTGTCTTAGTAGTAGGGTCAGTGTGATTCATTGTTGTATCTCCAGGGTAACATGTGGCCAGGCCTCAATGGAGCATTCTGATTTGGTTTGTTTTGATAGGGCTCAGTCAAAATGCAAAGTTTTTCATCAGCAAATAATAAGTGGAAAACTGAGTCTGATGTGAACCCTGATTTGCACCCCTTTACAAACACTGGTCCCACATCCAACTGCACCCCATCTCTGTGCTACCGGTGTCCTCCTTCTCACCCTTATATTCATCAGAAAGGAAAGGGAAGAGATGGAGTCTCTACTGCAAACATTACTTGATTTTTTTAAAAAACGCAGTATTTTATTTCTAATTAAAGTGACTCCAACACAAATTTGCCTAATCCAAATGCCCCCAATGTCACAGTGTCTACATTAAATTATCATATGTCTGCTCCCAGCATATACTACATGCTCAGTAAATGTTTTTGAAAGGACCTAAATTTGATTCAGATGCTTCAAAGTTTTGTTCTGAAAAGGTGAGTCTACATATTCTGTTATCACCATATGTATATATGGAGTTAATTCCAATCTTATTTCATAATGAGTCTCAGACATCATAGGTCTCCTTTCCTTCTCCTTCGTGGGACAGTAATTGTGTTCCAGGATATGAGATCTGCTACTAAATATGCAATTGCAATTTGCACTGAAATGTCAAATACATTATTTGGGAATACTCCAGATAACTTAGGAAGGTATTTAATTTAAAAATCTTCCTGAGGGGAAAAGTGAGTCTACATCAAATGAAACAGGAGGTACCCCTAGAAGTTTTAGAAGTCAGGTGGACAAATGGGATTCTCAGAACTTCAAGAAAGGATGGGAAAGAATCTTCATCCTAGATGGTCACATATCAAAGAATCTAAAAATATATCACACTTAAGTGCTTAAGTTCTGGATAAACATTAAAGGCAAATTTGGGGACTGTTAAATTTGGTGTCTGTATTAGTTTGCTAGTACTGCGAAAGCAAAATACCACAGACTGGGTGGCTTAAACAACAGAAATGTATTTTCTCACAGTTCTGGAGGCTGGAAGCCCAAGATCAAGGTGTCATCAACTTTGATTTCTTCTGAGGCCTCTCTCTTTGGCTTGTAGATGGTCACCTTCTAGCTGTGTCTTCATATGGTCTTTCCTCTGTGCATGTACATCCCTGGTGTCTATGTGTCCAAATTAGGGCTCACTCTAACAGCCTCATTGTGACTTAATCATCTCTTTAAAGGCCCTGCCTCCAAATAGAGTTGCATTCTGAGGTACTGGGGGTTAGGGCTTCAGCATATGCATTTGAAGAGGACAAAATTCAGCCCATAATGGTGTGTAGAAGTTGTCTTGGAAACATATGACTCAGGCAGTAAGTATTGAGTGCTCACTATGCTGTGTTTGGACTTGCTGGTATGGAAGGACACTTACACATAGTGTGGCTCTTACAAGGAGGTCCACCAAGTCATGTGGTTGTTGTCTTGAAGTGAGATAGACTGGGATATTCACAAGCCAAGGACTCTCATCCACTGTCCATTTTCTACCATCATCTCAAGGGCTCTCTGCTCCAGTGGCTTTCCGGTATCCCTCCGGAGCCGTGTTGCAGGCTCAGAAGTGCATTCTTGCCAGATGGATGTTGTATGTGGAAATATTGGGGTACACGCTAGATAAACGGTGCATATAAATTGATAAATTGTGTTTATGATTCAGTTCTCAACAGACCCATTACCTTTTAATTTCATGTTATACCAGTGCATCTAACTTTCCAGAAAGAAGGGCTTGGTTTAAGAACCAGTTCCATCAGCTATAGATGGTGCAGACTTGAGCAAGTCACTTTATGCCTCAGAATCACAGTTCTGTCATCTGTAAAGAGAAAGTAGAGTGGCCAATAGAATCGGGAGAACTGAATGAGATAACCTGTGTGAAACGCCAAGCTGACAAGAAGGACTTCATACAATTTAAATTTTAACATCATTAACATTTAATGATATTTCTGGCAATTTTACCCTGGTGTTTGAACCAGACTCCCTTTACCCCCTCACACACACAATTAAAAATAAAATTGGTGCCTGTGTAGAAACGACCAACGCGTATGATTCCTTTCACTTCCCTGACGCCTTGAGATTACAGGAAGAGAGCCCAAAGTGAAGTCCTTAGACAAAGCCAGGAAGGGACACCTCCTGGCCTATCTCAGAAGTGACTCTGCTGCTGTGTAGCTATGGGACCTTAGCAAGTGAATTAACCTCTCTAAGCTTCGGTTTTCTCATCTGTGAAATGAGAATACGAATAGTATCTACCCCAAAAGGTTGTCATGAAAATTCCCTGCAGTAAACTACATGAGTATAAAGTTTGCACAGTGCCAGGCTAAGCTTGTGACTGAAGTGGTCTGGAAATGTTTCTGCACTCTTTTCTTCCTTTTGTGGTGAGATATGTAAGGAATATCGTGAGTCCATTGGGAAATGGGAGAAGGAAGACAGAGGATTATGACAGGAGGACCATGGGCTCGAGTGTTTGAAACTTTGGGAAAGAGAGACAGCGTGTGTCCTGACAGGGGTACCTGCTCTGGAGCCAGACTGAATATAAATATCGGCTCCACAAAGCTTCGCAGCTGTGTGATCTCAGTCACGTTACCTAACCTCTCTCTGCTTCAGTTTGCGCATCTGTAAATTGGGGATGGTGATAAGGACATTTTATGGGGTTATTACGAGGACTCAGTGAGTTAATATTTGGAGGACATAATAAGCATAATATATGTGTTGATTAACTGTTTTTAATGCTAGACTAGGTGTTGGACAAAGAGTGTGCAGGTAACATCATTTCCTTCCTGATTAAAAGCATAGGCTGTTTCTACCCCAACTTTTTATCTCCTCAAAAAACCCCAGGTCCCAATGGCTCTAGAGAAAATCCTAAGTTAATATCTGCCAACTCGTATTTTTATTTTCCCTATCTAATTTGGTTTATTGTATTTTACAGCTTTGTGCAGAGGGGTCAGTATTCTAAGTGGGGGATGTCTTTAGCCCTGGGAATGATGCGAATGCCTGATGAAGCTTAACCCAAAGTCTGAGGCCAAAGGTGTGCCTGCAGAAGCCTGTGTTTGGCACAGTTCTTTCAGAAACTTTAAGACCAGGGGAAACGCTTCCTTGGTAACAGCAGTAGAGGAAACTCCCAGAGAGCTTGCTCTTTTGTTTAGATGATTTACTAAGCAGGTTAAACTTAACTGTCAGCTCCTTGACTGTAGGGACTGTGTCTCAAAGAGTTTGAAGTAACAGGGTGAACCCTGAATTTGGAGCCTGGGTTCCAACATGGGACTCTGACATTATCAGCTTCGGGCGCAAGGCAGGTCACTTAACCACTTTGAGACTCTTTGCTTGCTTGCTATGTGAGAATAATAAGATGTAAGTCAGCTTCACAAGGTTGTTGGGATCAAATCTACGTTGTGTGTGAAAGTATTTTATACTCTAAAAGGCATCTTCCAAATGTGAGTTGTTGTTGTTATTATTCTTGTTAATAAAGTCCCAGCGAAAAGCAAAAAAAAAAAAAAAAAAAAGCATAGGTTGTGGAGCCCAGTTACCAAGGTTTCAGACATTGCTCTTCCATTTACCAGCTGGGTAACACTGGGGAGGTTGTTTAACGTTTCTGTACCTCAGTCTTCCTCATCTATGAAATGGGGGTAATAATAGCAGTACCCAGATCATAGCATGATGGTGAAGATTAAATAAATCAATGTGTCTCAAGCTCTCGGAAGAATACTTGGCACACAGTAGGTACACATATATGGTTATTATTACTGTTATTATCAAATGGCATTGGCAAAGCTAAGGTAAAAGTAGCTCTAGAGTAGACATTGAGGAGAGTCCAGTTCTCTCTGTCCTGAAGCAAGTGGTGTCACGGGTCCTGGCCTTGGGGATGACTCAGGTTCTGTCCAGCTTTCACGTCATCTGGGCCATTGTCTTGGTAATAATAAGGATTATGCCTTTCTAGTAAATACTGGTTGTTTATTGCTTTGGAAAACGTAAAGGGAGGCAGAATTTCAGTTTTATAAACATAACCCACTAGGAACTATTTTAGCCCTTGGGCCAGTCTTCTGGCTGCTTACAGATTGTTCTTCATCATTGGGCCAGTATTTTAATCACATTAATTCTTTTTGTTAATGTTTCCTTTGTTTTTTTCCTTTGTACTCTTACCAAGAGAAAGTACTAGAACTGTGAGTCCTTCACACTTTAAGCTCTGGTTTGGAGATATTTGGGAGTCTTCAAACCCTGAAAATGCTTCAGTTAAAATGTTTATTTTAAAACTAGGACTATTGAAACATTTGAAGTGAGTTTTAACTGACCCTCTTTTTTAAAAAAAATTCTGTTCTGTAGGTTGCTGTGTACAGTAGGGTAAACTCAGAAGGCCTTCAAGCGGTCGTCTTTGTAATCCCCCTGCCCCATTATCTTAAAGAAACTATTGCTTTCAAAAGCGTAGACCTGTGAGTATAGTTCAATGACCTTACACTAAAGGAATATTTTAAAATACTGTTTTCAAATGTGGTGACAAGGGATGGAGAACAAATAGTTCTTCGAAGGGATTTTCCTGGAGAAACTGAACTGACTGAGGTTAATGTCCGGAGGTAATGGCCTCTCCCGGTGGGTCATTAATTCCTGGGAATTGGCCTGTGCTTCAATTGCTATTGCTTAAGTAAACAATAAATAACATCACACAGATACGTAATGAACTATAAAATGACCACTTCTCTACCTGCATTGTAGATACGCCCGCAGCACATACAAGACTGCCTTCTATTAATCACCTCCCAACTTGATTGATTGGTTTCAATCAGTACCCTGTCCCCTATTTTCTTTTAAAATAGATTAATTTCATACTTTGGAGGTCAGGGACTAAAAGCATTAATGTTAGGCCCGGTAAAAACGGTGTCTGTGCTGGAATATTTCTGACCTCTTCTCTCTCTCTCTCTTTTCTTCTCCCTTACTCTTTCTGTTGCTCTGTAGCAGTTAGCTATAACTCTTACCGTGCTTCAATAATGCCAAGATTTGTGCTGATAACATTGGTTAGTGGAAATGGAATGAAACTTCCAAGGACAAGGACTCTTTTTAATTAGGTTAATAATATAAGCTTTTGTGAGCTGCCCACCCACTTTCACCCTCATTCCGCAGTCATCCTGCCCAGCCCCCCAGTAGCCTGGAACCCTTAAGATTATTTCTTTCTTTATGAAGCACTTTGCTTGGTCTCCACTCTCTCCCAGATCTCTTCCTACCTCATTAGCTACCCCTTCTCAGTCTCTTCTGCCGGCTCTATCTTTCATTTTAGTTTTTCTATTGTGGTAAAATATATATAACATGAAGTTAACCATGTTAAGCATTTTTTCCCCTATTTTTAAGTGTACAGTTCAGTGGCATTGAGTGTATTTGCAATGTCGTGTAACCATCACCACTACCTCCTTCCAAACTTTTTCATCACCCAAAACAGAAACTCTGTAACCATTAAGACATAATCCGCCATTCTCCCTTCCTCCAGCCCCTGGTAACCTCTATTCTATTTTCCCTCTCTATGAATTTGCTTTTTCTAGATACCTCGTATAAGTGTAATAATATAAGATTTGTCCTTCTAATTCTGGGTTTATTCACTTAGCATAATATTTTCAAGATTCATCCATATAGTAACATATATCAGGACTTAATTCCTCTTTATTACTGAGTAATAATCCTTTGTATGTATATAGCACATTTTGTTTATTCATCTGTTGATAGACATTTAGATTGTTTCCACCTTTTGGTGATTGTGAATAGTGCTGCTATAAACATGAGTGTACAAACATCCGTTTGATTTGCTGTTATCAAATCTTTTTTGGATTATACCCCAAAGTGGAGCTGATGGATCATAGAGTAGTCTATGTCAACTTTTTGAGGAAACACCAAACTGTTTGCTGCAGCATCTGCTGCACCATTTTACTTTCCTACCAGCACAAAGGTTCCAATTTCTTCAAATCCTAACACTTGTTATTTTCCTTTTTAAAAAGAAATAATAATCAACCTAATGGGTGTGAAGTGGTATCTCGCTGTTGGCTCTATCTTGTTTTCTAAACTTGTCATCATTGGAGCACTTGAGGACTTGAACTCTGTGTCTCTTCTCTGCCCACTTACTTCCACCCTTTTGGTGGAATCTCCTGTCTAAATACCATGGGCATGCTGATGTATATTGCTAGCCGCCACTTCTAGACTTAAGTAAGCTATTGCATTGTGGGTATTTTTACTTGGATGTTCAATAGGCGTCTCAACAATAAAATGTGCAAAATGATACTCATGTTCCAAGCTCCCCATCCCCTACCAACCGTGCACCTGCTCCTTCCACAGACTTCCAGTATCTGTCAATGGCATCTCCATTCTACCAGTTTCTCAGGCTCCAGACCTTGGATTCATCCTTCACTTTTCTCTTTTCCTTGCCCCCTATATCCACCAGCAAATTCTGTTGGCTCTACTTTCAAAATACACCCAGAACTTCAGTTTGGTCTCTGTTCAAATCCTATCTGCTCAGTGAGGACTTCATATAACATAGCCCTTGCCCCAACACTCTCAACCCCCTTATCCTGCTCTGTTCTTCATAGCAGTTGACATCATATATATTTGTGTCCCCTGCACCCCAGTGTGAGGGCAGGAACTTGTCTGGCTTGTTTACTGCTCATCCTCCAGTGCCTAGAATAGTACTGATTCAATAAATACTTGTTGAATGGATGGATGGAGAATAAGTGGAAGATAGTGTATCTGCTCCTGAGGAAGCAACGAAATCAAGATTCTGTATATGAAACAACTAAAAAACAGTAAACCTCCCTGGATTTTTTTCCCAGTGAAAATGGATTTTTCAGATAACTCCTACCCTATCATGTGACCAAAATATGTCTAGTTGAGCTGAAAGAGTTTTTGCTATGTTAGACATTTTCCTTCTGAAAGAGAGGGTATTGAACACCTTCTGAAAGAGAAGATGTTGAACAACCTGATCAGTTATATTGCTGTAATAAACATGCATTATTTGGCTGTAGCTACTTTTAGTTGTATAGAATCCTGCTTTGTTGAAGCTCTCCTCATACACACTCATTTTCTCTTCCACTTCTGTTAGTTTGTTAAGAATTTTGTTTTGAGTGAGAGAGGAAAATGTTGCTATTATAATATGAAATGCACTAAATGATTTAGAAAACATTGATGGCATATGAATAATAAATTGATTGTATCATTATTACCACAGAATTTTTAAAATGTGCTTGGGGTTACAGATTCTATTAAATTTTAAGCTCCTTGAAGGCAGAACAATGCCTTGGGCTCTGCATTCTTTTCAAGGCCTAAAGTCACCTTTTTAATTTGATAGACATCCACAAAATAATTGCTGAATGACGGTATTGAGTATTTTCTGCAAAGGAGAATCATACTTTTTCTTGGTTCCTTGTGGAGGGAAAGCATGAGATAGTGGAGAGGATACTTGTAGGCCAGGGTTCTGGCGTTTTCTTCTTCTGTGGACTTTGGGAAAATCATTTTTGAGACGCTGTGAAGTACATTTCTGTTAGTAACAAAAGGAATGTATGGACCTCAGGTCTTCCTATCTCCATGGAGGAGCCCTACAATCACATGTAAGTAATGTGTAAATCGTAATGTGGATATTGGTTGGTACGGTTATTACTTTTTATTCCTACCGTGTTTTATTTTCATAAGATAAAAGAATTTAAAAAAATTTAAAAACATACTTTAAGCCTTATTCAGGTCAAACTGACTAAGCTTTGGAGCCCCTGCTGTTCCAGCCACTGAGCTGCACATCCAGTTAGGCATTTTTGCAGGCTTTGTTTCATTCAGTTTTATTTTTGTTGGGTCACACATACCCTCCTGTATAGATTATCTCAAAATCTCCATCAATTTATGACTTAATTCTTGAATTATTATTTTTTTAAGTTTAAAACCCCTTAACGAAATATCCTCTGAGTCAAATATGGATTAGTTTTTCAAAAACAAAGCATTGTGAATCAGTAATTTTTGAGGAATTATTGATTCTGTAAACTTTTTTGAAATGGAAAATCTAATTCCGGGTTATTGTAAATCAACTATACTTCAATAAAGAAATGTTTAAAAATTAAAAAATTGAGTCAATCCAAAAAATGGAAAATCTTTTATTCAGATGGATTTTGATTTCTTTTTCCCTAGAGTGCAGTATTTTCTACTAGCCTTTAAAAATAATTAACTTCTTCAATAATAATAAGTTCCTTTAAAAGAAGTAGAAAGTTATTCAGGGAAAAATATGATAATTTGTTTTTGGAAATTTTAAGAACGTGATGACTTATTTTAATGGGACTTGAGACCATGCTCAGCCTGACCTGCTAATTCTTTTATTCATTCAAATACCCTTTGGAAACTTCATTGTTCTTCATAAGATATTTGTAGCTTTTATTAATATAACAAAATAATTCAATAATTTGAATAAATATTCAAATTCAATTAAATAAAAAAAATACAGTTTAAGTGCTGCTGGGTAGCCAACAGAAAAGGAGAGACACATCGTACAGAAACTCAGTGTGTTCATAGTTTTCTGATTTTGTAATTGTCCTAATTTTAGACAATGAAAATTAATTTTGTCATGCACCTTAAATTTGATGTGGCCTCTGAGCTCGTGAGAGCAAACGCCCTTGTTTTATTTAAATTTGTATACATTATGACAATTTGAATCCATCTGAAACCTTCTGATGATGTATTTAGATTAACCTAAATAGGCTTAAGTAGATAGGGTCAATAATAGAAGCCCTGTCACAGAATTGTTGTTAGGATTTAATTTGTATATATAATATTAATTAACATAATATATCTATATGTTATTATAATTTGTATATAATATATATATATAATTTGTGTGTGTGTGTGTGTGTATATATATATATATATATATATAAATTTGTGTGCATACACACACACACACACACATATGGCTTGGAACCAGTGCCTGACAATCAGTATGTAATCCAAAGGTATTAGCTATGACATTGATGGTGGTGGTGACGATGATGATTGTGGTGATGCTCAGCTTCCCAGGATATCAAAAAGGAACAAAAAAGAATGTTTTGTCATTGTTTTTATCTTGCATGATGGGTAAAGGGACAATATGAAATGGAAGACAATATGCCATGCAAGTGGGTTTTAATTTTATTGCTAAAGCATATGTATGTCTTTTTAAAAAAATGACTCTAAGAGCTGTTGATGCAGTGCATTCAAGTTTAATAATTCTGTTTTCTAAAATCCCACTGAGCTCTTTGAGATAAGAAAAAAAATCAACTAAAAGGAATAAATGGCCAGAAGTCACACATTGGAGGAGGTCAAAGAAAATAAATATGTTCAGCACTAGGCCTAAAGGTTGAAAGAGATTAATTTAAATGGCTCCACTTAGAGAATGTGACAAAGTTCCAACACTTTATGGCAGACACAGTATTTCATGCTTAAGAATTGTGTCCAGCTACATTCTCTCTTCACTCTCATATAGCCCCGTATAGATGGACGCCAGGAGCTGCACACAACCGCAGCTCAAGAGAAGGATATGAGTATATGAACATGCCATCCAAGTTAATGATGCCATGGATTATAATGCAATAAAATAATAATCCATCTCTGCTCCTCGTGCAGTGCTATTTAATTCAGCCATGACATCCTATATGGAGATGTTTATCCTGCACTTCTCCCTGCCCATGGAAATGATTCTTCTGCAATCGGCAGGGGGATATCTGATGTTTCACCAGTAGGGTATATCAGCCCTGGTGATTAAAAGGATTACTTATTTGCTTACTCAGAAAGGATTAATGGCAGAGAGTAAAGGCTTTGTTTAAAAATCATGTGCCATTACTTTCTGGAGCTTAGGAAAGAGAGACCAAAAGGTATTAGATCATTTTATGAAGAAGCTTTTTATTCAAAAATTAAAATCTTGAACCAGCAAGTGGTCCCTTTCTGATGAATTCTGAACTAGTATTAAATAAACAATCATTTTCTGGTAATATGCTGCCATTGTGTTCTGGCATTCCTTTGACACCCAGGGTGTGCTAGAACTGTTTTACTCTAGCTGATTATTTGGGGAGATGATTTTTGGGTAGGGAGTCCTTTATACTTAATTGTATATTAAAACAGCATGATTAAAGAGCATTTAGTTCTTGCAATATCTGGGAACTTTTCTTTTCACAGTGTATCTATGATATTCCTGTTTATATATAATACAAATCTTCATATTATTTTTTATTTTTTTTTTGGGTCAATAAACATAATAGCAATTATAATGTTTTCTTTGACCCAAACATTATTTGATAGCAGTTATTAAATCTTATATCTATATGTGTGATTCCAAAATTGGAAAATACTTAACGATCTGACTGTGATATCTATTGTTGTTATTAAAAATATCGACTTTAATAATGTATAAGAACATCAACAGAACAATAGCTGCATTGAATCTTGAAATACATTAGACATTATCTATAAAATCTACTCCTTTGTGAAATTTTCAGTTTTGAAAATAATGTTAGTATTTCCCTATTTCACTTTCTGGTAAGCTTATAATGAGATTTAGTTACAGGGAATTTCATTTTACTGAGATATGTTTTTACCAAAGTTCTTCCTAGGAAAAATTAGACATTAGGAATTGCCAAATTTTTTCTAGTGAGCCACTAAGTAAATGCTATTGATTACTAGATTAAGAGAGAGAATCTGAAATAAAATTTTGACTTGAATCTGCCTTGCCTGGGCCTGGCTGTGGCATGAACAGAACAAGGAAGGGCCCTCATGGAGGTCCACAGATTCAGGAGAAGGAAATTGCATGGGTCCAATGGCATGGATAAGAACACACTCATTTCTATCCTACTGCTCTCATTTTCCTTGCCTTGACCTTCTCTGAATACTTTCAGAGCCATTACCCACCCTTCCAAACAGTGGTACTAGAAGAGAAAATTTATTTTAAAGGTATTTCCATTTGAAGCAGAATTAACTTCCTTAGAGTATGGGGAGATTTTGTTTTTAAACGAAAGTTTTATTTATTTATTTATTTTTGCCCATAGAAGGCACAGATGCTGGTATCTTCTTACATAATAATTAACTGAGACTAACAAAATGACACAAAGACAATTTAACATTCTATAAATATTCTCTCTGCTTTCATGATCATTTTATACAACACATGTGAAAGGTTGTTTTGAAGCACTTGTAGCTTTGCTAGCTTATCTGCCCAAACAACACAATCTTGTAATTTGTTTTGTGTTCCATATAAACTGAAACTTTTCTTATTAACCCTAGTGACATCTAAATATATGTTTGTTTACTGCCAGACTCTACTAACTTTATTGATATATTTTACATTAAGCTGCCTGGCAAATTTGCACATGCAGCAATTATTGCAGTGAATTGAATTTCAGAGGTAATGCCCTGGATTTTTCCTTCGAGACAATACAAATGATGCTGTCTAATGCCAGTGATAACTAGCCACAAGCCAAGTTCTTTTCCAATAAATACAAAGTTTATAATGAGATGGTGGCTTTCCTTTTACAGAGCGAAGGAAATTGGTAATGAAAATCAAGACTATTTTCCCCCCCTGAACTTTATTAAATCAAATGAATGACAGTTTGGTATTTAAAGTCAATAGCTCTAGCTAAAACAAACTGTATTATATGTGATTACATACCTCTTCTAAAATTAAGATAATAAAGATAGTGAAAGTTTCCTTTTTAACTAGTTAAGTTCGTTCAAATGATGCAAAGTTTTAAGTAGGCATTATATTTTTTGCTATTTTCAGTGCATTGCTAAAGTGGATTATAATTGTTGCCCCAATTACTTGAAAATTAAGGATTCCTTGTTGCATCCATATGTTCTGATTATTTCTACCAATTTCTTAAAAAGAAGTATGAACATGTTGACTGTCATTCCTCCCACTAAAATATCTGAAAATAAAGCTCCCGCCATGCCTCTCACTCTCCACTTCTGGAATCACGCTGGCTTCCTGTTAGAGAATTGAAACTACCTGTCGGACTACCCTATGCCAGAGTACCTTCCTTCTTTACCTGCTTCACTTACCCCCAGAGCTGGAATCCTGTCCTAGACCTCCTCACTGTCACGGGCTCCATGTCCCAGCTCTTGGTGTACCAGAAACGGTGCTTCACCCACCTCTGGGACCTCCCCCAGACCCCCGCTGCTGCCCTCCAGCAGGTCCCCGGCATAGATCACCTTTAGCAGGCCCACCTCTACTAGGTTGTTTACATGAACCTGATTTCCTTCCTAGACCCTCACAAGTCCTCACATCTCAGCCTTGATTTTGACATTTCCCCAGGCATTGACCTCCTTGGTCAGTACCTAAGCCCAGACCTCCTTTTTTTTTTTTTTTTTTTTTAAATTAATTAAATAATTTATTTTTGGCTGCATTGGATCTTCGTTGCTGCACGCAGGCTTTCTCTAGTTGCGGCGAGCGGGGGCTACCCTTCGCTGCGGTGCGTGGGCTTCTCATTGCGATGGCCTCTCTCGTTGTGGAGCTCGGGCTCTAGGCACGTGGGCTTCGGTAGTTGTGGCACGTGGGCCCAGTAGTTGTGGCTCGCAGGCTCAGTAGTTGTGGCGCATGGGCTTAGCTGCTCCGTGGCATGTGGGATCTTCCCGGACCAGGGCTCAAACCCATGTCCCCCCCATTGGCAGGCGGACTCCCAACCACTTCGCCACCAGGGAATTCCCCCAGACCTCCTTTTTTTTTTTTTTTAATAAATTTATTTATTTATTTATTTATTTATTTATATTTGGCTGTGCTGGGTCTTCGTTTCTGTGCGAGGGCTTTCTCTAGTTGCGGCGAGCGGGGGCCACTCTTCATCGCGGTGCGCGGGCCTCTCACTATCGCAGTCTCTCTTGTTGTGGAGCACAGGCTCCAGACGCGCAGGCTCAGTAGTTGTGGCTCACAGGCCCAGTTGCTCCGCGGCATGTGGGATCTTCCCAGACCGGGGCTCGAACCCGTGTCCCCTGCATTGGCAGGCAGATTCTCATCCACTGCACCACCAGGGAAGCCCCAGACCTCCTTTTGATATTGAGAATTTAATTTTAGAAGTGTGTGCGTACATCTTACGGCTATATACATACTCATATAAAGTTGATATATAAACAGTGTGGTGACATCTGAGGGGACGCTTAATTAGTACACAGAATAAAAGGTATAAATGCTAGTGTTTAAAATACTTCTTGGGACACTAAAGCAAAATAATGAGGAAAAAGGGCACTGGTTATTAACAGTGGTATTACAGGAAGGTCTCAAGAGACTGTTAATTTTATTCCTACCAGATAATGACTTTTGATAAATTCCTAGTTCCTAAGTTAAGAATTTAAATATAAAAATTGCTTCTTGAATTAGCCACATAATTGTCATCTACACTATGCAGAATTCTCCTGGTGGTTCTTGCAGTGATGGTGACGTGAACATGTGTTTTCTGGCTGATTTTCAACTTTGGTTTATCCCTCTCCAGCTGACTAAATTGCCTCTGTAATTTCGGCAGGAAAGCATGCTGACTTTTTCACATTTTCTGTTTACTTTGGAGTTTGAGCTTTAAGAAACTAAGACATTTGGTGTAAAACAGACAGCTAGTGGGAAGCAGCCGCATAGCACAGGGAGATCAGCTCGGTGCTTTGTGACCACCTAGAGGGGTGGGATAGGGAGGGTGGGAGGGAGGGAGACGCAAGAGGGAAGAGATGTGGGGATATATGTATATGTATAACTGATTCACTTTGTTATAAAGCAGAAACTAACACACCATTGTAAAGCAATTATACTCCAATAAAGATGTTATTAAAAAAAACACACACACACACAAAAAGTTGCATCTCAAAAAAAAAAAGGAAACTAAGACATTTGGGTTCTGCAAAATGTTTCCTAAACCAATTTATCTCCAGCTCCCTTGTTCTTAACATATTCCCCAAGTGTCTGCCTATTGTTTTAGCAGATTTTGATAGCCTTATAACATTTCTATCAGCTAAAGTTTGAAATACCTGGTTTTCATTTACTATTATTGCCTGTGCTTTTGTTTATTTAATTATGAACATTCCATAGTAGTCTGTTGTCCTTGAAAAACACTAAATGCTTTTTAAAATTGGGAGTCTGTATTATAGTTATTTCCATATGGATGAATATAGTGATCTGCAGTCTAATTTATTCATCTGGAAAGTCAAAACTTCATTTTGTGAGGCGAATATAAGCTCATGGACTCCCTTGTGGTAAATCTAGATGATTATTCTCATTGCTTCAGAATATATCATGCATACCTAGTTAAGAGACCTTGCAGCAAAATTGTCCTTTCTGAATTTCATCAGGCAAAGTGTATGTATTTGCCTTGGCTTTAAACTTGGTAAAGGAGAGAAGCTGATGTGGAAAATTTTCTCAGGTGCAGAAACTAGCAGACTATTAACATATGGTTGACATGGTTTCATTTGCTTGTCCTAAATTGCATGAATTGGCCTCATTTTGATGCTATCCATATTGCTGCCAGTGTTTTCCTAATTTATTTTGAAGTCATTCAGTCTTTTTCAAGCTCTTTTAAGCAGGAGGTGGGAGTGAGGGAATCTTGCCTTTGACATCACCTAGACTGGAATATTCTGCTACGTTTCACATGATGGTTTAAGTACAACAAAAGGCAAACCACACTCTACAGTCATATTGGTTTCTTAAACTTTTAAGTTCCCAACATATAGAATATTTGCAAGGATATTTGCCCTTAGTCTTGGTCAAATACCTTGAATGTAGAATTAAGTGATTTCATTAAAGTGCTTTGGAGGAGAAAAGTAATATATGACAGAAAATGTACAAGTAAAGGGAATTTAGCCAGAAGTTGTGACGTAATGTTAAGCAAATAACCTTCAAAAATTATCCTGATAGATTTATTTATACGTGCATAGAAAGTACCTAAAATTTGTGGCGTGGGCTCCATTCATAAAGAGTTTTGTTACAGAAAAGTCTCAGTGAAGTGGCTAATTTATTCTTGCCAATTGCCCATGGAAAGGGAATTAAGCCTTGTTAACTTGAAATAGAATAGATGTCCTGCATGACGGAGGAGGACAGTGCCTCTGAAATAGGCAGATGCAGAGTCCTCCAAGTTTATCTGTGTCACCGGGGGTAGTCAAAGGGACTTCTAAAAATTACTTTATAAATCTTACTTTTTGATGATTTCTGAAATTGAATTCAGTTGAGCTGAAGCCTTTATTGCATTGAATTTTCACACAAGTCAAGGACCAGTGGACATGAATAAGAATTAAAGAGATCCACAAATAGAGCCCTAAAAATATCCACTTACATTGCATTTGGATACTACCATTGGACTGAGTCCTGAATTGTCATTGACGGGTTTCTCAGTCTTGTCAGTATTGATGGCATCCCAGGGTGCCAGCAACTAGAGAGCAATTTCCTGCAGTAGTGTTGTGACCAGTTTGTATTAAGATGAAATATTGTCATGAGGCAAATATATGAAAGCCCTGCATTTGCCTCTGTCCAATGCAAGACATTTTTTTTCTCTGTTTGGTCAAGCACAGGGTATCCTCTCCAAAAAGAGATTTGGAAAGGATACATTGGCATTTTGATTGCGCAGTATTCATTGTGTTCCTTATTGAACACAACATTTTTATTGTAAAGGCAGAGTGAGTAAAGTGTACTATAACTAGTTACATAGTATTAAGACTCATTTGACCATTTACAGATATCTACTGTGCTTCTTTATCAGCTATCAAAGAGCAAATCTGGTTTACATCAATGGTTACAAAAAAGACTGGATGAATGGCTAATAAGGCTTTTCTTGTGATTTGGGACAATAATTTGGAAGTCTGCTTGGATGTCAACCCAAACAGCTGAGCTTGCTATTTGATTAAGGAATCTGAGTTGCATGGGTGGGTTTATTGGAAATGGCAGACTCTGCACTGACAGATGTCTGCCCTGAAGGTCTGCAGTTCTTAATCTTTTGTTTCCAAAATGTTTAGGGTGCAATGTTTACATTGAAACAGAACCCTGGGATCTTTAACTCCATTGCACTTATAATTAAGGCTACCTAAAGGACTTTGAAAGCTGGGACAACTGCACATAGCTTAGAGCACCAATAAAATGTAAACAGAAATGCTAAAAGAAGATGTTCCTGCAGACTTTGGCATATTGCTTTCTCGAATGAAACATCATATACACGCACCTCAAATAGGATATTGAGAGACAAATGGAAGTTGACTATACGATTAATCATGAAGTGTTTGGAACTTTTTTCCCTTGAGGACTCTAGATGTTTTAATTGTGACTATAAAATACAAGGACTTTAAAAAAAATAAAGAAACATGCAAAAAGAAAAAAAAAGAAAAGAAAAGAAACATGCCAGCATTTATCCCTACACAAGTCTAGCCTTGGTGGGGTAATTGATGGGATAAGCGTCTGTGTAGATACTTTCACAGTAAGATTTTCCCATGCAATATAGTCACTTTCAAGAGATGACATAGCATAGTGTTTAAGAATGTGTATGGAGTTTTCAGAACAGTTTTAGCAGCTATTAAGTACTACATGATTATTAGTCCTTGACTAATGGAGGCGTGATAGTGCTGCCATTGAGTTGCAAGAGTAATTTCTTTGATAAATTTTGATTTGGGACCAATTAAAAAATACCACCCTAGACATAGAAGAGAGGTATAACTATAACCATTCTTCCTTTTCCTGCTTTCCTCCCAGATATTGTATTTTTGTTTTTGAGAGTTAATTTTTAGGGGGATGATTTTTAAAATGAACTTTTTATTTTAGAATCGTTTCAGATTTACTCAAGAGGGCACTGTTCCACATGTGCCACACCCGGTTTCCCCTGTTAACATCTTACACATTTGGGTACACTTATTACAATTAATGAATAAATATTGATACATATTATTAACATTAAAGTCCATACTTTGTTCACATTTCCTGGATTTTGACCTAATGTCATATTTCTGTTCCAGGATTCCATCCCAGATACCGCATTACATTTAGTCACCATGTCTCCTTAGGCTCCTCTGGGCTATGATAGTTCTCAGACTTGCCTTGTTTTTGATGACCTTAACGGTTTTGAGGAGCACTGGTCAGGTATTTTGTAAAATGTCTTTCATTTGGGATTTGTCTCATGTCTTTCTCCTGAGTCAGCTGTGGTTATGGGTTTTTGGGAATAAGACCACAGAGTTGAGAGTTCATTTTATCAAAGTCTGTCAAAAGCACATGCTATCAACATGACTCATCATTGTTGACGTTGACCTTAATCACCCGGCTGAGCTAGTGTTTTTCAGGTTTCTCCTGTCACTGTCAAGTTGCCCTTCTCCTCCTTCCTGTACTGCACTCTTTGAGTGGGGTCACCATGCACAGCCCACACTTAAGGAGTGGGGAGATAAGCTCCACCTCTCTGTGGATTGTTTATCTACATAAATTTTTGGAAACTTTTTCCGTGGGAGATTTGTCTATTCTTCCTCCATTTATTTATTTATTCAATTATTTATTTATATCAGTATGAACTCATAGATATTTATTTTGAACTTTGTGTTATAATCCAATACTACCTTCTTTTTCTTCTTCTTTTTTTCTCTTTTTCTAGTTGAAGTATAGTTGATTTACAATGTTGTGTTACTTTCAGGTGTACAGCAAAGTGATTCATATATATATATATATATATATATATATATACACATACACACACACACACACACACACACACATATATATATATATATATATATATATTCCTTTTTTGGATTCTTTTCCATTATAGGTTATTAACAAGATATTGAGTATAGTTCCCTGTGCTATACATTAGGTCCTTGTTGCTATCTATTTTATATATAGTAGTGTATATATGTTAATCCAAAACTCCTAATTTATCCCTCCCTTCCTCCTTCCCCCTTTGGTAACCATAAGTTTCTTTCCTATGTCTGTGAGTCTGTTTCTTTTTTTGTAAATAAGTTCATTTGTATCATATTTTTAGATTCCACATATAAGCTATATCATATGATATTTGTCTTTCTCTGTCTGGCTTACTACTTTCTTCTCTTACTCAAATTATTTCAGCCTTGGCCACTGGGAATGCTTTTAGTTGGCTCCTGTGTCCCTTTGATGTGACCCCATGGTTGTCATTTTCCAGCACTTCCTTAACTTCCTGGCACTACAAGATGCTCTCGGCTCATCTTGTATATTTCCTATCCCAGACTTAGAATCGTCCATTTCTCCAGGGAGCCCTGGTTCCTGGTTGCAGAGAACTGGGCACAAGGTACACTTGTTGCTATCAGGGTGTTGTTATTTCTAGGCCCTTTCAGCTGTATAGGAATCTGTATATATACACATAGGTATGTATAGGGCCTATATAGGAATCTGTACATATACGCATAGGTATAACTGTTTCTATATATGTCCATATGTATCTATGTGAAGCTAAACATGGGTTCATAAGAGATGTCTGCAACTCTAATCTGCTACCATATATGTAGATCATTCTAGCCTTTTCTCCTTCCTTCTGATTCATTACATTTACATTGGGATCCTGGAACAGAAAAGGACATTAGATCAAAATCAAGGAAATCCAAATAAAATGTGGACTTTAGCGAATTAAAATAAATGTATGTACACAACAATGTATATACATGTAAGCCAATGTCCATACCATATTCATAGATCTCTTTTTTTAGTAGCTGGGTATTATTCCATTTTGTGGGTGAAAAATAGAAAATGTGAGGATACAAATATTTAGGGGTGACTATTTGGCTTGTTTCCCTTTTATTCTTTACTCTTTTTAATGGTTTTGAATACTTATATTTTGTACCAAAAAAATCGCACCAAAAACATTAAATATATTTCTTTGGGTCTATTTTTGGACTCTCCATTCTGTTCCATTATCTATTATTTCACCAATACTGCACTGTTTTGGTTACTGCAACTTTATGGTAAATCTTGAAACTGGATAGTGTGAATCCTCCAACTTTGTTCTTCTTCTTAAGTGTTGTGTTGGTTATTCTAGTTCCTTTGCCCTCCCATGTAAATTTTAGAGTCTGTCGATAGCTACAAAGTAGCTTACAGGTCATGATCCCTTTCCTTAATTATTATACTTGGCTCTCAGTAATTGTTTACCATTTCACAAATTCAAATCCATTCTTAAAAATTTGCCTCTACTGGGAAGATATTGACCCTCAAAATATTTGAGCAGTTGCAACACTATTGGAAAAAATGTATTTGCCCTCCCAGGTATTTTATTTAATGGTAACACTTATTTGAATGCATAAATTTGAATATTTAAATATTTTAATCCTCTTCTTTTTTCTTTGATAAACATCTCACTAGACAACGGTTGTAGTCTACTGCCAAGATTGTTAGGAGAGTTAAATTAGTGGGCTAGTAAGAGTTAAATATGCTTAGAGATTTAAAAGAGTTCAATAAATGTTAATTATTCTTATACTTAACCCATTTTCTCATTTAAAAAAAACCTTGTGCAGAGTTTAACCTCACATAATAGTCTGATACAAGATTTATCATTTCTTTAAGTATTGTTTAATATCATACACCTTTAAAGCACAATACTGCATTATATAAAAAGCCCTGCTGCCATATAAATGCATTTAATTTTACTCTAGGATACATTAAACATTTGTAATTTTAAAGTTAATGGTTTTTGAGAAAGTATTAAATTTTTATTAAAAGCACAACTTTGCGACTGTATAAATGCATACTTTTAAATATGGTAAAGGTATGAAATGAATATTGAGAATTTTTATAGATTTCTCTATTGAATGTTTGACAATTTGAGTTTATATGATATGTTCATGCAGGATAAAGTATAAGAAGCATAAAAATTGAATATCCATGAGCCACAGAATAATCTATAAAGAACAGATATGCAAAATTTCTTCCAGTGTCCTTGGGTATTAGAGCCTGCAAAGATCCACTCTTTCAACTGATCGTTCTTGGGCTCACTTGGTATTTGGCTTTTTTTTTCTTTTTCTTTTTTTTAAATTTATTTTTTGTCATTGAACTATAGTTGATTCACAATATTGTGTTAGTTTCAGTTGTGCAGCAAAGTGATTTAGTTATATATAGAGAGTTATGTAGTTATATATAGTTATATAGTTATATATAATTATGTACTATATATATAGTTATATATATAGTTATGTATATATATGTATATATATACATAACTATAGTTATGTATATAGTTATATATAGTTATGTATAGTTATATATAGTTATATAGTTATATATAGTTATATATTCTTTTCCAGATTCTTTTCCCTTATAGTTTATTACAAGATATTGAATATAGTTCCCTGTGCTATACAGTAGGCCCTTGTTGTTTATCTATTTTACATAACTTGGTATTTGGCTTTAATGCTGACGCTAACACCAGGAGCAGCCAGATCAGTGAAGTCGGGAAGATAAACTGTTGAGTTCCGTTCTGGAAAGTTAAGACACTACTCAGAGTGGTACCACTAGGTAACTGATATAGTCTATGTAATAAAATAGTATTTACTATACACCAGAAACCTGTTGTAATGGGACCCATTATAAAATGAATTAATACATACTATGTATCACATTCTTTCAGTTTTAAAAGACCTGAAAAGATTTTTGTTAGAGTAATTGTTTGAAATAACATTATTAGTGGTTTAGTGTTAAGCTTTAAAAGGCTAATGAGTTATTAGTGTGTTAAAAATAGCATTAATAGTGACAGTAGTCCTCACAATGTATCAAATGCATAAATAATGTTTGCAACCTATTAATGAGGGATTACAATTTACAAGTGAAATACATGCATTTCAGTGATAATTATTAGAAAGAGGCTTGTTCCTCCACATACGGTGCTCCTTTAGATAGTATATAAAACTGAAGCTTGATATAGTACAAGTGTTTATATCCCACCATCATTAAAAATTTTGACAAACTAGACAGTGGAGGTCAAAGAAATGTCTTTATTTTATGAAATCCTAATTTTGTCACTATTAAATCATTTCAGTGACTTTACTCACTCATTTGACAGCTGTATTTTGAGTTACTTCTACCTGAGCCCGGGAGTCTGCTAGGTACTGTGTACACAAGGACAAATACTTCACGGAGTTCATGTTCAGTGGTGGAGACAAAAGTAAAAGCAGAGGTTGAAAACCTTACATAAGGATCGATGACAGAGGTGAGAACTGGAATCAGCTCAAGAAGTGTTGAACAGGAGCCCCAGCCCCGATGGGGTGTGTGTTGGGCAGTGCTGGTATGGACTGAGGGAAAAGGAAAGGAAAGCTTCCCAAAGCGGTGAGGCTAATCTTTGGGAGGAGTGGCCTTGGCCTGGTGTGGTCAGTGCTGGGCATTCCAGGCAGCACAGGGCTGTGATCTTTGAGAAAAGAAAAACTCCACATTCACCCTGACTTTCTACCTGGACTTTCCAAACTGCAGCACAGGGAGGTGGGGCCCAAAGAGAGAAGAGCCTGCAGTAACAGCTTTAGAACAGATCAACAAATTGATAGAACAGAATAGAGAAACCAGAATTAGACCATACACATATGGTCAATTAACTTCTAGGATGGTAGCAAGTAAATTTAGTGAAGAAAGGAAAGTCTCTTTAATCAATGGTGCTGGCATACCTACATATCCATGTGGAAAAATAAACCTTGACTCCTATCTCATATTATACATAAAAATGAATTTGAGATGAATCATAAGCCTAAACATTAAAGTTATAACTATAAAGCTTCTAGAAGAAAACAAAGAAGAATATGTTTATGACCTTGGAAAATGTAGATATCCTAGGACAAAGAATTATTAATCACCACAGAAAAAAATTGATAAATTGGATTTTATCAAAATCAAACACTTCTGTTCATTAGGAGACACAACTAAGAAATGAATAGGCAAGCCGCACAGAGAAATTGTTTCACACACAGGAGAATATATTTATGATACATATAATTGCCAAAGACTTGTATCTAGAATATTAAAATAATTCCTATAATCTAATTGTACAAAGGCAAAATGTCTGATTTTTTAATTAAAAATTACAAAAATAAAATGGGCAAAAGACTTGAATAGCAACTTAAAAGGAAAATATGCAAGTGGCCAGTAATCACACAGAAAAGTACTCAACATTATTCATCATCAAAGAAATGCAAAATAAACCTAAAAAGAATACCATTGTTTAAACACAAGAATGGCTAAAAATTTAAAAGACTAATTGCACCAAATGTTGGCAAGGATGTGGAGCAACTGGAAAGCTCATAAGTTACCCAGAGAGTGTAAAATGGTATAGCCGATTTGGAAAACAGTTTGGCAGTTTCTTATAAAATTAAACATGCATTCATCTACTCTATGACTCACCAACTCCACACCTAGGTATTCACCGCCCCAACAAAAAAAAAAGAAAAAGAAAAAGAGGAGAACATATGTCCACAAAAGATTTGTACAGGAGTCTTCATAGCAACATTATTCACAGTAGTCTAAAACTGAAAATAATTCAAATGTCCATCAAATAGCGAGTGGCTAAACAAATTGTGATATATTCATACAATGAAATACTTTTTAACAAGTATTTCTTTTAACTATTTAACTATTCCTTTAACTAATAAGGAATTCAGTACTAACACACATAACACAAAAAAATAATCTCAAAAACCTGCTAAGTACACAAAACCAGACGCAGAAGTGTACATGCTATAGGAAACCATTTATAAAAAAATACACACGTGTGCATGTGTCTTATATGTATGAGTAAGCTACTCATACATATAAATTGTGTAGGTTGTAGGTGTTCCTTACTTGATGCTTACACATATCTTTGACTTTTTGCTACCAAATTCAATCATTTAGAAAGTCGTGATCATTCCACTTGCAAAACATATCTCCAGCTCATCTCTCCACATCTGTACTTACTATGTACAGCCATCGTCATTTCTCACCTGGACATTACATGAGTCTCCTACCCAATATCCCTGCCTCTGGTCAGTTGTTTCATCTATCTTCCCTCATACTAAAGCCTTACCTTTCTAACATTCCAATACGCCTATACTTCTCACTTGACTAAAAACCTCCCACTGTCCACATGCCCGTGCCGCAAGGCATATCATAACATTTAAAATGAAGGTAACCTTAAAATGTGCTAGACTGAATGTTTTATGTTTATAATGCCGTGCAATCACAGGCGCAACCCCTCGAAGTGAGTGCAGTTACTCCCTTCTGCTACACAGATGAGGCAGTTAACAGATTTGTTAAGCAGCTTGCCCAAAGACACATAGCCAGCAAGTAACAAAGTCAGGACTTGAACCTATGTTGTCTGACTGCAGAGCCCAAATACATGTCCACTAGACATACTGCCTCTCTTTATAGTCTGCCTCTAGACTTTGTTACCCAAACTAGTCTTCTACCTCGGCCCTGGGCTCGCAATTTCCATTCACACTGGCTTCCCTGTGTCCTTTTGCACATCCAACCTTCTGTTCCCGTGGCTCCTTCTGGAGCTCCCATTCCTTCTGACTTGCAGGCTCTTCATTCAAGTTCCCACTCAAGAGTCACTCCCTTAGGAAAGCTTTTCCTGAGTTCCTGCAGGTGAAGCACCACCGATAGCTGTGTTCAGCCACAGGCATGATGGTCATGGGTCCTTTCCCCCATATTCACCATTTTTTATTTTGAAGACATATTTATGTTTTTGTGTCCCCTCGTTGGAGCTCCTCCAGAACAGACTGTCTTCGTCATCATTGTTTTTCTCATTCCTTAGCGTACAGAGAAGCAGGTCCATAATAATTATTTGTTGAGTAAACAAACCTTTTACTGCCAGACACTCTAGGATCAAAGTTGCATTTGCCTAATTTTGATCTCTCACTGTAAATTATTTGTTAGTAACAAAACGGTTTAAAGCTCAACTGAAAAACTCAAAAATCAAAAAGGAGGGAAAAAAATGGAGATGAGGTATCTTGTTTCCTGGGCTGAGTAGCGTTATGAGGTTATTCTTTAAGAGCACTGGAGAATGTGGAATTTTTAGAGCTTAAAATGATTGGCTGAGATATTAAGCTGCTTTGCCAGCTGTTCAAAAAATGGATTGCTCCCAGCATATAAATAACTACTGTTATGTCTCTATAAAATTCTAGACCTTGAATGGCATATTTGATTAGAGTGAAATGAAAAAGAATTGTTATAAACAAGAAGGTGAGATTAAAAAGATGTATTCAGTAACTACCTATGATGAGTTCAAATAGCCTTTCCAAGTATAGACATAGAAAATTAAATAAAATACTTGCAATCTTAAAGGAACTAAAGCGTAGACCTTACTGGAGTTTAATCGTACTCTTAGCAATCTCTTCCTTTTATTCCTTTGGTGGGGCTGATTGCAAAGGAGAGTCAATTGCATGTCATTTTAGCAATTTCTACCCCAATTATGTCAATGTAACATCTTTAATGTCCATTTGTGTGATATTTATTAAGAGGAATTTTCTTTTATATATGTGCTTCTAGTAATATGAATTACTGGTTGAATGCATTAAGTATGAATGGTAGCAGCTTGTAAAAATACCCATGGGCAGGAATGGGATCTTCCATTTCCAGTATGGGTATCAATAACAGTGGGTGTCTTTTTCAGTGTCGCTCATTGCCCTACCTGATTTTAGCTATGTTTACATACAGCTGATGTTACTAAGTTCCATTCATTATGTTAAGTTATAGGAATGGAAATGTAACTGCCTTTACTGAGATGATAACAATTAACTGACTTGAATAGACCTAGTATTGGGGAAGTTGGCCGATAAAAATGGGAATGGTGAAAGAAAAGAAGAGGAAAAAGCTTGAAATCAAAATATTATTTCAAGCCAACAAGCGTTTATTGAACATTGAACATGTATGCCCAACTCTGTATTAGATCCTGAGGATACACACAAATACACAGCGGGAAATACAGGAGCCTCCTTTCAATATGCTCAGCAAGACAGTAAAAGATGCAATGCAGCAGAAACTTAAGAGTACTGACTGAGATCTATAAACTTCTAGGAATGTCTTACCAGGTATAGTGCAAATAGATCAAAATAAAGAAAAATACTGAAGGATTACTCACAGTTTGCTGACCTAAGGTCGAAGAGCACCATCATTGGAAGGAGGTAAGAGATATCGGGTACCAGATCCATCCAAAGTTCTCGAATTTGTGAGGAGAAGAATGGGCTTACAGTGCTGTTGGTGGCAAACCGCTTAGCCTGAGATTCATCCTGATGATTGGCTGCATCAAGGCAGCCTCAGGGTTCACCTGGGGACCACAGCAAACAGGAAGACCTCTGTTTGGTAAGGGTGTGACAGCAGCCAAGGGGAGGAACAAGGAAGAGCCACAGGTAGTGCCTGGTATGGAGCCCCATCCACAAGGAAGACAGTCGCAGGAATGGTGCCAACACATTGGTCCTTCCCAGGCCTCTTGGTCTGCTGGTAGGTGAATCAGTGGGGTATGTTTGTGCCAGTGAGACACCCTTGGGCAAGATTATAAATTCAGCTAGATTGACAGTTAGGGACACTAGGAGAAAGCCACTCCAATGTAGGAGTAGACACCAGGGATGGGTAGACTGCTTCTTATTCATGAATAAGAAAACATTAAAAATGAGCCCCCGCCTCACACACGCATCATGGTGATTCATTTGCTACCACGTATAGTTACATCCTTCAACACCCACCATGGGTACCTGTCAGAGTACAGAGTAGAGATATGAGTTGCCCGGTTGCAACCTCTTACTGATGGTGCCATGTGTTTGTTTGACTCGTTGCCCCGACTTTGGGAACCCACTCGCTGAGGCTCAGCTATCCCGCGGTGCCCTGACTCTAGCATGTGCATGCTTCATCATTTCTGTTTGCCTGACCTGCACCTCTTAACTAGATCCTTCGAGTTGATTGTTGGCTTCCGGCCCAAATTTCCTTTTCCCTGTGTCTTTACTCTTAGTGTTTTTTGCACTGCCTACCTTGCCCAGTTTTTGAGATCCTTCCCTGCCAAGCACCGTGCAATCCATTCAGCAACTTTGAGAGTGCCATGGACTGAATTATGTCCCCTCCTCCAAGTTCCTGTGTTGAAGTCCCTAACCCTCATGTGATGGTATTTAGGTTTAGATGAGGCCATGAGGGAGGAGAGAGAAGACACAGACAGTAGCCTTCTGAAATCCAGGGAGACAGTTCTCACCAAAAACGTAATCAGCTGACACCTTGATCTAGGACCTCCCAGCCTCCAGAACTGTGAGAAACAAAGTTCCGTTGTTTAAGCCACTCAGTCTATGGTATTTTTTTTATAGCAACCTGAGATGACTAATATAGACAGAAGTTTACAGATGAGGAAAACAAGACTCAGAGAACAAAGCACTTTCAGAATTTAGCTAATTAATCCTCTATTTGAGTAAAAAAAAATTCTTTGCTCTTTTCAGCATGCAGTACTGCATTAAAGATTGGCTAGTTTTCCCCACTCCCATGGTAAACATGCCTTTACTGAAATGGAGATAAGGTTTAAATTATCCATCTTGCTATGGGTAAGATATTGAGGATGACAACCTTAGACTTCCTATATTAAGATGCCTTTTTTGTATTTTACTTGCATCTCTATCGAGGGCTTATCTTTCCTTTCCATTACACATGGATTTACATAAAGGCACGGGCATCCAATCTACTTCTAAATCATTAGGCTGTAGGACTTAGTCTGTTGACTTTCCATAACAGAGCACTTAGCTGAACACCGGATACATGTGGCTTCTTCTGGATAATACTTCATTGTGATAGTGCTTTGTCATATTTTGGTGAGATAGGAATGTGCATCAGGAAAACAGAAATAAAAATTTGAGTCTCAGTTTCCCCTCGGCCACTTTGAGTGTTTTCTGAAATAAGAGGCATTTCTCTTAAGAGGCCAACATGAGAGGCCCACCAAGCGGTTAGCTTCATCCTTTGGAGAACCATGAGGGAGAGTTGGGACCAGCTCCCTGAAAGGCAGGAGGCCTCCATTTATTGGAGGCCAGTCAGGCAGCAACCGTGGACATTAATATGGTCCTGTGTTTTCTGTGCCCTCTAGGTGGCTGAATCTTAGCTTGTCCTGTCACTAAGAGGGTGAAACTATTTCCAAGGAATTATCAGAATCAACTTGGTATCTCTAGGTTTAGACCTGTTGGGAAAATGGCTTGTTTAAAATTTAGTTTTAAGCAAAACTTCAACTATTTTATTTTCCCAGTTCAAAACAAAAAAAATGAAACAAATGTGTAATATATTGAATCATAGTAGTTCTTTTCATGTTATTTCATCAGCTGTATATAAAATCCAGTTCATCTCTTGGTTTGAAGCAGCTCTGCTTAGGTCAGCAGTTTGAATCCAGAGCCACAGATTTACAGACATACAAATGGCAGTGGTGACAAAATGATCCCGTTCCTATGTATGTGGCCTGAACCAACACCGCATTGACTCATATTAAGCAGGCCTTTTGAAAGAAGATGAGAATTCCATCCAATAATTTTGTTATATATTTATAAATGATAGAAGCAAAGTTTACGATGCTAAGATTTAATTTAATGGATCTTGGATTGCGTGTACAGTGAGTTATGGCAAAAAATAGAATTTAACGTTTTGCAGTAAAACAGGTCCTGGAGACCTGTGCTTATCTTGTTTTGCCATTTGTCAAAATGGGTTTCTCTTTCTGTTTCTTCTATTTACATTATTTTCTTGTTGTTCCTTTCTCTATAGCAGATGGTGTTTGCAGAACCTAAAAATCTCAGTGCTGTTCTTTAACATGGAAATTTAGATCTCATCCAGAAACTCAGGTCTGGGACAGATTACAGATACTCAGCTAGCTGTAGCCTGGGTGTGGTGACCCCGTCCCCTGCCCAGCTGGCATGAGGAGACCTCATCAGAGGAGCCACTTTGTGGAGAACGTGCCACACGGCTCTGCCCTTGAGTCACTGGGAATCAGTGAAACAGGGTTTCTGAAGCTGATGTCTCTTGGGGTGGCGCCTTAGGGAAAACAAAGTTTTGGGTCATTTTCTTTTTAAAGAACAAATGCAATTAATAAAGTATGGAGGCACCAGAGAATTTATCAAGTGGGCAAAATAACAGAAAATTCAATGTGGAACAATGTCCTTCATTTCTTCTATTGCATATGGCTGTGTAGATGTTGATTTCACTTCCAGTCTCAGATTCAGATTATCAGGAATAAGGTTTTAACACCCTAAGTCTGTATCAGGGTTTCTTAACCTTGACACCGTCGACTTGTGGGTCCAGGTCACCCTTTGTCTTGGAGGCTGTCCTGTGCATTGTAGTATGTTTAGCAGCATCTCTGGCCTCTACTAACTAGATGCCAGTAGCACTGACTGCCCCCCTCCCACCCCGCCACCTCCCCATCCAGCCAGGACAGCTAAAAATGTCTCCAGAAACTGCCAAATGTCCTCTGGAGGCAAAGTCACCCTCCTCCCCCACTGAGAACCACTGGATATATTTCTTGAATACAAAGACTTAATTATTCATCTTTGCATCCCTGGTTCATAGCAGTGTCTAGCTCTAGCATTTACCCAGCAAATGTCAGTTGAATGACTAAACAGAAAGTTGAAACTAGTGTCTTCATGTATGTAACCAAATTTTGTGCCTAAATATATTAATATATGTGTTTTCTTAAGAGAGGTCTTTTGATATATTTTTTTCTAGAAAGCTTCTATTATTACGAGGATAACAATTTTCATGTAATTATTTATTCCTGTTTCTTCACTAGTTATAATTACATCATAAATTCATATTATACTGACGTATTCCTATGCCTCTCATAGACATTAATGTCAGTATATTTATCATTCCTTCTGAAGATGCCGTGAATCTGGTCTTATTAAAGGGGTATCTTCTGGAAAGGCTGGTGAAAGGATACTGACCCTTTTGATTCTACCTGGCCCTCAGGAGTCCATGACCCAGGAGTACCTGGCATGTGGTGCTGACTTAGTCCCATTCCACTGGGCAGCACCATAGAGTGATGGTTCTGAGTACCTCCTGGGGAATGTGGTGATTTTGAGTCACCTGCCAAAGAAATTAAGGCAGTAAATAAAGATGGAAGAAAATCTGTACAAGCCTAGCATAACGCTAAAATGCTTCTCCTCTTAGGGTTAGCACTTTCATCTCGGACATTTAAGAGGCACAAATCGGCAGCGATCAACATGGTAGCTCCTGGTGTAACTAACATTCAGGTAGCACACGCTGTGTGCTGTATAGTGTTCTGAGAACTCTACTCGATTTACTCACTGAATGCTAACAACAAGGGCACAACGAAGGTGCTTTTATTATCTCCATTTTACAGGAAAGAAAACTGTGGCACAGAGAAGTTAAGTAATATAATTCATTAATTCCATAAATATCATTGAAGTGCGTCCCATGTGCTAGGTGCTGTGGATGTGCTACAATGTATTCACACATGGCATTCACCTTGACCTCAAGTAGCTTATATCTCTCTGGTGGAGTTGATAATCAAATATACAAAGTCCCAAGTCAGGCACGTTAACTGCCATAAATGAGGATATAATCATGTGCTCTATTGATTGCCTTGCACCACTGGACAAGTTATATACCTTCTCCAAACCTGTTTTCTGATCTTTAAAACTGGTGCAGTGATAATACCTTATGAGGTTGTTGAAAGTACAATGTCTGCATTTATTTATTTATTTATTTTTAATTTACTTATTTTTATTATTTATTTATTTTTGGCTGTGTTGGGTCTTCGTTTCTGTGCGAGGGATTTCTCTAGTTGTGGCAAGCGGGGGCCACTCTTCATTGCGGTGCGCGGGCCTCTCACTATCGCGGCCTTTCTTGTTGTGGAGCACAGGCTCCAGACGCGCAGGCTCAGCAGTTGTGGTTCACGGGCCCAGTTGCTCCGCGGCATGTGGGATCTTCCCAGACCAGGGCTCGAACCCGTGTCCCCTGCATTGGCAGGCAGATTCTCAACCACTGCGCCACCAGGGAAGCCCTGCATTTATTAATTACTTAATAAATGTTATATAGTATAAGAGTAACAATCGAATGATTTTTTTTTCCACTTGGTGTACCAGGGATTTCATGGAGGGGACATTTTAACTAAAGCTGGAAGGATTCGCAACATTTAACCATCTGGTAACAAAGGGGGGAAAACAATCTATTCTTAATGGAGGAAATAATACGATAAAAGTATAGTGCAGGAAAGCTCAGAAAATAGGAAGAGCTCAGAGTTTAGTTTCTTTGTGGCATGAAAGAGTGTAGGAGAAGAAAAGGTAAAAAGAGTAGGTAGAGGCCGTATCATTATATTAGCCTCAGGTTAAGGAATTTGGAACTTTTCGTTAGGCAATGTGGAACCACGGATAGCTTTTGAACAGAAGAGTGACAGTGCTTTGGGAAGATTTGTCTGCTGTTGACCTGCAGGATGGATCTGAGTGGAGGAGCGTAGTGTCCAGGGGCGTAATCAGAAGCCCGATGCACTGGAGACCATGGAAGGGGCTGGTGAGGCCTCATCTCTGCTCGTGGCCTTGGGAGTGGCTGAGGAGGGAGAAAGAAGGGTCCTTCAGATGACAGAGCTGACTGGGTCTGGCAGAGATGGAGGAGGGAGTTGTCACAAGTCAAAAGGATCAAGGAAAGTTTTTAGATACTGGGAATGAGTACCTGGAAGGATTGGGCAGTGATCATGAAGATCCAGAAAACTCCATAAGCTGTAGGGGTCGCTCACGAGTTTACCTTTTGACCTCTTGAGTTCAAGGTGCCATCTGTTTGGGGATGTGCAAGAAACAGATCTCCTTTCCAGGACCGAAACCTGAGCTGGAGATAGAAATGTAGAGGTTGTCTAGGCTGCTGTAGTCATAAGAACTGGCGAAAGGATAAAAGCTGTAGTTTCCATGGAAAGGGTGGCGTGGAGTAACCAGTGAGCATGCCTGAGGAGAAGAAAGAGGTCGGGGGGGATATCAGATGAAAACCAAGGGAGAGACCCCAAGAAGCCCAGCTGGAGGGGGAATCCAGAAAACATGGTTGGTTAATGGATTCAGATATTATAGAGAGTCTGGGGAGGAGAAGGAGAAGGACCAACTGGGCTGGTCATGCGTTTGATAAGGAGGATGAAATTTACTTTGAGATCAAATGGCAGAAATGCGTGGCAAGTGAGGAAGGAGTGTTGGGGTGCAGAGGCTGAGTAGTTACGTGGAACAGGGTGCAATTTAAACACCCACCTTGGACTTCCAGCGTCAGGGGGTCAGTCCTTGAAAGGAGCACGTGCACGTGAGCGAGTGAGCGCACGCGCGCGTGTGTGTAGGAGAAGCATATGGTGAGTGGAAGCGCCCATACCCCACTTCAGCCCTAGTCAGTTATTTCCATGTGGAAATGTGAGCCCCGTGTTGCCAGTGGTTTTGATTTTTCAAAAGAAACAGACAATCCAGGGTTTTTTTGATGTGAAATTTTCACATTTTAAAATGTTGGCTCAAATTTTTAAAAACTCTGTCCAAACTGAACAAGGCAAGTCTGCAGATGGGACATAGCCCATGAGGCTGCAATTTGATATTCTGGTATAGATCATGGGTTCCTGATGGTTCTTCATGGAGAGGAAGAGAAAGAGAGTCTGGCTTATCACAAGCACTAGATAAATATTTGTTGAATGAGAAACAAGGTTGTGGGGAGATTATTTTTAGATAGGAGGAAATGTAGGGCTCTAATTTAATGTAGCTGTGACAGAGTGGCTGTCATGGACATGTATGGCAGCTAAGAGAATGCTGGTAAATTAAACCGCAAGACATCTCTATTCAAAAAATGTTTTATTCCCCTGTCAATATTGGCCTCTCGTTACCTATTAATACAATTGTCTTCACACCACTGGTAACTGACAGTGGCAGTAGAACAAAGATAAATTTGCAATATTATTAGCACTATATTAGCACCATTGGTGATTAGTAATTATTAGAACAAGAGTAACACCACTAAATCATTAGGTAAGCATGCCTTATCTGTCTTTTGTAATATATGAAAAAGTAGTCAAATTTTTCTGCTTGAGTTAAAGTCAGTGTGGACTTTACATGAGAAACAGATACACAGGGCGCTAGAGATGTATAAGAGCAGATGCATAGGAAGTGTTTCCATTCATGGTAGTTTTTTTAAACCTTCTGCAAGCTGTTAACTTATCAATCTCAGTCTTCTCCTAGGTACATTTTTCTGCTCAAACTCAAATAGAATTGAAACCACAAAGAATGTGCAGTGCCGACATACAGACTGGTCGATTACTAACAGTACTTTGTGACTCTACCAATTTGGGAAATTGTAGGAAGGCCTGTGTAAGGACTTGCCTGTTAGTGTTTCCCCCGTAAGATGCAAGAACTGTATCAGGATATCTCACTTCAAGGTAAGTATTGTCGCCCTTTGACAGATGAGAAAACTGAGTCTCAGAAAGGTCAGGTAACTTGCTTAAGGTCACACCGTTAGTAAGTTATACAGCTGGAATCAAATACAGGCTGACTCCAATGCCTGTTTCTTGAAGGCAGCTTTAGCCAAATTAAGTTCTGAGTGACTTGTTCCATTGAGTTTCATGAATAGAACTCCTATTTTCTATTGTTCTAGAAACGACAATCCTTCTTTTGCTCTGGTCTTTGGCGACAGCTACAGTTTTCCATTTTTCTAAAAGAAATTGCAGAAGTAACACTTTGAACTCAAGACCAGTGATTTCCAAGGGGAAGCTGATGGTTGCAGAACCAGGCCTACATTGTAATTCTGGAGGCTATGGGACTTTTCATTTCTTATCTCTCTGTCTTTTTATTCTGAAAGCATTCTGTTAAATTACCATTTCCTTGTTGGGCTTGGCCATGTGTGAAATCCCAGAAGGAGAAGTCAAGCGTCTTTGCCCCATTCTTTTTCTCTTTATAGTCAAAGTTCTTACATGGTTCATATTTTTTCACAATATATGCAAATAGGAAGGGGATTTTTAAGACTGTAAATAATTAACCTATCCTTTTATGAAGGCTTCAGAAAGATGCCTACAGTTGTGACAGGCATGGGGCCCCATGGAAAGCATTAGTATGCTTTACTCTTTTCTCCAGAAGCTCAAATGTATCTCTGCTCTTTGTCATAGTTGAAAAGAAGCATCTAGGGTTTTGTCTTTTTTTTTTTCTACAGCAGGTTCTTATTAGTCATCAATTTTATACACATCAGTTTATACATGTCACCCCAATCGCCCAATTCAGCACACCACCATTCCCACCCCCCCGGGGTTTTCCCCCCTTGGTGTCCATACGTTTCTTCTCTACATCTGTGTCTCAACTTCTGCCCTGCAAACCGGTTCATCTGTACCATTTTCTAGGTTCCACATACATGCGTTAAAATACGATATTTGTTTCTCTCTTTCTGACTTACTTCACTCTGTATGACAGTCTCTAGATCCATCCACGTCTCAACAAATGACTCAATTTTGTTCCTTTTTATGGCTGAGTAATATTCCATTGTATATATGTACCAGATCTTCTTTATCCATTCGTCTGTCGATCGGCATTTAGGTTGCTTCCATGACCTGGCTATTGTAAATAGTGCTGCAATGAACATTGGGGTGCATGTGTCTTCTTGAATTATGGTTTTCTCTGGGTACATGCCCAGTAGTGGGATTGCTGAATCATATGGTAATTCTATTTTCAGTCTTTTAAAGAACCTCCATACTGTTCGCCATAGTGGCTCTATCAATTTACATTCCCACCAACAGTGCAAGAGGGTTCCCTTTTCTCCACACCCTCTCCAGCATTTGTTGTTTGTAGATTTTCTGACGATGCCCATTCTAACTGGTGTGAGGTGATACCTCATTGTAGTTCTGATTTGCATTTCTCTAATTATTAGTGATGTTGAGCAGCTTTTCATGTGCTTCTTGGCCATCTGTATGTCTTCTTTAGAGAGATGTCTATTTAGGTCTTCTGCCCATTTTCGGATTGGGTTGTTTGTTTCTTTAATATTGAGCTGCATGAGCTGTTTATATATTTTGGAGATTAATCCTTTGTCCGTTGATTCGTTTGCAAATATTTTCTCCCATTCTGAGGGTTGTCTTTTCGTCTTGTTTATGGTTTCCTTTGCTGTGCAAAAGCTTTGAAGTTTCATTAGGTCCCATTTGTTTATTTTTGTTTTTATTTCCAATACTCTAGGAGGTGGATCAAAAAAGATCTTGCTGTGATTTATGTCAAAGAGTGTTCTTCCTATGTTTTCCTCTAAGAATTTTATAGTGTCCGGTCTTACATTTAGGTCTCGAATCCATTTTGAGTTTATTTTTGTGTATGGTGTTAGGGAGTGTTCTAATTTCATTCTTTTACATGTAGCTGTCCAGTTTTTCCAGCACCACTTATTAAAGAGACTGTCTTTTCTCCATTGTATATCTTTGCCTCCTTTGTCATAGATTGGTTGACCATAGGTGCGTGGGTTTATCTCTGGCTTCCTATCTCGTTCCATTGATCTATGTTTCTGTTTTTGTGCCAGTACCATATTCTCTTGATTACTGTAGCTTTGTAGTATAGTCTGAAGTCAGGGAGTCTGATTCCTCCAGCTCTGTTTTTTTTCCCTCAAGACTGCTTTGGCTATTCGGGGTATTTTGTGTTTCCATACAATTGTGAAATTTTTTCTTCTGGTTCTGTAAAAAATGCCCGTGGTAGTTTGATAGGGATTGCATTGAATCTGTAGATTGCTTGGGGTAGTATAGTCATTTTCACAATGTTGATTCTTCCAATCCAATACCATGGTATATCTCTCCATCTGTTGGTATCATCTTTAATTTCTTTCATCAGTGTCTTACAGTTTTCTGCCTACAGGTCTTTTGTTTCCCTAGGTAGGTTTATTCCTAGGTATTTTATTCTTTGTGTTGCAGTGGTAAATGGGAGTGTTTCCTTAATTTCTCTTTCAGATTATTCATCATTAATATGTAGGAATGAAAGAGATTTCTGTGCATTAATTTTGTATCCTGCAACTTTACCAAACTCATTGATTAGCTCTAGCAGTTTTCTGGTGGCATCTTTAGGATTCTCTATGTATAGTACCATGTCATCTCCAAACAGTGACAGTTTTACCTCTTCTTTTCCGATTTGTATTCCTTTTATTTCTTTTCCTTCTCTGATTGCCGTGGTTAGGACTTACAAACCTATGTTGAATAATAGTGGTGAGAGTGGACATCCTTGTCTTGTTCCTGATCTCAGAGGAAATGCTTTCAGTTTTTCACCATTGACAATGATGTTTGCTGTGGGTTTCTTGTATATGGCCTTTATTATGTTGCGGTAGGTTCCCTTTATGCCCACTTTCTGGAGAGTTTTTATCATAAATGCGTGTTGAATTTTGTCAAAAGCTTTTTCTGCATCTATTGAGATGATCATATGGTTTTTATCCTTCAATTTGTTAATATGATGTGTCACATTGATTGATTTGCATATATTGACGAATCCTTGCATCCCTGGGATAAATCTCACTTGATCATGGTGTGTGATCCTTTTAATGTGTTGTTGGATTCTGTTTGCTAGTATTTTGTTGAGGATTTTTGCATCTATATTCATCAGTGATATTGGTCTGTAATTTTCTTTTTTTGTAGTATCTTTGTCTGGTTTTGGTATCAGGGTGATGGTGGCCTCATAGAATGAGTTTGGGAGTGTTCGTTCCTCTGCAACTTTTTGGAAGAGTTTGAGAAGGATGGGTGTTATCTCATCTCTAAATGTTTGATAGAATTCACCTGTGAAGCCATCTGGTCCTGGACTTTTGTTTGTTGGAAGATTTTTAATCACAGTTTCAATTTCATGACTTGTGATTGGTCTGTTGATATTTTCTATTTCTTCCTGGTTCAGTCTTGAAAGGTTATACCTTTCTAAGAAATTGTCCATTTCTTCCGGGTTGTCCATTTTATTGGCATAGAGTTGCTTGTGGTAGTCTCTTAGGATGCTTTGTATTTCTGCGGTGTCTGTTGTAACTTCTCCTTTTTCATTTCGAATTTTATTGATTTGAGTCTTCTCCCTTTTCTTCTTGATGAGTCTGGCTAATGGTTTATCAATGTTGTTTATCTTCTCAAAGAACCAGCTTTTAGTTTTCTTGATCTTTGCTATTGTTTTTTTGTTTCTATTTCATTTATTTCTGCTCTGATCTTTATGATTTCTTTCCTTCTGCTAACTTTGGGTTTGGTTTGTTCTTCTTTCTCTAGTTCCTTTAGGTGCAAGGTTAGATTTTTTATTTGAGATATTTCTTGTTTCTTCAGGTAGGCTTTTATAGCTATAAACTTCCCTCTTAGAATTGCTTTTGCTGCATCCCATAGGTTTTGGATCATCGTGTTTTCATTGTCATTTGTCTCTAGATATTTTTTGATTTCCTCTTTGATTTCTTCAGTGATCTCTTGGTTATTTAGTAACGTATTGTTTAGCCTCCATGTGTTTGTGTTTTTTACGTTTTTTTCCCTGTAATTCATTTCTAATCTCAATGCGTTGTGGTCAGAAAAGATGCTTGATATGACTTCAATTTTCTTAAATTTACTGAGGCTTGATTTGTGACCCAAGATGTGATCTATCCTGGAGAATGTTCCGTGCGCAGTTGAGAAGAAAGTGTAATCTGCTGTTTTTGGATGGAATGTCATATAAATATCAATTAAGTCTATCCGGTCTATTGTGTCATTTAAAGCTTCTGTTTCCTTATTTATTTTCATTTTGGATGATCTGTCCATTGGTGGGAGGTGTTAAAGTCCCCCACTATTACTGTGTTACTGTTGATTTCCTCTTTTATAGCTGTTAGCAGTTGCCTTATGTATTGAGGTGCTCCTATGTTGGGTGCATATATATTTATAATTGTTGCATCTTCTTCTTGGATTGATCCCTTGATCATTATGTAGTGTCCTTCCTTGTCTCTTGTAACATTCTTTATTTTAAAGTCTATTTTATCTGATATGAGTATAGCTACTCCAGCTTTCTTTTGATTTCCATTTGCATGGAATATCTTTTTCCATCCCCTCACTTTCAGTCTGTATGTGTCCCCAGGTCTGAAGTGGGTCTCTTGTAGACAGCATATAGATGGGTCTTGTTTTTGTATCCATTCAGCAAGCCTGTGTCTTTTGATTGAAGCATTTAATCCATTCACGTTTAAGGTAATTATCGATATGTATGTTCCTATGACCATTTTCTTAATTGTTTTGGGTTTGCTTCTGTAGGTCCTTTTCTTCTCTTGTGTTTCCCACTTAGAGAAGTTCCTTTAGCATTTGTTGTAGAGCTGGTTTGGTGGTGCTGAATTCTCTTAGCTATTGTTTGTCTGTAAAGCTTTTGATTTCTCCATTGAATCTGTATGAGATCCTTGCTGGGTAGAGTAATCTTGGTTGTAGGTTCTTCCCTTTCATCACTTAAAATATATCATGCCACTCCCTTCTGGCTTGTAGAGTTTCTGCTGAGAAATCAGCTGTTAACCTTATGGGAGTTCCCTTGTATGTTATTTGTTATTTTTCCCTTGCTGCTTTCAATAATTTTTCTTTGTCTCTAATTTTTTGCCAGTTTGATTACTATGTGTCTCAGCATGTTTCTCCTTGAGTTTATCCTGTATGGGACTCGCTGTGCTTCCTGGACTTGGGTGGCTATTTCCTTTCTCATATTAGGGAAGTTTTCGACTATAATCTCTTCAAATATTTTCTCTGGTCCTTCCTCTCTCTCTTCTCCTTCTGGGACCCCTATAATGGGAATGTTTTTGCATTTAATGTTGTCCCAGAGGTCTCTTAGGCTGTCTTCATTTCTTTTCATTCTTTTTTCTTTATTCTGTTCTGCAGCAGTGAATTCCACCATTCTGTCTTCCAGGCCACTTATCTGTTCTTCTGCCTCAGTTATTCTGCTATTGATTCCTTCTAGTGTAGTTTTCATTTCAGTTATTGTATTGTTCACCTCTGTTTGTTTGTTCTTTAATTCTTCTAAGTCTTTTTTAAACATTTCTTGCAACTTCTCGATCTTTGCCTCCAATCTTTTTCCGAGGTTTTGGATCATCTTCACTATCATTATTCTGAATTCTTTTTCTGGAAGGTTGCCTATCTCCACTTCATTTATTTGTTTTTCTGGGGTTGTATCTTGTTCCTTCATCTGGTACATGCCCTCTGCCTTTTCATCTTGTCTATCTTTCTGTGAATGTGGTTTTTGTTCCACAGGCTGCAGGACTGTAGTTCTTCTTGCCTCTGCTGTCTGCCCTCTGGTGGATGAGGCTATCTAAGAGGCTTGTGCAAGTTTCCTGATGGGAGGGACTGGTGGTGGGTAGAGCTGGCTGTTGCTCTGGTGGGCAGAGCTCAGTAAAGCTTTAATCCGCTTGACTGTTGATGGGTGGGGCTGGGTTCCCTCCCTGTTGGTTGTTTGGCCTGAGGCAACCCAACACTGGAGCCTACCTGGGCTCTTTGGTGGGGCTAATGACAGACTCTGGGAGGGTTCTTGTCAAGGATTACTTCCTAGAACTTCTGCTACCAGTGTTCTTGTCCACATTGTGAGCCACAGCCACCCCCCACCTCTGCAGGAGACCCTCCAACACTAGCAGGTAGGTCTGGTTCCGTCTCCCCTGGGGTCACTGCTCCTTCCCCTGGGTCCCGATGTGCACACTACTTTGTGTGTGCCCTCTAAGAGTGGAGTTTCTGTTCCCCCCAGTCCTGTAGAAGTCCTGCAATCAATTCCCACTAGCCTTCAAAGTCTGATTCTGTAGGAATTCCTCCTCCTGTTTCCAGACCCCCAGGTTGGGAAGCCTGACATGGGGCTCAGAACCTTCACTCCAGTGGATGGACTTCCGTGGTATAAGTGTTCTCCAGTCTGTGAGTCACCCACCCAGCAGTTAAGGGATTTGATTTTACTGTGATTGCACCCCTCCTACCATCTCATTGTGGCTTCTCCTTTGTCTTTGGATGTGGGGTATCTTTTTTGGTGAGTTCCAGTGTCTTCCTGTTGATGATTGTCCAGCAGCTAGTTGTGATTCTGGTGTTCTTGCAAGAGAGAGTAAGAGCATGTCCTTCTATTCCGCCATCTTGGTTCCTCTCACTAGGGTTTTGTCTTTTAACTAAATGTATGTGTGTTTTTGAATGCAAAGATAGAAATATTTAAATATGTAACATATGAGTATATTCACGTATATGCAAAAGTAAACCTATGTATGTATCCCTTCAGATGGATGTTAATGAGATAATAAATATTAATATACTTTATAGGTATACAACTTCATAGGACTCTATTTTTTTAGGCAAAAACATGCTCTTCTGTAACCACACCACGTAGACTAAACATCTGTTTTAAAGTGTGTTAAAATCCAGCAACTCAATGTCAATTGGATCTGGCTTAATGTATTGCTTGCTTGACTATGGCTCTCACTGGGGGAGGAGAGCTTTCTGATATCATCCAAACCTCCAGAGTACCATTCAAAGCAGCTGGTATTCTATATATTACATAATTATGAAGCACACAGTGTAGTTTAGAATACTTAAGAGGCACTAGGGGCCCACTTCTCAAAATATTTACAGCCTTTTATTCTTCTAAAAACAATAATTTGCATGCCTAAAATGATATGTGTACCTTTGGCATGCAAATTTCATTTGGCTTCTTTTTTCTGGTGAAACTTGCTCCGAAAATATCAATGTTTAGCAGTGAAAAGGCCAGAGGGAGCTGTAGTTGGCAAGAAGGGAGGTCTTAAATGTTTTCCTCAAATTTTGAGTATTCACAGGGAAACAGGGAAGGTCTGAGTGAATGATCCCCTGCTGAGAATCAGGCATAGCATTTGAGGAGAGGCTGGAAAAACGATGTCAGCCTTTGCATTGAAAGGGATGAACAGGCCTAAGTACCTACCCAATAGGCCATCTCTGGCGACTCTTACTTAGAAAAACATTGGGAAATTGTTTCTTTTGTGTAGATTCCACAGCATGGTGTTAACGCAAGGCTTCATGCCAAAGATTGGTAAAGTGACCCTTCTTAGAGCTCAGTGAATCTGATTATGCAGTGGGCTCCCCATGTCCACTTCTGCCTTTCCAACTGTCGTGTGCCCTTTAGGACCTCATGCAGTCAGCTATTCAGTCAGCAAACATGAGGTTCGCCTCTGTGTGACAAGTGCTATGCTGAACAGTGGGAATATAAAAATGAACGTCGCAATATTGTCCCTTCAAGACTCAATTGTTGAAGAGTGAGACTAAGACATACAATCTAATCGGTGTGTCCAGGTGTCCATGGCATTGTAGGAAAAGCAAGGATGGGAATAATGAGGGCACCAAGTAGGGAGTGTTCAACTCTAACTTAGGTGGCAGTAGCTACCAGGAAGGGCATTGCAATGGAGATGATGCCTGAGGCAGACGGTGTAGGGAAATGATTCCAGAAAGAAGCTGGGAGCAGGAAAGGCGTGGGAGGGCTTTGAGGCATGGGAAGGGAAGGACATGCTCTAACATTTTGTTTGTCTGTTTAATAACTCTTTTAATAAAGCACTTTGGAGCGTTCCTAAACAACTTTATTTCTTCTGAAAGGTCTGTGCCTATAAGAGATCTGGGGCTTGGCCTTTGCTCTTTACTGAAAATGTCCCAGATGGTAGTCCTGCCATCTTGGTTGAAGGGTACCCCTCCCAGGGGTCAAGTGGGGGGGGGACTGAATATCTTGGGTGAGTGTCACATGATTTATACCCAGAATAGAACTGGTAGCAGAGTATTTAATCTGGCTTCAATTCCATTCTGAATGAGATGATAAAAAAAAAAACAACACACTCTGATAGCAGATTAAGAGTGAACAATCTCCTTTTAGAGCTCAAGCTTAATATGCCCCTTTTGTTTATGGGACTGTACTACTAAAAATATGTTAGAAAGATGAATAAATTACCAGATCAAAGTATTAATTAATTATACATATATATTCAAGTGGTATTAAAATATTAAATGTGTACAGAGTACTTATGTAATATTACTACATAAAAAGACAAGAAAATGGGCCATAATCTTAGTGAGCAGAGTACAAAGGACAATTTTTTTATGGTTTTCTATGTGTATGCTAAACTGTATATAATGAAGCTACATTTATTTTATAAACAGAAAAAAATGCTTTTTCCTATTGGGAATACATCGTGGAAGTAGCAAATTAAACAGAGTTCTCCCTCATGAAAGGACAGTAGGGCTGCTTCTAAACCATCCCTAGAAAGCAATCTACTATCATCAGGCTGGCCTGAAAGTCATGTGCTGAAGATGATGTATTTTCCAGTGTGTTCTGTTCATTCAGCAACACAAGATCACCTACTGTATGCTGATACAAAGACATAAAAGATAAGTTTGTCCATGGCCTCAAAGGGGCTCTAGTCTAGTTCAGGAAAGAGACACAGAGACAAAAAAAGCAAAGACACCTAACAGGTCTAATAATGGAAGTCAGATCAGGTTACAAAGAGAAAGTTGTTAGTTAAAATGGAAACCTTGCCTAGCTTATCCCTAACTGCCTTAGATCTGAAAGCCTTTGCTTCAGACTTCCTGCCAGATTTCTCTTCTTCCATCACCACCATAGTTAAATGCTCTCTTGAGTGCCATATGCATTTCTGCCATGATGTAAACTCCCTGAGAGCCACATTATGTCATATTCATATTTATATGCCCCATAATGCCTTGAACATAGTAGAAATTCGATACATATTTATGGAACAAGTGAATGGTCCAGTATTCTGTGAGGCTACATACGCAGTAGTAATAGAAAGTATTTCATTTCAGGCTCAAGAAAACTGTTTGTTTCATAAATCTGACAACTGCAGTAGTGAAGGAAAGTGGCTACATCTGGTCTCAGCAAGTATTGATTGATTGATTGATTGATGCTCCTTCCTGTTGCCATGTGGCAAGGGAAGAGGTTTCTTCATAAAGCTAGTGGCCTCTGACATGAACCACAGTGGTTTGTTTTTTTTTTTCTTACTAAATAGTCTTTTCTCTCAGCTAAGGTCATGCTACCTGGTATGCAGGAAAAAAGTCACTCTTAGAAATATGAAAAGACAGAAAGTTCTCTTTTTTAAAACCATAGTTGTATGGTTTGTAGAAAGATGCTACCCAGAAAACAATCAGTTGTGAAGGGGTTGGTTGAATCATTGTAACCTCCGGGGAGCCTGGTTTTTGTGTGGTGCCCAGGAACTGTCAGGGTAACAGCATCCCAGCTACCAGTTCACAGAGCCTGACACCCCTGTTGTGAGTGTTATCATTCAATTTTCACACAGCAAGAGTGACAAGAGCTCATTGTTTGGCCCCCGTTTGTGTCCTTCCAATCCCATGAAGTTGACTGTTTTGCATAATAATCTGAATGGCTAATTGAAGCTCAAATAATCGCGTTTCTAAATCTGTAACTAAGATGTGCCAGAAAGGTTGGTTCCATCTGGTGAAAAGAAAAGACTTCAGTGAGAAGAAATCTTTCCAAAATTTTGCTTTAGTTAAAAAAAAATGTAACTTATTTTTTGGAAGAACCACTATTTCGATTGCATATTACATTAAGATGTAAGGGTGTGTACCTAGTTATGTGAACACACACGGACACGCATGAACACATCTCTTTAATGGAATAAGCCAAACCATTTTGAGCTCTGGACAGTTAGAAACTTGAGTTCTAGATACTTCAGTGGAAGGTAATGTCATATGGAATTGAACTGATACTGTGGTACATTTTGGAGAATAAACCAGATGGTTTCTTCCATTGAAATAATGCTGGAAATTTGAGTGTGCTGGGCAAAGGGGCATGAAGAAACTTTAGGAGTTGATACATATGCTCACTATCTTGAATGGGAAGATGGTTTCATGGGGGCACGCATATGTCAAAACTTAGCACATTGTGTTCTTTAAACAGGTGCAGTTATTGTGTGTTAGTTATACTTCCATAATTAAAAGTCAATTTTAGTGTGCTGGATTAGAGAGCCCCCATACAGGTCTCTCACAAAGAGTCATGTAAGACAACTGAGACAAATGCCAATGTGCTTCACCTGGCAAATGCCTACATATATCATTCCTCCAAACATCCATCACTCCTTCTAGGATACAGGAAGATAAAAAACAGTGGATGAGTTTTGTGATAAACATGGGTATGCCCCTTCAGTATCCCGGACCAATCACCGCTTGCCTGGACCTGTCTCTGGCCTGGAGGGAAGAAGCAGCATGTCCCATCACTGATGACATTAGGAACTTGGTTATAATCCAGAATCTGGATTTAGGACTGTGACACCAGAAAGTTACAGTTACCCCTTGGGACCCTTTCATCCTACATGGTCAATCTGATGTCTTAATACATTGAAATGTCAGATTCACCTACTTTTATCTGACTCCTCCGTACATTCTGTTTTTGCTACTCACTACTAGCAATGCAGACAAAACTGTAGGAACAGGGCCAGAAAGAAAGAGTTTACAAATTCCAAGTGAATCTTATCCAAGGGCAACTGCTTTTGTGTGAAGGAGCCTTCTAACAGTAAAAGACAACCTTATGTTTATGAATCTCAGTCCTACTCTTCCCAACCCGAGGAGCTGGAACATATCTCCAACTTCTGTCTGGAGCTTGGAGAGGGGCTTTCCAGATGTGTGCCCGTTGGGCCCAGGAGCTGAGGCTGGGATTAGAGTTTAAGAGGATTGGAATATAAGTTGCTGGACTCGAGGGCATCGTGGGTGAGAAGAGGTCCTAAGAAAGGGAGGCAGCTAGGAGGAGGTAGGATGTCAATTGGTGTGTCCTTCCCCGTAATTCTCAGAGTCATGGTGGAGACTTTCTTTCTTTCCCACTTACTCCCACACATCCCGAGGCAGGTGTACTCTCACACATGAGTAAGGAGAAAGAGGGAAACCAGAAGAGTTGAGGAGACCAGGAGCATGGGGCTTGTATGGGGAGAACAGAAGGGATGTGGAAGCAGCAGCGTCTCCAAATCCATGGGAGGTGGGGTATGGGAGTTAGGGTGGCCTCTGGACCCACTGAGGGTGAGTAAGAATTTCAATGCTTTCAGGTGGAGAAATTAAGTACACATGTGGTTTTTCTATATCCCTTCCTTTACCTCCATTATTTCTTATTCTCTTGCCTGAAAACTATTTGTTTCATTTCTAATTAGAATCAACATTTCAAGTTCAGACTTATTTTTTAGAAATGAATGTTTGACAAACTAGCATCCCAATGTCCAGATGTTAAAATGAACTTTAAAATTAAACCAGGATCCTATCTACATTTCTGAACATCTAGAAACAAAGCACAGTTTTTCTTTATAGGTTGGACTATCCTGTTATAATTAACGTTAATCCATACTAAATGAGCTTTAAGAAAACAGGCTTTCCTTACCTCTGTTCAATTTCATTTTTCGGCTTTAATGATTTGCGGTAGCTCCTGGTCCTTTCTGTTAGCCATGCACAAATGTAAATGGTAATGAGCCTTTTGTGTATATGTGTGAAATTCAAAATCCATCTCTAGTCTATTAAGTCTGTAAAGAAAGTTACACCATAGGAGGCCATAGTAGTCTGAACAAAAAGGCTTCTATTGTACAAAACCAATTTCCATGTAATCAAGTTGGGCGATAGTGTTTTCTCTTGAATGATATTTGTGCAGCGGTAGAGGTGTCTGATCTATCCACTGGACAGAGGAGTTCTATCACTTAGTGGGTGTAAACATCAAAGGAAAGATGTTTCCTGAATGGCTCGGGTGAAATGGCAGTGCTTCATAATAGTGTTGTTTTCCTAGCCACCTTGATTACTATTTTTGTCAGAGTAAAACCTGGTGAAGCTTGTGCATCGTTTACCTAATTTATTTAGGAAGCAGCAAGTGATTTCTGTAAATTAAAATGTACCTCATTTTGGTTTTAGGATTTTCCTTTTCTTTAAATGTACTAATAGTAATGATCAGCTAATGCCATGTCACATGGCTAACTACAGTGCCTGACACATAGTAGGAATTCAGTGAATATGTATTAATGAATGAATGAATGAACCAAATTTCTCTTAAGCAACGGTTCCGAAGAGTATGACTTAATCATACCATCCTACTCTGGAAAGCTTTTTTCATTTTGGTCTAAAATGTGTATTTCCTATCCTTTTCTGGTAATGCAAACATTAATGCATGATCTTATAGAATTACTTTTTGTTTCAGTAGATGCATTTGTAAGATTAGGAATACGATTTTTAACATAGGCTGTTGTTCAATGATTTTTATACCCCTGACAGCATTTTAGCTCAGTGAAGAAACTCAGGATCCTACAAGTACCCTCCTCCACTGCCACCCCTCAAATGGTTCTGCAGAAACCTCTGAAGGGTCCAAACAGCAACCTGATTGTAATAAAAGTGATGCTTAAAAGCTCACATGGGATTGTCCCAGGATCCAGTTCAAGAGCCTGAGCGCTGCATTTAAGAAATGGCACCACACTGATACGCCGCAGGGCCCTGCGTTATAAATCGATGCTGATACAATTCGACAAGTCTGTAATCAGTTTGAGATCATGCTCCAGTATGTTCTACAGCAGACAGATTGCAATTTTCACTTTAGTTCTCTAGTAAAACAGACGATGATTGGGAAAGTTACCCTGCAGTATGCTTGTTAATAGCTTGGGAAAAAAAGGTAATATATGTTGTTCATTTAGTTGCTCCAAAATAGAAAAAAGTAGATTTTTAGTCTCTCCCTTTTCTAGACACCCACTTGTTTTCACACAACCTCATATTTTACATGGATGTGTTTATATGTGTTTCCCTCTTCCAGCGCAGATGACACATGCCTCCGGAGAAGGGTCTCTCCAGATGTTTTACATCTTTGTATCCCTGGAGCCAGGCACAACATCTAGTATTTTTCAGAATGAAGTAATAGAAGTACACTTTTTAAAGTTTAAAAAAAGGAGTCTCCGGTGTTGACTCAAAAACACATGTTCTAATATCATCTATTTGTACGTAGATCTACACCCACAAACTTGAAAGTAAATATGAACTCCTTCATACAAAGCTATTATACAGAAGACCAAACGAAATGTATAGTAAATGCTGCCAATTTATGTAATCAATCCAAGTGGTCCTAACAACTATAATTTAACATAATGGGTGATGTTGTTTTGCTGAAACTGGCTTCATGCTTAAGAATTAAAAAAAAAAAACTCTGCTTGAGCAGTTTTTTTTCAGTTGTCAATTTGAGTCTTACAGTTTTGCGTATGATGGACCATTGTTTGATTTGTTATTATTGTTTTGGTTATTTTTCCTTTAAACAGTGAGCATGAATTTAAATCACCATTTGTTTTGAAAAGCTGATTAATGTAATAGAGCACCTCAAAATACAATGTTAATTTTTTCAAAATACTATATGTGGAAATTCTTCAGGGCTTATTTACTTCCATACCTACTGTAGATGCCATATATAAAGTCGGTCTATCTGGTCACAACATGAATATGGTCCTCGCGGCCACAGCCAGGTTTCTGCATTCCTCGTGGCTACACCCCCTTTGTGAGGTTTCAATTATCCCACTCATTTTCTCTCGGAAAACTTTGAATAATTTTTTTTTTTTGAATTTTTATTTACTTATGGCTGTGTTGGGTCTTCGTTTCTTGTGCAAGGGCTTTCTCTAGTTGTGGCAAGCGGGGGCCACTCTTCATCGCGGTGCGCGGGCCTCTCACTATCGTGGCCTCTCTTGTTGCGGAGCACAGGCTCCAGACGCGCAGGCTCAGTAGTTGTGGCTCACGGGCCTAGTTGCTCCGTGGCATGTGGGATCTTCCCAGACCAGGGCTCGAACCCCTGTTCCCTGCATTGGCAGGCAGAGTCTCAACCACTGCGCCACCAGGGAAGCCCTGAATAATTTTATTTATATGTTAACTCTTGGTTATAAGGAGTCATCCAGGTGAAGCAGACTTTTAAAATTTTCATAGGATTTGCAAAACCAGAAATCATACCTTCTGCCCTCCCTGCCCCAAAGGTTAAGAAACACTACATTAAATGTACTTTATATGGGTGAATAAATGAAAAACCATCAATGTGGCCTGATTTAGAAGATTCTTTAAGTAATTGTTTGTATATTTCCTTATATGTTTGATTTGCTTATATTTTTGCTATTTTTCCTCTAATGTGATGGAAATAAGGTTACTGGATTTTTTAATCCAGTAATCCAGTTCATATTTCTTTGGCAGATTTCTGAAAAATAGTAGACAAAAATAGTAGAAGTATTTACCTATGTTAAACTTCGGGAGACTTTCAAACCTCCTAACTGTTTCTCCAATAGTATCACATTGTCCCCAACCCAAACTTTCCCAGGAGTTAAGAAATTCCTAAAATTGAGAACTATTAGATTGCCTTAACTCTTTGGTACTATTGGAGTTTAAATTCAGTGACTTAAAAAAAACAAAACAAAACTGCTTGAAATAAAATCCTAACTCCTTAGGGTTTAAATACTAGTGATAGAGCATGTAGTCTCACTCCAGGATACCAACCTTTTAAAAAATAATTAGGCACTAGCAGAATTGAGCTTGATGCAACAGAGAAAAGGATGTATGCTGTTAAATGCTATTTAAAAAAAAAATCGTCCCACTGTGATTATTCCTCAGTTTATTTAATAGTTAGGGACTTTGAATAAAATAATAATAATGGCAACAAAACTTACATTTATATACGTAGAGGTAAGAAGTATAACTCCATGGTGTGCTTTAACACACATTATCTCATTCAGTGTTCACAAAGCACTCTGCATTGAGAGTTATTTCCATTTTAAATTATAAGAGAGTTTAGGCTTCGTGAGGACTGTGGCTTATCCAAGGGCTCTCAGCTGAGCAGGGACACTTGGATGGAGCTGCAGCCCATCTTCAGAGCCAGATGAATTTCCACAGTGCTCAGGGCCTGCCCTTCTTCCACATTTAGGCTCCTTAATGTCCTTGGCACTTCAGAGATATCTTCTAGTTTTTGGATTGTTTGTCTTTAAGCTGTAGCTGACGTATTGCTTTGGGAAATTATGATACACTCATCTCTTTTAAGAATGTAATTCTAACACATGAACTTTTGGAAATGAATTTGTTAACTGTGGTCATATTCTGAGACTAAATTTTCAGCATCTTTGGGGAACTATGAGAAATTCTATGAAATTTGGTTTAAAAATTTTTTAAAAATAAGATCAGAGTTCACTATATATGTGTTAACAGATGTGCCACACTAAAATGAAAACCAAAACCTAATATAGAAAAAAATAACTCATAGAACAGATAAACTAGAAATTGGTTAATTACATTAAAAAAAAAATGAATTCTTTATAAGAAGGTCCCCAGGGTTTTTTTATGTGCTCAGCTTTCCTGGTGCATTTATATGTTTGATTGTAGATCATTAACCACTTAATGAAATGGCTGGGGGAAAATAGAGAAGGAAAAATTGCTAAAGGTTTGGGAGTGAATACTAATTGCAAAACAATTTAGAAATGATAATGCATTTCTAAATTTAAAATGTGAACTAATGGGAATATTTCACTTGAATCACCCAAATTTTAATTATATAATTTTGTGAAAGACACCATTGGTAACTTCAGATTCTTTGCTACCCAAACTGATAAGGTGTTGATTCATCCATTCAATACATGTTTATTGAATGTTTAATGTGTTCCAGGCACTGTGTGGATCAAAGACGAGCAAAACCAAACACAGTTTCTAACCTCATAAGAGTTTTTCTCTGTAGTGCTCATCCATTTTATTTTGAAGTTTTATGGAAAATGTCAAATGATAATGAAGGACAAATTCTTTTTTTTTTTTTTTTTGATAGGCAAGAAGTAGATTTATTAATATAGGACACTTGTAAGAGATGCAAGCGGGCAGGCGAGGGAGCTCTGCCCTGAGGATTAAGTGGGCTACAATTTTATAGTCAAAGGAAAGGGGGAGGGGAAAATATCACCTTCTTCGAGTAGACATGAGGCTTACATCACTAGTTCCTCCTTCGTATCAGGCTGGAGAGTGTCTGACCCTATGAGGTCAAACTAGGATTATCAGTAGAAAGGTGGTGACATTTTTCTTCCACCTAATGGCCTGGGGCATATCTCGTGCTATTGTTTATGGCTTTAAAGTTAAGCAAGGCTGCTTTGTTCCACAACGTTCCAATAGCTTTCTTGAGTGATCATTAACTTACAGTGGTCTCCCAAAGTTTCCTAGGTTTCCCTCTCTATGTATAGTCCCCTATTGGGACTTCTACAACTACCTGTATAACTATCCTATTCTATCCCTATCAGGAAAGGCATTATGTCTCACTAGGGAGTGCTTCCCCTGCCTGGTATTATAAGACAGGGCACATAAATCTGCTGCTCAGGCAATATTAATTAAACATACTAAAGGAAACCAATAGGATTACCTGAGCCCACACAGTATAAAATAAAAAATGGGGGCTAATATTCAGGGGCTAATAAAAGCAATAATGGAGGGTTTTTTTTTTTTCTTTTTTTTGCCCCTAGGGTAAATTGCTAGGCCCACTCAAAAAGAGGGCCTTTGTTGTATGCCTTGCGCAAACTTTTGAAAGCATGATAAACTGAACCCTAAAGTTCTAAAACATGGAACTCTTGATATCCAGTTTAGGTGGAAATCTCTCTCTCTCTCTCTTTTTTTCTGATATAAAAAAAAGCAGATTAAAGAAAATGTAGTTGGGACTTACCTGGTGGCACTGTGGTTGAGAATCCACCTGCTGATGCAGGGGACACAGGTTCGATTCCTGGTCCAGGAAGATCCCACATTCCACGAAGCAACTAAGCCCATGCGCCACAACTACTGAGCCTGTGAACCTAGAGCCCGTGCTCCGCAACAAGAGAAGCCACCGCAATGAGAAGCCTGCGCACCACAACGAAGAGTAGCCCCTGCTCGCCACAACTAGAGAAAGCCCACCTGCAGCAACGAAGACCCAACACAGCCAAAAAAAAAAGAATGATACTATCCCATCTGATTCTTACTAGAATAAAAAAAAGATGAGAGCTGGAATAAGAAATGTTTTCTTTAGGGAGTTCCCTGGTAGCCTAGTGGTTGGGATTTGGTGCTTTCAGTGCGGAGGCCAGGATTCGATCCCTGGTCGGGGAATCATCCTGCATGCTGCGCAGGACGGCCAAAATACAAAAACAAATAAATTAATATAAATTAAAAGAAACAAGAAAAACAATAGAAATTGAGGAAAAAACGGTTTAAAAAAGCTTTAAAAAGAAAAATGTTTCCTTTAGTATGGCAGGTCACCATATTCATGGCAGGAGAAACTCTTTTTGCCTTTCAGCTGGGGAACAGCTCCTAGAGAATGCAAAAAGAGTTGCTTTTCCAGACCAAGCGAGTTTATTCCTATTTTTCAAAAGGTTTAACGTTAGAAAATCCTTGAGTAGTATTTAACACGCTTATAGGTTAGAGGAGAAAAATATGCATCTCAAAAAAAAAATAATAAACCCAGTGAAGATGTACATATTATCCAATATCCTTTTCAAAGAGTAGATTGAAAGATAAAATACTGGACTTCTCAACTGCAATCAGTTGGACTTACTGCCTCCATTCCCTTATTTATTTATTCACGAATTTTTCTTCCAGTTTTGTTGAGATATCATTGACATACAGCACTGAAAAAGTTTAAGGTGTACAGCATAATGATTTGACTTACATACCTCATGAGGTGATTATCACAGTAAGTTTAGTGAACGTCTATCATCTCATATAGTACAAAATTAAATAGAAAAAGATTTTTTCTTGTGATGAGAACTTTTAGGATTTACTCTCTTAGAAACTAACATGTAGGGGCGGAGTCAAGATGGCGGACTAGGAGGACGAGGAATTCGCGTCTCCTCACAACTAGGGCACCTACCAGGCGCCGGAGGGGGACCACGGACACCTAAGGACACGGGAGGAACCCCCAGCGACCGGGTAGGACGTGGGGCGTGGGGGGAGTGAAGGGGGAGGAGAAGTGGAGGCAGGACGGGACTGGCGTCCCTGACGGGCGGCTGGGGGAGGGGAAGGGATCCCACGCCCGAAGGGGGAAACTGGGGAACCACTGGGAGAGCAGAGGATCAAAAGGGAGCGTGGCCAGGTTTCCCCTGCCCACTTGGGCCCCCAGGAAGCTGCTGAGATCCCGGGCCTGATCCTCTGCCCACCGAGGCCCCCTCCAGCCATGCGGGTCCTGAGGCAGCGGGAGGGAAGGAAGCGGGAGCAAAAGTAAAGGCCGGGCCTACAGGACCGGCACCCCTGAGGGGTGGCTGCGGGAGGGGAGGAGTTCCGACACCCAGCGGGACCCACACACGGTTAGGGGTCCAAAGGGGATGGGGGAGACCCTGGGGGAGACCGTGTGGGGGGCACGGAGGAACGGAAGGAGACGCGGCCAACGCTTTCCTTGTCCACTTAGGCACCGGGGAGTCTGTTGGGCTCCCGGGCCTAATCCTCTGCCCTCGGAGCCTCCCTCCTGCCGAGCAGAGCCCGAGCCCCGCCCCTACACCTCCCCCCCCCGCCCCGGGCCCCACCTCTACACTCGGAGACCCCCTCTGAGACCCCCTCCGAGACCCCCTCCAACGCGCTGGGCCTAAACCCCAGCCACACACGCTCACCCAGGCCTTACCTCCGAACTCCCGAACTCCACACTCCAGAGGCCCCGAAGGATAAATTCTCCTTTAAAAACGTACTCGAGCATCTCCATGTGATAACTTCTTTGCCTTCTGTAGCGTATCTTCTTTATATATTTTCTGAAATATATTATTGTAATAAATGATTATTACTTTCTGGGTTATTTGTAAATGATAAAGGGATAAGTTTTTCTTAATTTGGTTCTTGGCATATTTATATGGATGTTTTGAGGCTCTAGAAATGGCAATTATCATAAATATCCCGACTGGCACATTTTATTAGCATGAGTTCACATAACGTAGATGAATCAACCTGACGTTTTTCCCTTAGCTGTTTGGTCACCATAGTAATTGGTTCTGTTGCAGGTGGGTAGTGTGATCTTAATTTCCTTTGGTAAATTTGAGTGATTTAATCTCATGGATGAATGATGAGTTGAAGATATATTTGAAATTTTAAAATCCCATCATTTTGGTGAAGATTTCTCTGCCTGATGAATTTAACTGAAAGAAAGTAATCTATTAATATTTCACATATACTTACTTATTCATGTGGAAGTAGTATAACAACTCCAAACTCTGTTTATATAAATGATCCATAGGAACTGGCTCTAATTCCTTTACTATTACCATGATTACAACTTTCAGTTGAGCAAATATTGAACTTTATTAATCCCACCTGTGTATCCTGCCGGGTAATAATATGTATTGGCACATGTATTTAAGATTCTTCAGGCTTTGAACAAAAATGTTGCCATGGGAACCTGATTTCATAGCCCATAGTCCTTTGCAGAACTACACCTGCCTTATGGTAGAGGTTTCCATAGCAACAGTTTTGTTCAGGGAACATAGAACTTGAACAGAATATGCCATGAGCCTTTTTTAAATGTGTGCGTTGGTAGTCGTGATATTACTGTAGTTAATGTGTGTATTAGAAATACAGGTGGCACCGTGGTGGGCAGCAGTGTTCTTGCTTTCAGTCAATAGATTCCTATTGAGTTTAGTAGTCACAACGCATTGGATCAGGAAATTAAAGCAATGTCTACCCCCTTTTCCCTGTCTCTCCATCCTCCACTCATTTGACCCTCCTGCTAGAATGTGGTGAGGTGATCCTCCATGGCTGGCATGACCAGAATGATCATTTGTGATAAGGCAGAGCCGTACGGAAAAGATGTGTAACTAACGTCTGGCCAAGCTCAGCAGGCTCTATTTTAAAGGGCAGCCTCAGTCTTGGGAGCCTCTAATGCTGCAGAATATTCTACTAATGGTTTTTCAACTTCCTCACATATGCTCTTCTTCAAAGAAGGTCATGGGCTCTAATAACAAAGCATCGTGAGGATGGGGTAAGAATTAGTTTTCATATTTCTGATCTACTGTCTGGTCTCTTTATCTCTTTTTTTTTATGTCTTCTTTAAATAGATCTTTATTGGAGTATAATTGCTTCACAGTACTGTGTTTGTTTCTGTTGCACAACAAAGAGAATCAGTCATATGCATACACATGTCCCCATATCCCCTCCCTCTTGAGCCTCCCTCCCATCCTCCCTATATTTACTTTTGGCATTAAAAATGTTGACAGCTTGTAAATTAAAGTAGCCCAAGTTCTTTCTTTCCTCGTCATTCGTGTCATATTACATTTATAACTAAGGCCATGTGGGAAGAGTATGCTAGGGCCCTGCAACAGATAATCCAGGGTTGTCACTGTTGTGTTATTATGGCTCTGTCAGCTGTTAGGTGCATCCACATCCTTCAGGACTGTGCTCCTATTGCTGCCAGGTATGCTGGCATATTGCTGTTTCTCGGCAGGTCTCAAAACATGCAGCAGTGGATTTTGCAGCAGCCTCAGCTGCTGCTCACAGTCTACAAAAGAGCTGACTGGGGGCTATTAACTAATGCCAATCATCCTCCACCGGCAAGGGTATCAAAGGGACTTTCAGAGACCATGGGGCTGCTTTCAGCAGAAACCCTAATCAGATCATCTTCCTTGATCAGGGAAAGGAATGTAGGAAAATGAGGTGGGTTAAAGGAATTAGAACAAGTAAATGCATTCTGAATGCGTTCAGGACAAATTAGCTCAGAGTGCAAATAGAGATTGATTTGTCTGATCGAGTGGAAGCATAACTTAAGAAGCCTGAGGTCAGGCTTCTGCCAACTTAAGGCCTTGGAAAGTTAAACAAATACAGGGAAGTGTGAGAAACACATTTATTTATAAGAAGGAAGGGGGGAAGAAAGGGAGGGAGGGGTGGAGGGGGAAGGAAGAGAAAGGAGGGAAGAAGGAAGGGAGAGAGGGAAGAACAGACTTAGTAAATGATAAACCCAGGAAGTCGATCTAGAGGAATGTCATTACAAAAATTGTAGGTGAGTTTCTTTTTTTTTTTTTTTTTTTGCCTCACCGCATGGCTCTTGGGATCTTAGTTCCCTGACCAGGGACTGAGCCCGGGCCCTCGGCAGCAAAAACGCAGAGCTCTAACCACTGGACCACCAGGGAATTCCCTAGGTGAGTTTCTATACGAGGAAAATACAAGGACGAAAGTACAATGTAGGCGAGTATGTACTAGATCAGGAATCAGACAATCTTGGTCTTCTGACTCACCTGTAACCTTGGATTCATCACCTCAGTCTCCTTTCTGTAAATTAAATGATGAGGCCAGAGCCACCTCTGTGTTCTATGAATGTGTGTGTAAATCCAGTGGAGAAGGGTCATCGGAAGCGTTTTTGTCTCCTGAACAACTGCTTGGAGTAGACCAGCTCAGCTTTTATTTGCTGAGCATTATCATGGGCTTTCTTTTGAAGAATATCCTTCCTGGATTATAAAAAGTTGTAAAAACCTATCGGAACTGCTGATTTCCTAAATCCTGCCCAGCACTAATATTACGTTCTATGCCCCAGTCTTTACTAAGCTTATAAAATGATGGCTTTTAACCATTGGTTCATATAGTTATGAGAGTGTTGAGCTCATGGTCATGGCTTAATCAATATTTCTCGAGTTGAACTGAATTGAATTTCATCAGTTCTGGAAATGGACTGTACAGATTCTTTTCCTAAAATGCCAAAGAAATGATTTAAATCAGTGAGAAGGCTGGTAGCCCCAAACAAATCATAGCCCTGCCCTTGCAAAAATAAAAGCAAGGTTTGGCCACATTGGGAGATTTTGTGCAGGTTGGGTCACTGGACCTTAAATTCAAAGGAAGCTGAAGACCATAAAAGTCCAGGGAAGCTAAAGAAAGATATCGTAACCACAGCAAGAATACACAAAGGAATAGGGGCCCAGCCAGGTAGGCCAGAGGAGGACAGATTAAACCATCACGTCTTTAGCCCTTTAAATATGAAGATTGAGGGAACTACAATCAAAGTCTAAAACCTCTGAGGAATATGAATATGATGAACACAAATTTGTTCATCCAATTCTGGACCGTGATTACAAGGGTACCAACTTTCCTTGCAACTTTAGAGAGATGAATTTAGGCCAAAAGGAAGTACTGCTTCACATTTAAAGTAATATACTAATGGGGTTTATTACTCTCAAGAGTTTGAATAAACTGGACATGTAAAACTTGGATCCAGTGGGGTGCATGTAGTAGGTTGATTATTTGGGCCCCTGCCTCCTGCAGTTTTCTGTGTGTGACCTGGCTCCTGTGCCTGAGGTGGGGAGGGGAAATGGGTGACTCTCAGATTTTGCCCCCCAGATGGAGTGGTATTCTACTAAGATAGACTGGTGGTCTTCTCCTAATTCGCAAGGAGTGGACTTAATGCACGGCATAGTCTTAGTTTCTGCGCCTGATCTCACAGTTATACCTAAGAAGGGAGAGGCAAGTTCTCCCATCCTTTTTTTTCCTGAAATTTTTGCTTATTTTTGCTAAACTCTAATAGGTGATGATTTGCCTCCAAAGCATATGGGTGTACACATACACACGTATACATGTATACATGTACATGAATGTATATGTTTATGTAATGTGTGTGTACATGTGGGTCACTAGGGCAACACTTTCTAGTGGTCCACCAAGAACCCCATGATTTCTGAATGTTCAGGTGGATGAAGATGGAGATGAGGACACTCCAGGTAAAGGCAGCCTTTATGTGTTAAAGCTCAGCCGTGTGAGACTGCCTTGGAGGTTCTCATTCTAAGGAGTAGCAGATGGTTCTATCTGGGCAGCCAGAACTTTGGGCGAGGTGAGCTGTGCCAGAAAGGAGAGATGAAGCATAATAAGGTTGGCGATCTATGTAGATGCCAGATCATGGCGGGGGCGTGGGGGGGGTGGGCTTGGTCCCTCTGTTATAAGTGGGTTTATTATTTCATAAGTAATGGGACACCATTTAAGCATGAGATGAACGAAATGAAATTTACATTTGAGGAGGCTCTTTCTGGAAGTGGATGGAGAGTGGAGTGCTTACAACAGTGAAGTCAAAGAGATCTGTGGGTTTCGAGGTGATTTGTTAACAGAGGAGGGAATAAAAAGGCCTGCAAATACAACAGTCACAACGGGCATGGAGGGAAAGGATGCGAGGGAGTCTGCAGAGTCCCTTTTTACTCTAGTCCCACTCAGTAAGCTCTTTCCACTGACACTTCTGTCTCATTAAGTGGAAGATGATGTCGTGGGAGAGGGGCAGATTGGTGAACTTTGGGGATTTGTTTCCCCCTCCCGCCCTGTGCTTTCCTTTTCTTCTCCTTTTCTACTTGTTACATTTCATTCAAGTCTTCTAGAGAAAGGAAAAGAAAGACAAGAGAAAAAAAAAATCATTCTAGTTCCTTAAAAGCAAAATAACTAATAGTTTATGAATGAGCTGAGTTTCTTATTTTTTTACCAAGCCAGTATTTTCTGTAATGAATTCTGTCACTGAGATCTAATTAAGCCCTAAAAGCAGTGGCTGAGAATAGTAACAGGAAACATGTTAAGTGGGTAGGTGGTTTATTTTCTCCTATTGTTACCTCTTCTGACCTTTACAATGCACTTATCTCAAAGAAATCTAGTCTCTGGTACCAGAGAATTATTGAAGTGCAAAGTTATATACATCTTCCAAACACAGAAGCTTTACCCTCCGGCAAATGTTAAGAGGGATAGAGGTTCCTGTCGAAATGTAGAAAATTTCCTCTTTTGTTCTCATGTGAGGATGAAGTGAAAATGTCTAGACCTGACTAAAATACCTTGTCTTTAAGTAACAACCATAAGTCACAAAAGAAGTTGAATACAAATTCTTTTCATCTTAAGCATAAAATAAGATATTTAATATGGAATAAATATATCAAAGGATCCAAATCCTATGAAAAGGCAGGTCAAATTGTCAAGCTCTAACTTCTCTCTCCATTTGTGCAACTATCACACTTATAAAATTTTTTATTTTTTCTTTTCCATTATGGTTTATTACAGGATATTGAATATAGTTCCCTGTGCTATACAATAGGACCTTGTTGTTTATCCATTTTATATATAATAGTTTACATCTGCTAGTCCCTGACTCCCAATCCATCCCTCCCCTGCCCCCTGATCACACTTATTAATTTTAAAGTTTTTATGGTAAATTTAAGCATATGTGAATGGTGAGGAGCAAAACAAAAAAAATCTGCTCAAGCTATTAGCATTCCCTTTGCCTTGCTGTTCCTCTTTTCCTCCCAACATAACATCTCGGGCTGAAGATGGAAAGACTTATTGGATTCTCTGTCGTCAATTGGACAAGCCCTCTCTGGGGTCCTTTCTGTCAAGATCCTCAGATTCCATTTGAATTTAAAACAGACCTGTAGGCTTAGGGAACGTGGCAGCCGTGTGTTCAGGGAAACAGAGAAAGAGTTATTTTTAAAATATCTTACAAGATCTTTATTCCCAAGACTGATTGAGGGAAACTTGGCGGATGGTTCAGTGTTTGTAAGCAGCCAAGTACGCAAGAGTGATCTGGAAAGAAATAGTGGTCACTTATGACAGCCATTAGTGAATGCACACATTGAAATTTTCCAGCCAAATCTTTTTAAAAAAAATTTATTCAACCAAGACAGTCAAGGAATCAGTGACATTTGGACTGTTCAAGCAAGACCCTGTTCCTTTAGTAGAACCTCAGGCTGCTTCTTCCTTGATTTCAAAGAACCAAGATTTTAATCTCTTATTAAAATCTAGAAGAAATGATCTTATACTGCATTTTCCAAGAAGCTGTAGTCTGTTTCTTTCTTATTTTAGTAGAATCTCAACTGTCTAATCAGTGTTCTAACACTAGAATATTTTAAGTTGGATTGTGTGATATGGTAGAAAAAGCAAGGAAAAGAGAAAATAACACTGTCATATCAAGAAGAGAAGGGAAAGGTAATGCATGGGATGAAAGCTGTTATTGCTGACAAATGCCTATGGGACTTATAAAAACAATTTAAATATAAAAGTAAGTTTAATCTTATCGAAACATTTTTCTCTCTTTCTTAAGAGTGTTATATTTTTTAAATGTAATGCTTACCAAATTCTCTTTTAAAATAAAAGGGACAGGAATGAATGTTCATATTTAATTTCACTTGTATTATTATCCAAACTGATATTTGTCTCCTTCATTGACAGAACCATAAAAAGATGTGAATTTTCTCATCTCTTTATGTGTACTTAACTCCCATTGATTTTACTGACAGGGGTGCATTTAGGAGAATTCCCCCAATATTCCACAACATAAAATTGTTCCTGCAATCTGTCTAGTCTCCTGATCACCAGCCTCATTTATTTTTATTCTTTCCATCCTACCATCAACTGCAAATCTCCCTTTTACTTAAAATTAAAATGTCCCTTCCCCTCCTCCTCTCAAGCTAAGTCACACCCCATCCCAGACCAAGATCACTCAGCTCTCTGATCACCCCAGTTACTTTTGTATCTAGTCTACTGCACAATGAATATTTTTCACTGCCTAATTACTTTATCACATCAGTATATGTTGCTTCTTTCTCCGGACTATAAGCTCCTGTGGCCAGGAATAAATCACTTCTGTATGAAAGCATACACTTAGCACTTAGAATTAACCAAAGGCTCCCAAATCCTAGTCTGTAAAAAACATTCCCCAAAATTAAAAAAAAAAATGATAATAACGTAGTGAGTTAGTCACTAAACTCAATTTATTTGATAGTTTTTGTTCTCAATGTTCTCTTGAAAGTTTAGTGTTAAATGTCGTTTTTAGAAGTAAGGCAATAATGATTTTAAATAGCAGGATTGTTATTTTTAATTAAAAAAAAAAATAGAAACTCAATTCCAGTCCCTCAGACCCTTTGGAACTGAAATCCTAATGTTGGAGAACCAGTGGTTGACCGTCTCTTCCCATCAGGCCTTGGCAGTTGTTTCCTCCTCGGAGCTCCTATAACTTTAATTGCATGATTCATTGGCCGCTCAGCCTAGGCTGTGCTGCTTTTCATCTTTTTACACATATTCCTGTATCTGCAGCTGATTTAAAAGAAAGCCTCACTTAATACTTCTCTTTTCATTTTCATGGTACCTATTAAGATTATTGACAGCAAATCTTGAAAATATACTTGTTGAATAATTTAGTGTTCAGAATTATTCAAAATTTAGAGAGCTAAAAGAAGTCATGGATTTTGGTGGATTCATTTTTATTAAGTGAATTTTAAGCTTACATATTTCAGACAGTAAAAATTTCAAAAGCCATAATAAATTAACTAATATATTCAGTAGTTGCAATTTATGGAAAGGTATTGAAAACCACATTGATTTTACAAGTCCTATATAGAATTCTACTAAATGCTTAAGAAAAGAAAGAAGAGTAATTTAACAAGACTGCACTGTTTTGCTAGTGAGTTCACTGACTAAACTTTGTTGTGGTTCCACTGCAGAGTTTTTTCTTCTGCATTAGGCATATAAAATCGTACCTTTTTTTCTGTGTAGGTATATATAGTTTTAACATCACTTCTTAAAATCAAGAAATACTTTTCTATTTTCTTTAAGTGGTGTCTAGCTATCACTTCCATTCTTACAAATACTCTTCGTCTGTGGAACATATTTTCTGCTGAGCACTGTGAAATTTAATTCAGAAGTAGTGCTTTATTGATGCTTCGTTTTTGTGACCTTTCCAGTCCTGTGTTGGTGACATATTGGTCTTCTGTCTCCAGTGCTTTGAGAATCTAATAGATAGGATGGAATGGGTCAGATAATGAAAGTCCCTGGTACATTAACTTTCAATTTCATGAATGTCTGAATATTGCAGAGAAGATGAATAGCAGGACTTCCTTTGCTTTTGCATTTTAACATTTATAAGCTAGTTAAATTTTCCTTGTATTATCAGCAACAGAGTCCAAACCTACAATATTAACACATACATTTATATTTTGGAACAGCAGTGTAAGAGTTTAAAATAATTTATAAACCACAGTGCAGGCAACTTACAAATGCACGCTACTAAAAGAGATGAATAAATAGGGGTTTCATTTGCTATGAGTTATAGCATATGAAGTATACATTGAGAAGGCTCCTTCTTTATTTCTCTCTGTTTTACTGACATGAGAAGAGAATTGGGGCATGTAGTCAGTCATTTGACTGATCTATTATTAGGTAGTTACAGTCATCTCCCAAAGGAGTCTTATTATTTTGAAGCCACATTAATTTCTGAAGATGTTATAGCAAGTGTGGGTGTTTGAAAGAATCTGCTGAAACAGACTAATTTTGGAGATGAGACTCAATCACCAGAATGATAAGAAATAAAGAAGGGGCCTGAGTGATTAGGTGAGGACAAGGATGAGAAGGCGCACAGCTGTTAGATTGTTGGGGTTTGGACACTGATACGTGAACTCATTTGTATTCCCTTGGGTAATTTTATAGACAGTGTATCATCTGCTGTTGCCCTATTCCATTCTCACCACTGTATTTACGGTATCTATTTTTATGAAATATGGCCAAAATTAGGAGATACAATTTGGTCTTTTGGATTATCCTTGGTCATCCAGCTATATTTAAAAACTTGTGACGGATGCTACAGTGCCATTTAGTTTATCATTACAATTTTATTATATTTGCTTTTCTCTGTAAAAGTTCTAGATCACTAAATTGGGGTGGACCTGTGCAAAATAGTTGAAGAAATGTAATAAAATGATGGGGTTAACAGACATCAGACTTTTTCTTATGTAGAGAAATATGTATACACGTAAGTCTGTTATGAAACAAACTGGGATCCTAATTTTTCAGAAATACGCTCATTACTGTCTTTAATCATAATCATGAATGGACACAGAGAATATCAAGAAATACAGCAATTTTGGAGACATCAAAAAAAAAAAAACAACAAAGAAAACTTGTGCTCTCTTGTCATGCTAGAAAAGCTGTTTGGGGGATCTGAGATTCTGCTCTGAGAAATGTCATCATTGGTTTGACCCAGTGGGAAACTCTGATGTGGAAACTTCACCTAACCTGACTCTTTAAATACGTAATTAAATATATGTATTATATGCTTTTATATTTTGACAAAGAAATGAAAAGTCGGCCTACATTAAGATAGGAAGTATATGGAAGTGTGTAATGACTGTGTTGCTTGGACCACTGTTTTATTGTCTGATTTCTTTGAGAAGACATCAGGCTTCTGCCTCTGGTTCCATGCTCTCCCATGGTGGCATCGTTCTCTCAGAGGGGTCATCTGTTTTCTCAGTTGCTATTTCATTTAGATAACTACTGAGGAACCTTTTCTTTGCCTCATCTCAACTTCAACCCAGTTCACATATGTAGTATTCACGCATGATGGACCACCTATGCCTTCAATTTACTCTGTTTAGATCTGCCAGGTGGCCTCACCTATTAGGGCATCATTGGCAAAGACTTTGTGGCACTCCTTGCATTTTCCTACTGTGCCATTCCTGGGCCTGTTTACTCTGAGGTCCATTCCTTGACTTTCCAACTTTTCCCATCTCTGCTCCATATCACATGTGGTTGACCGACCCCAGCAGCTCCCATATCAGCTTGATTCTGGCAGGGTTGGGCCAGTGGGAGAGTGGGCACTGGCATGAGACTGGGGAGGGAGAGGAAGAAGCTGGGATATTTCTCCCCCTCCCACTGCCTCAGGTAGGTCTCCAGAAGGAGCTGCATCTTCTCCTTGGCTCCAGTTCCTTCTGAATAGGTCCTCTAAGATTCCAGATTTTGCTGGGTGGAAGGCCTCTGGTCTTGGTTACTTCACATCTGCCTTCTGTCCCTCTCTGCTAAAGGTAACAGTGGCCTCCCACCATGTTTATCTGCAGGTTACATGACTGTCCATGTTTGGCTTCTCAGCTCTTTCATTCCCTGTGTAAACAAGTCTTTGCACCAAATATACTCTTTTTAAATACACAGATTTGTTTCTGTTTTCCTAGTTGGAGACTGACTAATATACACTGTAACTACTTCATATATATTCTCCTCTACACACGACTCTCAGAGAAGGCTAAGTTCAGAATTTCTCATCCAGCTGATCCCTTCAGCCATATTGGACTAAATATCGCACTTCCCAATGAGTGTTTTAATTGGTTAGTGTGCAGATTCGAAAAGATTACCATCCCAAATTCTTCTTGCCTAGTGTACATGGCTATAAATTATCTGTCTACCTCTGGACTTTTCAGGTTCTTTGTACTTACATTAAGCATGTACCAATACTGCTTTACCTCCATTATTTAAAAGCATGTTTTCTCAACCCTATTAGATGTAAGCCCTTTAAACTCAGTCACTGTATCTTTTATGTGTATCCCTCATGGCCCTAGTGCAATATCATGTACTTAGTAGGTGCTCAAAAATATTTTTCAAATGAGTAAATGACAATTGCTTTCTAACAAAAAAATGCAGTTGATATTAAAAGACTCCTTTGAGAATAATGACGTTGGTTGCCAATTTCTAGAAAGAATCCAAAAGAAAAACAGAGAACTTGTTCTTCTGAAACACCTGAGACGATTGGACAACATTTATGAAAAGGATGTGCCATGATATACCGATAGACAGATTGAGAGGGTTAATATTCTCTTCCTAGAGATAGACTCACCCTTCAATGTTACCAAGAGTATTAGTCCAGTAAGTATTTTCTTACGTTCTGGTGATTACTTTGTTTTCTGTTATATAAATGGATACTGTTTGTTGTTGGCTGTCTACCCAGTGTTCACTCCTCTCTTACTCCTTTCTGTGGACTTGCACCTCATGGCTTCTGGGAAAAGATGGCCCTTTCCTCAGCTAAGGAGTGGACACATACTAGTCTAAACCAGTCAGGACAGTCTGATTCTCCTCACTGTGGTGACTGGTTGAGATAACCTACACAATCAGCTTATGGAATTCCTCTGGCCAATCTGGACAGAGATTGGTTTAAGAAAGGATACATGACCCAATTTAGGTCAGTGAGACATAGAAGAGAAATCTAGAAACTTCTGAGGAAATTGCTGGAAGAAATGTTCTGTCCCGTTCTGGACTACGCAGTATGTAGGTGTGATGCTTAGAATTGCTACAACTGTCTTTGCTTCCATGATGGAAACCAGCATTAGGATGAAGCTGACCCTGTGGAGAACAGAGTGGAGAGATGTAAATAAACTGGGTCCTTGGTAACATCACTGAGTAACTGACTCAGAATTACTCCTACCTCTAGACTCTCCTGTTTGAATAACCCTTTGAGTAGGGTTTGCTTTTGAATGCATTTGGAAATAGCTCACGTGATAGACCATGCTGCGAACTGAAATATTCGTCTCAAATATTGAGTCAATGAAGTCACTAAACACAGGGGGAAAAATTAGTCTATCGAAGGAGGAACCAAAGGGGCAGAGCTCCCATGCCTCCTCCTTCCTCCTTTCTTGCTTTCCTTTCTTTCAGCCGTTGCCCTCGAGATACTCACAGTACAGAGGCCCACTTTCAATATGGGATATTTAATTGTCAAAATATGTGTAGTGTTAAGGGAGCATATATAGGAAGTGCTTGCTTCACTCAACAGACTCAAAAGGAATTTAGGATTCTCAAGTACAGAGGACCTTTGAGAAATTTGTGTAACTAGAAGCCCTATGTCAATAAATTTTGACAAGTGTGGAACAATAAAGCTTCAAAGCTACAGAACTGTTGAGAAAAACATATGAATTGGCCGTTGAAATGTTATGACAGATACCAGAAAATAAGAATACGGAATGAAGGGTTGGCAGTTGAGTAAGAACCTAGAGTCAAAACACAACATGATTTAGACCTAAGCACATGGGTCTTGGAATAATCAGACAGACTTTTGTGTTCAGTTCTTGGCCCTGTCTTTGGACCAAGCTTTCTTATATGTAAACTGGGGGTAATAGTACTTGTCTCATGGTGTTGTAAAAATTTAATGAGAAGTATGTATTTAAATGCCCATAGGATGTTGTCTAGGACAATAGTAGGCACTAAGAATAGTTTTCTCCTCCTTTTATTGTTATTGTTTCTGGCATCATCATTAAGCAATGGCTGTCAGCTCTCAGCTTCCTCTCCCTTGATGCTGTTTTCCTGAGTTACTTCAGTCAACCTGACTCTGGAGGAGTGAGACCTCCCCAGCCTTGGATTTGTGCTAATATCTCTGAGTTGACATATCCCAGAGATAGATGACAGGTGGGTGAGATTTATGTAGGGTCAGGTTTGAACAGTAAACTTTATTAAACTAGGACATACTTGTAAGCCATACTCACTTGGTGTCAGTAAGGAAAGCAAACAGCACCCCTTCACTATCAGTAGGGACTGTGTCAAAGTAGAGTCACAGATGGGGCTACAGAAAAAGGCCAAAAGCACATGCCAGAAGTCAAGACAGCCACTGACATTTCAAGGTCAAAGGCAAGGACATCCTGGGGCCTGGAATAAATCACCCTGTTTGATATTCACCTCCAACATTGTTATGCAGGTATAAAAAAGTCTAAATGAATTTCTGGAGTAGCTTGAATGTTATAACCTCTGAGACATCATCTACAATTATCCCAAGCTCAGTGGCTTCTACCTTTGAACTCTTTGCTACTGTGCCCACACTTCTATATGACCACTTACCTACTCAGTTGTATTTCAGTGCTCATATGTGTGCCCCTTACCCCTCTAAACTGAACTCCTGATAAAAGAGACCACACCATACTTTTTTTTTCATTGTCTCAACAGCCTAGCTTAGGATATAGATGAAGGAATACATGTCACAAGATTCCAACAGGGCAGAGTCCCGTTTCTGCCCAGATCAGAGTTTGAGGCATCTGTGTCCCCCACCAAAATCTTTAAAATAGCACTTTTTGAAGTCTCCATATTTGTAATATGCTTATAGAGAATTTGATATCTGGATAATTCAGTAGTTTATCAATTCTTAAAAAGTCATACTTGAATGTGACCCTCATGACTTATGAGAAAAATAATAGAAGTGACATTTATAAAGTACCTGTTATGTGTCAAAAGGCACTATTCAAACATTATCCCATCTGATCCTCATGATAATCATGTGAGGGAGGTGTTATTAAGGCTGTTTTAAAATGAAGAAACTGGAGCTCAGGAGTATTCAGTAACTTCTCTGAGGAAAGTGGCCGAGCTGAGACCGAGAGTCAAGACTTTGATCCAAAGCCCATGCTTTTTCACTGTATATTTAATTTTTCTAAACAGATGTTCCTTTTCATTATGAGGTTTAGTATTCATCAAAGGAAATGTCTTTGTATGTAAATTCCCTGCACTGATAAACCAAGTGATTATTTATAGCCTTTTGACATTTGCTGAGTTTTCCGCTCATATTTACATTAGCCTGACACCCCCTAGAGAAGGCCTGCGAATGTTTTGATGGCATGTCAGAGATTTCTAATGTATACTCACTGATTCATTCTACAAACATTTATTGAATGTTTTCTGTGTGCAAGGTGCTGTGCTCAGGTAAAACATATAAAATCTTCGAGGTGCGGGTTACATAGAACATCAATGGTAATCGTTATTAAGGAATTGTTCTGGGCAGGAGTTCAAAAATGCCTGTCCATGTGTCGTATGGGGACTTATCTGTGAGAACCAGGTGTATTCCTGGCAACTGAAACATAGGAATTTAGACTCGGGAAGTCAGGCACAGGACATAGGCAGAAGAAGAAGAAAAACTCAATGGGAAGGGCAAAAGAGTTGAAACTTGGAAAACATTTATAATCAAAGAACCTTGACCTGCAGTAGTAGAAGAGTGAAAGACATGATATAGAAAACGAGAATTCGAGTATTATCTCTTCTGCTTAGGAAATGTGTGATCTTGGACACATAAATTGATTCCTTGAAGCTCAGTTTTCTAATTGGTAAAATACAGATGATACCTCTCTCAAATGAGGTTATAACAGTTTAATAAAATATAGAGTGGTATACAAATGCCAAAATGGTATCATTATCTATATTTATTATAAATTTTCTTTGATGCTCTGAAAATCTTGGAGATAAGCAGAAGCAAATGCAAGATGAAGCGGAGAGAATGCACGGTTTATGACCTGGGACTGGGGTGTAGAACTATGAAGAAGGGGAGCTTCTTTTATACTATATGTATCAACAGAGGCAAAATAATGGAAAAATGAAAAAATGGAAAGGAGTCTGGATTTTGAACTAGAGAAGTCAAAAATGTTTATTCAAAATACATAGCACAATTAAGGAGGAATGGGAACAGTTATGTTTCTAGGACCCGCATACAGCTAGTCCTCATCAAAATTTAAGAGACAACTAAATGAGATGGAGATTTGTGATTCTGCAAATGTAGAAGCTTTGGTTTATGTGCTCTGCTTCATTATCTGCTTTTTCTTATCATCCAAAGGAGCATTTCTTGGTATGAAACAAAAACGATTTAATCTGAGTTTATTTCAGGTTAGATTATCTGGATCCAGTGCCCCGCTGTTCGAAGTTACCTGACTCACCTTTACTAAACTTGAAACATCAAAGATTTTCTATCTGAGCCAGCCAGCGAAAAATATAAATAAAACCAAAGAAGTTGTTTTATTTTGGTTTAAAGATCAAGTTCAAAGTCATCTTCAACAATATTAAATCAGGCTAGATTTCGAGTTTGGATTTAATAGAATGAGAACTCAGGTCTCTTTCTCCTATTCACATTAGTTTGGACCCAGAGGATATTTATTAAACAAAGAACAGCAGAACAAACTAATATTAAGGGAGGAAATTGGTTTTCCTGCAGTCCAACCTATTTTTAAATTAGCAGAAGCTAGTGCTAATATAAAACCCTGTGACCAGTAATCACATTTTCCTTTCGCTTTGTTGGAAAATCACAGCAATGTGTATTAGCATTTCACGCTAGTTAAGAGAGTGCAGTAAAATGGTCCAAGGAGACTGTTCCGGGTGAGAGCCGGACAGGCAGAGGTGATTCGGGCAGTGAGATTTCCTGGGAAAAGCAGCTCAGTAGGCAATTTCATGCAGAGGCTAAAGCCTTTTTTGGATAGCAGTTCAAAAATAAGGCTCAAAAGACAATGAACATGGCTGCAGACCCAGGCGGGGTTATGGTTTACTCAGGTGCTGACACAAAATCAATATTGCCACCACCCATTGATGATTTATTTCAGTAATTACTCTTGAACCCATAACTAAAATGCTGTCAAAATAGAACAACCTTGTCCTACTAAATGCTTGTGCTTTCTTCTTTCACTAGATTAATTTACATGTCATGATCAAAACGGCACAATTCCCTGATACTGGCCAGTCAGCAATCTATTGAACGCTTTAGGAAACAAGGAGGGAAAATTAAGAACCACTTTCAAACACCTTTGGCTGGGTCACTCAGGATTAGACCCCTCAGGTGATTATTTTCCCGTTGGTCTGATAGAGGTTGTCGGTCTTAAGAACTCAACCTGGAATACGAGACATTAACGCCCTTTCTCTTCTGTCTCATGGGAGGGTCTTAGCCAGTGTCCATTACAACCCCCTGTTGTGTTCCTGGGAGTACTCTCCCAAGCTGTTGGGAAATTTTCCATTAAGGAAATACGTTTCTTTACCAGGCAACAGGAGAACATTTATACACAAATAATTGTTCTAAGGCTCCTCTGTGATTTCAGCTGAAAGATATCTTTGTCATGACTACCACTTGATCCTGGCTTTGCCAGCTCTAGAACTGTACAGAGTAAATCCATTTTTTCTCCTAAATCAGAGGTTCTTAACCTGGGTTTCCTAAAGGTAGATGGGGGAAATTGCATCTTTTTTTTCAATAACATTAGACAGAAATTTAGAATTTATTTTGATTATAAATGTAAGCAACTAAGCACAGTAGTATTAGCAGTACCTATGCCTTTGAGGCCAGTAGAACTCACACACATTTCTTCAGAATTCTGAAGCCTGTGATAATTCCGAGCCCCAGCCTTGCATCTTGGCTCTCCCAAAGCTTTGAGCTGAGAAGACACTGTTAGCTACTGTTTACTGTGCATGTGTCACATGCCAGACACTGTTTTAAGCACTTCACATACCCTCATTTATTTAATCCTTGAAGCAGCCCAGTGAGGTAAGTCCTATTATTTTTAATATCCTCATTTTAGACATGGGGAAACTAAGGTTCAGAAGGTCCATAGACTGACCTAACGTATATGGCTGATTAATGGTGGAGGTGGAACTTGATCCGTCTAGCTCTAGAACCCAGGTTCTTAACCACTCAGCCCTGTTTACCTATCAGGTTAACACAGACATTGCTGGGTGGTGTCATGATAAGGCACCCACTGTCCACTTAAGTTGCTGAAGGTACAGTGTTCCAAACAGAGCTCCCACACATTGCGGTGACATAATGCAGACCTCAGCCAAATAATTTGGTCCACAATTAGATCAGCTATAGCACTTTAGTATGGCCAAACCACATTTTCTGTTTTTTGGTCATTACATTTCTGTGCAAAAACACATAAATCCCCTTGGGTATTCAGGCTTGAATCATTTTCTCACACAAAGTCAGAAATCTTGCCTAGCTCTGAATCCTTTAGGTCAGGGCTTGGCAAACTTTTTCTGCAAAGGGCCTGACAGTAAATATTTAGGTTTTGCAGGCCATGGAGTCTCTGTCACAGCTACTCAACTCTGTTGTTGTAGCTCAAAAACTGACCATAATTTGCTGACTTTAGGTAAGATAACTTGGAATTCTCTGTGATGGTTGCTCTGGATAAATCAAAGGTATAATAGTTGAAGATAAATTTCTTGTTCTATCCAGTGTATTTTTTCATAATTCTGCGTTTTAGTGATCTACCCCAAGCAGATGATTCCTTAAAAAACAAAACCAGAAAAACCCAAAACTTTCCATTTGTATCAAAAGATCATTTCTAAATTTTGAGGGAAAAAAATCCACAGGTGCAGTTGATGTGTCAGAATCAGAAAGAGGCAAAGTGTCATCTAATTTCCAGGGCATTGTTTTTCCAATGATGTCCTTTATTAACTTGGGATATTTCAGAATATTAGTAAATATTCCAAATTTATCAACTGAGTCACTTTGCTGTACAGCAGTAATTAACACAACATTGTAATTCAACTATACTTCAATAAAAAATAAATTAAAAAAAATCTGCACTTGAAATATTATGTGTTGGTGCTATGTCATCAGGATGTTATGCTTATTGTAAAAAAAAGGCTCATTTTGTTGACTGTGCAATGTTTTCTTTTTTTTTATCTGCTTCTAAAAGAAATACATACTTTTTTCTCCTAAGGATGGTTCATATCCAAGGGTTTTGATTTACTTAGAGCAGCACTCAAGGCCATATTTTAGCACTATTAGGATTGTGTTATGTTGGTACTAGAGCACTTAATGGACGTTCAGTGTTATGTTTTGTGTCCTGATTTAGTACTAATTTTGGATATTTGCTGATCTAAGCAGCTTGGTCTAAATTAGTTCAAGACAAGCTTCAGCATGTGAAAGAAAGTTTCAAAACTCTGTATGTTACCACAGTACTGAAAGCCTGTGTCCCATCAGCAGTTTGCAGAGTTCTATAAAAGGACATTGCTTGTCCCCTAAGGCAGTTTTTCAGGCTGGGACAGGACTTGGCTGGTGGTGGGAGGTCAACCTAGACAAAGAGCTAAATATTTGGTATGCTGTGTAGCATTTGAAGACAATGTTTGCATGCAGCTGTATTCAATTTGTAGTTGGGTTCTGGCACACAGTGACATAGGCATTTGTTTGAAGATTAGAGTAACATACTTTTGGTAAACGAAGATGTGACGAAAATGAGAGAAAGCAAATAATATGACTTAAGAGCTGGCCAATATGTTTGGCTTTTTTACTATGTATGCTTTAATAAGTTTGTTTAAACTTGACTTTGCATTCTTTTATTTTTATGTAAAAACTCAAAATGGCTAGCAGGGTCATGAATGCTATTTAAATGATTCTGGAATCTTCAGAAAACATATGTATACAAATCCAACAAGCTTTATGGTTTTTTGGCTTTGAAAGGACAACATGATACAGAGTATACTTAAGAGTTAATTAAATGATAACATACCAAGGCAATTTATTATGGACATCAAATAAAGCCTAGTTAAAAAAAAAAGTTGTATGACAAATTTAGAAAATCTAGGACTTGCTAGAGATGAAAATTCACTGGTTTTTAAATTAACCAGCAGAGGCCTATATCTAAAATTAAATTTCTGTTATTTTTAGTAGAGGAAATAAAATGCTATGTTAGAGCTTTTTTAAAAGGACTCTTTAATTATAGGAGGTTAATATTTCAATAATGGCATCAGAAATACTGCAGTAATGTATTCTGAGCAAGTAGGCACTTGCTTCCTTAAGAAAAATAAAAATAACATGTCAGTTATTTAGTCCTAAGTTGTGTGCTCTGTTGGTTTTAATTATTATATGGTTGTGCTGTATTCTGAATCTTAAAGTATGTCACTGAATGATCTGTAAAAGATAAGTATTATTTAGACAGTAAACTTCAAGGTGAAGCCTTGTAAATGGAATCATGTAGTAAACCTCAGAGAATTAGAAAGTATAATGTTCTGCATCCCTAGCTCAACTCTTGCCACCTCTTAATTTTTTCATAACCAAGCTCCAGGTAGTTATTTCCCGCTTGCTCTTGGTTCAACAGTTCTGGGTATCGTTCCAAATATTTCCAGCCACAATCAAGGAATTCACATGAAAAGATAATTTCTAAAATTTTGAGAAAAAAATTCACAGGTGCAGTTTTTATGTCAGATTTAATCAGAAAGGGACAAAATGCTATCTAATTTTGAGGGCATTGTTTTAAAAATGATTTCTTTCCTTTGGATATTACAGAATATTAGTAAATATTCTGCGTTTATCAAGGAGGCTCATTTTGTTCACTGCCTGTGTTATGACTTTTTTTCTTCTGCTTCTAAAATAAATACGTACTTTTTTCTCCTAAGGATTGTTCATGTACAAGGGTTTAGATTCACTTAGAAGTAACACTCTAGGCCATACTTTGGTACTATTAGGATTGTGTTATGGTGGTACTGAAGTGCTAAGTGGACATTCATACTTATATTTTTAAATTTTTGAGTATATATTCACTATCCAGAGAGTACTGATAGATAATTAAATAAAGTCAACTCTCTCTTCCAGCCCGCCCCAAATCTGGGAGCAGATGGTCATCCAATAGACCACATTGGTTTAGATATCCCAATAAAATGTTAATTAAAAGGAAAATTCTTATTTTTATGTCCCCCAAATTTCATTTAAGTTGTATTAGGAAATAAAATGTCGCCTGTCAATATTTAGGTCTTTTTCTGAATCACAGTGTAGTTTTACTCAAATACGTTTTACTTTTCAAGACAAAAGCCAAAAATTGCTTATGTCCAAAATATAGTTACTGGTCAAAATATATTTTTGTAGTATTGTAAATCTTCTAAAATAGATCTACAAGTTCTTTTATATTTATTAGCATTTGTTTTGCAAAGGCCTGAAATTTACAGAAAAAGATAATACTGGTTTTAGAGTTCACAAATATCCTCAACATTACTTTATCTATAAATATATAAATATTTGTTAATATGGCATATAGAATATTCCGGTAAATAGAGCACCCTGCTATATTTACATATACACCATATACATATGCTCTATACACCATATCCATATACACTATATGTTATGGTTGAGGTAACATATAGTAGGTATGGAGCTTTATATTTAAAGTCAGCACAATGAATAATAGTATCAATAAATATTAATAATCTTTTAAAATGTGGTCAATTTATAATATTGGTATTTTTCTATTTAGACAGGTCAAAAAATATTTGAAGACCTGGGAATAATTACGTGATACTTCTTAAATATCTATGTATTGTATTACTAACACATTTAATTTCTTCATAAATTCTTTTTTTTTTAAATTAATTAATTAATTAATTTATTTTTGGCAGTGTTGGGTCTTCGTCTCTGTGCGAGGGCTTTCTCCAGTTGCGGCGAGCGGGGGCCACTCTTCATCGCGGTGCGCGGGCCTCTCACTATCGCGGCCTCTCTTGTTGGGAGCACAGGCTCCAGACGCACAGGCTCAGTAGTTGTGGCTCATGGGCCCAGTTGCGCCGCGGCACGTGGGATCCTCCCAGACCAGGGCTCGAACTCGTGTCCCCTGCACTGGCAGGCAGATTCTCAACCACTGCGCCACCAGGGAAGCCCCACTTCATAAATTCTTGATAGCCGTATTTCCAATAATGTGATTTCCTATCTAAAGATTAAAGCTGGGAGTGTTGCCATTCAGACTGAATTGGTTGTATGCAAACTGATGCATAATGCAAGTAGCACTTTTTAAAAATAATAGTTTAGTCCTGCATTTTAATTCATACTCTGTGTTAATTCTCCCAGTGATTTTTACCCGTGTGATACATAACAGAAGAGCAGTACTCTCCATGGGCAATGAAGATAACCAGTTTCTTAAATTAAAAATGCTGATAAAGAGGCAAGCAAAGAACTACCCCATCTCCTCTTGAACCAATATACTGCTCTTTTCTGTTGCCCACCCCACTGACCTGTCATCCATTCATTTGCATTAAATTACAGCCAAACTCCTAAGTAATTTGTTAGAAACATTTAAAAACAATAGTCATATGCAACATTCACATTTATTTCTCATAGGCCCTTAAACAATCTCTCCATCTTTCTCATCTTTCTAGCAGAAGTAGCTCGTTTCTGGTTCACTGGTCTAGAATCAGTAAGGAGGGAAACAGGACCTGTATCCTAAAGTTTATTTCAAGGTTTGTTAGATCGTACAGATTCTGATGTCTCCTTCAGTTTCCTTCTAAAGAACGGACAAATTTGAAGCAATGCTCTCTGACAGGTCATATCTGTTCAAACCAGCCAGGTATGTTGATGCCCTGGTTGCAGCAGATTCCTCTTATGGCCTCTTTCGTCTAAGCCTCCGTAACAGGACTGTCACTTGGGTCCCTGCCACAGGAACTCTAAGGAAAAACTGTTTCTCAAGGAAGAGAAGGGAAAGCTCTGTGGATGATATAGGGTGATAACATATCCTTTGTCAGCACTTCTGGCTCCTTTGAAAGTGAAATCCCAGTATATGAACCTGTGAGCCACAGCAAAAGCCTAAATAAATATCAAACTTGAGGTACCTTAGGGACAATTCTCATACATCACCAGATAAGTAAACCTGTTAACTTATATCCCTGATCTGATTGGGCATAAAAGGATAGTTAATACCACATTTTCAAAGGATTATTAAAGTAATAGAGGTAGCAAAGATCTAAAATATATCAATCTTATGCAAGTAATACTTTTTTTTCTCTTTAGGTAAATTACCTTTTGAAGAGCATGAGAAAAAAAATTTTTTAATATAGCAATTAACATCTCCTTCCAAAAGCTTCATTTATTAATTTCCTACAAATGAAAACATTGCTTTCTAAGATATCTATCCCAGTGACTCTGATCCTTTAGTTAGCACGGCATGTGAATGAAATGCTTTATCATGATTAATTAATTTCTCCATGTAATAATACCTTTAAGTTGAATAAATAATATTATCTTATTACCAGTAACAGCCCTTACTGTCAGAAATGAACAGTATAGTACATATTAAAACTATTCTCAATGTTCTGAAGATACATTTTATTATTGCCATTTATTTATTTATTCTTATTTTATTGAATATTTTACTTACTTTAAAATATTCATTAAGTATCTACTCTGCACCAGGCATTACTCTGACTTAACTAGTCTAGACACTGGTATATTTAAAAACCTCTCCAGGTGATTCTAATATGTGGTTCCAGTTGAAAATCACTTTTCAGGAGGCCGCAGACAGGGAAAAGGCTAGGAGGGTTTCAGAGGATAGGTGACATTTGAGAGAGATGTAAAGAGAGAGGAGGAGTTTCCCAGGTGTGGAGAAGTGGATAGAGATATATGAGAATAAACAAGGAGATTTGATAGGCAAACAGCCTTGATAGGAATAGATCATCTGCTCTTGGGAAAGGAAGTGACCAGAGAAGACAAGAAGGTATAGTCAGGACCACACAGAAAAGAGCCTTCAAAGCCATATTGAGGAATTGGATTTTGCTCAGCTGGAACCACTGTATCTTAACCGATATGGACCACTACATATTAACATTTTAAAGTAGTAAATATGATACAAGCTGACCTGTGTTTAAGCATGGAGGATGCCTTTGAGTGTGAGAACTTGGAAACTGGCAGAGGTTTACATTTAGGTGAGAGAAAATGAGAGACTATGATTGCTCCAAACTGACTTCCGTTATAACTTGGATCATCATAACTCCTTATACATATTTTTAAATGTTACCAACAATGACTACAAATATCATGTTAATTCTGTGCTCAGAAGATAAAAATAATATCCATAATTCACAAGAATTATAACAACAAATTTCTTGGTACTAAAGACGTGGAGAAGAATTAAAACATAGCAAAGACAGTATTTAGTATCAAATGTCATTTTTAAAAAAATTCAGTGTTTACTCAATAGCTTTGACTCAATCAACTAATCAGTAAATGCACCCGCTGTCAGAATCATTGAAGAAGTGTTTTACTTAAAGAATGCAAGATTTAGGGCAAGAACATGTCTTCAAATACCTTAAAGGGTTTTCTTAGAAAATCTGTGACTTCCCAGAAGGCAGAATTAGACCCAAAGAGCACATGCCAAAAGGAAATACACTTTTGTATAAACTGAAATAATATCCCTTTCCAGTAAATTTTTCATCATTTTTGATTTTTATTCAGAGGATAAACTTGGTGAGAATGTTGTAGTGGAGATTCAAGCATCAAACTGATAAACTTCTAGCCAAATAGATCAGGGGGAAAAACAGAGGGCAAAATTACCAGTATCAGGAATGAGAGAAATAGCATGACAGATTCTAAAGACGTTAAAAAGATAATGAGGGAATACTGTCATTAACAACTTTATGCCAATAAATTCAGTAATGTAGATCGAGGTTACTCAACCTCAAAAAAAGCGACATTTTGGACCAGATAATTCTTTGTTGTGAGGGTTGTCCTGGAGATCATAGAATATTTAACAGCATCCCCAGCCTCTACCCCCTAGATGTTAGTACCATATCCTGCGTCCCAACTGTAACAAGCAAAAAGTGTATCTAGACATTGCCAAATGGCCCATGGGTGAAGAGTGTGTAATAATACCCCTTGTTGAGAACCACTGACTTAGATGAATGGACAAATTTCTTGAAAGGCACAAACTAACAAAGTTCACTCAAAAAGAAATAAATAACTTGAATAGCCCTATATCTAATAAAGAAATTAATTTGTGGTTAAAAACATTCCCACAGACAAAAGTCCAGTCCCCACTGGCTTCTCTAGTGAATTCTACCAAACATATAAGGAAGAAATAATACTGATTTTATATAAAGTCTCCAGAAAATTGATGACTGGGGATTTCATCCCCATGAGGCCAGAATGACCCTGATACCAAAACCAAAGACAGTACAAGAAAACTACAAACCAATATTCTTCATGAACATAAACTCAAAAATCCTAAACAAAAAATTTGGAAATGGATTCCAATAATGTGAAATAATAATACCTTGTGATCAAGTAGTGTTTATCTCTGGAATGCAAGGTTGGTTTAACATTCAACAATTAATCAATGTAATTCACCATATTAACAGTCTAAAGCAGAAAACCCACATGATCATCTCAAAGAGATGCAGAAAAAGCATTTGATGAAATATAACATCAATTCCTGATTTTAAAAACTGTGGGAAAACTAGAAATAGAAGAAAGCATCCTCAACTTGATAAAGGGTGTCTATGAAATACCTATGACTAAAACTATGCTTAATAGTAAAAAACTAAATGCTTTGCTCCTAAGATCAGTAACAAGGCAAGGATGTCTGCTTTTACTACTTCTGTTTGATCTTTTACTAAAGGTTGTAGCCAGTGCAATAAAAACAGCAATCAATCAGTCAAACAAAATAGCATCCAGATTGGAAAAGAAGAAAAACTGTCTTTATTCACAAACAGCATAATCATCTATATAGAAAATTTGATGAAATCTACAAAATAACTACTAGAAATATTAAATGAGGTTACTAAGGTTTCAGGATTCAAGACCAATATAAAATACTCCATTGTGTAGCTACATATTAGCAGTAACAACTGAAAATTGAAATTATAAAACAATACCATGTAAAATTACATAAAACTATGAAATACTTAGTGACAAATCTTAAAGAAATATGTGCAAGACCTGTATACTAAAAACTACAAAACATTGCTGAAAGGCTGAAACAAATGAAGAAATATATGGCTTATGGGTCAGAAGTTTCAATATTGTTAAAATGTCAGTTCTCCCCCTCATTTATCTATAGATTAAATGCAGTACAATCACTTTTGAAAAGAGCCTAGCAATTTCTTTAAAAGGTCAAAAATACAGTCATTATATGATCCAGGCATTCCACTAAAAGGTATTTACCCAAGAGAAATTGAAAGCATATGTCCATGCGAGACTTGTATATGAATGTTCACAGAAATTTTATTTGTAATAACCAAACCCTGGAAACAACCCCAATATCCATCAATCGATGAATGGATATGTAAACTGTGGAATAGTTATAAAATGGAATACTACTCAATAATAAAAAGGAATGAGTTGTTATCTGCAATAATATAGATGAGTGTCAAAATAATTATTGTGTGGGTAAGAAGACTATAAGACAAGGGAGTGACCATATTCACAATTTCATTTATATAAAATTCTAGAAAATGCAAACTTAACTTTAGTGAAAGTATCCAAATCTGTAGCTGCCGGGGGAGGGGTGTGGTGCAGTAGAGACAAGTGGGAATGGGCAGGAGGGAGAAATTACGAAGGGACATGGGGAAACCTTTGGGTGAAGGGTATGTTCATTTTTTCCATTGTGCTGGTGCTTCCATGGGTAGCACATGTGCAGCTGAAAGTGCCATTATGAGGAAGAAAAGCCCAAAAGTTACAAAGTAGTCAGATAAGTAGAATATAATTTCAGAATTTAAATACAAATTTTTTCCTTCATGAGATGTAATATAGGACAGGACATTTAGAGAAGAAGAGTAACTTTACACTTGATAGTCGACTCTCAAAAATGATTCTTGGAATAGGCTAAGAGGACTACCGCCAGAAATCATCTGTATGATCATCAGGTCTTATGCTATGTATGGTTATTAAGCCGAATAATGCAAACATATTTTGTATTATTCACCTAAACTCCTAAAGCTTAATAGGGAAAAACTGTCCTCCACTTGCTATCTTTTAATGACCAGATAGACCAAGAATATGGATGTGATGCTTTTCATTAACACTTTCAAAACCCACTCATCATATCGATCAATGAATTCATTTGTATAAAAAAAGACTCAGTGTCTGCATGTTGTTAAGTTTTAAGCTTTCTGGAATTCTGTAAGGATTTTTTTCAGTAGCAAAAAATTCTACAATAATGCATCCTGTGATAATGTGAATTAATTAGTTGCTGATTAGCTTCTCTTTCCCACTTGGTCCTGTTCTTGAACTTCTACAGGATAGGGAGAGGTAACACGAAAGGAGCTTAAACAAATGCGTGCCATCTAATCGGTAGATTCCTGCCCTGGAAGTTCATAGGACCTGGAATCATCCCCATTGATATTTAAGGCAGAGTAGAAAACTACTGCCAGATACTACCAACCACTATAGAGCAAAAAACAGAGTTGGACCATGAAGCCAGACCCCAGAATTCCCAGCCACCAGCCACTCAGGGTCATCTCACTCACTTTGTTTTCCTCATACTAATGCCACTGTGCACTTTATGCATTAAATTTTTCTCGGGCCCTATTTCTGCCATTATAGGTGGAGTTGTATCATGTATGTGTGCATGTAAAGGAGCTTAAAACCTCATTTTAAATTATTTTAGCATTTGAAAAAAATTTTAGCATTTGAAATATGAATCAACACTATGGGGGGACTCCTTATACGTTGCTTATATTTTGATAGTTATCAAAATAGGAACAAAGGGCTGATTAATTAGCATAAAATATGTAAGAAATATTTTTCATTGGTGGTTCACAACAAAGAACTTTATGAACACCGCTGTCCCTCCATGCCAGGCAAGCCCAAAACCTGTAATGTAGCCTTTGAAGTCTAGAGATCTCTTGGATCATCTGAGTCCCTTCTTTTAAGTTCTGTCCCTTAATTGGTTAAAGGTGGACGCATCGCCTGTCAGAATATGATCATATATGCCTTAGGGTGAACGCTTCATGAAGCATGCTCTCAGAGAGGTTTTTGTGCCTGCAGGCTAATAACAGAATGGTACTTTGGGCAGAATTTGGAGGTAGGCTTGCTTTGGTTGTAACATTCAAACTGTGATCAAATTATGGTGAAGGACATGTGTAGCCCTCCACCTGCCTCAGATTGTGGTAGTTTACCTCACCAATATTTCTTAAATGGACCTGATCAGTGTTGCCTGGCCAAATTGCCATTGATCAGTTAACAACACTCAGATAATAGACCAGATTAGAATTCGCTACTCAATCCCTTAGGCATTAGTAGAGCTCTTGGGCCTTCTTCAAACATTTGTTTCTGCTGCTGTGCATCTTCTTAGGTTGCTATGTTTGAAGCTTATAGTGAGAATTATTTAATTTGGGCTTTATTATTCTGTCCTCATTGAGCAATTTCTTGTGTTAGTTTAGGGTTGCTGGAGGCACCTAATCCACCTCTGGTTGATTTATGAAGCCCTTAGATACTGTACACTGGTAAATGCTTCAAAAGTAATTAAGCATACTGGCTTTGGCAGTGGGAGATGATCAATTCTCAAAAATGATAAAATGCTTGTAGTGTGACAGATGCTTCGTTGGGTAGCCTAGAGAAGCAGTCACCCATCTGCAGAGGTCTACTCACGAAACTCCCCCATCAGGCCTTAGAAATATATAAGCATAAGCTAGAACACTCCTCGTTCAGTCTTGTAATTTGGACACAAACTGTGGTTAGTTAAATCCACTAAAAGCTGCTCACACTTAACAATAAAGCAAGTACGGAGGTCTTTCCCTCCATAGTTCATTTATTCCAGAAGTATTTATTGAGTGCCTACCAAGTGCCAGCCACTGTTCTTTGAGAACAGAGCCATGATCTAAGGAGTAAAAGGCCCTCTTGGAATTCACATTCTAATGGGGAAAAGACAATAAACAACCTAAATAAGTAAAATATTTAGTACCTAGATACATGTAAAGAAGGACCTAAATAAATAAATAAATAAATAAATAAATAAATAAATAAATAAACACAAAAGGGAATTCCCTGGTGGTCCAGTGCTTAAGACTCTGTGCTTCCAGTGCAGGGGGCACAGGTTCGATCCCTGGTCAGGGAACTAAGATCCCAATGCTGCGCAGCCAAAAAATTAAAAAAAAAAGATATATGTAAAGAAGGAGACAAAAGGCAGAGGAAGGGGATTGAAACCTCGAGCAGGGAGTTTTTTTTCTGCTGGGGACCAGGAAGGACTTCATGTGAAGGTGACTTATGAGGAATAACCTGTGTGTTTGTGGGAATTGTCCAGTATAGGGGATGCTCGTGAACTATGGAGATGGGCATTCCACTGTGCTTCCAAGTCTCCATGTGGAACCTCCCTGAGCTCTAATCTGCTGCCCAAGCTGAAGGCATAGGTGGAGGGGTCATAGATGGAAGGGCCCCATCACACATGGGCCTCCTTCAGCCCAGAACACCATCCAACTGAAAGTGAGAATCTAGCTACCCTTTACTATTTCTCCAGGTTACTGTTTCTACCAGCTCTCTAAATAATAATTCATACATGAACATGATTTATCACATATCCACGTGACTCTTGTCATGGTAAAGTCCGAATTTTCTGGCTCGCTTTCTTACCACCTTCATTTGAAGCATTTGGCCATGCCTACAATGAGAAAACAACCTAAAGAAGAGAGGCCAAAAACCATTTTTTTAAATAATATCAATTTCCTTAAGGAGAGACGATAAGTAAAAATATCGCTTGCATAGCTCTGTTAAATGCTAACATCTGTGGATTTGGAGAAGGCTACTTCTAAGGAAAGATGACATAGAGATGTTGAAACTTTTTTGGCTTTCCTTCGTATGTTGACACAGGCTTAGGCAACATGGCCAAAATATAAAATAGTTATCCAGTTTTGAGATAAACTTTATCAATATTCATTACTTCTTGTTTGTTTGTTTGTTTTCGTCCCATCATCAAAATGCTGAAACTTCGGCGTTCACTTTTTGAAGTTTAAGATAATTATAATACATAAGCATAGGCCAGAAAATAACTTGTGTTTGTCCATATTAAATACCATGGCTATTACTTATATCAGGCACTAAATAAGACAGTAAGTTTCCTGTAGTTAACTATCATATTTATTTTTAAAAAACTTAAACTTGTGTTTTAGTTTCATGAGGCTGCCGTCACAAGCATCACAAACTGGTTGCCTTAAAACAACAGAAATGTATTGCTTCACAGTTCTGGAGGCTGTAAAAGAAATTTGAAATCAAGGTGCCAGCAGGGCCATGTTCTTTCTGAAGGCTTTAGGGGAGGATCCTTCCTTGTGTTCTTCTGGCTTCTGGTGGTTACCAGAACTCCTTGACATTCCTTGGCTTGTAGATACTTCGTCAGTCTAACTTCTGCCTCTGCTGTCACATGGGCTTCTCCCTGTGTGTTCTATTTATCGTCTCTTTTTATAAGGATACCAGTGGTACTGGATTAGGGCCACCCTCATCTAGTATGACCTCATCTTAACTAGCTTACATCTGCAAAGACCCTATTTCACCCTAGGTCACATTTATAGGTACAGGGATTAGGACTTCAACATACCTTTGGGGAACACAGTTCAACCCATGACAATTAGTACCTTAATTAATGACTTATTTAATACAAGACAATTGCAAGTTTTTAAACAGGTCAAATGTGTTAAGACACTCATTCATAGATATTTATAAAGATTATTCTTTACTTCAGAATCCCTGGAATATGAATGAAGCCCATGCATCTTTGAATAATAAAGGTTTTCTAACTTCCAGCAATAGATTTAGTATCCATAATTCCTCCATAACCCTACAGGTACTTGGGACCAACTAGGAAAGAAATTGGCTGTTTAGATACTAGGAGCTGAGAGTGGTATCTGCTTCTAATAGCAACACAAAAAGTAAGAGGACTGTAGAATTGTTTTCTTCAACAAAGCATGCCCTGTGTGTTATTAGCTTGTTTTGTCAAAACCTTAAGTAGACTCCTTTTGATATGAATAACTTCCATGTGAATGTGTAATTTCAAAATAGAAAAATTATTGGAATGAATTGATTCATATTTTTTTCTTCTCAACATGTAATAAAAATGAAGAGACAGCAGTAATGTATGGGTAACAGTTGAACTACTGAAAACACCTGTATGATGATCTAAAAGTTAAGATTTCTCTTTCCACCATGGGGTCAACAATTACAAAAGTAAAGCAGAAATTGGGCGACTGGCCTTTCCAGCTGAGAGTATTAATTATGTCTCTAGTCATTTCGGCTCCAATGGTAGGTAGTAGGTGGTAGACCTAGAAAGCTCCTTCTCCATTTCTGCTGACTTGATTATTTCCAAAGGTTGTCTGGCTAGTCAGAACTTCAGCTTTTCCAGACATCACAGCCCAGGACATCTGCCCACACTCACAGACCTAGGTTTCTATCCAGAAAAGGCAAACCCATTTGTATCAGCTCTCATTTTGAATCCAATGCTCAGGGCTTGTGAATACTTTTTATATTACCAGACTTCTTAAAAAACGATCACTAGAAAACGTGGATTTTTGTAGGGCCAAGAAGAATTTCTGCAGAAGTTATCAGAGTTTGCGTTTCCAGCCTGACCTCCCTCCCTCAGACTCACTTCCATACCCTTGAAGCCCCAAGGGAAAATATGCCAAAATAAATCCCGGGAAGTGTAGTCTCTGAAGGGCTGCCCCTTGTGTGAACTTGGGGCAGATATTCCTCCCTGGCTCTGTGACAGCAGCTGTTCTTCAGTGACACTGAGCTGAGAGCAGCCCACTGAGCATATAGTCTTGCACAAAGATAGATACATTTCCATGCTTTGTGATGGAGATGACAGCTCAGAGAGGGAGAGGTCCAGTTTCGGGCCAGAAAGCATCCTCGCTAAGAATTCCCTGAGGGTGTCCTTCTCCCTCCTGAGTTTTTACCTTCCTTTGTGCAAAAAATGTGTGGAAAAGTTCATTCAAAGCTACCGTACATGACTGATAAATCAGATAAGACATGGAATTTCTTGTTTGTTGTTTAATTTAGCTTTTTTTTAAAAAAAAGTTGTTACTTTTTTACCTGTCCCAGTACTCTGGAGAATCAGGTGGACTGTTAGAAAAAGTTTTTTGTTTCCCCTGCTCCCTTGAAAACATGATTCTAATGCCTGTCAGATGTGTGATGAAAACTTAAGTCATCAGACTGCTTTACTTCTGAGTCTTTAGACTTCAATATTGCCTGGGAATCCTATTCCTTGACAACTTCTAGCTCCCTAGAATTTATCAGTTCTCTTGAGTGAGACTGGTTCTCTTTCTTACATCTTATTTCTTCAGATTTCAAAAACTGTGTGCATTCTACCAAGCTAAAGGACCCATCATGGTGTGAGGGGCTCCACCCACTCCTCTCTGACCCCTGGGATGAATTATAGCATCCTCCAGAAGTTTCACTAGCATCCTGGGACCTGGGATGGATTTTGAAAAGCTAGATTTGAGGGAAGAGCCTTTGCTCCTTATTCAGAATTTATTTCCTGGTATAAAACGATGTAAAACAAAATCACCCTAAAATAAATGCATTTTTATGATATCAAATAGAGCTCACATATGAAAGTATATTAATATTAAACAGAATTTTATGGCAACCAAAATTCCTAACTCTTCTGTATTGACACTTCTAGAAATAGCCTCTTTGAGATCTCGAATGTGAGAAACTGTCTGATTTTGTATTTTTACATAAAGATGGTCTGTATTCTCTAGAATGGAGTTTTGGGGGGTCAGTTTTCAGTCTGATTTGAAGTAAAACTACTGATAAAGAAATTGTTCATTGTACTGACTGTGTTTTGACTATTAGTCTTAGCTTAAAAGATTATGTCTGAAAGCACAATAAATATAGGCCTAAGGACCCCAGTAAGAGGTACGGATGAGGGAAGGAGCAGTCACTACAGGATTCAACATATTTCAAAATGATTTCCCTTTACAGAGTGATCTTAGTATAGGCATTTGGATGAAGAAATCACCCACTTAGTAGGATCAGTGTCACAGATAAACGGTCCTAGTTTTAGAAATAATGTGTCTTGAAATACTAGGCAGTAAATTCAGAGACTGAGCATCTTCAGCATTTTATTTACATTCTTCAAGCTCATGTGGGGACTTGAAAGCCTGAGTTTACCTGGGCCCTTAGGAATATCGTTTCAGAATGGATTCACGTGGGTAAAGAAGGACTGGTGGTGAGGCTATCCCAAATGAAAAACCTCCTTTGGTGTATTATAACTGTTCTTTGACTTGTAAGACTGATAACGCTTCACTAACTAAAACTTGTAACAGAAGTTGCAAAACGCCTGAATATCCATTTAAAAAGCCTATTATATAGCCTCGAGTTATGATGTGAAGCCAGAAGATTTTCTTACCTACTGTAGAAGCCACTGAGGCGAAAACTTAAGTAGAAAGTTGTTTATTGGGCAGTTGTAAAATGGAATTAAAGATTAAGCTGAGCAATAACCTCCCCTTCCCCTTTTCCTCCTTTTGTCTCCTTTTTATGGCATTTTTTCACGCCACATTTGTTGGTAACATATACGTCATCGTCGCAAATAGGACCCAAGGCCTTGCCTTTTACTACTGACCTGCCACTGTACGTCTGAGCTGCCGACCACACCTCCACCCCGCACCCCAAGCTGTTTGGTCTTGTCTGTCACTGAAGCATTTGTGTTTTGCAAGGCAGCAAAGGAGCTGCTTCCTTGTTTCTTTTCAGGGTTCCACTTTGATTTTGTTCCCCTTTTAAAGGTGATTACACAGAGACCTGCCCCTCAAGAGCAGAAATACCATCTTCATCTATGTGTCTTGAGTAACTGGAATTCCACAGCTCTGGTGAATGTCCTGTTTGTCTTTCTTGCAGAGGGACTTGGTTAAAAACGTCAATTTCACTGTTTGAGACTTCTTAAGAGAAAGCCTCATCCCTAAGTGTACTTGAAGTGGGTGTAATTAGTTTTAACAATCTTTTCATATTTTCCTTTAAGAGGATTCTGAAAATAAAGATTCAATCAATAAATAAATTCAGTTTGTGAACCTACCATCTCCAAATGATGCTCCATACAGAACACCCCAGAAAGATGTCAGAAATGAGATATCGGGCTTCCCTCGTGGCGCAGTGGTTGAGAATCCGCCTGCCATTGCAGGGGACACGGGTTCGAGCCCTGGTCTGGGAAGATCCCACATGCCACAGAGCAACTGGGCCCGTGAGCCACAATTACTGAGCCTGCGCGTCTGGAGCCTGTGCTCCGCAACAAGAGAGGCCACGACAGTGAGAGGCCCACGCACCGCGATGAAGAGTGGCCCCCCCTTGCCGCAACTAGAGAAAGCCCTCACACAGAAAACGAAGACCCAACACAGCCATAAATTAATTAATTAATTAATTAATTTTTAAAAAAAGAGATATCTTTTTCATGCAGTGTTTTTGGAATGTCCCAGAACATCAGGCTACCTTCACAGACCCCAGGAATGCAAAGAGCAATACCAGACCTTATATGAAACCTGTGAAATCAGAGAACTGTGAAGGAGTCCTGTTACAACAGAGGAAAGCCCACAGTCCACCTTTACTTTATTAAATTAGTTAATTTATTTTGATGTGTGAATACAAGGCTTTATATCACAGTTTTTCAGTTTATATAATTTTTATAGGTGAGATCAAACTGTCCCAGAAGGGAAGATGGATATTTTATGAACTGTATTGCATCCCACATGTGTTCAGTCATAATATTTGAAAGGTCCCCATCATAGGGTGAGTGTTCTTATATCATTGCCTGTTCCCTATGGTTGATAATATATAGTAAACAAAATAAGCAGATTTTCCAGATTAAAACATTCTGAGGCAAACAACTTGAAAATAGGTTTCTTTATTGCAGGAATTCTTTCAGAGTCTTTACTATGCTAATCTGTGTTATAAATCTCCACTAGGGGAATAAAATATATTGCTTTCCAAACTTACTTCACCAGGGAACTATTTTCTGCTGGGCATCTTTTAAGGCCAGTGTTCCATATATCATACTTTCTTCTTATTTTAGAGGGAACTGAAGGTGAGACTCAATGGTAGGTGTGTAGAGACTTCTTTACATAGAGTGTTGAGCGTCATGGTACATTATAGACACAGACCCTGACTTGTGTGTCTATATATGTATGTGTATGTATATGTAAGGGTGTGTATGTGTGTGTGTGTGTGTGTGTGTGTGTGTGTGTGTGTGAGAGAGAGAGAGAGGCAGAGACAGAGAGAGACAGACCAGAGAGAAGGGAGAAACTTGAAAGATTGATGGGCCAAGAATCAGGTAGCCTGATTGTTTGAAGCTAGGATTTATTTAACATTTCTGCTGCATGGATGTAATGCGTATGTGCATTTTTGCCCCCCTATTGCAGCATTAAGTTCAGCTGTTTCACGGTTCTAGCACCTGACATTTAATCATGGTTAGGTGAATTAGTAAATGTGTGAATGAATGCCTCAAAGATTCTCTTTTTGTGTGTATGTTTTCCAGATATTTTTTGAAATGTCTTCAAATGATGGTTTGTCTTGGGGACTCCTGGATGCCATTTGAGGACAATTATTATGAATATTTATAAGGCTGAGCCTTCAATGTCTATCTCAGGCGATATTCTAAGGCAGAAGAACAAGAAAACTCTCTTTCATTGTGTTTTGCCAAAACCTACTAAGTTTTGAGTGCAAAACCCAATTTTAAACAGATAGATAAATATCTGATTGTTCATTCTGAGCAGTACATGCACTCATGCCTATTGATAACCTATTGTTCTAATAAAAAACATTCCCCAAAGCATATTTGAAGTGTAGGTGTAATATCATAATACATTTTTTTTTTTTTCACACACACACAAATAATACATTTTAAAGCTTTTTTTCAATTGGGTTCTACTTCTGAATTTTTATTAAAATACTTAATAAAACTTTTATGCCTTTAACAGCTATTAAATTAGAAGAATCATGTTTTTATTTATACAATTATATGATTTTTAACATTTATTTTTTATACTCTCAGTGTATGTTAGTAAGCTGGGTTTTTTTTCTAATAGACTACTTCCAAGAATGCAGGAGTACAAGTGTGTATATATACCTGCAACCAGACATACACTTGTCTTCTGTTGATCAGTTTACAACTTGTCTGCTACTCAGCAGAAATCTTAAGAGTAGATTAGAGCTAGTTTCTTGAATTGCCATTTCTGAGGAGTCTGAAACTTAATTCCACGGGAAAGACACATTTCCTCTGCTTTACACGAGCGCCACATTTAGTTATGATGAAAAACAATCATTCTCTATACAGGTGAAAAGCTAAGACCACTGGAAAATGCTTACAATGTAATGAAAAGTAAAACTCCATGAGGAAAGACTCCAGTATATAATGGCTGCATAGAAAAAAGAAATGAAAGCATACCAAAATGCTAATGAGATTATCATTGGTTGATGGGTCTATGAACAATTTTTATGATTATTTTTCTTTACACTTTTCCCTATATTCCAAATTTCTACAACGAGCGATTGTTACTCAGGAAACAAATGTTATGAAAAAATACTCAACTCTCTCCTTTCCCTGCTTAATTTCACTACTTTCTTCCTTCCACTTGGCAAAAAAGTCCGTAAGCCCCGTTGTACGTAGCTAGAGGTACTTTTGCACCGCTGCATGAGGTGGACTCTGGCTAAAAGCATTTTAAAAGAGCACCAAATAGTCTGTAGATGCAGAAGAAGAAAGGGGGAGATGTTAAGTAGCATTCCATCAATTTGGCCCTATTGAGCTTATTTCCTATAAACGCATATGACTTCATTTTTGTTAAAATATGTGATTCATACAGGGGTGTAAAGAAGAAACTGAATTGTTTTCCAGTGTGAGAAATTCTATATGGAAAAGAAAGTTATATGGAAGGAATGCTAAAGGACAATGACTTTATGAATGCTAAGATCCAAGCTAGGAGAAGAAAAAATTTTGAATATTTATCTGTCCAGATAAGAGTGAACTATAGTTTATAAACAAACTGTTGTTGGACTTATGACAGTAAAGCAGTTTGCTAAATATTCCTTTCATATATATATTCATATATATGTATCCCATCCCATGCTAATGTTATAGATCTAATCAGATCTTATTTACTTTCTCACAATTATGGCCAATTAACCATACTTTAACGCACTTAGTTTAAAAAAAATTTTACTTAACTCTGATGATATTTTTATAGTTTGTGCTCTAAAATAGGGCAGCCAATGAATATACATATGTACATAGAGAGAGAGAGATCTTCAGATTTATTGAAAAATCTCCTGTGAAACCTAGGTGGAAAGATTTTTTTTAAGCTTTAGAAATAATCTGTAAAGTGCTTTTTAAAGAAGTTCATGATAAGGGCAGTGCATTTGTGATGGGAGGGAATGATTTCCATTAAAAAGAAAGGGTATTAAGCTTTCCCCTTGCTGACCCTGACTCTTCCCTCTCCGGACTACTTTATATCAGGAGATGCAATCAGCAGAGGTCCCCTTTTCATTGCCCATCAGGTACATGACATGCCGTCGATTTTTTAAAATAGTGTTATAGGGATTACAGCTGTAAGGCACATTAGTTCCCTAATGCCAAAGCAGGATTGGTTCATCTAGTTTGCTTCTAAATTTAGGCTTAAATGACCTCAGTATTATACTATCATCAGATCCTCTGACATCCAGCCTTGATAGGGCCATGACCCATCATTCAGCTGAGATACTGTTGACTGAATATTTGGTGTTTCTCGTATTGCTGAAAAATAATCAGGGTGATCTCATCCTAAAAACAAGAGGTTAGAATAAGAATGAAAAAAAGATTCTTCATTATTGCCAGTGCATTCAATATTACAGACTTGCATATCTTTGTCTTTAGTGCAGATTCTTTACATAAGGTGTAACGAGACAGTTGCAAGAAATGTGAATCACATATCTTTTACAAGATGTTGACTAAAGCTAGAAATGATTAAGAGACTTATTTGGGAACAGATTGATTTTCATTTACAACTATTCGAAGCTGAAAGAATATTGGGCAGATGACTGTAAATATGCAGAGAAAATTCCCTCTACTGAACCGTGCTTGTGAGTTCTTTCAGATGGCTTCTTGGGTTATATAAATTTACTTTGAGGTCATTATATGGATAATTTGTTACTAAGTAAAGTAGTTTGTCAGGTTACGAGACATTAATCTTCCAATAGGTCTTTAATTAGGACAGATGCACTAAATAATTCATAGCAAGACTTGGCCTGGAAACATTTATAATACTCAATTATACCATTTTACAGGCAATGGCAAATTGTTTTTGTGTAGTCTGGAAATTGTGGGACTTAATTAATTACCTTCAATGTTTTAGACATCTGCTCTGCCCTCTTTAAATGCATTAAATTGGCAACTCATGAAATGGCTAAAAATAGAGTTCAAATTCCCAGATGGTAAAGGGTGAAGATCAACTATGATGGAAAAAAAGCCACTCTGTGATGCACAGGAAATGTGAAACCAAATTACATATCCAGCAACATTCCGCTTACAAGACTCTCAAGTATGTGACAATTATTTTTAAAAGAATGAGAAATTTACATGATATTTAAAAGCACTTAACTTGCTACTAAATACTCTTCTCCTGGTTTCCTAAAATAGGCTGCAGTAAACGAATTGGCAAACCAGGCAGAGTCCTGATAGAAAACACCTATCAGTCTCTGTCATGTAAACACCTCTGAGTGAAATTTATTTCTGCACAAACAAATAACTTTGCCCCATAAGTTGTATCAAATACATGACAAAAAATAAGCACTCTGGAAGTCTTTGCGGAGGCATTTTCATGTCATAGATCTTAAAATGATGGAAAGGGGAATTAAGAGCTTATTCCATTTGTAATTAGATCACAGAAAAAAAGATGGTGATGGCTTTGCACTGAGTAGGAGGATGTGACCATTTAAGTATACAAAGGAAAAAGGAATGTTCACTTCATATTTCATCCTAGAAATTTCTGCAAGAGAAATGTTGTACATGATCTTCTGCTTAAGAATAATATGTGGGAGTCAATTATAAAGGAAATTAACACATTCTGAAAGCTGTAAGTGGGGGACAAATTTGCAGATAAAGGTGTTCTTTCTTATGAGGATAGTCAGACCTTGCACAGAACAGCCTCTGGCCCTTGGAGCCCAGATTCCTGCGGCTTTCTATAAGGCAATTCTCCAAGGCGTGCAGTTTCTCCAGGGTTGTTGGGAGATGTTTTGTTCAGATGGATACAGACCCAGGTCCTGCCCCCAAGAGCAGTCATGCTGGGTCAACACCCAGGATTAGGTTGGATGCAGAAGCATTTCCCACTCCAGTAGCTACTGAATAAATAGATGGGCGGAGTGGAGGTGACTACTCACATGCTCAATGGGAGGACGCAGCTTTGTCGCCAAATCACTCAGAATCTAGAGGAGATTTCTATCCAGAAGAAATACAGTGCAAGCCACATACGGTAATTTAAGATTTTCTAAGAGCCACATTCGAAAAAGTAAAAAGAAATAGTTACATATGCATATTTAATCCACTAATGCATATTTAATCCAATATAGCCAAATTATCATTTCTGCTTGTAATCAGCATAAGAATCATGAATGTGATACTTTGCATTCTCTTTTTTTTATATATACTAAGTCTTACAATCCAGTATGCATTTTGCACTTAAAACACATCTCAACTCAGACAAGCCACCTTTCAAGTGTTCAGTGGCTTATTCGGCTAGTAGCTCCCATATTGGACAGCACAGCCCTACATAATGAGCAAGGATAACGAACTGCATCCCCAGCTGTAGTGGGGATAGCAAGGCTACACCTACAAAAACCCCAGGTTATGTGGGTATGTGGTAATCACAGTGCCTGGAGGAAACAAACTAGGTGCTCATTATAAATGCAAGAAGAATCCAACTTACCTGGCAGACACCGGCTTAGTATTCTGGGGAGACCTGCCTGTATTTTCATCCATGCCCAAGACTGTGTTATAGAAGCACTTTGTTTTCCTTGCTTCCTCTTTGGCATATATATATATATAGCTATTGATATGTTGTCATGATTTTTTAATAAAATTCCCTTTAGTAAATTCTAAGGTTCTTCAGGACAGAGTCAGTGCCTTATTCATGACACTTTCCTGACACAAGAGGGGTGTTCCATAAATATTTGTTAGCTTGAATGAATGAGAGAATGCAATCTGCAGTTCAGATGAGGAAAAAAATACCAACGTGCACATAATCAAGACAGAGGAGAAATGAGAAGTAAAGGAGAGCAAGAGAAACTGGGGAAGTGGAGAGCAGGGGGAGGGGAGAACGGGGAGAAGGGAGAGGGGGAGACCCACAATGATGTAGGGGTGGAGGGAGCAGGGAGGGAGAAATAAAGACAACTTTGAAGGAAGAAGCTCATCCAGACTTACAAACCAGTCTTTCCCACCATCTTTCCATTGGGTCATTCTGCTTTCAAGAGCAAAGTCTATCTTTGTAAAACAGGGATGGTCTAGTTTGGGGATGGGGGCAGCAGTGGAAATACGATTGCTTGCCAGCCATAGTGACGTTTATAAAGGGAACGTGTGACTCTGTTGTGCTACTATAATTACTTGCTTTATTAGGAGAAAAAAACCAGTGAGACACTTGTGAATCCTCTGGAGTGTTTTCCCTAGACCAAGTTACCATTAACAGAAACCTAATCTAAACATTTTTGACTGTGTCAAATTAAGATAATTTAATTAGAATTCCACTTCTTGACAGAATCAACGGGGTGAAAAGCACATAAAAATAAACTAGTATCTTGGAGTTACGTACAACTTTAAAAGTAGTAATTTTGTTAGAATTAGTCATATCAAAAGGAATACATTTAAGCTTAAGAATACAACTATAAAAGCTATACAAATTCACCAATGTATTTGTCTAGACTTGACATTATTAGATTGCTGTTTGAGGCTAATTTTGCCCCTGAAATTTTTTTTAAAAATGAACAAACAAACAAAAAAACAGGACCAGATAATCTCTAGAATGCATTAGCCAGCAGGACCTCAAAATAAAAGAAATGGAGGAAGGAGAGTTACAAAGGTGAGAAAAGTTAAGAATTTTATTTCTCCTTCCATTCAATTTATCAGATAAACAAAATTAACAGTTTGATAGCAGTTTGTTCTTTGGGCATCAAGAAGAGCTTATGGCTTATCTGTGCTGGCACCCTGAGCAGCTCACCTTCTCTGGAGAGACAGTGGACACTTGTTTTCATAAATTAGTTTACCCTAAAGGAAATTTTCTACCTTTTCCATCCTCTGGGTTTTTCCATAGGATGGTTTTTGCTGAATAGTGTCCCTCCATCTTTGTCCTATTAGAAAGATTCAGGGAGGAAGCAATATTAAGGAAAAGACATACCTGATCACATCATTCAAAAATCTGTCCATTTGTTCCAGCTTTCTCTTAGACTTTCTTCTCCCATTGTAATTCCTCTTAAGCTTCAAATCCTCTTTACACAATGCCAACTAGTTGTTTCTAATACAGTGAATTAAATCTGTAACTGTTTTTCTGCAAAGTAATTAGAGAAAGAGAAATTGAGCCCTCAGAAAGATAAAATATATATAAGTAATTTTAACTAACAGTGATCTAATTAAGAAAAGAAGTGGAGAAGAAAAGTCTTGCTGACTGAGAAGAATCATGAGCTGTTCTCCTCTATGTACAACCTCATTTCTGATTAACAGTAATAGTCAGTGCTTATTGGGAACACACTATGTGCCAGGCACTGATGTAAGTGCTTCATCTGAATTAACTAACTTGATCCTCATAGCCTCCCAATGGTGGAGGGTTATTATTCTCATGATATAAATGAGGAAACGTATCAGAGGGCTGGATTACTTGCCCAAGGTCACACTGCTGGCAGAAGGCAGAAGCTGTAACATGCAGTACTACTCCTCTGCTGGGTGTGGGATGAGGATTTGTGGAGACTGACTTGGTGCCCACAGACTTGCCTACTTCATGGTCCCTGATGGACTAGACATGAAGAAAATCCCTCTCTCACAGTGCCCACTCAACCTGGTGGAACTGTGTTCAGGCCACAGTCCTGAGGACGAATCAATGAGAACAAATGGATGGGTCAGTACAACCTGATGCGATACTGAAAAAAACCAACTCAGCAAGATGGAAATTCTGATCCCTCAACAAGTCCCACAGATCCTTGAAGACAGGAAGTGTGTCCAATTTTTTCTTTTCCTTTTTGTTTTTTTTAAATCAACTTGAGGGCCAGATGTAGTATCAGGAATGAGTAATCAACAAGTGTTTTAAATATTATTAAAATTAGCTATATACTGGGACTTCCCTGGTGGTGCACTGGTTAAGAATCAACCTGCCCAAATGCTAGCAGCCATAAAAGGGGAAATTGACAGTAACACAATCATAGTAGGGGACTTTAACACCCCACTTTCACCAATGGACAGATCAACCAAAATGAAAATAAATAAGGAAACACAAGCTTTAAATGACACATTAAACAAGATGGACTTAATTGATATTCATAGGACATTCCATCCAAAAACAACAGAATACACTTTATTCTCAAGTGCTCATGGAACATTCTCCAGGATAGATCATATTGTGGGTCACAAATCAAGCCTTGGTAAATTTAAGAAAATTGAAATCATATCAAGGATCTTTTCCGACCACAATGCTATGAGACAAGATATCAATTACAGGAAAAAAACTGTAAAAAATACAAACACATGGAGGCTAAACAATACATTACTAAATAACCAAGGGATCACTGAATAAAGAGGAAATAAAAAAATACATAGAAACAAATGACAAAACACGACAATCCAAAACCTATGGGATGAAGCAAAAGCAGTTCTAAGAAGGAAGTTTAGAGCAATACAATCCTACCTCAAGAAACAAGAAACATCTCAAGTAAACAACCTAACCTTACACCTAAAGTAATTAAAGAAAGAAGAACAAAAAAACCCCAAAGTTAGCAGAAGGAAAGAAATCGTAAACATCAGAGCAGAAATAAATGAAAAAGAAATGAAGGAAATGATAGCAAAGATCAATAAAAGTAAAAGCTGGTTCTTTGAGAAGATAAAATTCATAAACCGTTAGCCAGACTCATCAAGAAAAGGGAGAAGACTCAAATCAACAGAATTAGAAGTGAAAAAGGAGAAGTAACAGCTAACATTGCAGAAATACAAAGACTCTTGAGAGATTACTACAAGCAACTATATGCCAATAAAATGGACAACCTGGAAGAAATGGACACATTTTTAGAAAGGCACAACTTTCTGAGACTGAACCAAGAAGAAATAGAAAATATAAACAGACCATTCACAAGCACTGAAATTGAAACTGTGATTAAAAATCTTCCAACAAACAAAAGCCCAGGACCAGATGGCTTCACAGGCAAATTCTATCAAACATTTACAGAAGAGCTAACACCTATCCTTCTCAAACTCTTCCAAAATATAGCAGAGAGAGGGGCACTCCCAAACTCATTCTACGAGGCCACCATCACCCTGATACCAAAACCAGACAAAGATGTCACAAAGAAAGAAAACTACAGGCCAATATCACTGATGAACATACATGCAAAAATCCTCAACAAAATGCTAGCAAACAGAATCCAACAGCACATTAAAAGTATCATACACCATGATCAAGTGGGGTTTATCCCAGGAATGCAAGGATTCTTCAATATATGCAAATCAATCAATGTGATACAACATATTAACAAATTGAAGGAGAAAAACCATATGATCATCTCAATAGATGCAGAAAAAGCTTTTAACAAAATTCAACACCCATTTATGATAAAAACCTTCCAGAAAGTAGGCATAGAGGGAACTTACCTCAACATAATAAAGGCCATATATGACAAACCCACAGCCAGGATCGTTCTCAGTGGTGAAAAACTGAAAGCATTTCCTCTAAGATCAGGAACAAGACAAGGTTGTCCACTCTCACCACTATTATTCAACATAGTTTTGGACGTTTTAGCCACAGCAATCAGACAGGAAAAAGAAATAAAAGGAATCCAAATCGGAAAAGAAGAAGTAAATCTGTCACTGTTTGCAGATGACATGATACTATACATAGAGAATCCTAAAGATGCTATCAGAAAACTGCTAGAGCTAATCAATGAATTTGGTAAAGTAGCAGGATACAAAATTAACGCACAGAAATCTCGTGCGTTCCTATACACTAATGGTGAAAAATCTGAAAGAAATTCAGGAAACACTCCCATTTACCATTGCAACACAAAGAATAAAATACCTAGGAATAAACCTACCTAAGGAGACAAAAGACCTTTACGCAGAAAACTATAAGACACTGATGAAAGACGTTAAAGATGATACCAACAGATGGAGAGATATACCATGTTCTTGGATTGGAAGAATCAACATTGTGAAAATGGCTATACTACCTCAAGCAATCTACAAATTCAATGCAATCCCTATCAAACTACCAGCGGCATTTTTCACAGAACTAGAACAAAAAATTTCACAATTTGTATGGAAACACAAAAGACCCCGAATAGCCAAAGCAATCTTGAGAAAGAAAAACGGAGCTGGAGGAATCAGGCTCCCTGACTTCAGACTACACTACAAAGCTACAGTAATCAAGACAGTATGGTACTGGCACAAAAACAGAAATATACATCAATGGAAAAGGATAGAAAGCCCAGAGATAAACCCACGCACATATGGTCACCTTATCTTTGATAAAGGAGGCAAGAATATACAATGGAGAAAAGACAGTCTCTTCAATAAGTGGTGCTGGGAAAACTGGACAGCTGCATGTAAAAGAATGAAATTAGAACACTCCCTAACACCATACACAAAAATAAACTCAAAATGGATTAAAGACCTAAACGTAAGGCCAGAGACTCTAAAACTCTTAGATGAAAACCTAGGCAGAACACTCTATGACATAACTCACAGCAAGATCCTTTTTGACCCAGCCCCTAGAGAAATGGAAATAAAAACACAAATAAACAAATGGGACCTAATGAAACTTAAAAGCTTTTGCACAGCAAAGGAAACCATAAACAAGATGAAAAGACAACCCTCAGAATGGGAGAAAATATTTGCTAATGAAGCAACTGACAAAGGATTAATCTCCAAAATATACAAAAAAACAAACAACCCAATCCAAAAATGGGCAGAAGACCTAAATAGACATTTCTCCAAAGAAGACATACATATTGCCAACAAACACATGAAAGGATGCTCAACATCACTAATCATTAGAGAAATGCAGATCGAAACTACAATGAGGTATCACCTCACACCGGTCAGAATCGCCATCATTAAGAAATCTACAAACAATAACTGCTGGAGAGGGTGTAGAGAAAATGGAACCCTCTTGCACTGTTGGTGGGAATGTGAATTGATACAGCCACTATGGAGAACATTATGGAGGTTCCTTGAAAAACTAAAATTAGAACTACCATACGACCTAGCAGTCTCACCACTGGGCATATACCCTGAGAAAACCATAATTCAGAAAGAGTCATGTACCACAATGTTCACTGAAGCACTATTTACAATAGCCAGGACATGGAAGCAACCTAAGTGTCCATGGATAGATGAATGGATAAAGAAGATGTGGCACATATATCCAATGAAAAATTACTGAGTCATAAAAAGAAACAGTTATTTGTAGTGAGGTGGATGGACCTAGAGACTGTCATACAGAGTGAAATGAGAAGGAGAAAAACATCATATGCTAACACATATATATGGAATCTAAAAAAAACGAAAATTCGTTTTGAAGAACATAGGGGCTGGACCAAAATAAAGACACAGATGTAGAGAATGGACTTGAGGACACTGGGAGGGGGAAGGGTAAACTGAGACGAAGTGAGAGAGTGGCACTGACATGTATACACTACCAAATGTAGTGGGAAGCAGCCATATAACACAGGGAGATCATGTCGGTGCTTTGTGACTACTTAGAGGGGTGGGATAGGGAGGGGATATGGGGATACATGTATACGTATAGCTGATTCACTTTGTTATACAGCAGCAACTAACACAACAGTGTAAAGCAATTATACTCCGATAAAGATGTTAAAAAAAAAAAAAAAAAGAATCCACGTGCCAGTGCAGGGGACACAGGTTTGATCCCTGGTCCAGGAAGATCTCACATGCCGTGGAGCAGCTAAGCCTGTGTGCCACAACTACTAAGCTTGCACTCTAGAGCCCGTGAGCCACAGCTACTGAGCCCGAGTGCTACAACTACTGAAGCCCACATGCCTAGAACCTGTGCTCTGCAACAAGAGAAGCCACCGCAATGAGAAGCCCATGCACTGCAATGATGAGTAGCCCCTGCTCGCCACAACTAGAGAAAGCCCATGTGCAGGAACAAAGACCCAATGCAGCCAAAAATAAATAAATAAATTTTTAAAAATTACCTATATCCTGACAGCATAAATGAATGAATAAACATGTATGGGATATCTATTTTCACTTACTATGTTGTTAGTTGATTTTTCTTTACTTTTTATTTTTTGAAAAATATTTTTCTTATATATTTATTTATACGCATGTTCTTATTAGTCATCCATTTTATACACATCCGTGTATACATGTCAATCCCAATGTCCCAAATCATCACACCCCCACCCACCGCCGCTTTCCCCCCGTGGTGTTCATACGTTTGTTCTCTACCTCAGTGTTTCAATTTCTGCCCTGCGAACCAGTTCACCTGAACCATTTTTCTAGGTTCCACATACATGCGTTAATATATGATATTTGTTTTTCTCTTTCTGACTTACCTCACTCTGTATGACAGTCTCTAGATCCATCCATGTCTCTACAAATGGCACAATTTTGTTCCTTTTCATGGCTGAGTAATATTCCATTGTTTATATGTACCACAACTTCTTTATCCATTCGTCTATTGATGGGCATTTAGGTTGCTTCCATGACCTGGCTATTGTAAATAGTGCTGCAATGAACATTGGGGTGCATGCGTCTTTTTGAATTATGGTTTTCTCTAGGTACATGCCCAGTAGTCAGATTGCTGGATCATATGGTCATTCTATTTTCAGTTTTTTAAGGAACCTCCATACTGTTCTCCATAGTGGCTGTATCTTGGATTGATCCCTTGATCATTATGTAGTGTCCTTCTTTGTCCCTTGTAACATTCTTTATTTTAAAGTCTATTTTATCTGATATGAGTATAGCTAACTCCAACTTTCTTTTGATTTCCTCTTGCATGGAGTATCTTTTTCCATCCCCTCACTTTCAGTCTGTATGTGTCCCTAGGTCTGAAGTGGGTCTCTTGCAGACAGCATATATATGGGTCTTGTTTTTGTATCCATTCAGCAAGCCTGTGTCTTTTGGTTGGAGCATTTAATCCATTCACGTTTAAGGCAATTATCGATACGTATGTTCCTATGACCATTTTCTTAATTGTTTTGGGTTTGTTTCTGTAGGTCCTTTTCTTCTCTTTTGTTTCCCACTTAGAGAAGTTCCTTTAGCATTTGTTGTAGAGCTGGTTTGGTGGTGCTGAATTCTCTTAGCTTTTGCTTGTCTGTTAAGCTTTTGATTTCTCCATCGAATCTGAATGAGATCCTTGCTGCCTTGAGTAATCTTGGTTGTAGGTTCTTCCCTTTCATCACTTAAAATATATCATGCCACTCCCTTCTGGCTTGTAGAGTTTCTGCTGAGAAACCAACTGTTAACCTTATGGGAGTTCCCTTGTATGTTATTTGTCATTTTTCCCTTGCTGCTTTCAATAATTTTTCTTTGTCTTTAATTTTTGCCAATTTGAGTACTGTGTGTCTCAGCGTGTTTCTCCTTGGGTTTATCCTGTATGGGACTCTCTGTGCTTCCTGGACTTGGGTGGGTCTTTCCTTTCCCATGTTGGGGAAGTTTTCGACTATAATCTCTTCAAATATTTTTTCAGGTCCTTTCTCTCTCTTTTCTCCTACTGGGCCCCCTATAATGTGAATGTTGTTGCGTTTAATGTTGTCCCAGAGGTCTCTTGGGCTGTCTTCATTTCTTTTCATTCTTTTTTGTTTATTCTGTTCCGCAGCAGTGAATTCCACCATTCTGTCTTCCTGGGCACTTGTCCATTCTTCTGCCTCAGTTATTCTGCTATTGATTCCTTCTAGTGTAGTTTTCATTTCAATTATTGTATTGTTCATCTCTCTTTGTTTGTTCTTTTATTCTTCTAGGTGTTTGTTAAACATTTCTTGCATCTTCTCGATCTTTGCTTCCATTCTTTTTCCGAGGTCCTGGGTCATCTTCACCATCATTATTTTGAATTCTTTTTCTGGAAGGTTGCCTATCTCCACTTCATTCAGTTGTTTTTCTGGGGTTTTATCTTTTTCCTTCATCTGGTACATAGCCCTCTGCCTTTTCATCTTGTCTATCTTTCTATGAATGTGGTGTTTGTTCCACAGGCTGCAGGATTGTAGTGCTTCTGCTGTCTGCCCTCTGGTGGATGATGCTGTCTAAGAGTCTTTTGAAAGTTGCCTGATTGGAGGGCCTGATGGTGGGTACAGCTGGCTGTTGCTCTCTCGTTGACTTTTCGATAGTCTAGGATTTTTTTTTTAATGTTGCTATTAATTGTAATATGAGTTGTTTTTTTTAAAAAGTTTTTGGCTGTGCTTTGCAGCATGTGGGATCTTAGTTCCTTGACCAAGGGTCTAACCTGTGCCCCCTGCAGTAGAAGCATCGAGTCTTAACCACTGGACCACCAGGGAAGTCCCATAATATGAGTTTCACACAAAGAGGATAAAGAATAACTGAAGACATACATATAAAATTCTTTTAAAATATCCATATGAAGTAGGAAGGTTTTCTGTGTATATATTATAGTAACACTGTTGGTACTTATTATAATTAGGATTATTTGTTAAAAGTATAAATTTTTCTTTTAAATGGTTCTAATTTTATAACTAGAGAAATTTTAAAATATTTGAGTTTTCAGTATTGACTAGCTACTTAATTTGGCTTACTTTCCTTGTAATTACAAAGTCAATACTTTCTTTTATCAGATTTTTCTTTACTTCTTTATTAATTTAAATAGGTGCCATAGTTTCTACACAGATTCTTTTATTGTCCTATGCATCTTCTGAAAAGTTAGGATATATTTTATAGTGCATCACCAATTTTATTTCAGAAACCCTAAAGTAGTGGTAGGCTTATATATTGGAAAGATAGAATTACTTCAGTGCATTGTTTTATATTACATGTCTCTGGAAAACATGTCATCAGTGGTTTTTGCATATTTTAAAACTGTGCCACATATATAGTGGAAATATATCTCAGCTCCTGTCTGCTATTAGTGAACATGATATGATGCTTATTCAACTGCTTAGAAAACTTTGGACAATGCTAACAAAAGTGGAAACTTTCGAGGGTGAGAAGAATAGCCTTCTGATTTGCTTTCCTTACCGTAATCATGGCTTCAGAGTTTAGTCATTACCCAAATATTACACACCTGTCTCTGAAGGTCTTTGCCCATTTGGTATTAGATCTTAGATTTCTTCATCCCATTATTGATCTGAAATGTCTCCAGCTCTCGCAGGTAAAGGAAGAACATGCCCATGTGTTGCGTCAGGTAATTCCTGTTATTGAAAATCTGTGTTCAATCTAAAATGACCTTTTCTTGTATTTATTGTCGGGCTAGCTTTACAGCCCACATTAAATTGAAGCTTTTGTGCTAGGACTGAAAAGCGTGTTGTTGTGTGGGGAATGGTGCTCTCAGTGTTTGCTCATGACGACCCGCTATCCAGACAGCTGGCAGTGTGATCTGGGTGTTTGGCTAGGTGTTCATTGTTAAGTCAGCAGTGGAGGAAAGCCATTGTGTCTTCATTTGCACTGTAAAGGAAGATGCACAAGTGATTACTAAGAAAAAGTTCATCTGTAAAGAGGAGCTCTTTGCGTTCATAATCAGAACTCACAGCTTTGTTAGTACTTTTGAAGATGTTGAGCAAGAGTTTTTCAGGGGTGAGAGGAGCCAGCATGAACATTTGGACTTTTCCCAAAAATAAATTTCATAATATTCAGCATTTTGTTTTAATTTCAGTGATCCTCTGTGATTGTACGTGTTTATAATGACAAATTCATACTGTCTGTGGGATTTGGGCAAGACTTTGAAAAAGGACTGAAGATTATGTTAAGCTGTGTTCAGGGTTTTCTGGGAGGCCCATGTCACGTCACTCTAAGAAAATGCCCAAATAGTAAGAGATTAACTCCCTTAATTGTGTCCTATTTCCCCCATGTTGCTCTTTTTTAACCATCTATTGTTCATTCACTTACCTTTTCAAACTTTTATATGCATTTAGAAGTTGAATTTTAAAACCTCTTTATTTAAGATAATAATAATAAATAATAATTTAAAAATTCCCCTATGATTAGGAAATGAACCTCTAAAATTTTACCACTAATTTCATGCTTGTCAGACTTATTCCGGTTTAAGTTACATGCACTTTCTTATCCCCCCCAAACCAAAGAATGCATTTGAAAAGTATGAATTATGTGATGAGAATGCCAGGTTTTACTAAGCCCAGTGACTTCTAGTCACTGGAAATACTATAACGACCCACACAATGAGGGTGGTGGCCTAATAGTGGCCCCATTTAACTGTATTCTATGTGTAAGTGAAGACCTTCTTTATACCCACAAACATCGCTTGTATACATTCAAGTTCAGCCTGCCCAGAGGTGTTAAGCAGCTACATTGAATTTTTTCTTTCCACTTTCTCATCCTCCTCTTCCATTCTCTTGTCATCTGAGTCTCATAAACCCCAGAACACTACAGTGGGAAACAGGGCAGCCTTCATGGGTGTTCAACTTGTAGAATTGCACATGGCCACACACTCAGAAGGGCTCCACGCTTGATTGAATGCTCTGCTGTCGCCATCTTGAAATTCTTGGTAATGCTGGAACAAGGGGTCCTGCATTTGCATTTTGCACTGAGCCCCGCAAATTATGCAGCCTTTCCTGGGAGGGAAGATATGAGGAACCGAGAAGCCCCTGAGTCCTTAGAGTCTCTCACTCCGTCATTTTGAGTTTCATTTTGGAGTAGCTTAGTCACTAGCCTCTAGTGAGCAGTTTCCAAAAATATGCCAGTGAATATGTGAGAAGCACTCGCTGAAAATTGCAGGTTCCTCAGCCCAGACAAATGATCAGAGTCTCCAAGGATGGGGCCCGGGAATCTGCATTTTCATAGCCTTCCTGTGATTCTCAGTTCACTAAGGGGCTGACAGTCTCTGGTAAATCACACCTCTGATTCAACACACATCTTTCTGTTACTCCATATTGACTGATTCGAGACTAAAGGAGAGGAAACAAAAGAAGATAAATTCTATTACCTTCAGTACACTTTATGTTGCATTGGCAGGGCACAAAAATACTGGTTTGTTCTAAAGAAAGAACTCTCTCTGTTTGATTTGGTGGAGGAGGATGATGTCTTCCTTTGGGGTTAGGCTACTTTAAACTACTTTTTAGGCAGTTTTTATTTTAATCTATTTCTGCCACCACTGTTAGAGAATAGAATGTTTGCAGTAAGCGATTATGGGTGATCAAGCAGCTGTTTCAACCAAACATTGCCCCTGTCAGTGACTTTGCAAAGATCCATTACAATAAGATCATTGTATTAAAGTCAGTTGACCTAGCCATCAATCATTGTTTGGAATAGAACTTCGGCAGACACTGGAGTTTAGCGGTTAAGAGTCTGCATTTTGGAGGCAGACAGGCTCCATTTGAATCCAGACCCATCACTTAACAGTGAGACCTTGAGCAATTCTTTAATTTTCCCCCCAACTCTTAGTTGTTTTTTTAATTGATTAATACGGATATTAATAGACTCTATTGTTGTCATGAGGATTAAAGAAGATAATCCAAGTAAAATCCTAGTACACCGTGCCTGGCACATAGTATGAGTTTAATAATATCACTATGTACCATAGTATGAGTTTAATAATATTACTATTATCAACCATTATAATAGTTGATCCTTGAACAACACGGGTTTGAACTATGCAGGTCTACTTTTACATGGATTTTTTTCAATAAAAACATACTGCAGTACTACACAGTCCACAGTTGGTTGACTCTGGGGAGGAGAAATCATGAATATGGAGGGCTGATGGCATGAGGGTTGGCGCCCCTAACCCCTACATTGTTCAAGGGTCAACTGTATTACTTTTTGAACTGTCAAGCAAAACTTAGAAGTTAAGATCCATGAGAGCTAAATGTAAGGCCAGACACTATACAACTCCTAGAGGAAAACATAGGCAGAACACTCTATGACATAAATCACAGCAAGATCTTTCTTGACCCACCTCCTAGAGTAATGAAAATAAAAACAAAAATAAACAAATGGGACCTAATGAAACTTCAAAGCCTTTGCACAGCAAAGGAAACCATAAACAAGACGAAAAGACAACCCTCATAAGGGGAGAAAATATTTGCAAACGAAGCCACTGACAAGGGATTAATCTCCAAAATATACAAACAGCTCATGCAGCTCAATATCAAAAAAAACAAGCAACACAGTCAAAAAATGGGCAGAACACCTAAATAGACTTTCCTCCAAAGAAGACATACAGATGGCCAAGAGGCACATGAAAAGATGCTCAACATCACTAATCATTAGAGAAATGCAAATCAAAACCATGAGGTACCACCCACACTGGTCAGAATGGCCATCATCAAGAAATCTACAAACAATAAATGCTGAAGAGGGAACCCTCTTACATTGTTGGTGGGAGTGTAAATTGATACAGCCACTATGGAGAACAGTATGGAGGTTCCTTAAAAAACTACAAATAGAACTACCATATGACCCAACAATCCCAATCCTGGGCATATACCCAGAGAAAACCATAATTCCAAAAGATGCATGCACCCCAATGTTCACTGCAGCACTATTTACAATAGCCAGGTCATGGAAGCAACCTAAATGTCCATCAACAGAGGCATGGATAGAGAAGATGTGGTACATATATACAATGGAATATTACTCAGCCATAAAAAAGAACAAAATTATGCCATTTGCAGAGACGTGCATGGACCTAGAGACTGTCATACAGAGTAAAGTAAGTCAGAAAGAGAAAAACAAATATCATATATTAACGCATATATATGAAACCTAGAAAAATGGTACAGATGAACCTATTTGCAAAGCAGAAATAGAGACGCAGACGTTGAGAGCAAATGTATGGACACCAAGCAGGGAGGGGAGTGGGATGGATTGGGAGATTGGGATTGACGTATGTAACTATGTAACTACTATGTATGAAGTAGATGGCTGGTGAGGGCCTGATGTATAGTATGGGGGAAAAGAAAAGGTACAATCTGTTTGTAGGACATAAATTAAGTTAACCTTAAAAATGCATTCCAATATATGTTAGGTGCAGACAATTACTGTTTGATTCCACTTATACGAGGTACCTAGAACAGTCAAATTCATAGAGTCAGAAAGTACACTGGTAGATGCCAGGGGCCAGGGGGTGGGGTTGAGGTGGGGAGGAGGAATGGGGGTTAGTGCTGAATGTGGACAGAGTTTCAGTTTAGGAAGGTGAGAAATTTGGTGGATGGATGATGGTGAGAACTGCACAACAATGTGAGTGTACTTAGTGCCACTGAACTGTACAGTTAAATATGGTTAAAATAGTATGTTTTATATTATGTGACTTTTGCCACAATAAAAAAAAGACATTAAAAAAAAAGAAATTAAGATCCATGAAAACTTAGGCACTGAAGCCAAATTGAAATCCTATAATCAAATACATTTCAGGTATAATAGATGATTCTTCTATATTTTGCCATAGTGATGCACATGATAAACTCATTAATTCAAGTTTACAACAGAGATATCAACTTCAAATTAGCAGGCAGGCATGCATGCAAGCACGAAGGTACAGGTGGTTATATATAGGAAAGAGAGGAATACAGTGTCAAAATGGATTTGGCACATTTGTTTTAACAAGTGTGACGATTAATTTTATGTGCCAGCTCGGCTTGGCTTTGGTGCAGGCTTGTTTGGTTAAATACCCGTCTAGGTGTTGATGTGAAGGTATTTTTTAGATGGAATTAGCATTAAATCAGACTTTGAGTAAAGCAGGTTGCCCTCCATAATGTGAATGGGCCTCATGCAATCAGCAATCAGTTGAAGGCCTTACGAGAAAAGACTGCAGTCCCCTGAGAAAGAAGTCTCCCCGCAGACTGCTTTTGGACTCAAGATTGCAACATACACTCTTCTCTGGTCTCCTGCCTGCCAGCCTGTCCTACAGATTCCGGAGTTGCCAGTCTTTATAATAGCATGAGCTTATTCCTTAAAATAAATTTCAAAATCTCAATCTCTGTCTCTTTCTGTCTGTCTCTCTACATATATATAAAACAGTTGGTTCTATTGCTCTGGAGGACCCTAATAAAAGTGTAATTAATTTTTACATTTTTATTATCATACAGTATCAGTGAGACACAAATATCCAATTGAGTGTTTGTCTCACAGAGTATTTTGGAAGGGAATTATTTTCAGGAAGGGCTTGGGTACTGAATCCTTTCTGTGACATCAGATGAAGCCACTTTCCTGTAACGGAAATTAAGAGTTGCAGATCAGCAAAGAATATGTCCAGCCATTACCCATGTTTGAAATCGGGGCTCTTATCACTGTTTAGTGCTTACCTGTCTGCATTGCTCTGCTCTCCATGCTGTGCTGAAGAAGCTGAGAATTTCACAGCTGCTCCTGGGCAAGCAATATTGATACAGAATTTTGCTTTTCCATGAAATGGCTCAGCTAGGGTAACTATTTATCTGAACAGGCTGATGTCTTGAGCTTAGTGCCTTTGGATTTCTGCGAGACCAGAGACGGGCATGATTGACAGATAGCTGAAACTCTGTCACCTGGGTAAAACCCTGCTGGTAATGAAGCATTCATACTCAGACCTCACCTTTCTGGACCTGCCAGGCTGCATTTGCTGGCAGCAACTCTGAAAGCTTTCCATGGGAAAATGATGTTTCAAAGGTGCCAATTATAGCACATATGTGTTTCACCTTGAGAATTTCAATTGGCAAAGATAATATCATGGGTTGCCCTTAGAGTTTTGATGGGAGGTTCATTTGTACTAAGAGATCTGATTGAAATGCGATTATTAACAGAGGCTTTGGAAAACAGTGCACAAAAAGCAATAGGGGATTGTTTTTTAAAGCATGTCCTAAAGGACCATTTACCAGCAAGCTCTCAGCTAATGTTTAAACAATCATGGTGTGCAGATAAGCATGTTCTCCTAGAAACCAACTGGATTGTGCCTCCCCGATGGAACATTGTATGTAAATATAAATTAGCTTGTTCTAACCCATGGTGCTGGACACCTAGAGGTGGTTTCTTTCCTTTTGCACAACACAGGAGTTGATGGGAAGGAACACAGAAATTCCTCTCATCTCAGGTTTGTCTAGCTACTCCTTACCGCCTTCCTTCTCCTGCTTCTTCCTAGGGCAGCTCTTAGGCAAAATGATAAAGGAGGAAACTAACACGGGTAATAAAATTTATGCTTATAGAATGTTTACTGTGGACCAAGTGCTTTACATGTGTTATTTTATTTAGTCCTCACAAAAATCCTGTAAAGTGTGGATTGATGAGGAAGCATTTTTATATCTACCTTCTCTGGAAGGCACTGAGATTCTGAGATGTCAAGTAATCAGTCCAAGGTTATCTAGATAGGTAAAGTCCCAGTATCTGTCTCTTTCCATTTATTTACATATACGTTTTCTTCTCCTGCAAGTACAAGTAAGTCTCTGTCTCTCCCTCTCTCTGTTTCTCTGTCCCTCCCTCTCTCTGTCTATCTTTCACACACACACACACAAACACATACACACACACACACACACACACACACACGCATGCACGCCATGCCCCTTCTGTTCTTCCAGACTTCTGTTGTACTGGGTGAAAACATCTGATAAACTCATTCTATTCAATTGGTAGACTTAATATACTGTGCCTTCCCTAAGCATTTTAATATAATAGGTCAGAAAGAGGATGAAGCTTAGTAGAAAGGATTGCTTTGTACATGGATGTTCAAAATCTGCAGAGAATGTGGCTTTGGGCTGGAGGCTTTCCTGTGGTTCCTCTCCCAGACGCAGCCGGCTTTCTCCTTAGCATCTCTTTACTGCCTCTCAGACTTAACATCTCACACACTTTCCAACATCCCACCAGTTAAACAAGTACTTTTTTGAAGGCACTTCTGGTATAGGAATCAGAACGTTGGTTCGACTCCTTGTGTAATTATACTCGATTTCTGAAAAACATTTCTTATTTTAAAATAACCCTTAACTTCACATCCTTCTCCTTGTCAAAGGCTTCTTCCTTCACCAGGGGTCTTTATTTGCAGGCCCGAATACACTGGACACTGAACTGGATTTAAGCTCCCTTTTTAATGTTTCCTTAAGCAGTTTGACAGAGGGTTTAGATGAACCGAGTCAGACGTCCACCGGCCATAGCAAATAGGATGATAAGCACCCTCTTCCATATGGGTGACCCCATTCTACCATCACAACCCAGGAGTGGCCGTAACAAGCAACAGAACCTTTTGCTTAGTTATTTTCAGAAACGACAGCTCAGTGGCAATTATGGGAAAACCAAGATCTTCGTTTTTGGCAGGAACCCTTAGCATTCAGAGGGAGAGTGATAAGCAGCCCAGCAGGGCAAGGCATTTCATTATCTGGGGCTAACACTGGCAGCTAAGTCACTCCAGCGGGTTCATTTAGATGCTGCCTCCATCAAAATTAAGCTTTCTCCAGGCCCACGTCAAGGCTCCCTGGGGCAGAGGTAGGTAAGTGGTACATCACATCCTCACGCTCTCCGGTGGCCTTGTCACGTCTTCCCTGGGGACACGATACAGCATCCCGGAGCATCAGAAGTCCAAAGCCGCCTCCCCACCTGTCATCTCCCCGCGCCTCCACGCGATAGAGGTGGCCCTCCAGCACCTGATCTCCAGAGCAAAGCGTCAGCCCTGACTCCCGCTTGTCAGAGACTCAAACCACCTGAGCTCTTTTCCTACAGCAATGCACAATAGCCGCTGGCTGTGCTCTGCATCTCAATCCGGAGATGTCTGTTCCCATCAAATCCTAGCAGAGAGCAGCAGCTCCTGGGATCTGCCAAACATCAGCTGCTCAGGAATTTCTCGGTTTCATCGAGTCTGACCACTAGAAGCTTACATACTTGGAATGTGTAACTTCAGCTTCCCACCGCCGTGTCTTCACAGAGCTGCAAATATAACATGATGCCCTTGGCTTCGGTCTGGGGTCGATCTGAGAAAGGAGCACACGAAGAATTCTACTGCATTTCCCAGAGCTGGTCTAGAAGGTTCTATAACCAGCACTAACGCTGGTCAGCGCCCCAGGGAAATCAGGAGAAAATCTTCCGAAGAGTCAGGTCATCAGTGCAGAGAGTTTTTCTTCTGATGAAAGGGGATGCTTCTGTTCGCAAGATAATAACAGCTCTTTAACGCATCGTATTTCCTTTTTGCCTAAGCTGCCAAGAGCCCCCGGGGTTGAATTTCTGTCTCAGTTGCAGTGGCTTTCTTTACTTAAGCTTGGGATATAATTGTCCCACTCTCTATCCCCTTTCAGCACTCGGCATTTTCCTTGACATGGAGCTACACGTTATCGTGTTTCTCTCACCACCATACCCCTAAACAGCTATTTGTTACCCTTATTTCATAGATGAGGAAAATAAGGAAGTGGGGGGATGAAGTGACTTGCCTCAGTCAAAAAAGTCCCTTTGGGAGCTTTGTTGGTTATAAGCAGTAAACAAGGGAGTGGAAAAATAGCAGTGAGCAACCACAGTACAGGCTCTGAGTCTAAGTAACAGCTCCTGTGGTGGTGGTAGTTGGGTGACACTGGCGGCCATTCATTCTGTTAACACGGCACTCGCTCAGCATACCAGACGCTCTAATGTCAGGAAAGCCATTATGGTGGACCTGCCAGTCTGAAGGCTAAGAAAAATGTTTACAATAAAAACTTACCGTAGAATTCAAACACCCACATTAAAAGATAGAGATCTTGTATATACATGTTTCACCCTATTATTAGGCAACAAAATTTAGAGGACAACTAATTGTAATTTAAGTAATTTGTTTAATACAGTACCTAAAATTTCTGTCAGATAAACATTTCCTGAGAAGATCAAAATATATGGTTATTTTACTTTTTCCCATTTGGATCTCTTTCAATTTCTGCAGTTTATTAGCTTGGTTCAGTGTCTTTGAGCATTAGTCAACATTTAAAATGTAGGTTTTTATGATTCTGGGAGAAGCAATTGCTTCCAAGGGAGAAAACATTCTGTAAATTACATGTAAATGTTTTTACTTGGATGAGTTCTTTTGCATCTGTGCAGAGGATCATTTTAATTTACACAAGAATGAAGGTTTTCCGTGATTGAATATAGTATGCATGCTTGTGTATCTAATTTCCACTTCATTTACACTGGAGTCTAGCAGACACAAGGGGCATTTTGTTATAATGTAAGTGCTACTTAAAAGTAAAATAAAATTATAATAAAAAGCCAAGGATTAGTGTGCCATTTCTAATTTTATTTCAGAGCTGTCCCTCAGAGTGGGTTGGAGCAGACCTGAGTCATGTCATTTGCATTATGATGCTTTAAAGATACAGGCCATAAAGACTTCATCACAGGAACAAAACAGATGAGAAGCTCAGAAATGTGACTGACAAAAAGCATCAAACCATCTCCCCTTTCCTCACAGTTACACATTTTGGAGTACAGGGGATTCTTCCTATGTAGAAACTGTGCTACAAATCATTCCCCTTGCTTTTTTTCTTAATCTCTGAGATTATATAACCTTTTCTAAAAAATTGAGTACTTGAAAATCCAAATGATTATGAATGTATCAATTAATTCATCTTCTCTTTGTGCTATTAAAACATTTCAGAGAAATAACAGCTTCTAGTCTGTTTATTGACGGTGAAAAGGATGTGACATTTTGACATTAATCAGTTTCTAGGGTGAAGACAGAGGTGCAGGTTTTGATGTCCTAATTTTATTGCTGCATCACTGCAAATGTAATAATAAAGGGCACTGAAATGTGGAAATGGGTGTGAATATTTACCTTTTCCCATTTCAGAGCCATAGGACTTCTTTCCTGTTTATCTTATTAAATCTGCGGTATTAAATGCCCTAAATTACTGAAAGGTTATTGCTTAAAAGTTCAAATTCATACATACCAGCCAGTTCTAAGTTTTTTGTCTCAGAGCTGCTCCTTCTCCTTTATGACTCCTTTGTTAGATACAATTAAATTTTTAGCATTTTTTTTTCTACATTCATTTTTTTTCCCAGTCATTTCTTCCCTTTGGCCATCTTGGGAAATAAAGTGATGGAATTTCCCCTGACTTACAACAGAGAGAAAAGAGGTTCTGGAGGAGTACGGGCACCGTGCCCAAGATTAGTGTTGGCAGAGAGAGCTGATAGCTTACCGTCTCCAGGGAGGGCCAGCACATTTAAGCAGGTGTGGTCCCAGGTGGAGTAGAAACCAGTGACCATGTGATATGCTTTTCTTACATCCAGCAAGATGCCTCCTTCTAACTTGCTTTGCTGTGGAACAGGTAGAGAGCAAAGGCTAGCCTCAGGTGGATTTCCCAGCACACCTGCAGTTGCAGTATCTTTGGAAAGGGCTTGTGATTTAAAGTTTTGAAATCCAGGTACCCCAGTCTCTGACCTTCCAGTTAGTTACTTGCCTGTAGGGTCATAATATCTCCCATAATTAATAAAATCCATTTATCACAAACAGTTTTAAACTAATTTCAAACTCCCTAAAGCTCAGGTAATTGTTGAATGTGCATGTGGGGTGTTGCTATGAAGTCATTCACTTTGAAATAGAAGTAAAGTGTATTAGATAAATAAAAAAAACTTTCAACCTCGTGTTTTCTTCATAATATAGTTGGCTTTTGTTGGCCCACCTTATCTCCATTTAATTGTTTTATATTAGATGTGCTAATTATACAAACATTAATCTAATGTTTAATTCCATTTAATTCTGCAATATTCAGGGTTATCTGCCATATATTGAATTGAACAACACCTAAATATGACTCTGTGATGTAACTGCCACAATATTTGCACCACTGGGGAGTTGCCATCTTGGGAAGAAATAGAAACTGTAAACAATTTATTCAACATAGCTTTATTTAATAATAGAATAGGAGCTACTTCTCTCTTGGTGTTGCTACTAATTTTGCTTTCAAACCAGGATCCAATCTTTAAGACTTAGAAAACTTTAAATAACCTTTTTTAAAAAAGCTTTAAGAATCATGTATTGAACCAATTAACTCCATAAGTCTACATATCAATATATTCCTTCCTAAAAGTCCTCTGCACTGCCAAGATTACCTTTGCCTCTCAAGTGGATTGTAAGGCATCCTATCTTTTGTTATATAAGCCTGGTAAATCTGAAGTAAATTCAGATACACGTTCAAAGTTTTACAGCCTTCACTTAATAGCAAATTTCATCATCTAAATTTGACCCAACCCTTTTTTCTAAAATAATAAAATAAGGCTGGATCAAGATGGTGGCCGCAACAAAATACTTTGCTTTTTCTTTTACCCCAAGCTTCTTGAAATAACAAAATAAAATTTGTATGAATTAAACTTTCTGGTAAACAAGAAAAGTGCAACATGAGGGAACCAGAAATTCTGAGGAACTACAAAAATTTTAAAAAGCAACAGGATCAGATCCACGGGGAAAGGAGACTGTAAAAAAGGAAAACAAAACAAAGCAAAACAAGACAACACTGCTCAGATTAAATACGAGAGATGACTACCACTGGGGCATTAATTTTACAGGGACACTCCAAGCTCAAGAACAATGAACACAAGTAGTGGTGAAGCACCTTTGAGCGATGCTCATGGTGATAGTACAGCTACTGTACTGGGGCTGCCTGGCCAGCAAGCCCTTTTTCATCCTTGTTTTTTGTTGCACTGTGGGCAGCAAAAAAGCTTAGATGGTTTCATGGGAAAATTCTACTGTATGTTTAAAGAACATACACTTCCTATGTTACATACATAATTCCAAAGAAGAGAAACTATTAGGAAGCTTTCCAATTCATTCTTTAATGCTAGCATGACAGAATAAAGTGCCATAAAATAAAAATAAAGCTATAGTTCAAGCTCATTTTTGAATTTAGATACAAACATCCTAAATAAAATACTTGCAAATCAAATCCACCAACGTATTAAAAAGGGTATTTCTCAGGAACACAGGGATGAGTCATCATTGATTACTCACTATGTTATAATGTACTGGAAATAATATCACCACCTTAACAGATTTTAAAACTTAAATCCATATGTTCATCACTATGGATGCCAAAATTGCATTTGATGTAATTCAAATTCTGAGCAAAACAATGAAATGAGAGTCACACAACCACCCCCCCAAACCCAAAATATCCCTCAAAGCACACTCAGAAAAGAAAAAAAAAACAGCTTTATACTGTAAAGGGCATCTATCAAAAGCAAAGCCAAATTTTGAAGAATTTTCCATCAAAGTTACTAAGAAAGGAATGCCTGTGTGGCTCACAGCCTCCAATGTGACCTTCCCCCTCCTGGTGTTCACACCTTTGTGTAATTCCCCTCCCTTAGAGTGTGGGAAGGACCTGAGACTCTAATCAACATGATATGGCAAAGTGGACGATGTCACTCCATGATTTTGTAATGTTACATGGCAAAGTGGTGAGATGTCATGCTTGGATTACGTTATGTTATATAAGGCTCCGTCTTGCTAGCAGATTCATTCTCTTTCCCTCTTCAACTGCCCTTGAAGAAGCAAGCTGCCACTCTGTAAATTGCCTACGGAAAGGACCACATGACAGGGAACTGTGGGGTTGCATCTAGGAGCTGAGGAAGCCTCTAGCCAATAGTCAGCAAAAACTTCTAAAGCCCTCAGCCCTGTAGCTACAAGGAAATAAATTCTGCCAACAACTTGAGTAGATTCTTCTCCAGCTGCGTCACCAGATGAGAATGCATACATAACCATAAGCAGTATTTGAGTTTCAGTTTTTCTACATCCTCTCCAGCACTAGATATGATCGGTCATTTTAATTGTAACCATTCTGTTATGCAAGCAGTAATACCTCATTGTGATTTTAATTTGTATATCCCTAATGACTAATGATGTTGACCATTTTTTCATGTACTTCTTATCCGTCCATAGGTTTTCACTGGTGATGTGTCAGTTCAAACTCTTTTGCCCATTTTATGTGATATTATTTGTTTTCTTATTACCAACTTTTGAGAGCTTTTATATACTTATAATTAAGTTCTTTATCCAATATGTGACTTGCAAATGTTATTCCTGTCTGTGGGTTGTCTTTTCATTATCTTACTCGGATATTTCAAAGAGCAGAAGTTCTTAATTTTGGTGAAGTTCAATTTATAATTTTGTTTCTCTTATGGATATGCTTTTGGCATTGTATCTAGAAAATCTTTGCCTTAACCAAAGTCACATAGATTTTCTCCAGTAATCTTCATTCATTTGTGTAGGTCACAGTTTCACTTTGTTGTCATTTTCCTTCTGCTTGAAGAGCTTAAAATGTTTGGTATTGCAGAACTGTTGGTGATGAGTTCTTTCCATTTGTGTATATCTAGAAACATTTTCATTGAACCTTAATTTCAAAAAATATTTTCACCGAATAAAGAATTCTAGGCTGATGGTATTATTCTTTCAATACTTTTTAAATTGTTGCTGCACTGTCTTTTAGCTTGCATTGTTTCTGATGAGAAATCTGCTGTCACCCTTATCTTTGTTTCTCAGTATGTAGTATGTTTTTTCTCTGCTTTTAAGATTTTCTTCTTATCACTGCTTTTAAGCAATTTAGTTATGATGTGCCTTAGTGTAGTTTTCTTCATATTTCTTGTGCATGTGGTTTTTTCCTTGGATCTGTGGTCTCTGCAACTGTAAATGTTTTCATCAAATTTGGAAAGGTTTTGGCCATTTTTTTCAAATTTTTTTTGGTTCCTTCACCCTCTCCTCTCCTTTGTGTATGCCAGTTACGTGTATATTTGCTCACTTGAAGTTGTCCTCAATTCACTGATGCTGTATTTTTTTTTTACCAGTCATTTTCACAATTTAATTTTGAACAGTTTCTATTGCTGTGTTTTCATGTTCACTATTTTTTTATCATTGTTGGCAATGTCTAATCTGCCATTAATCTCATCTGCTGTATTTTTACCTTGACCTTATGTTTTTCATCTTTAGAAGTTTTAGTTGGGTCTTTTAAACATCCTTCATGCCTCTACTTAACATGTTCAGTCGTCACATGTTCAGTCTCTAGCTTCTCAAACATATGGAACACAGTTTTAATAACTGCTTCAATGTCTTATTCTACTAATTCTAAAATCTGTGTTGTTTCTGGGTCAGTTTTGATTGGTTGATTGATTTTCTCCTCATTAAGGGTTGTACTTTCCTGCTTCTTTGCAGGCTGTGTAATTTATTATTAAATGCTAAACATTTTGCATTTTACCTTATTGGTTGCTAGATTTTTGTATTCCTAGAAATATTCTTGAGCTTTGCTCTGCAATGTGGCTAAGTTACTTGGAAACGCTTTGATCCCTTTGGATCTTTACTGTGGCAAGACACTTCTTTGATCCTAATCAGTGCTCTCGAACCATGAGGTTTTCTAATCTAGCTGTTGGAGACACACTACTCTCAGCCCTGTGTGGGCTCTGGGCACTGCTCACTCTAATCCTTTGGGTTGGTTCTTTCCTTGGCCTCAGGTAGTTTCCTCTCACACATGCATTGATCAGTACTCAACTGAATTCTCACAGGGAACAGGCTGCAGATCCCTGGAGGTCTCTCTCTGTGCTGCTCTTCCCTCTCTGATACGCTGCCCTCCCTGGACTCCCAACTCTGTCACCTCAACTCAGAAGCACTGCCAGCTTCTGCCTGGGTTCCCCTTCTCTGCACTATGCCTAGAAACTCTCTGCAGGTACTCAGCTGGAACAGTCATAATATGATTACTTTTGGTAATATAATTAAAAAAATTTTTTCTGGACCAGGAAAAACAACACCATAGGCAAATATAAAGGGCAAATGTGAGATTGAGGAAAAATATTTCTTACATGTGTAGCAGAAAGAAGATTAATATTAAAAATATACAAAATACAAATCAATAAGAAAAGAATCCAAGAGTATAATGGTCAAATTTACAGGAGATGGAACCAAATATATATGGCTAAAATACATATAAACTTATACTTGATCTACTTAATCACCAAGGCAATGTAAATGAGGTGTAATTTTTAAAATTATCTGATAGTAAATAATAAAAAGATCAGTGAATTTCGGCGTTGGCACTGGTGCATGGAAATAGAGACTCACGGAGACAATGGAGAGTAGTATACATTTGGATGTTCTTTTTGGACGGAATTTAAGCAATTTTTATTAAAAGATTAGGTACACATGCTCTTTGACTCAACGATTCCAATTCTAGCAGTCTGTCCTGTATTTATACCTATTTGCATATGTGCATAACATTTTTCAAAGAAGGATTCACTAAAAATAAAACTAGAAACAGCCTAAATGACCATCCTTTGAGAATGGTACAATACACTATTGTACCATATTGTAGAAAACTATAGAGCTACTAGAAAGAAGGTGGTATCCCTATATGATTTGACACATGACTATTTCTAAAGATATTATTAAGTGAAAAAAGTACTGAGTAATACATATAGTAAGATCCTATTTATTTTCAAAAATATAACCTTACATAAATAACCTTATGTTCTCTTCTATGAGTACATATTCTTAAGAAAATGTAAAAGCATTTTTTAAAAAAATGGAAGGCTGTGAATTTAATGCTCAGTCATGATTACCTCTGGGAATGGGGGGAGCTGGTTAAAGGGCGACATTCATACTCTGTACAACATCTGTATTGCTCAAATTCTGACAACAAGTAATCTATGTATTATTTGTGTAATTATAAAATTAGAACATGGGGAAAACTGAATGCCAAAATAAAGGAGAGAAAAAGAAAGTAAAAAAGAATGAAAAGAAGGGGAAATGCAGGTTTTTTTCTTACATTTTCATTTTATTAATTTATTTTTGCTTAAGCATCGACCAAGGTGGAGCTAATATTACAACCTCAGAGATGTTTTCATGCACTTAGCAATTTTTTTGTGCATGGGCCAGATTCTCTTCCACAAATCCATCTATGATCTCTGAATGATTCAGGGCTGTATATCACCTCTCTCCATACTTGTTTACATTTTCACTCTCAAAATAACGCCTTAAATTGTATGTCTTGAGTATTAACACTCAAATTATAAGTTTCCCCTCCAAAATGAGCATAGCATTGCAGTTAAGACTAAGGGATTTAGGGTCAGATTATCTGGATTCAAGGGAAAATGCCGTTTTGAGATTTATAACTGACTGGTAGAGGTCATGTGAAATATTTAAAGTTAGTTTACACATTTATGGTCTGTTTGGGGGGCGCCGTAGGACAGAGAGGGATGTAGTAGAATTTTAAGGGCGTTGTAAATAGTCATTATTCCTTTGTGGAATGTGGATTTGGAGCTTTTCGCAATGTGTAAGAGAAGCCGTAGCATTTGGGGAGAAGGGGAAGCAGAGGCTTTCAACTCTTCAGCTGATTGTTAAGGACAGACAGGTAATATTATAAAATCTAATGTAAGAAAATTTAGTTTAAAAAATGAGAAATCCAGTTCTGAACTCATTTAAGTTTTCTCCCCAGATCTAAGATAAAAGCTCATCAGTTGTAAATGCTCAGTGTTTTCCACAATGATGGAGTTTCAATTAAAACAACAACAACAAAATCTGGAGTTTAATAGGAAAGCAGAGTCCACTGTGTAAGTGAGCCTTGTGGCCGGAGATGCCTGGGGCAGGAAGGACAGAGACTAAATTCCTGTGATGTCCCATTTCTCCTGGCTCCAGCCCTCTTTCAAATTCTGGGTGTCTATGGCATGTTTGTTTAAACAAGAATTTGTCACTGGGCAACAGCCCTATCCAGGCATCCGGAGACTGAGCACGTGACAGCAAGTCTGACCACGTTGTGTGGCTAGCCTTGGGCGACAATGACAGAGGAGCCAGGCTCACCTTGGCTGGTGACGCTAGCCCCTGAAACCATCCTCCCTCCCCCACTTCCACTTCTCCTCCCCTTCCCTCTCTCCCTCTTCCTTCCTTCCTTTGTTCTTTCGTTCTTTTATTCAACTCAACAATTTATGGAGCAGTTACTGTGTCAGGCATTGTCCTAGTGGAAATATTGGAAAGAAAGCAGTGCACACAACAGAGGAAAAGCCTTTGTGGCAACAACTCCTTACTTCGTAGTCTATTTTCAACTATAAAAATTGACTTTCCTATCAGGGAGAGTAACGCCTGAGTGATTGTGAATTTCTAGCTGTATTTTCTAGTGGAACTTGTATTATGCATTGCAAATGAATTAACATTTCAGTTTATAAACCAAGCCCTCGTTGCTTTAACTTCGTATGAATTGAACCCCTAGGGTAGAATTCTGTTTGCACCCACAAAATTCAGACTTGCGACCTGTAAATCAAAGCTTACATCTGAAGTTCTGCTGTCCTAAAGGTCCTGTCTTGGTTTCTTCTTTGAATGACATCTTTTCCTATGTCTCAAATGCCTCCATCCTTAGCGAGTGGCTCCAGTCGGTAATTAATTAAAAAGGAAAAGATCAGAGAATTTGGAATAAGAGACAGGATGTGAGAGATGGTACCTAACACACAGAGGCAGATCCGGGGTGATGGCCCTTGGAGGCATATACCATCTGCTCATACATTTTAAAATTCCCTCAGAGTGGATTTAGGTCCTTTCCAGAAGTTCCTTTATTCTATTGCCACAACTGTAATACTCCTCTCTGAGCTTCCGAAAAATACTCTAGGTCACTTCAACTACTAGCACTGCTTAATAATAATAACTTTAAAAGTACTCAGTGTGTGTTGGGAATCGTAATTAGTATTTTACATCCTCACATCCACACTCGAGGTGGGTGGTGTTATTATCCCATTTTACATAGGAGGACACTGAGACTAAGAGGACTTACATAATTTGTCCAAGGTCATTACATTATGGGTCCAGAATTTGAAGCCAGAATCTGACTCCAGACTTCATGCCCTTCACCACTGGACTCTGCTGCCTCTCCATTATTATTATTCAAACTAATACAAAAGTCAAAGTAAAACATGGGATGGAACCCACAAGATTGTCATAAGGTTTAAACGGCACACTAGGTATCAAACACTTAGCAGAAATCAGGATGCTGATCTTCCATCTCTGAATAAACTCCATTTTTCATCCTCCCTCTTAAAATGTGATAGTTTCTACTGAATAAGTTCTGAGCAGCCTCGAATATGTTGGTAATCTCACTTGATCTGTTGTATGCTTCTCTTCAGCAGATTATAAGTGCATTAATTTCTTAGCATCCATGTTAAACTGCTGTTCATATTACATTTTTTCTCCTTTCACATTAAATTTATAGTCATCTAAAATTGATTTTTTAGAAGATGAACTATTATTAAGCATGTCATCCTCACTTTTGTACTTGTATAGAGGTAGTTTTAGTGTATTTCTGTCTTATTCTGCTATAACATGTACCATAGACTGGGTGGCTTATAAACAACAGAAATTTATTGCCCACAGTTCTGGAGGCTGGACATCCAAGACCAAGGTGCCAGCATGGTCAGGTTGGTGAAGTCTCTCTTCTGGTTTGCAGATTGCTGACTTCTCCTTGTATCCTCACATGGGGTAGAGCAGAGAGAGGAAGCCAGTGCTCTTGTGACTCTCATAAGGGCACTAATCCTATTCATGAGGGCTCCACTCTCATAACCTCACCTAATCCTAATTACCTTCCAAAGGCCTCACCTCCTAATACCATCACATCAGGGGAGGGGTGGAGTTTCAACATATGAATTTGGGGTGGGGGGACACAAATATTCAGTCTACAACAACTACTTTCTAGCCTTTTCTCTAGACATACATTTACATATACACATTTACATAAAAATGCATGTGTACATTTTTGGTTAATAACCTCATTTTTCTTAGTGCGTATATCATGGCTGTTTCTCCATGTCATGAAAGATTCTTCTGAAACATCATTTTCAAACGCTGTATGGTATTCCATTACATGGTTTTACTTTATTTAATCTCTCACCACTTGGTGGACTTCTACCTCCTTTCTCAGGTTTCTAATAGCCCATTTCTAGTATTGACTCCTTTGGTCACACAGATAAATAACTTCAGATTCTGCCCAGGTCCTAAATGAGGCAATCTTGTCCTGAAGCTATTGTTCAAAGATGCTACCAGTACGTCTGAAAGATCTGTTGAGGGGAGATGTCTTGCTAAGTAGTATTTATGCTTCCTCTAATGCAGTTCTTTAGGAAAGCTTATATTAAACACTGCAGAAACAGACCCCATTTCACTTTGAGGACATTGATATGCATATGAGTTTTTTGTAGATAGTTATATATTACATATAATTAATATCTGTAGTGCGTTTCACCATATACCAGCTATGTACTTGATCTTATATAATTCTCACGAGAAGCCCATTTTAGCAGTGAAGTAACTGAGGCTCCTCGTGGATCAGTGGCAAAGAGACTCCCACCTGAGTCTTGTGATTCCAAACTCTGTGCTCGCTTCTGTCTAAATGAGGATTAGATTTTGATTCATTAGCATTTCAGCGTTAGGAGGTATTAGCATATCAGCAGGCTACTGCAGGCAAAGTGGAGCTTTCTCATCTCACCTCTCATTAATAAAAATTATTTTGCGGGAAGGAATTGCTGCAGAACTTGATTAGTTAAAAACCAATAGCCTAACTCCAGCATCAAGATACATAGTAATTGATTTCGTTTGGTGAAAAGTGCAGCAGCTGGGAGGAGCTGGGGCCAGCCCTCATCACTGGCCCCGCCTTCCCTTGCAGATGCTGAAATGTTCTCTGTAATGTATTGTCATTAGAGGTGACAAAGTCCTTAACAGCTGTGAACATTACGAGTGCAAAAATAAAACATGATTTTTCTCCCCCAGAAAATGCCCTTGTTACAGTGCTCAAAAATGAGTTAGAGATGATTTCTTTGTTGCCCCCATGGACCCTTAAACAGGAATATATTCAAGGTTTTCTGGGGCTTGCATCCTTATAAATTTATTCTTGTCAGGTCCAGCCACGTATCAGGCTCCCAGAGTGAAATATGAGAAGGAAAATGGAAGCAGAATCAGGTGCTGACACATTTGCCGGAGGAATTCAGAGTGAGGGAGATGGTCCCCGGCAAAGTAGTGAGCCCAAGATAGAGAATCGCAGGGGGCATCCTCTGCTCCCCTCCTGGTCCTGCCATGATTCAGAGACTGCAAAGCCGAGCAAATGAGAGTAATGAAAGATTTGATTCCCTTACCCTGCCTTGGCTTTGCTGCCAATCATACACCCACAAATCCTAATAAAAGCACATGGCGCCTCAAGATAGGAGATGGAAGATCAAAGACAGATGCCGACAGATCTGTGACCTAGGCCACGTTAGAAAATCAGATTGCCTGTAAGGGCTCCACAGCAGTTGGAATTCAGAGTGGTATAAAGCCTGCCCAAGTGGGCAGAGACACCATTCCAAATCAGCCACCATGCTAGTCCTGGGAAACCTGAACTGGAACTATTGACTTCAAAGGACATTTTGGAAAACAGGACTCCAAAGACAGAGAGATTTAAAGAGACAGCTGGCGTTACACGCTAATACTTGACCAGTGAGGGCAAGAGGGAGCGCGCTGCACGTGACAGAGCGTTAGCAAGCCTATGTTATCTTAGAATGTTTTATTCACCTTTTCTGTAACTTCTCTGCAATTAAAGTGTTCCCAGACTGGGGAACTTTGTTCTTTTCCTGTTACTTTATGAAATCCCCAAATGGTCACATCAGGGTCTTTGTCCTTTGATTCAGTTCCATCTGTAGCTCTTTTATTTGGTGCAGTGTACGGCCGCTGGGGATGGGGGATAAGATGACTGAGGTCTGGTCCCTGCCCTCACTCACTGAGAGTCATGATGGACTGCGCCGAGCTGGGTCCGGAGGGAGCTCAGAGGCAGGACAACTCATTTTATCTGCGACTTAAAGGAAGGTGATGTAAATGGGGGCTGATCTCCGAGCCCTGGAGGCAGAGGAACCTGCTTGCCCCCGCCCCACTACCACCTGGAAAGTAGTAGGGTAGCAGGAGCCTCTGCAGTACAGCCTGCGCTGCTCCGCCGGCAGACAGGAAGGAGGGTGGGTGTAGGGAAGGGAAGGGATGTGCAAAAATGAACCTAATAACAGAAAGAGGGACAGATTGCATTTTTTAAAAAGGAAGTGTGATTTAAATTAAATTGAACTCTTTAAATCAACTATACTCCAATAAAAATTTTTTTAAATAAAATAAAAAATAAATTGAGAGTAGTAAAGTTTCCTTGGGGCTAAAATATTACACTGGAGTGTTCTTTTTTAAAAAACCCTTGGAGCAATAGAAAAGAATGTTAACAACAAAAACCACATCGCCAGCAGAGTTTGCAGTTTGGGGTTTTGGTCACAACAGTCATTCTCCAAATCTTCACAGTAGCTGTATTGAAGTACTGACACACACAACACAGACAAACCTCAAAAACGTGGTATCAGCGAAAGAGGCCAATCACAAAAGGCCTCTTTATTTATTATTGTGTAATTCCATTTATGTGACTTGTCCAGAATAGGCACATCTGTAGAGACAGAAAATACAACTGGATTGGGGTGGGGAATGACTGCTAATAAGCATGTTTTCTTTATGAGGTGAAAAAAAAAGTTCTAAAATGAGATTATGATGATTAGATTACACTCTGTAAATACACTAAAAATGACTTCGTTGTACATTTTCAATGGATGAATTTTATGCTACATGAGTTATATCTCAATAAAACTGTTCAAAGAAATCTTCCTAGGCCCAGCTTCACATGCTTGGTTAAGCAAGTGTCCCTTTAGGTTTAGACATAAACTAGGAAGGGGAAAGGTCACCTGCTTGGGTTGTGCCTGATTTGGCATGGAAATGTGTCCTTGGTGGCCGTAGATGATGCTTCTTAGACCACATCACTGGCCTTAGGTCCCTGCATTGTTTCTGGGCCACCCTGACCTGCCCGTAGCTGTTGCAGTGGAAGGAGAACTGGCCTGGTTGCCAATTTATAAATTTACAGCAAGAGATGTGACTGTTCAGGGAACTTGATACCCATTTTTTCCAGCCAATGCATCCACTCTCTTTTTAAAAATCTAAATATATGCTGAATGATGATCAGACGATTATTTGGTAAGCACTGAATCATAATAAGTGAAGATTCTAAGCTCTGTAAACAAGTGGGTTAATTTTCTGATAATAATTTATTTATCTCCCTCTAGGACAGGACATGCTGGGTTATGTTTGAGGCAGAGTATCCTCTGCCCCAGAGAGAATGGAGACTTCCTCTCTGACATAAGAATTTTTTTTTTTTACCAAACTCACCAACAGCTCTACCAAAAGATCAAAATATTCTCATGTTAAATTCTTCGTACCGCCTATTAGATTATAACCAACTTTTTGCTCTTTTTATTTCTGACCCAGGAAATACTTTATCTCTAAGGTCCTTTTTGCATAATCTGGTCTTTTTCATTGTGTGCAAATTATGTAGTTTACCTTTAAGAATTTGGAGAGGGAATTCTCTGGCGGTCCAGTGGTTAGGACTCTGCGCTTTCACTGCTGAGAGCCCGGGTTCGATCCCTGGTCGGGGAACTAAGATCCCTCAAGCCATGTGGCACGGCCAAAAAAAAAAACTATATATATATATATATATATATATATATATATATATATATATATATATATATATATATATATATATATTCATAATTTAAAAAACGAATTTGGAGAGAGCTTTGCTGTCAGCATATAAGCTTACAGCATAACAGATAATCATATAATGTCATATTATATATGTACATACATACATATGTGATATATATGCATATGTTTAATCATAGTCAAGCAGATAGTAATATATCACCATAGAGTCAATAAGAGCATTCTGACTGATGATTGTGAAAATTAGATTGTGTGTGTTAACAGTGCATTGAAAACCATAAAGCATTCTCCTTAATAAAGATATTAATGATCAGCTGTAGAACCAGATCAGATTCGGGACAATCACCATACACAACTTAGATATGCAGGAGTTATGGGACTGGGGGCTAAGGACCAGATGGAGAGAACATCATTGTCCAAGGCAGAGGTCTCAAACTGCATGCCCCTGGGGTAGCTCAGACCCACAGTGTGTTTTTATAAGGCCTGCGGAGTGATTTTAAAGTCTTGATTGACTGCCAACATTTAAAACGTAGAAGTAATCACATAAAGGGACATATTTTCCACTTCCACTAGAAAAAAAAATTAGAATATCTGACAAGCCTAGGATTATATTCTTTCACGACAACAGTGGCAACAGGTTTAGAGAAAATGTGAGCTCTTCAGAGTGCCCCAGGCTTCACTGTTCCCTCTTGTCTGACTCTTGCCTGCTCTACTCATTTCCATCACCAGAGTGGCATTTGTAGGCATTTGAGTTGTGACCCCTGTATGTGGAGTAAGTTCAGGGGTTCTGGGAACTTTGCTTGTTTCGAAAACCTTTTCTGTAAGGCTTGTATTCTGCAATTAGATGGAAGAGCTCATACCCGAGGTAGCAGTAAATTTTTCACACCAAGTTATAAAATTGTTAATTTGGGCCCCTTCCTGGGTAGAAGTTTTTGTTGAGTTGGGAGAGAGACTGTGGTGCCCAGCTCCTGGGACGCAGGCAGATGAAGGAGTCCTGGAGAGAGAAGGAACTCAGGAAGCAAGGAGGTAGATGGATGATGCTAAAAGTAAAACTGCATCTATTTGATAAATTTTTTCAGCTCTTTTAGGACAGACCCAGTCCCCATGAAGTCTTGGAGACTGAGTCCTAATGCACAGTCCCCAGGAGCTGGACCAACAAGGAACGTGTTGTTGGTTTTGAGCAAGCACGGGGGATCCTTGATAACAGCTGGAGAGCCAGTCCAGAGTGAGGGTGTACCCCACCTGTCAGGCTCCATAGAGGGTGGGTCAAAGGAAAAGGAAGGCGTGTGACCCATTGCTTATATACACCAAAATGGCTCGCGTGAAACCATGATTATGTTTACTTTTGTGATGCTGAGTTGATAAAGGTTTATCAGCCATGATACATTCTGTGAAACACGCAAAGAATTTGCAAGAGCTCACTGGGAGATGGGCCAGTTCTCTTTTTTCTTTTGTTGTTTTGCTGGAGATGCAGAAGTGTGCACACAGGTCGTTCGTAATGAGCAGTGCCATGGTAATAAAACCAGTGTCGTCATGAACAGTGTTGCCCGGGACTGTGATGGTGAAGCAGGTGAGATATGAGGAAGGAGGCTAATGGGTGCTTGGCCGGCAGGTCATCTGCCAAAGGGAAGTGAAGAATTGCAGTAGTTCCCTTGGTAATTCTGGAAAAGCAGGAACCCTCTCAGTTTTCTCCCTAATTGTGTCAGTTATCTATATCATTTTGAATGTAGGCAGCTTGTCTACTCAAACACTGTAAGCCAACCTATTGCTGGCAGATCTCAGGAAGGAAGGAGGCTAGGTGACTCCTCAGATTAGAGGTAGATGCCACTTGTCATGTTTTTATTGTTAGTTTCAAAAGGAGAAAATTACTAGTCTGTCCCTCTAGAAGTTATTATGAATGTTTTGCCTAATCTAGTTTACTATAAAAGAGGAAACTAAAGATTTTGTTCATAAACACAACTAAATTTATTTAAAGACCTGAGTAGGGTCTAAGTGTTCAGAACCTAATTTTTTTGAAGGAATCATATTCATATACAAGTAGAAGAAATAGCATTAATAGTTTAATAAGAGTTTAGGATGTGGAGACAGACAGTTGGGGTTCAAACCATAGTTTCACCAACTACTAGCCACATTGCTTTGAGCAAGGCACTTAACATCTCTTTGCCTCAGTTTCTTCATCTGTAAAATAGAACAGTGGTACCAGCTTTATAGGGATGTTATGAAGATTAAATGGGTTTATATACATAAAGAACTTAGAATAGTACCTGGCCCATAGTACGTACTCAGTAAATAGCAGCTAACTGATGGATTATACATCTATACACACACGTGCGTTCGCATAGAAGTATGATAGTTAATTGAAACACTAAGTTATTCAAAGCACATTTGAATAAGTGAAAAGAAATTTTTGCACAAATAAGAGAATTCATCAGGTATCATTCTTGAGGAACACAAAAATGACTACTTGATGTGATTAGATAAGAGCTTTTGTTATCTTCTCCTTTGCTTAAGTTCATTCTCCTTTCATTCATTGTAATGTGTTAAGAGACTGTATGCTCTTTCTAAAGTAGTTTTTCCCATGCTGGGTAAATAAATTCTTTGTATATCGTTTTTACGTTCTCATGTGACAATTTCTATTACCCTCAGGGTAGGGAGAAATCTGCCAAGTTTCTGGGACTTAAAGATGAGGATTGGCGTCTACATGAGAACAAGTGGGAAAGAATCAGAAACTAAACCACAATGAGGGAAGCTTTGCTATGATTGTTCATTTACTTAGCATTTATTCTACAGGCAGCACCAGGCGGCTTTGCTATGACTTCAGGCTGTGCCTTTAATGGGTAGAATATTAATAACCAACCCATTGTATTCATTTATTCATTTTGATTTCCTTATACTTCATTAGGAATCCTCTACCGATATCCCTGACCCATTTCCTCAGTTCCCATCAGGCAGATCTACTTCTGAGTTGTCAAAGACTCTTAAGTCTCACAGCCCTACGTGTGACTTGATATTTTTATATCCAAAATGGCCCTGTCTCCTCTTTCTTGATGGGTTCAGATATTGTTTCTAGTTCAAAAATCGATGGTCTCCTCTTGTGGCAAAAGACCTGAATATTTTTCTGGATTTACACTGCTTTCATAGCAATGACTTTACAAGCTAAGCCTTGAATAGTGTAGCAATCAAGAGAAAAATCAATCATTCTTGGTCCAGATAACCTCCAGCGTCTCTGAGATGGCCCTAAACACTTGTTAGAGCTACCTATGTTCATGTGACATTTGTCACATTTGTTGCATTTAAAAATACTTAAATATCAAAGCCACATTACAAAATTGAGCTAAGGTTTAAACTGTCCTTAAGGTGTAATATGAATGAACATACACGGAGGAAGTTTGGGCCTTGGTTTACATTTGGAAAATTCTTTATTCTACATCCTCACCTTAGAGAGTCAGGGAGCTCATTTGCATATCCTTGTGCACCAAAGAGCACCCAGTAATGAAATAGGTTTAACCTTATTTAACCTAATATTTCTCTAACTTATTTTTTAACCATAGGAACCTTGTTTTTCTCAGAACCCACATTAACCTATCTCCAAACACTTTGGGAAACCAGAACTAAAGAGGTGGCTGGTTCCTTGTAGCTACCACCTACGATTAATGCTAATAAAGACTTTAGTCTCCTCTTAATATGATTCTAATTGTGGGAAACAGTCTGTGATCTTGCATTTCTCACTCACCATCCCTACCTCGTCCACTGAATTTCTAACCATTTTTCAAAGGGCAGCTTAAGTATTATCTTTTTCTTGAAACTTTTTCTGATCCTCTCCTATATGCTGTATAAGAAATTTTCTGCAGCCCTAATCTCACATCCTGATTTTTATCATAATTACGTATAAACCTGTATGTTATTGGAAGTCAAAAACAGTACAAAATTTTTTACACTCCCCATAAACCTACCTTAAGGTAGGAGCTTAATAAATATTTTTGGCTAGATGTGAGGCATCAGTTTTTATAAACCTTCCAAAGATTCATTTGCCAGAAATGATATTTTTTTATAGCCAGACCTTATTTGCCATCCATAATATCCAAAGATAAAGAGTGATGTTAGTTGTTTCCTCCGTGAGGTCAAACCTTCAAGAGGGGTGGCAAATCCTTGAGCATACAATTATAGTGGAGTCACTCTTCCATGGCTAATTACTTATTAGCCATTTCATTGCTAATTTGGTTAATAACATTAATATAAACCTTTATGTTGATTTTGTAAAACGCGTTACAAGGTAGGTCAGTATCTTGGCCCTCATTATCTGGATGGGGAAAGAAAACATAAAAAGTTGATCTGATTGATTACCTCAGGGGTCTTCTTTATGGTTATGATAGAACAAAATAAAAAGTCATCCTAGTCCAATTCTAATACACTAAACAGATCTTCTGGCTCTAATTGAGGACTAAGAAAATGCATGTTTTTGCTAAATATGCCCCTTATTTAGAGTAGATTCAGAAAGTACGCACAGCCAACAGCATTTTTTAGCAAGAGTCATTTCAAGATGGTGGACTGACCCACAAATGGAATTTGATTTGCTGTCACATAGGTGTAGGAAATGCTGGAAAGCTTAAGCAGATATTTCTATAAATGTTGGATTTATTTTTTTATAAAAGTTCTAAGATCGCTTAATGTACTAATAGGCGTTGTGAATTTTCAAGATGGCGCTGTAGCGTGGAATCTCTCCAGATGTCTTAGACTGTGACGCACACCATATGAATACTCCTATACATTCTCCACACCATGTGGTATTACTGTGCTCCCAGGAGAAACCTCTTAACCAGCTTCTACTAGCTGTCTCATTCTTGTGGTTCACCCCTTCTGTGGCAATAAGTGCTAGATATTCACCAACCTTGGCTCCTCCTTTCTTCAGTAGTAGCTGGTTATATGGCTGCCCAACTACAGTTGTGCTCACAGCACTAGTTTTGTCCACTGGAATTATGTATGGAAGTGACGTGCAAAACTTACAGGCCTGGCCCGTAAAACATTCTAGAGGTGGCCCTCCATGATCTTCCCACTTCCTGTGGCTGAAATACCAGCTACCGGAGGCTCGTCGGAGACTGCATGCTGAAGACGGCAGAGCTAATGCCCAACCTGGGCCTCTGAAAAACTGAGGGGAACAGAGTCCGTGAAACACTCTCATTGGACTGTTAAGTGAGAAAGAAGAACATTCAGTTGTGTGTGAGCCACTGCAATTTGGGTCTGTTTGTGACAACAGTTTATCCACCCTAACTAATACATTTATACTCCTGATCTGTCTTCCCCAAGTGAGGCTTCTTTGCAACAAAAGTCTGTGACTCACCTCACACCTGGTTGCCTGTTCTGATCTTCCTTTCCCACCATCAATCTTGCCAGTCCCCACAAGCTGAGTAAGGAGCTCAGGACTCTACGTGGCTCTCCCTGCTTCTGGTCACCATCTCTTTGTCCCATCGGATACTCAGCGTTTGGAAGAAATTCTTCCATTTTGGCCAACCTTTTGTATCAGCCTGTATGTATATATTCTCCATTAGCACATAACTGAAAGCTAATACAATGGCTTTAAAATAGATCTATTTTATTACAGTTGAATGTAATGTGCTCATTTTAGAAATTTTAGAAAATAGAATAAGCAAAAATGAGAAAACAAAATCACTCCTAAAGTCACTATCCAGAGATAATTATTGTCTATGTTTTAGTCTATAACTTACTGGTTATATATAAAAATGGTGAAGTTGAAAATGAAAGCTTATGTTTATTTAAAACCCCACGTCTTCTAGTTGTCACATGCATGAAATATACTAGAGAGAGCCAGGAAATTAATTGATTTTAAAGAAGGGTTAATATCAACTTTTAGATGAGTTTCAAAGATCTATGATAATAACTTTCTTTAAGTTTTCTATAGGCCTGACCACACACTGAGGACTTCCATCCTCTGAGGCTTGCCTGCATCAGACCAAAGGGGGTACCTAGTTAGTTTGAGTTCTGTTCTGAAGCCCAGTTCTCTGAAACCCACTGGAAGATGAGCAATTTGCGGACAATGCACGCATTTTCTCATTTTACAGCCCAATGCCTGGCACGCAGTGAGATCTCAGAAAATACTCTTTGAAAGTGTGAAAATAAATTTAAAATTAAATTAGTTTGGCCATGGACAGTTTGTAAATCCTGTCTTTGAGTATTTCTTGCAGAAATACAAATATAGCATCCTATACTGAGATGCCTGAGATTTGAGAATGCTTTTAGTGAAGAAGAAAGGAAAAATAATTTCTGGAAGTTTTCTACCATAGTTATATTTGCTTCAGTGCTGACAATTTTTTCTCTTTTTATTGTCTTTAACGTCTTTTCTGACTTTTGGCAACATTGGTAGAGCCTGGAGCCCATCCACAGAGAGAAAGTTAGATTTAAAATGAATTTTCACTTGCTCTTGTGAAAATATACCTACTTTCTTATCTACCTCTGCACCTCACATTCTTCACTGGTGAAATGAGAGTGTTCAACTCAATGGCCTCTGACGTGCCTGCCTTCCTTCTGGCTTTTACACTCCAGGATCCTACAGATTCTCTCTCTGGCCAACAGAACATCCCTTAAAGATGCTTAGGGAAGAAGAGGGCCAGGGCCAAAAAACAAACTCATTTGGTGACTGCCATTGACAGGTGCCTGGAGCAGTGTCTCAGTCTTGAAGAACATCTTTCCCTGTGGATGCTTATTCAGCAGGGACTGTTGCTGGAAAAAGCATGTATAGAATTATCTGTAAGTCATTTTTGGTAGGGTATCAGGAATCAGTGCTCTCAATTGGGTGGAAGACAATCTCATATACAGTAAATCTCCTACATACGAAACTTCAAGTTGCAAGCTTTCAAAGATGCAAACATGTGTTCACATGTCCAATCATGTAAGTTAGTTCATGTGTCTGGCGTACATTGTCACATGTGTGCATCTTCTACAAGTGGTTGTGCTTTTGTACAGACCCTCCATCTCCTACTGCTGACGATCTTTCAGCTCTGTCATCTCCCACCTCCTCTCCCTCCTCCAGTCAGTAATTCTTCTTGCCTGTTCACTCGATGCCAGCTCCTGTATGCCAGCTGTTGTACTGTGCTACTGTGCTTTTCAAGGTACTGTACTGTAAGATTAAAAATGTTGTCTTTATTTTTTGTGTTTGTTTGGTTTTTTTGTATTATTGGTGTGAAAAGTATTATAAACCTATTACAGTACAGTACTATTGATATATAGCCAATTGTGTTAGTTGGATACCTAGGCTAACTTTGTTGGACTTTCGAACACATTGGACTTGACAGACGCGCTTTCCGAACAGAACTTGTTCGTACGCAGGCGGCTTACTGTACTTACATAAAATCTTTAAGCTGCCCTAGGAATATGTCAAACAACGTGCAATGCAATCTTCCACAAAAATCTTGGTAAGGTAACATTTTATTGTTAGGTCTTTCTGCTAACATCAGTAAAACACATAGCTCTTTTGACTTTCCATAGGAAAACAGCCTTAACTTCAGCTGAAATAATTGTAAAATGCTTATACTTTGGGCTGTCAGCTGAAATCTCAGGATTCAGGTGGCGTTGCCATTACTAATAGTTTTTTCAAAGTTATCTACTTGTAATAGCCAGCCAGGAGCTACTTCTGCCTTTACAGAACATTTTGATGCTTGAGGTTTGCCTGCATCTGATTAATCTTCCTTTTACCTCAAAACTGGACACTGACTTCACAGAAATGAAGTGAATAGGGCCTCCTGCTTTGCCCACCTCCAGACTCTTGTTCAGATCCTGCTGCAGATTCAGCGCAGGCCTGATGCTTCAGGTGTCCCGAAATCACTTTCAATTTGTCTGGGTCAGTCTCCACTCTTGCAGTTGGGCCAGCTTCCCATTTAAGATGCTGGATCCAACCAATGTCTTAGTCTACTCTTGAGGAATTGAAAGTCTGGAGCATCTTGAAATCAATCTGCTTAACACCTCTAGCTAATCCCCTTGCTGAACGTGTTTTAGTTTTCCACTGAAAAATATCTTTAGCGTTTGCTAGAATTTGTAGGAAGTAGATAGAAAATGGGAGAGGATGCTTTATGATGAAGAGAGGTTTGAAAAATTCTGCTTGGATCTTTCCAAGGGTTTTTCCATCTTCATAGTGATCCAGTCCTTTTATTTGTTAGGGGCTGCAGACTTGCATAGGTCTGCTGAGGATGTGGGGCTACTGGGCTGTGAAAGCGTGCTTGCATTCCTGCATGTGTATGGCCAGGTAGAAAACTGAACTGGTGAAAAAAGAGGATCCAAGTAAAGTGAACTGGCTGGAAATGAGGAGGCTCAGAGTCTGGGGAGTGCCCACCCAGCGTGTTGTCCTTGACTCATTCTGCACCTGGACCTTTGCACATGCTGTGTCAGGGAGATAGGTGAGCATACCCACAGCATCTCTAGGACCAGTTCACCTCTGGCCCCCTACCCACCTACCCACTCCTACCCAGCTCTTCATTGTTCTATTTTTGCTTTGCCTTTTCCCCACTTCTCTGTTTCCTTCTTCTCCAATCTGGATGCCATCATCCCACCCACCCCCCCCACCCCACCCCCAACTGCATCTTGTAACAAAAGGGAAAATGTTATCATGGCTTAGCTGTTCAGCTAATCAGTCAATTAAAACCTACTGCAGGTATTACTTCTCTGTACATTGAAATGCCAACTATTAGAGCTGTGACTAACTGACACAGAGTCCTGGAAGAGAAAGTTAGAGGACTACATGGAATCTTATATAAAAGGCCAGGAAGAGTAGAATGCTTGTGTTAACAAGACTGCCTTTCTTAATTTTATAATTAAGATTGTTTATCCTCCTACAAATCTTCAATTTATACTATCATGTAGAGAGACACATAAGTCAAACCCTGGTATCTAGCAAATAGATCTGCAGTCCAATCTGATGGTAACCTATACATTGCAAACACTCACAGGCCCACTCTGCAGAAAGCTGAAGTGAGATATCCTGATAGAACAAAATGAATATGACATTGAGGATGAATCCTGGCCACCATTTACCAGAGTCACTGCTCACCCACTGTGGCTTCATAGGAGAGTTCCCTAAACTCCCTAAACTCTGTCTCGATAAAATGAAGATAATAATGCCCACTTCACAGTGCTAATGTGAGAAATAAAGTCACATAGTAAGAGCTCAATAAATATTATCTCCCCCCATCTTTGCTTTATCCAGGTTGGACAATGGCTCAAGTGGCTAAAAGGGTGCCCTACACATAGGTCACAGGGTATGAAAGAAAATTGTCCCACATCTTATGTACCCTGAGATTCTCTCTGTTCACATGGGCACTGTGCCTGATGGTGATTTGGAAGTTTAATTCATTTTTAAGGGGTAGGAAATATGGGGAGAATAGACCCTATAAATGGTAAATGGCCACTGACTGATCTGAGGCAGGGTGAGGACATCAGCCAGGACTCAGAGGTGATGGGATTCAGCGGGAAGGAGTCTTTGCCTGCAGTTCCTTGGATTGTACTATTAGAGAGTTATTCCTTTGACTGAAGGCCTTTGTTGGTATAAAAATGTAGATATTCCCAAGAGAGCAGTGCAGGAAACCTTATCACCCATTTGCACAGTTCATTTTTCATTGGCACTGTTATTCTCTGTAATGGTATTTTTTACCTGTATGAAATGTCACATGCTCAGATGCATTCATTTTATAGAGTTTTAAAGCTGATAACCTGAACCAAAATGCACATTTTTGGTGTTTTATTTTTCTTTCTTTGCAGTAATTTCAAAGGTGTAACTGAGCTTAGCTGTAAATTACCGGTTTTAGCTCTTCATGGCAGGCAGCATTTGATCATTGACAACTCTGTTTTCTTCATTGTTTACTGACTAAAATCTCCACAGTCTCTATAAATATGTAAATTACCAAAATTACTAGTTTTCTATTATTTCTGCCCTTAAGCTGCTTAAAATGTTCTGTATTCTTACATTCGCAGTGTAAAACAGAGCAGCAGGTGACAGCTTATTATCGAACCTCTATTTAGCAGCTACTTGTCTCAAAGTTTCTGATACTAAATTTTTCCTAGAATGGCTCCATGTCCCGGGGAAGATGCTGGCTAAAGGCTAGGCTCCAGCAGTTATGAAACAGGAGTGCAGGCATGGGTGTGTGTTTGTGCAGGGACTGTGGACATCTCATACCACACGCATTGCTGGTTGTGAGCTGTGATTTTATGACAAAGGAAGCAAATGGGATTCTTTTTACTGCCTTTCCTTCAATTGGCAGGACTGGAGTAATGAAGCTGACATGGTGTCCATGTATGATGGTGTTATCCTCTCCTGATTCATTGCCCGTTCAGTTAATCTGAAATGAGCTGGATCATTAGCTCTTAGTATGGGCTTTCACCACTTTGTGGTAGAGAAGGAGAAAAACTATATGTTGCATATGTATTCATATAGATTTGTATAGATACATAAATGTGCATACATCTTGAGAGAAATCCACGGAGGCAGACTCTGAAAAAAAAGGGGAAAATTGTAGGACATGGGTCATTGACAGGGAAGCCTAGAGAAGGGATCCTGGGATTTGTTTACCTAATTCAAACCCTAGTGCTGAGCATGATGAGAAATATATTTCTGTTATGACTGCATAGCATGTCTGAAGCAGCCCCAAGAGTGAAGGTATATGATTTCAATACCAAATGCAGGCTAGGCTTGCAATAGTCATCCATCTAAAATAGGCCTTGATGTGGATGGGGCAGGAGCCATCAATTTGTAGATGTGTTTCTTTGAACCTTGGAGTCTGCTTTTGCACACCAAAGTCCTTGGAGAATCTGCACTGGATCCAAGTTAGGATTGTTGATTTCCCTGATAATGGAAGCCCAGTACATTTGTGTGGTATTTCATGCCTTTGAAAATCTTTGAAAAATTTTCTGTGAAAACCTGTGAGATAGAAAAGTAATATCTTTACTTGACATATGAGAAGACAGATTCAAAGATGAAATAATTCATAATTATTTAGTGAGAAAGAAGCTAGAATAGATATCAGCAAAAAATGGTTGTCCATCTTTTTCTGTTTTTCTCTTTTCTTTTGTTCCATCTGTCCTTGTAAATAAAGTTTTATTGGAACTTTAGGGTGGAACAGCCACCTTCGTTCATTTATATCTTCTCTATGGCTGCTTTCAGACTACAGTGGCAGAATTGAGTAGTTGTTACAGAGACCTTATGACCCTGAAAAGGCCTGAAGTATTTAATGTCTGGCTCTTTACAGAAAAAGTTTGCCAACGCTGAGCGAGAAGACATGTCTTCTAGGAATGCCCTTTCTGTCTAAGGTGATGAAGCCAGTTCATGTTACAGCAGGAACTTTGTCAGATGTCCGTGTGGACCCAGTGCACAATGTTCGTGACATTAATGATCCCCATCTAAACACATTTAGCACTTTAATGTTTTGTTGTATAGTGACGATTTGGTGGAAAAGCAAGAAAGAGTGTTTTGGAGAATTTTGTTTTCATTCATACAACTTCAGGAAAATAGCATCCAATCCCTCAAGGACTGTTTCCCAGTCCAGTAAAGAAGAGCGTAATCAATAAGTTGTTTTAAATTCTCAGTTATCCTGTTTAGCCCATTTAAGTAACAGTTAATCCCCTTTGAATAAAAGGAATTGCTTTCTCACCAAAATGAATGGCCCCCAGGTAGCACTCAGTTCTCACGTGCTGTTTGGCGCACCTTCCCTCGAGGCGGCTGGCTGCTAGGATCTCTGTCCGGTGGCACTTCTGAGAGGAGATGCCTCCTGAGGTCATGCTGCGCTTGCTCTAAAAAACAGATATTCATTTCTGCAAGAAGTAGGATTGGGAAGAGAAGTGGGAAGGGAGAGAATGTGCGAGAGAGAAAGGGAGAGAGAGAGAGAGAGAGAGCAAGCGCACTAGGAATAGAGTTCTGCTGGACCAGTGCCCACTGCTGCCGCTCACTCCATTGTGCCTGTACCCTCCGGACTGCCTGGCCATTTTTCCCATGACCCTGGCTGCAGCCCAATAGAAAATGCCATTGGACCTGGATTTTTTGTACCTCTTGACAGACAGTACTCATTGGTGATGCTCATCACATTTTCAAAAACAGAGTAAATCTCTTTGTGATGTTTTCTCTGGAACTGAATGTTCTGTCAAATAATACATGAGCTCCTTCAAGTTAGGTGAACATTATCCATCCTTAACTTAAGCCTGTTACCTCTGGGCAAAATTATTTTTTAAAGGCCTGCATGTAACTGAACAGAAATGCTTACAAAGAGGTAAAATTGTGGAATGGTTTATTGTGAGCTGTTATCCCCCAAACATCTGTAGAGAATGAGTAAGACGCTCCCCTCACACCTTACCTTATCTTGTTGGCTATAAAGATGAAGCAACAACACATTTTTTTAGGAGAGATGTTTATTGCTTGGAGAACTCTCCCTGCCTGTCTCCTAATCTTACTGCCATCCATTTCCTTCAAAGGCCAGGATTCACTTGTCAGTTCATCAGAACTTCAGACTTTGACCAGATGAATTAACACATCAGTTGACAAGTCAGAGTGGAAAAGGACTTTGAGGATTCAGCCCATCTCCCTATTTTATGTATGAGAACATAGCAGTTTAGGGACTTTGTCACTGTCACATCACTGCTTAGTACAAAGCCAAAACTGGGACCCAAAATTTGGACCCATTGCTCCATATTCCTGAGACCTATGGGGCAAATAACTTAGCAATCTCTGGCCAGCCCCTTCCCTGTCTAATCCAATAGCAGCTTTCTTGGAAACGCTGTTCCCTTTGACTATAATCACCCTGTTATGAATTCCAGAAGATTGGGACAGAGCTATCTCCAAGACAATGCCATGACTTTGCTATATCAGTTATCTGTTGCTGTGTAACAAACCACCCCAAAGGCTGGAATATCTTGTCATGCCAGAAAGTAGAAGGTACTGAAAGAAAACAAAAAAAGATGTCCACAAGGATACAGAAGCCAGATATTAAGGGGATTTTTGTTTATGGATCTGAGACAATTTGACTACCAAAATAATTAAATACAGTAATTAGTTATACATCATTAAACAAAAGGCATTCATGCCTCCATACCAATAATAATCCGATAAATCAGGTTAGGGAGGGCTCTTGCTTACAGTGAATGTTGAGTGGAAGGAGTGCTGAGTTGGAAAGTCAACGTTTGCAACCATCATAAGAGTGCCTCAGGCAAAAATTTTCAAGAGTTGCTGAATTTAGGGGAAAATTTTGATGAAGAACGTGATATTTGAATGGCCTTATAATGTCTCCCCACTGACTACTTTTTAGTTGCAAAGGAAAAAACATTAATTATATAATGGAGTGATCAGACCACACCTTGACTACGTAATCAAAATTAATGTTGCCAATGAGACCTGTGCCTTCAGATGTGATACCAAGAGATGGGTATAACACCACCTATGTAGTATTCTGGGTGAGGGTGCTAATCATAAGGAAATATTAGACAAACACAAAATGACAGACTAAATTTTTATGTGAGGAGTCTATATTTTTCAAATATTTACATATCATACATAAAAGGCAAAAGAATGCTGAGGACTGTTCCAGGTCAATGGACAAATGACAACTAAATCTAATACCTGAACCTAGACTAGATCCTGTACTAGAGGGAAAGAAATGGCATTAAAAAACATTACTGGGTCAATTGACAAAATTGGAATACAGAATAAGATCATGGTAACAGTGTTAAATATACCAAAGTTGAAAACTCTTCTGTGGTTGTGTAAGAAAATATCCCTATTCTCATGAAATACATGCTGAAGTATTTAGGAGAAAGTGTCGTGGTATATGTCACATCCTCAAACGATTCTAAAAACATAATGATTTATAATTTCCATATTATAGAAAAACAAAGATAGTCTGCAAATGACAAATCAAATGGGATAAATGTTAGGTGAATCTTACTTTTGCAATTTTTCTGTAAATTTGAAGTTATTCCCAGTTAAAAGTTTAAAACTTATTTCTACAAAAAAGACAAATTTCTTTGAATACCCTTCCACCAGCTACTAGTTGTATAACCTTGGACTCACTATTTAAGGCAAGGTAAATGGGTTAAATATTCTCAAGGTGACTAGGACAGTGCCTGGCCTACGTGGCAGGCGTTCCATAAATGTCTCTTTTCTATTCACGTTTAATCGTACTCAACTTGTCTTTGACTTAACTGCTTTCTTGGTGAATATCCTATATTTCAAAGTAATTTGAAAGCTTAAGAGGGAAGAATGTTTTTGTGGCTTCAGTGGGTTAGCATGTAGTGGGCCCGGGATCAGGCTGAAATAAGGAGTTCTGTCCAGACCAGGAGTGGGGAAGACTTAGTCCAGTGCCGTGACTATCCCTTGGCAGAATGGCATGTGCTGCTCTCTTATCACTACACTGTCCCACTGATGGAAGAGAAGGCCTCAAAAGGCACAGCACTTCACGAAGCCACTGGTCACCAATTAGTGTTGACTGAGCTAAGTCTCTGCTCCACCAGAAATCCAGAGGCCTCACACGCGAGGGGAGCCCATGAGCCACGTTCATCACACCGGATCTTTCTGTCACAGTGAGGTCCACTTTTCTTTTAGAGTGTGAGTTATAATTTTGGAGCCATGATGTTACTTGAAATTGAAGTGAGTAACCATGTACCAGCAGTTAAATTCTCCCTGGTCTGGCAGAAACAAACACCAGAAGACAGTAGGCATCAACATGCTCCACTGATTTATGGTTGGGAAGGAGGGCGAGATTTATAATGCGGGCACACAGCAAATATTCATTGGCATTAACACTCAGAATATTCCTGTGTGACTGCTCTTTCATATTGATTAAGTATCTGCTTCTCGCTTTTCAGTTGGCAAGGGGTGGCAGTGGGGCCCTTTGGAAAGGCCTCACCATATTGACGGATTATCTGAATACATGTGGAGTACCAGTTCTCATTGTGAGGTTGAGTTTTATGTCTAGACTTATAAAACGGAATTGGGTCATATGTTCTGTTGTCCGTTCTTTCTCATCTTCATGAGTACCATTCAAGGAATGTGCAATCATAAAAATTTACAGCTAAAGGAAATTTAGGGGATAATTTCATCAGTCCTCCTTTGAGGCCTGGAGAGGCCACATGCCTTCAGAAAGACTCGTGGTTAGTGAATATCATAAACACACCCACAATCAGATACCTGCCTCTTGTCCAGTGCTTTTTAAAAAAAATTTTATTTTACTGAAGTATAGTTGATTAACAATATTGTGTTAATTTCTGCTGTACAACAAAGTGATTCAGTTATACATATGTATACATTCTTTTTCATATTCTTTTCCATTATGGTATATCACAGGATACTGAATGTAGTTCCCTGTGCTGTACAGTAGGACCTTGTTTATCCATTCTATATGTAATAGTTTGCATCTGTTAATCCCAAACTCCCAATCCATCCCTCCCGCACACCCCCCTTGGCAACCACAAGTTGTCCAGTGCTTTTTTAATATTACACGTGATTATTACTGAATCCCTTTACACCAGCTATTTACAGGCCGACTTCAGAGCTATTGCAGGTTCAGTCCCAGACTACTGCAATAAAGCAGATATCGCGATAAAGCAAGTCACACACATTTTTTGGTTTCCCTGTGCATATAAAAGTTATGTTCACACTATATCGTAGTCTATTAAGTGTGCATTGTCTAAAAAAAAATGTACATACCTTAATTTTAAAATACTTTACTGTCCAAAACTGCTACCCATCATCTAAGCCTTCAGAGAGTTGTAATCTTTTTACTGGTGGAGGGTTTGAAATATTTCAATAATTACCAAAATGTGACACAGAGACATGAAGTGAGCCAATGCTGTTGGAAAAATGGTGCCAATAGACCTTCTGGACCCAGGGTTGCCACGAACCTTCGATTCATAAAAAACAAACAAACATACAAAAAACAAAACGCAGTATCTGTGAAGCACAATAAAACAAACATAATAAAATGAGGTATGCCTGTAGTTGCTTGTAATTTGATATAATTTTCAATATCTACTTGACTGAACTTAAAGATCATTTTAGACAAATTATTTAGTACCATATTATTGAAAAGACTGTCAATCTCCAGTTTTTCCTTCAAATTTCCATTATAATGATCTGGAGCCAACAGTCCAAAGAGCTAATGCTGGTAATAATAAGGAAGATAAGCAAAGAGTCCTTGAATCAGAAGTGTGTTTAGTTTCATAAGATCCAGAAGGAGAGCATGACTGTGTGTGCTGTGGTATTCAGTCCAAGTCCCTTGATAGAATTCTTTCTCAGGAACAATACAAAAACACCATAGGTGGTGAGTAACGTGTTAGATAATAATGTAACAGGACAAAACTGTTCAGAACTAAAATACATCTTAGATTTCCCAACACTGTAATCTCCACTGAGTTATTATCTCTGTTACATTTTTTTACAAATACAGGGAAAAACAACATTCTTAAAAATCTCTAACCTCAGTTGTCTCATATCAGGCCTTTAGACATTTCCACATTTCTGTAATTCATTCATTAACCATGTACTAATTGAGCAGCTATTCCAAACCAGACATTGGTCTAGACTAAGGTACTGATGCACAGCCAGTGCCCTCTTGGAACTGAGAGAAGCAAAAACAGACGAGCAAGACATTGCAGTCAAGTGGGAAAGTCACCACACGTGGCTGTTTATAAATCTGGTTCAGTCAATACCAGGGAACACTATTTTAAAATAAAAGAGGGAGGACTCCCCTGGCGGTCCAGTGGTTAAGACTCCATGCCTCCACTGCAGGGGACGCGGGTTCAATTCCTAGTTGGGAAACTGGGATCCCGCATGCCATGTGGCCAATAAAATAAAATAAAATAAAAGGGTGAGTGATAAAACACAACCACACACACACACAAGCAAACAAAATCAAAACCAGAGCAATAAGAAGCAGGTAAGTCTTACTACAGGAAAACCAAGAAAATGGTTTCCACAGACTGAGATTTCCACTGTGTATGAGCAGGGCTAACAGTGCCTGGCACATCCTAGTACCCACTAGAACTTTTAAGGGAATTGAAATCATTTAAAGGAGTTACAAGCATTGGCATGTATTTTGACTAATTATTGTTACATCTTGTAGTGTGGGAAAAAGTACAGCTTAGGGTATACATGGATTTGGGGGGAAAATTTCTCCTGTGGTTTTAAGGCTGAAGATGAACCTGCCTCTCTCCTCCAAAAAAAAAGAAATGATATATTCTTACTTGTATCTCCAGGTTAGAATTCTTATTAAAATATTATGGGCGTGAGTGGGTATAGGATGAAGAAGGATGTTTCTTGGATGGTCAGATGAAATTCCCCCATCAGTTCTGCTGTAATTAATATAGACTTTAAAGCTGAAAATCCAGACACTCAGTGATGTGTTCGGTAACTCGTGCCAGGAACTATCTTTTCAGTAATGCTTATCTTTCCAAGGGGCATAGTTAATTTCTTCAGTACTCTGTAAATTATTACAGAAATTACAAATCTACTAGAAAATCAATACAACTAATTGTAAATTAATAGATCTCTAAGTGTGAAGGAGGATATAATAATGTAGATGAGTTCTTTAAAGAACATGCCAGTTCCAGAATCAAGGGCTCAGGGCTCCAGCTGTTTCATGTGACATCTTCAAGTGTAAACACATTTCTTTTTTTCCCCCAGCTCTCCCCCTCCAATCCCTTATTTCCCACTGATTTAGTCTGCCACTGCAGCAAATAACATTTCCATTAGCCACCTACTGTTAAATCGCAGAGTAACTAAGATTAAAAAAAAAAAAAATTTCCAACATACAAATAAACCAATAGAGAAGCAACTGGGGTTACCGTCTGTCTTCAGCATTTTTTATGGGGCCCACCAGTGTTCAAATGGAAGGGAAACAACATGCAAAGTTAAGTAAATTGAATCTGATAGCGAGGTCCAGAATGTGCATTTCTAACAAGTGCAAGTCTGAATAGAGTGAATTTATAATTCTATACTTGATCTGCTGAACAATCTTGACTATTATATCTGTGTGTCCATGAATTTTAGCATGAGACTTATTATTTTTATGTAAATATCACATCATTGCTCATCAATTTTAGGCAGTGATGGGCTTGTCAATAAAAAGACCAGTAATTATCACAATTATATTGAGGCAGTCAATGAGAATGTATCATGGCCTTGTTCTGCCCTGTGCATTTGGATGAATAAAAAATAATAATAATGTGACTTGATATTAATTTAGTACTTCAAAATTTACCAAGTGCTTTTGGTTTAGTTTTTGGTTTTATAGCCATGAATTAGGGCAGATATAAATACTACTCTATAGGAAAGAAAACCGGTTCAGAGAGGTTAAGAAGCCTACTCAGCATCTACAGCTAGTTACCAGTCAGGATGCTCTCACAGAACTAACAATCTCATGTCTCGGGATAGTTACATAAGTAGTATTTCATTTCAGTATGTAATGTGGTTTCAGAATTGCATTTGGAGGTCAGATAGCTCAAAGTGAAGCTCTAGGTTTACATAATAATGTAGGTGGCACCTGGATCACCAGTGGGAGGGACTGGAAAACCTACAGGAACTGTAGTCCCAGGCAGAAGCAGCAAACAGTAGCACAGGGGCCCACCACATTGGCCCAGATACCCTCACCTCCTACAAGGCTTTCTTCTGGCTTGCAGGGACCTGGGAGATGGTCAGGTTGGTCCCAGTCCTCACTACTCTGTGGTTAAGGAACTGGCTAGGTACCTAGAGCAGAGATGTAAGACAGGTATCTGTCATCCTGGCCAGCGGGGCTGATGAAAGTTTCAAAAGCTGGTTGCTTTCCTTTTCCATATAATTGTGATATTTGGTGACTTCCTGTCCTCAAGGCAATTTCAGTGTATATGGGGGTGGGAGTGGGGTAGTAAGGGCTGAGAGATAGGGGGGAAAAAAGAGTTTACCTGCTCAGCTATTGGCCAAGAGGCTGGACCATAGGATACTCCCACTAGGAAACTAATCATGGCCAACACTACTGGTTCAGCAGAGAGAACGCTTTAGCCTATTTGGATGACATTTAGGCCTAAGAGAATCTCCATATAATCAGAGTGTGGCTACTGCATTTTTAGTTCATCAGCAATGAGCAGGTTTATAGGGTAGAGTGGTGCTAAAATTTTAATTTAATGTAATTTAACCAAGTCATAAAGATTCTACGTATTACTATTATTTGACACTTATGGTATGTAAGCATGGATTTGCCATGTACTTTTTCAGGACATAAACCTGATCTGAAAATTCAAAATCTAAGTTGGCTCAGAAAGACAGTCAACTAAATCCTTTATTAACTTGAGCCCCAGATTTTGCTCCAAGATTTGCTGTTTATGAGACATAGACAATATTGATATATACAAACAAACCAAACAAAACTAAAACTAAACAAATTCATAAAACCTGAAGTAAGACTAGGTATTTTTTTAATTAAACTTCTAATACTAGAGCTGGGGTAAATACATATTCAATCCCATCTCCAATTCCTTTCAAATCTATAATTCTGGATGATCTGTAGTATTTAAAATTATGATCTTGAGACATTGTGATTGACTAACCATCAAGGGAGGCTGTGTTTAATTTCTTATATTTAAACAAGTAACATTTTAAACAACAAAAAATTATGAAGTAAAAATTTCTGATTAAATACCAGTTAGCAGGGAACAAAATTAGTGTTATGGACTGGATGTTTGTTTCTCTGCAAAATTCACATGTTGACAGGTTTATGGCATCAGGAGGTAGGGCCTTTGGGAGGTAATTACATCATATGGATGGGGCCTTCATAAATGGAATTAGTGCCTTATAAGAAGAGACATGAGAGAGCTTGCTTCCTTTCCATGTCCCACCATGTGAGGAAACAGCAAGAAAGTGTCCATCAGCAAACCAGGAACCAAATCAGCTGGCACCTTGATCTTGGACTTCCCAGCCTCTGAACTGTGAGAAATATACTTCTGTTGTTTTAGCTACTCAGTCTATGGTATTCTATTATAGCAGCCAAAATAACTAAGACAGTTAGCTTCCCTTGAGTTAATAATAAATACTTATTATAGAAACTGTGTAAAATTGAGAAAATAATACTTTTTAAAAAAATTTAGGAGTTCTAGTATCCAACGATATTGCCTTCTATGTTTCTGTAGACATATTTTTCCTATCAAATTCAAATTTTTGATTCCTGATTTTTGTTTAACATATTAGGATTTCCCATGTTTTCAAAATTCTCTTTTAAGATTTCAATGACTGCATAATTTTAACAGATACACAAAGAGTACATATGCTCAACTATTCCTTCATACAATCCTGCCTAGGTGTTCCCAAATTTTCCAATTAACCCTGGTTGTTCTTATCTAGAGCAGTCACTCAATTTCATTCAACACTTTGCACCAGTTCAAAAATATTTACTTTGCCCAGTTACCTAAGGTGCATTTATTTTTTCAAAGTGTTTTAATTGAAACTAATGTCTAAGTCAGGTGGCTGAGATTTAAAATTGGAAGCGATCTAGTGCAGCCCGCCATTTTCCATTGTGTGGACTCAGGGGATCACATGATTTCTCCAAGACCACACGTGAGGAGGAGATCAGATCTCCTAATGCAGCATTTCATTTATGCCAATGGCTCTCAATGCTGCTACACCCAACAGTCTTTTTTAATGTAAATATTTTTTAATTTTCCCTTTCCTATCCTGAATTATATTCACGAATGATATAACTTACTTACATACATGTAGTTTTAGAACCAATCTAAAAAAATTTAATGAGAAATAAAAGAAGAAATTATAATAAATGATATGGCTTTACTGGAAGATGTAATGATGTCAGATGCTCACAGCTGTACGTAGAATCAACATAAATGTGACAGCTACAAATATGTAGAATCACCATAGATGTGACAGCTACAAATGCAGACTGATACACTTGTGTTATATTGCAATTCATATACAACCAGTGACATTACCCTTATTGATGTGATTTTCTGAATTGGTGAACAAATCTTGGTAAGGTATTAGAAAAAAAGTGTAATCACCCTTTGTTATACACAGTCCTTGAATTTCTAGAAAATTCAGTGTAGCTTAAAACCATTCCAGAAAGAATTTATGTTTGTGTGTGAAACAGAGTTGGATTCTGGGCTCAGGTAATTATAAGCTGGCTTTCACCTGCATAAATGTCCTAGAAAGTTCAAAATCCATGTGAGAAACAACTGTTTATTGTATGGAACTCTCCTGCACACTGCAGACAGTATAGCATCCTTGGCATCTGCCCACTGAACGTCATAAACTGCCTATCATTTTGAAGAGCAAAAACAGTGCCCCCGCAAATTTCTAAAAACTCCCTTAGGGGGTGGTATCAGCTCTCTTTGAGAATCTCTGATCTAAGGCTATGTTGCCTCCCATTGCTACCAGAAGAACAGAATAACATTCTAAATAGAGAGTTTGGGAGAAAAGTTTTGATCTTCCTGGTGCAAAGGAGTTTTCTTTGTGAGATAGTGTGATCATAAGTTTTCTATTCTTTTAAAGTGAGATCTGTGGTGGTGATTATGTAAATAATCACATGGACACTGGGTTGGGATGGTGAAAAGAGGGTCTGATAATTCTCTTATTTCTCAGCTAAAATAATATCCCCCCTACTCAGCCCCCAGACCTCAAACGTACATTTCAGCACACTTACCTTGTGTTTTAACTTGTGTTGCCTTCATTTTTCAAAATTCTTTACTGGTTCTTTGTCCCATCTTTGCAAAACCTTAGTCCAGTAGGGTACAGATCCAAACTCAGGTTTTGCCTGATAGTATTGACCCTAAGAATAATTCTCTAGTTACATTCTAAACCACATAGTTGGGTTTCAAAAGGAACATTTTGGAAATTAACATTTGGGCTGTTGGAATCATATTGACAAATGCATTTCTCTCTTTTATGCCATGTATTCCTGAACAAGAAATGACAGAAATCAGTAATTCATCCTTGCAGAATGTCATAAAAATATTTGTTGTGCTGCAAAGCAAGGAAACACGTCGCTTGTCTGTTCTTTCCGATAAGAACATTCTTCTTTGAATTGCAATTTTATGATGTATTTATCCTTGTTATTCAAGAACCTGTGGCAGTCAATGAGAAGAATGTCTGCATCTTTGGTTTTATAGAAATTTGCATATCAAGAATCTGCAATGAGGTAGTGATATATCGAATAGAAATATACCGTTCAATAAGCATTGTATCTTAGCATTTTTGAGTGGAAAGAAACCTTAAAGTAATACTTTGTCCCAGGTTCTAAGTGTTTTCCGAAGAAATCCACCTCGTCTCTCTTTCATTTCTATTTGACATAAAGAAGTAGAGAAAGGTCATGGTGAAATATTTTCTTGTATAATAGCATTAAATTAGCATCTTTCTTCTGGAATGCTCAAAGCACTTTTCTGCTTCCTCATTTTATCATTATATATAGCAAATTTGTGGAACAGGACAAGATAGGCATTATTCCTATATTACAAGTAAGCAAACTGAAGTTTAAAAGACTAGAAGAAATTGAAAGTATTAACGGACAAGAGCAAGGGCCTGCACCAAACTACTTTGCAGAAGAGGGAACTTTGCAGGGAGCTGGGTCCTAGAGTAGCTGGTGAGGGACAGCCAGGGAGTCCCAAACAAGGAGGCCCAGCCTGCGACTTGGAGGGCCCCGGGGCCTCAGCTTGACTTAAAGCTACTCAAGTACCTCACAGCATGGCATGCAGGCATGTCATTAAAAGTCACTTAAGGAAACTTTACTTTTTCCCGGGCAAACAGTTTCAAGGATAATGTACTTTAACTCAGACAAATACTAAAATTACTGTCTTCCCCCCTACTCCCCTCTTTTTCTTTCTTCTTGAAGTGAAAATAGAGCCGTTTTGGATCTCAGAGATGTGCTTGTGCATATCTGTGTTGGGGTCAGGGAATGGAATTACAGTGTTGCTAAATCTTAAAGGAAAGGAAGCATACTTGCACCAGCTAACTTGTCACTGTCTGAGTGTTTTCCCTTCATGTTCACTGTACACATCCAGGAAGTCCCTGGTGGAAGGAAAGGGAGTGGGTTTGCCTATTGAATATTATCTGAGTAATTCTTCAGTGGCTGATGTGCTTTTTTAAACTCCGATAAATTAATTTCTGTAGCAAAACCATTGTGATTATGCAAAATTATCATCTTAAATGACATATTAAAAGAGGAATGAAATCCATCAATTTTTTACATTTCCAGTGAGGAAAAAGGCAAGCAAGAAAGGAGCCAGCTTGATGTTACTGAGCTTTTCAGTTTAACTTAGTATCTCTGACCAAACGCAGAGCCGCTTTATATTTTACACATTTGCTTCAGATAACTTCTTCCCTTCCAACAGTGAGGATAAAATCCCATCACAGGACAGAAGACTGAGAAGCCTCAGTGATCACCAGAGACAGGAGGTTTGACAAGCGATAGTCATGGTCTAACACACCAGAACAATAAGTAGGACTGTGAACATCAAGTCATGCAATTGGATTAGGAAACAAAAGTGATGGCCCACCAGACACAGCACGTGGCATCTGCAAGATGAGAAGAGAACAAAGCAAGGGTCTTGGGGATCCACTGGGAAAACAACGAAGTAGGAAAAAGATATGAAATAATTGGATTATAGAAGAGAGGCACCTATTAAGGAACTTCACAGGAATTTAAACACAGGGCACTGCTAATCCACTTTGCTAAACACTGGCTGACTTACCTGTGAATATTGTATTAGGGTGGAAAATACAGCAGGCTAGAGAATAGGGAGCCGGGGTCCACTCTTCCATGCTGTGTAACCTTTGATCTTTCCCAGCTCTGTGTCCTCTTTTACAAAAGGACTGAATTAGACTGAGGTGTTTCAGAGGCCCCTTTAAATTCTAAACATTCTAAAATTCTGTGGCATCTCAAAATAATCTAGAATTATGCAAATGCCGCTTTTTAATAGCCAGCATTAAAAACAACCAAAATAGCAAGGACTGCCTACAGGTCCCAGCCAGTATTACCATGAGCCCAAATCGAGCACATTCATCACAAAGCAAAGCAAAGGCATCTGATCTATTCTCCAGAAATCAGATCATCCTGAGGAAAAGAAATGTGTCAAAAGGTACCAGATTAGGTGCTGAAATAGGAAATATTGTTCTAGTTGCAGGTGACCTTTCATAGCAGGATCATTCACTTGCTGGTTATGCTGTCAAGTAACTTACTACTGCCCTTTAAAGGTCATTGCCATGGGTGTGCCCCTGGGTGCTTCCTAATATGTGCCTCTGATTTACTTCTTCCTCATAAAATGCACCCTATAATGAAGCATGTCCTTCCCTAACACTCTGAGTCTGGTGGGAAACATATTTCCCCGTCGTATTACAAGCGTGTTGCTTTTAAAGATATTGGTGGAGATGGGGGAGGGGAAGGAAGGACACTTTATTGCAAAACCTTGGTAACCTATACTGATCAGGGAAGTCAAAAGCAGACCCCACTGGTGCTGCAGGGAAACCTTTCCTTCTCTTCTGTAAAAGCACGTGCAGGATTTGTTTGCCGGAGACTATGTATGTAAGTATGTATGTAAACTCAGCTCCAGGTAAGGCTCCTCTTCAAGCTCTTCTGGTTCGAGGTGCTAGTCCTAGAGGGGCCAAATCATACTGGGTTCTGATTCCTTAATTTTAAAAAAAAGCATAAAAAGAAACAAAATTGAGTTATTTGTAGTGAGGTGGATGGACCTAGAGTCTGTCATACAGAGTGAAGTAAGTCAGAAAAATACCATATGCTAACACATATATATGGAATCTGAAAAAACAAAAAAATGGTTCTGAAGAACCTAGGGGCAGGAGAGGAATAAAGACACAGACGTAGAGAATGGACTTGAGGACACGGGGAGGGGGAAGGGGAAGCTGGGACGAGGTGAGAGAGTGGCATGGGCATATATACACTACCAAATGTAAAATGGATGGCTAGTGGGAAGCAGCTGCATAGCACAGGGAGATCAGCTCGGTGCTTTGTGACCACCTAGAGGGGTGGGATAGTGAGGGTGGGAGGAAGACGCAAGAGGGAGGGGATATGGGGATATATGTATACGTATAGCTGATTCACTGTTATGCAACAGAAACTAACACAACAATGTAAAGCAATTATACTCCAGTAAAGATGTTTAAAAAAAAAGGCTAGGACTCCCTGACTGGAAGCACTCATTAAGGTGAGGGGTACGTGGGGCAGGCCCAGCGGCGGGCTGGGATAAAAAAGGTGGCCAGAGCAGGGTGCCCAGTAGACCTGCCTAAAGCCAAACTACTAGATTAGAGCTTCTTAAGAGCCCCAGAGGAGTAGGAGTCCTGTGGCCATAGGTGGGTTTGGTCCCAATTAGGGAGAGCGGGGAGCTAGTTCATTATGGAGACATAAAAATATTTCTTTAGTAAATATTTTTGAAAGATCAGGGAGAGAGCTTTCCTCTAGCATAGTGGCTGATTGATATCTCTGTTCCTGTTGATTTTCTAACGAGCTAAAAATCAACAGGAGCAGAGGTATGAAGTGGTGTTTGAGTATATTAGTTATCTAGAGAAAATTATCTCAAACTTGCTGCTCAAAACAGCAGAAGTTTTTTCTCTCATAGTTCACGAAGCTAGATGTCTGAAATCAAGGTGGCAGCATGATTAGTTCCTTTGGGAGGCTCTGAGGAAGCATGTGCTCCAGCCCTTTCTCCGAGATCCTTGGCTTCTGGATGCATCACTCCAATCTCAACCTCCCTCTTCACGTGGTTCTCGTCTGTGTCACTGTGTCTGTGTGTCTCAAATACCCTTATTTTTTCTCTTATAAGGACACCAGTTATTGGAATTAGAGCCCACCCTACATTAAGGATGATCTTACCTCAATATCTTAACTATATCTACAAAATCAGTATTTCCAAATAAGGTCGCATTCACGGGTACCAGGGTTTAAGACTTGGACATATCTTTGGGGGCCACTATTCAAACTACTACACTGAGGTTAGTATTTAACAAGACAATGACCAATTATGTTTAATAAAAGTATGGGCCAAAGACAGGCTCTTCTCATTCTTACTCGGCATCCGTGTGAGGGAATAACCTGAGATCCACTTGTCTGCAGATAGTCAGGATGAGAATGCAACCCATACCTACCCACATGCTGAGCACCTGGGTCTAAGCGGATCCATTCTTTCATTGAACAAACATAACATATATGCCAAATTACCCCTTTAGTAAGTGTGGTGCTGCATGACTACCCAGGTTACAGGCCCGCCCTCATGGCTTATTGTTTTAGAAGTGACTAACAGGCAACTTTACCTTTAATACTTTGGCTACTACCAGTAATGTGAAGCAGAAGTAGAGAAGGAAAAATCAAGCCAACGTATTTCATAGCTAAGATTATGTCTTATGGAATATAATTCGTACTTAATATCACCTGCATTGGTCTCTTGATACTGTATATCCTGAAGCAGAATTTTAAAATATTTTCATTTTCACGAATAAGTTTTTTTAAGAAAGAATTAATGCATGTAAAACCATTCTTCTTTCATGGAATTTTGTGTTTCAAAGGGGAAGGGATAGTGAATTAGGAACCACAAGATAAGGTTCTAGAATGGGCTGCAGTGCCACCTGGGTGACTTTGGCAAATAGTTCCTGGGTCTTGCGTGATTGTGCTTTGTAAACCAGGGGGAAGCAAACTGCACAGATGTCTACCTAGTTCTATGACAGAGTCATACCCTAGATAACTAGGTCCCAGAGTCTGACAACATTAGCAATTCCAGGGCCAAACTCAGGTCTTCCCCCAGAGTTGAGGAATTTAGAAAGGGAGGGGAGGGACCGCCGATAAGCAGTTTATAAATTTTAAATTTAAAAAGCCTTTGGTGGCCTGTCCCAGCATTCTTCCCTATACTGCTGCACAAATTTAATTGGTGTTATATTTGCCTTGCTAGCCAACAGTCCTTCTCAACTTGGGAACAAGCAGGGTCAGTCCTACCAATGCTGGGAGAGAGTACAGACAGAATAAAATCACAGTTACCAGTAGTTTCTTTATACAGTAGAAGAAAAGAAACCTTTCCTAGAGAAAGGCAGAGTTTGAAAGGCCTTTGGGTCATTATCTTACCCTACTTAGCCCACTAACCTCCTTAGTCTGACCATGACCATGATGGCAAAGGTTAAATGAGGAGGATGAGATGACTTTCTAGCGGAATCATCATAAGCAAAGACAGGAAAGCTCCAACCTGCAGGGGAGAAAAGCAATTCACTGCCCTCTAATTTATCCCTCTATCTTCCATTCAGCACAATCAGGTTTCATGCCCAAATAAGTTTGGAAACAATTTTTCATTTAGGTTAATATATTCCTGGCGCTTTAGAAAAGTACTTTACCTTCGAGTCTTCAGAGCAGATGACGTGGGTGTTGACAGAAACTGTGTAGGTTTGTGTATGTGTGATGGGGGGTGGGAGGAGAAAGGGACACAGATATGGAATTAACAAAAATTAAATTCTACTCGCTGAGGACATGAATAAAGACCAGAAGATAGAATTACTAGTCATGATCCTGGGAACTCAGCAGCTGACCATCGACAACCAACAGAGAAAATACCACCAACCCACCTTTGTCTCTGCCATTTACCTCTATCAGACAAAGAAAAAATAGTCAAGAGTTATTGCAGGCAATCATATTTAAAGCCTTCAAATAAACCTCCAGGTATCTTTTATTTTGAAATTCAATCAGCCACATTTCAGCAGAAGAATCTTATTTACTGAGGAGTATTGTTAAAATAGGGCTATCTGTAGGTTTCCTGGTCCAGGCTCACTGAGGTAAGCAAACAAGTAAGTCATCAGACAAGAATTTTCAGGCGCTGGCCTTCTCTGGTGGTGCAGTGGTTAAGAATCTGCCTGCCAATGCAGAGGGACATGGATTGGAGCCCTGGTCCGGGAAGATCCCACGTGCCGCGGAGCAACTAAGCTCGAGAGCCACAACTACTGAGCCCATGTGCCACAACTACTGAAGCCTGCCTGCCTAGAGCCTGTGCCTCTCAACAAGAGAAACTACTGCAATGAGAAGCCCATGCACTGCAAAGAAGAGTAGCCCCCGCTTGCTGCAACTAGAGAAAGCCCACATGCAATAATGAAGACCCAACGCAGCCAAAAACTATTTTAAATTTTAAAATAAAATTAAAAAAAAAAAAAAAAAGAATTTTCAGGCTCTATCCCAAGGTAGACTTGTTCTGGGCTGAGGATGTTCTAAGAGTCCATGAAGGAAATGTTTAGGGAGATGCTATTTCCTTAGACTTGGGAAAAGGAAGAGTTGATCCTTATTTTGCAATTAAAGAGGCAGGATTCAGTAGGAGAAAAAAACTGCCCCCCAGTCTAGTGGTTCAGACTAAAATGTGCAGGGCCTTGGGAAGTTCCCCAGGCAAGCAACAGGTGCTTGCAGGATTATGTGAGTGAAATGTCTATAGAAGAATATGAATTCACATCATAGATTTAGAAAGGTTTTATTATATGTTGTCATGTATCTTTTTATTTTTAAGTCGGAAATTGCCTAGGACTTCTCTCAGGTACTTAAATAGATCTTGGTTTTTAAACCAAGATTTAGAATTTGTGTATGCATACCCAAACATACACAGCTCTCCTAGGGGCTAGGACTTCACATTCCCTAAAACACTTCAACGGGTGGGAATTTTTCAGTGGGAAAATTCATGGCTGGTTAATTTGAGTCACTTATGAATAATAGCAGAGCTTCAAGTGAAGTAAAAATTCTTTGTATTTCAAGAGGTGATTGAGTCTTCAGTGAGCCTATGCCTGTGTTCAACTTCTAGGAAATACTGGCTTAAAGAAGATGAGTCTATTTTAAGGGGTGTGTGGGGAGGAGTGAATCAGTTATATCCATCACCAGTCTGTGCTAAGCACGGCTTCAGTCCCTCAGTTCTCTAGCTAGTTGTTTTGAAGACTATGGAAGAGAAGCATTTTTTTATTAATACTTTCATTACTAAATCAAAGAACTTTTTATACTGACAACAGTATTAATCAAAGGAAAAAGATATAATGCTTTTCATTTATTCAATTGCTATTTATTGAGCACCTCCTTTGTACTGACTGCTGTAGCAGATAGTAGACACTCAATGGAAATTTAGATACAGACTATACACTCATGGAGCTTGTACAGTAGTCGAAGAGATTGACTAATAACCAGACAATTGTATGCAGTGTGATAACCAATAACCTAACTCCCCTTGTCTGAGAACAGCCCCCCTAACCACAGGAGTGGACCTCAGCAGCCATGTTAAAATACAGGACTCTATGTCCTTTAACCATCATGATTATCTCAAGGATGGGTACTCAATTTCAGCTGGTCAGGCAGAATCTCTTTCTTGTCTTTTAGGACTGGGGTTGAGAAATGCTAGTATATCAGAGTGGGTTGCTAGAATTGGGTAAACAAGAGCTGGGGCCAGAGGAGGAGAGGTGTTGGACCTGGCATGGAGATGCCTAACAGAGGAAGAATGGCAGGCAGGAGACTGCAAGACTCTGAAGAGAGGAAGAGAGGGAGACTGAACCATCAGTAGCCCCATTTTCTGATGGCTTCCCAGTCATTGAATTGGTTCCCACCTTTCTTGAGGCATAAGTTGTTCAACTTTGCTTTGGGTTCCATGAGATACCCCAGCACATTTTTTCAATATTGTTTGTCTTGCCTTATTTAAAATGGGGTTCCATTTGTTATTACCAAAAGTATCTGGACTAAGACATGTTCCTATAGGGATTAGAATATGATGTTATGGGATCACCTAGGAAGGAACTAACTCACTTTTATGCGAATCTGGAAGGATTCCCAAGTAAAGTGCTATCTGAGCTGAGTTCTAAAGAATGAGTAGAGGGCTTCCCTGGTGGCACAGTGGTTGAGAATCTGCCTGCCAATGCAGGGGACACGGGTTCGAGCCCTGGTCTGGGAAGATCCCACATGCCGCGGAGCAACTAGGCCCGTGAGCCACAACCACTGAGCCTGCGCGTCTGGAGCCTGTGCTCCGCAACAGGAGAGGCCGCGATAGTGAGAGGCCCGCGCACCGCGATGAAGAGTGGCCCCCGCTCGCCGCAACTAGAGAAAGCCCTCGCGCAGAAACGAAGACCCAACACAGCCATAAATAAATAAAAATTTAAGAAAACTAAAAAAAAAAAAAAAAAAAAAAGAATGAGTAGAAATCAGCCAGGCAGAAAGCAGGTGGGGAACAGGCAGAGGGAGTAGCATGTGCAGAGCCGAGAGGCTAGATAGCGCAGTTTAGGAGCTACAAAAACTTCTCTGTGGGTGAAGCACGGGTAGGGCAGTGTGTGCATTTGTGAAAGGCGAGGATCAAGGTTGAGAGATGAGGCTTGAGAGGTAAACAGGGAGCACATCGCAGAGGGCCCTGTTAAGTCGCGCACCATGTAACTTGGAATTTGAACAGAAAACGCTTCTTTCAGGAAACTAATTCTGTTTGGCTTGGTCAGAGGCAGCACCATGCCAAGTCATACTGGAGCCTGAGGCATAAGACAAAATCAGTAATACTCATTCTATCCTTATTTCAAGTGTTGGTATTTTGTTCATCATGGATTTTTTGCGTTAACTTTGGTTTTTTAAGATATTGCATTAGAATGTTTATCTTGATTACTGTTTTTCTGGGCTGCTCCCTTAAATTTTACCCTTGAAGTAAGTCGGTGCCTCACTCACCTCTGCCCACCCCTGGCCCTAGGCAGAAGAGACTAAACTGCAGACTCAGGCCATGGATGAGATTTGCTTCAAGCAATATAGCATCACATTGAAGACAATGTGTAACAACTGCTTAATAATTTTCAAAATTACGTTCTCAGTTATTGTCGTCAATCAAGTTTCCTGAAAACAAATTCTGAGATGGGAGTTGAGTACAGAAGGCTTCCTTGGGGAGTACTGTCAGAAGGAAGGCAGGATTGGACGGAGGGAGAAGCTGACCCGCAGAGCAGCTGCCTTACGCCAACCTGTGGGGAGTTCTGGAGGTGGAAAGGCTCTTTTGAGTAGTCCTAATTGAGGCAAGGGGCCCAGGCCTTTGTATCCCTATAGCATGGGCCAGTCATTGGCTATGGGGTGCTGGAGAAATGGTAGGGCAGTTCCCTGATGCCAGGGCAAATTTCCAGTAATGGATACAATAGTCAGTAACTGATATTTAGAGTTTTCCTGTAAATCATTTCACTTCAAAGCTTTTAGAAGTTTAACCTGTATTTACGTATATTTATAGTGAGTGGGCAGAAAGAGTTCAGCAGTTTATTAGGTGGAATCCTGTTTGTAGTTACATTGTGAAAAATGGTAACTATGAGTATGAGTAATAGCTTTAAAAGAACTGTAAGTATGCCATAATATTAAATAACTGACTCAGTATATATTTCCATCGTGTTTCTTCCACTGTGTGAGATGTTGAGGATTTAAAGGATAAAACAGACAGTGTTTCTTGGTCCTTAAGAAATTTAAAGTATAGTGTGAGAGACTTAGTACAGTGATCATTGCTATAAATATGTCTTGACCAAGGCATGCACAAGGGCTGTGGGAGAGCCCAGTCTGGATTTTGTAAATAAGTTGATGTCTGAATGGACTCTCAAAAGATGACAAAGAGTGAGTTATTCAGATGTGAGAGGTGAAGTATGGAGTAAAGAAAGAGGAGGGCCTGTCCCTAACATTGCAAGTAGTTCAGTGTGGCCAGAGTATGGTTGGGATGCTAAGAGAGAAGCCCATGTGGGGCTGACAACTGGGCTGTCAAGGGTCTTGAATGACATGTAAATGAACTTGCTCTTTCCTAAAAGTTACAGAATCATTGAGGGGGTTAAATACATAGACTTAACTTTAAAAAGTTTTATTTTTCAGCAGAATGAATCAAATTCCCAACATGGTTTGGTTAAGCAAACTGTATTAGTTATCTGCTGCTACATAACAAGTTATCACAAACTTAAGGCTTAACACAGCATACCTTTACTATCGTAGAAGGCTACAATTAAGGCTTCTGGCAGGGCTGAGTTCTCAACAGAGGCTTAGCTGGGGAAGGATCCACTTTCAAGCTCTCCTAGATCATTGGCAAAATTCATTTCCTTGCAAATGTGGGATTCATGACACCTTATTACTTCTTCAAAGCCAACAATAAAGACAGAAACAGAAAGGCTCTGCTAGTAAGACAGGGCCTTAGATACCATAATATAATCAAGGGAGTGACATCACCTTTGCCATATTCTGTTGATTAGAAGCAAATTACAGGCCCCACTCACAATCAATAGGAGGCCATTATACAAGGGCATGAACACCAGGAGTAGAAGCCACCTTAAGGTCTGTTCACCACAGACACCCTGTGCTGTACTTTCCTACTTAGTCCAGTTGTGGAAGAAAAGGTGGCTGCAGAGCGTCTTCTCTGGCTCAGTCCACTGTTCTATGATGGAGGAAATTTGACCGTGGTAAAATTCTAGAAACTGAAGTCTACCAGGAAATATTTATGTAGTATCAGCAAATATCATATATTCTGCTTTTCTACAAATATTGTATTTGCTGCATCATCTTGTGGTCAAAGGTAACATTATGATTACAAAGTGTATGTTTAATTAAATTATGCCAGAACATGTTCAGAGGACTTCTGAAGACAAATGCTTAGTCAACCTTGGCAGTGTCTTTCTTGAATGTTTAGTAATTGAGACATCTTAAAGTCTTTTTTTCTCCAGCTTACTATTATGTGTGTTATTTTCCTCTTTGTTATACTTTATCTGTATAGTTTATCCTGGGTACAAATATTAGAGACAGTACCCACCTGTGTTTAGTGTGGTGTGTAACACACCATCAGGGAGTTTAGGTTCCTATTACATACCATATGGTGATTCAGTGATATGTATATGAATAAACAGTGACTGTGCTGTTTAACTACTTAGCATGTGCATTTAATTAAGTGTATAAATTCCTACAGGCATGTGGTTAAAGGGGCTTTGGCAGATTTCCCCTCTGGAGGGCTCGGCACTATGTAGTTGGAACTCTCACTGGCATTGGAATTCCAAACATGCCTGCCTTTGCAACAATAAGTAGTGGTTTAATATCATCAAGGTCTTTACCATCTCACATTTCAGTTTATAGCCCAAGCAGTTTAATAACTCACACTGAAATAGAGTCTAGTTATTTTAGATGTACTATGTCTGTTTGCTTCATACAGAATTATCATTTGTGAACCAAAAAAACGGATGAACACCAAAATGACAAAGCAGTTTAATAAGCTTGGTATTTAAAAATTAAAAATAAAAAACCTACGAAAACAAAATATTTTTTCTAAAATGCAATGACCAAAATATGGTACCTTGGAATTCAAAGTATTTCAGACTAAAATTGATTGTGTGTGTAATTTTTTTAAATGGGCACTTTACTGGTAGATAGTATTGAATCCCATTTGAAGCGGTGCAGGCGGAAGAGACTGAGGAGCAAGAAGAGATCGCCTCCAGCTCTGGCACTCACACCTTCTCTGATTTAGGGAGAATGAATATTTCCTGAGCCTCAGTTTAGCTCTAACAGTCATATTCCCTGAAAATAAAAGCAAGTATAAAACAAAAGCAAGTATAAAAGCAAGCATAAAAAAAAAAAAAGCAAGTATAAACGAGCTGTGATACAATGTCCCATTTGACTTGATCTTTAGACATCAGGACAGCTGTGTGACTAAATGTTTGCCTAACTTCTCAGTAACTTGTTTGTGATCAGCAAGGAGAGAGAAGGGGGGTTGGGAGTGCAGGGAAGCCTCACCAGGTGTAAGCATCTGAGGAGGTCAGTGTGGAAGCTGCTGGAACACCATGTCTCCAAATAGGCAGGTATTGATCAGTCCGTTGTGGAAAGGCTGCAGCAGCAGCTGTGGGCTCATAACCGAGGCATGTTAAGGGATTTGTCGAACAAATCCCCAGTTAAATCAAAGAAGGAAGAGACGTGAATTTATCTTTCTTTCTTCCAGAGGACAATCAGTTGGAGACAAAAATCTTCTTGTCTGGTGAAAGAGAGAGACATTGTCATGTAAATTGCATAACTTAAAGATATATATACGATGCTTGTCGTATTCCCGGTGCTTCATTTCTATTGCTTCTTCTTGCTGGAGACTATGAATCCCAGAACAGATACCTATAAGGCTTCGTAGACAGTTCAGGAGCTGAGAAACACTGTGTCTGCTAGAACATCATTGTATCTGACAGGAAGTGTTCAGATCATACTCCAGTGCCAAATATTGTCCCTCAGAATATCAGTTGGTTTTTCCCCCTCAACTCCTGTCTTTTTTCTGTTCATTACCAGGAAAGTAGTAAATATAGTGTCGGTATTTGCTGGTCCATGCCTTGACCTCACACAACTCAGACTTTCACCTCCATCACCTTCTCGAAAGTTCCCCTAATCGTGGAAATCCACTGCTTCCCTCTGTAGTCATCCTCCTTGACCACTCTGCATATTGGACTCCACAGCTGCTCCTCCTCCTGGAAAGCCTCTTCCCTGGGCTCCCAGGACGGGCAGCCCTGCCCCAGTGGTCTCCTGCATCTCTTACTGTCCTCTAAAAACTTCATTAGTTTGGATTCCTCCTTCCTATTGGTCAAGTTTATGGCTTTCACAAGGGTCTCTCCTTTTCCCTGGCCCTTCATAATCCCATCTGCTCTCGTGGAACTGTAGCCATTTTTTTCAGAAATTCAATCTCAGCCTCTCACCTGCACCCCAGAGCCTCCTTTCCATTCCCTGAACATACAGTTGGTACCTAAGACTCTGCATATGTAGAAACTGAACTCATCTCAATGCATGTCATCCTCCTCGTCACAGTGGCTCAAACCCCAGTTGTTTTGTCTCTTTTCCCTGATGTTCTGATTGCCTGGAGGCCATGAGAATATGCCTGGCAGAACTCCTGATTGACAGAAGGCACCAGGCCAGGCCTCCTGCTCCTCCCCAGTGACCTGGTGCAGGACATGGGGATACCAAAGATCACCCCTTTCTAGGGGTGCCTCAGTGGCTTTGCCATATCTTTCTTAGACTGCAAGTCTAAGAAGCTTCCACCCAACCGCCCCTCCCTCGCTCCTCCCCCTGGGGCCAGACTTGGATCGTGGTCTTCTAGCCCCCCAGCCTCCCTAGGCTTTCTCCCCATACCCTTCCTCCCAGGTGTTTCCTCTCACAAAATCCTTGCATGTTTAATCCTGTCTTGGCATCTGATCCTCAAAGGATCCAAACTCATACAAATTCCCATCCACATGGACTCTTGACTATCCCAGTAATGATTCTTACAGATATCTTTTTCTTTCTTTTCCACAAATCTGTATTAATTTCTTAGGACTGCTGTCACAAAGTATCACAAATGTGTGCCTCAAACAATGGAAATTTACTGTCTCACAGTTCTGGAGACTGGAAGTCTGAAATCAAGGTGTCAGCAGTTTTGGGTCTTCTTGAAGACCCTGAGGAAACATCTGTTCCAGGCTTCTTCTTGGTTCTGTTGACAGCCAGCAGTCCTTGGCATCCCTAGGCTTGTCAGTCACCACTGCGATCTCTGCCTCTGTCTTCACATGGAGTTCTCCCTATGTGTGTCTTCTATATCTTAACTAAGATGTAGTCAACAATTCTCCCCATCATTGCCAACCAATTCCACTCAAACTCCCTAATGCGTTCTCTGAGGCCCTCTGAGATTTAGTTCCAATCTTTTTTTCCATCCAAATACCCATAGTCTCAACTTTCCCATCCTAGTCTAGTCAAGCCTGACTATCCTCTATTTCCAGAATGCTCCCTGAGCTTTCCCATCTCTTTGTCTCTTAGATCCTTACTACTTCATCCTTGTAATCCCCCTCCTTCCGCATGGCTCTGCTTATCAAAACACAATCCATCTTCCAGATACATCCAGTCCTGTCTTACTGAACATATTCACAGCCAGAACTGATCTTTGTCCTCTGAGATTTCTATAATACTGTTATTTCACCACATACTGCCTTTTATTTCACTATTTGTGTGTGTGTTATCCCAAATTATACATTTCTTGAAGACCTAAACAATATCTTTTCAGATTTTTAAGCCCTGGACATTACTTATCCATGTATAAGTACATATCAGATGCTCATTTAAAACTCATTTAAAAGGATGAAATGTGGCCAAGCCACAGAGAAAATATTTATGAAGAAGGGTGAATTCATTGGAACTGATGTCAGGGATGTGGTAGAATGTCACTCAGAAAAGTAGGGAATCTTCCTAGAGGGTGACAGTATTGAAGAGGGGGTGATCTAAGGTGGCTGAGATGGGCATGAAGGGAGGAGATGACCGAGCAGTGGTGCAGAGTGAGAGCATTGGGAATGTAAGCCCACCTTCCTCGGAGTCTGTGAAGGAGAGGGAGTACACCAGTGTTGGCCAATCTATCATGTTCCCGCAAGTCAACGTGACTCGGCTTCCAGTACTCTTCCTTTTGGTAGGCACCATTGTCAGCAAAAGGAAGAGTAAAACATGGTCACAGCTGTCATGCTGGATGGTGTATATAATGGAATGCATTTTGGTCTCTGCATAGCCAGCTTGCAATAGGGAGGTAATAGGAGGTAGATGTGAGGCTGGCATTCATGGACCACTAAGCCATGGCCCTCTATCAGCTGCTCTTCCAGCTTTCTCTCCTACTACTTTTTTATGAGAAAATCAGGAACTAAAATTGGACACCAGTTGGACCCTGTGTAGACTATATGGTGGATCTCACCCTGCCTATGCTCATATCGTATATGACCTGGAAATGGCTTTACATCCCCCTCTCTGCCATCCTCCCCACCGTTGAATATGTTCCGCCTTTTCTCCATGAAACGTTTCTGGCCTCCCTAACCGAATTCAGCACACCCTTTGGACAGCATTTCATTTGTATTGGCCAACCCAATACCTCTCTTGTGACCGCTGTTTCCTTCTACCATCCTATGTGTGCACACATCCTTTTTCTCCTAGACTACGAGCTCCCTGGGGACATCAATGTTGCTTTTGTAAGTATCTGATTTCCATATAGATAGGATGGTCTTTTATACACAGTAGACATTCAGTAGACATCTCTTGAATAAGTAAATGAATGGAGTGACTAAGGACATTTTCATGGAACAGTGGAGGTGACTTTTGCCTGTAAACTACTTCCTCACCTTTTTTCTTAGACACTTCCAACTATGTTTCATGTTCCATTATTTCTTTATAAATTCCTTCTTGCTCTTCACAAGACTTAAAAATTCAGAAGAAAGACCACCCTTCATTTAAAATATAAGAAAACTACATTTGAAAGTAATTATTTACTTACTGTAGACTTGAGCTGCAATGGATTTTAAATTCTATTTCCTTTCTAGTGCACAGTTTCTGTGCCATTTCCTTCTGTTTTGTGATACGTAGCTGAGGTAACGCAAGACAATATTTTTCACTTGATAACTAATTAGCACTGATATTAGAAAGTTCATACAAATTATGAATGTTCTGCATTTTGAATAACCTGACAATAAAAATGTTTTGAATCAGTTAACCTAAAATCATAGATACCTGTGTTTCATGATCACTGAGCTTTGGGAGCCAATAAGCTATCATTATTGCTTCTTCCTAGAAAACTTTAAACATACTCTCAAACCACTGGTTAAATGTAGATGTGCAAGCTGGGGTTGGTCCAGCTCTGGTTTAGGGTATAGCCTCCCTTCCATACCCTGGTATAGATTCATTGCAAAGCACTCCTGATGCTTGATTACCTGACAAACTTTAGCTCTTCTTCTTCTTCTTCTTTTTTTTTTCATTAACTAATTAATTAATTTATTTTTGGCTGTGTTGGGTCTTCATTTCTGTGCGAGGGCTTTCTCTAGTTGCGGCAAGCGGGGGCCACTCTTCATCGCGGTGCGCGGGCCTCTCACTATCGCGACCTCTCTTGGCGCGGAGCACAGGCTCCAGACACGCAGGCTCAGTAGTTGTGGCTCACGGGCCTAGTTGCTCCGCGGCATGTGGGATCTTCCCAGACGAGGGCTCGAACCCGTGTCCCCTGCATTGGCAGGCAGATTCTCAACCATTGTGCCACCAGGGAAGCCCTTTAGCTCTTCTTAGAAACAACAAAAGAGTGTGTTTTCATTCCTTTCAGATTTCTCCTACCATTTTTTTCCTTTGTGCCTGCCCATGGTTATATGTTATAGTGACTTAGGGGGAAATCAGCTCACGGGAGATTTTGCAACATGGTACTGTCTTGTTGAAGTCACTTCTCATACAACTCCCTTCACGCCATAAATAAATTAAAACTTGGTTTTCTTCTAAAAACCTAATGATGTTGAGAAAATCCAGGCAGTAGAGAGGCTGGGACAATCTAAGAACTGCTGTAATTGTCTTTAGGTGATAACATCTTAATCTCTATTGCTTTCTTCTTTTCCTAGGTAAGTGGTGTTTTCTCTTCGTTGCTTCAGAGTGTGGTGATTTGTCTGGTAAGTGTTTATTTTATTGTGCTACGTGGTGTTGCTTCAAAGCTGCATGTGAATTGCCTGAGAGAACCAAAAGCAAACCTGAAAATATGAGGGAGTTTTGGACATGCTTTATATTGAAAGTGCTGGTATGTGTTAAATCTTTTTTAGATTAAAGGTTTTTCCCTGAGATCATACTTTGGAGTGGTGTCATAGCACACGTTGTTTTCAAGTCTGGAAAAGAGTCCAAGAATTGACTGTTGATGAAAACGTGGCTTTCATAAATTCCTTTTGTGTGATTTTCTTTTCTTTTTTTCTTTTTGTTTACTTCTTTCTGCCTTTATTAAATGTTTTTTAAATGCCCTCCATTCAGATTTTGATAAAATATAAAACTCCACGTAGAGGCATTTTGCTTAAGTTTTTGCTTGTGTTGTGTCATGTTACTACAGTCTTTCGGCTCTGTTGCTGCCAAGAAGCTCCTTAATCTTCTGGACTCCTCCAGTAAAACAGTCACTTCTTCTGTAGGGTATTGGATGGTACATTGGTACTCTGTAAAATGTAGAGATTAAATCCTACTTTTCAAAAACATTTTTATTAAGTTACTGAAATTGATAGGTCCCTATCTTTTCTAGTGATTCTGACACAGACACATTATTTTACAGATTTCCTGCTATAAGTTAGTGACTGAGAGTAGTTGTTTTTCTGGGTGTGTTGTTGATGCCACGATTTTGCCTTTAAAAGAACGGCTGAGGAGGAATCCAGAAAGGAAATGAATAGCAGTGAAAAGAACAAGAGTCCTTTGATTTGTTAATCAGATTTCATAGTAGAATATATACAACATCTGATGGTTTTATTTTACTTTGTTTTTATGATAGTTGACTTCCACTTCGAGCTAATACAGAAAACGCTGGACCACGTTGTCTTTTGCATGAAATATAGGAAATTAGGTCTCTCTGTGTCTAACGTACTTGATTATCTTAGCCATTGTTTCAGGTTATTGGTTTTGTTAGAAGTAGTTGTTCCTTAATGACATTGGATTTGGTTCCACTATATTCTGTTTTCCACTCCTTCACATCCTTTATCCAAAAACTCTTGCTTTTACATTAATTAATTGATCTGATATATGTAGCTATCTAGCTAGATACATATAGATATATATATTGCTTGAAGAGCCTTTTATTTAAACATTTAGATTTATCTGGTTTTTGGCTTTTGATAATCTGATCTTAAAATATGTTTGACTTGTGTTTATGTGTGTTTAATAGAACATGTTTGAAGAAGGGTACCCAGAGGTGAACTAAATTGCTCTTGAAACATTCAAAAGACTGTAGCTATTGCTTTAAATAACTTGTATGGGATGTTGACCCCATGCTGTTTTCAGTCCCGCAACAGAATTTTTCTATTAAAGATTCTGGATTAAAAAGATCAGAAAACAGGAGACAGAAATATGGAAGGGTGAGGAAGGTTAGATTTCAAACTTGCATAGGCTGCTCCCCAGACTTTGAAGCCTAGCAGAGACCCACAGACATGTGAACCAAGACATTATTTGAACAGCTTGCTTAACAACGGGCTGAATAGTGAACCACATTTTAAATTGACAAAGTTAGCCCATGCTGGGAGTTTTTTATTCTTTGCCTTTTGACCTTATTGGATGCCATAAATGAAATATGGTGGTGTAGGTTTGAAAAGGCCAGGGGCTGCTTATTTACACCGCTCCTATGATGAGGGGAAAAATTCAAGAGTGAACAAATGCAGTACATTTAACTCTATCCCTTAACTCAGGCAACTATAATATAAAGACACTTTGTTTCCAATCTGTAACCCCATTTTGGTATGAGAGCTTCCTTTGTTATTTTTAAATTCTTCTCACTTTATTCAGGTAAGCCACACAGAAAGGTCAAATCTGGAGAAGTGGCTGAGTTTTATTTTCACTATAAAGAGAACCTGAAAATATCTTGCTTGAGATAAAGTCTATTTTTAACTTAGGTTTCATGATTTATATTATGTTCCTTCTATTATGAACATCTTCCACTTTGAAATCAGATGTACAAGAGTTTCTACCAATGAATATGTCTAAGATGTCATTACTTTTCTTGTTAAAAAATGCCAGCTATCTATAACATATAATGACCATAACGAATTTCCACTGTTGGGTAAAAGTAACCATAGGATTATATGAGTGATAATTGCACTGCATTCTATATTGTTTGAAAATTCTTTTGTGGTACTATAAGCTAAGAGATACTATACCTCTTCAACATTAACTGTTTAATTATAATAGGTACATTCCATTATAGAGTATTCATTATATAATCCAAATATGATCAAATATACTCTAGAATTGGGCTGAATTATGAAAAGCATTATAATTAATCTCTTTGCTCTAGTGACTTCTGTTAGTACTATGCTTATAATGTATAGTAGTATATAGGAATATAAGGTATCCTTGTCCTCATGAAGCTGTATTATTAGGGGAAGAACAGGACATACTAGCCTTAAAAAAAAAAGATAACTATACAAAATGGAATCTGAAGCATGATATAGAAAACAAATGTCTTAGGAGAATGAGGGGCACTGAAAATTTGCACATAGTTAGCTGTGCTGAGAAAACCTAGTTTATTTTTCTAGGACTGGTCTGATCTTTCTGAACTCTCACCATACCAGGTAGGGGGAAATACAGACTTGCCAGTTATCTCAATCTCTTCTAATTTCAACAGTCATAAGTAGGCAAAGTTCGATTTCCTGCAGGTTCTGGCTCAGATAATATCTGCTCTTTCTACCCTAACCACCACCCTTAGCACGGCTGGGTGTCTGAGGGGCTTGGGGCGTTGCCTCTTGGTATTGTGCTGGCTCACATGTATGCACTGGCTGGGGCCCACGGAACGGTGTCTAGGTTTGTGTGTGGCAAACAAGCTGCTGCTGTGAACTGTGGTTTTGCCTTTGGGAGCTTGGCATATCCTCCTGAGGTCCAGCTGACTCACAGTTGACCCCCAGCTGGTCCGATCACCCAGTAGCCAGGGTTCAGGGACAGTCTGAGCTGGAGACTTCTCAGCCAGCACCATCAGCTGCCTTCTCCACTTTCCTGATGGGGCACAGTGGAACTTTGGAATATCGCCTCAAAACAGCCCAGGTTCCTTGGGTTCCCTCACTGCATCCAACCATTTGGATCTTTCAGGTTGTTCCAGGTACCCTGTGAAATTGTCTCTCCCCCAAAACCCAAATAGGAAGCAAGGTAAAAACCTCTTTACCCTCAGCATTACTCTCATACAGTCTTACACATCTACCTGCTAAGATTTTGAAATAGAGAGGGAAGGCCAAAATATCTTTCTCTGCTTCTCTTACCTCCATAATTTTCTCTTTCCACAGTCCTGGAATGGTGTTCTACCTTCTTTACATTATATCCTGATTTCTCTACTTCTGGTATATAATAAATTCTATGATCTAGTAGCCAGGCAAGTGAGAGCGAAAAGGACTTTAAACAATTCTTTCCTCTATCAATTCTGACCCTCATGACTGTTGACTCAAGACTTGATTTAGGTCATCAAAAGCTGAATGTGACCCTTTCTTTTCTCCCTCTTGCCCTTCCTTGCTGCCTTTCTTACATTCCTACTAATACAGCTCTAATGACTTCTATATACTACACAGGTTGTTGCCTTGGGCTCACTAGTGAGCAACTTATATACACAGAAATGCAAATAAGGAAAGCACATTAAAATGTGTCTACCATAAAGAAAAAACAAACAAACAAAAAACAATTAAAAGAAAGAGAAAAAAATGCATCTTCCATATTGTGCCCCATGCAAGGAGATTGGTACAGGTTCAGCAGGATTGTATGTCTGATCAACAAAGGAGATATTAGACATTGTTTATTATATTTGACACCTTGTGTTGGGGGCATCTAGAGCAGCGGTCCCCAACCTTTGTGTCACCAGGGACCGGTTTCGTGGAAGACAATTTTTCCATGGACTGGGGGCAGGGGATGGTTCAGGGGGTAATGCGAGAGATGGGGAGCAATGGGGAGCGACAGATGAAGCTTCACTCACTCGCCCAACGCTCACCTCCTGCTGTGTGGCCCTGTTCCTCACAGGCCGCGGACCAGTACCCATCTGTGGCCCGGGGGTTGGGGACCCCTGATCTAGAGGAACTGAGGCTAGAATGAAGGGGAATTTAGATGGTTGGCCAAGAGGGTCAACCATACACAACCACATTCTCAAAGTGATTTTAGCAAAACAGTCCAATAAGATGTTCCAAGAGATACAGAACAAATCTATTTGGGGTTGCTACATACCATATATCCCCCTTGGAGACTCATAATGTATATTAGCATGTTAACATTTCAGAGAATTTCTGCCATGTAAGGAACACATGTAACATCATTTAACCCCTGTTGGGCATGTTCATGTAACATTAACAACCCAGAAAACTCTCTTTGAGAGCTGCTGCTAAGGTACAATGATGAAGCTGGGAATAGTTTTTAGTGGGAACTAACGTAAGGAAAATAGGGCTTTGGCAACTTCATTCAATTTTTATTGAGAACTTACTATGTACAAGGCACCATGTGGTTAATCAGTCCAAAAAGTGTCAAATCAATTCTTGGGGATTCAGAATTTCTCAAAATTGCTGTCTTTTTACTGAAGAAGTATAAAATACTAACAGTCAGTTTGCTATATAGTGCAAGTAAAACAATCTGCTTTTATTTGAAATATCAGGATAATCACAGAATCTCTCAAAGTAATTGCTTATAGTGAATGGTTACTATATTTCCTTTGCTAGGTAGAGCAGATATATTAATGATGATACCTATCAATTTTATTTGACATTTTAAACAGATCATTAAGATATTCCAGAATATTCTTTCATGGTAATATTGTTTAAACTAAGCCTTTTTGGTGATCTCTGAAAGGACTTATATGAAATAATACTTGGAGAGGCCTACATTTCATTTTATAATGAATTATCTCCATTTTTAATTGAAAATGGTACAACTTTTTATGTTAATCATGATAGAATGCCTCAGAGGACTTTTTAAATTATATTTTTATGGCTTGACCAATTTTATGTTTTAATTTTTAATTTCTTTCTCCTTTCTTCATGTAGTGTTCTTCTTTTTAATGTGCTTTTATCTTCACTGAGTACCCTGGCATATTCAAAGCATCCTACAGTCAATATCAGTGGTACTAAGGGGTCAAGATCTCCAAATTCATTCAAGGGCACTTTATTTGTCAATAATCACTTTGTCCTCATTATTTTAATGTAGCACATTAAAAAAAAACATATTTAAATATCTTTGTAAAACTTGGCAATTCACTGTAAATTCTTGCTTTATCAAAGGTTGTTTATTCAGGTATACCTTCTCTAGTTTTTTAATTTTTTTCTTTCTCTCTTCTTTTGGCCATTTCAACCATTTGACTATCAGAAGTCCTGTCAGGAAAAATAAATGGATATGAAATTTGAAGATAAAGGCTCTCAGGGACAGACTGAAAGGATCATGCAATGTTGAGGCTGAAAAGGACCTTAGAGTATCCAATAGATATCAGAGAAATTTAGCCCCATGTTTTATTTACAGTATAATGAGAACCAAACATTAGGAAGGTGAAATATCTTGTCCAAGTTCAGCCATGTCTATTGGCTCCCAATCCACTTCTCTTCCTGTTGCATCAAGCAGAGTTTTAAAGAAATTTGAAACTATGCCTTTAAATGAGATTTGGGGATTATCTATGGTAATTTCCAATTCTGCTTATTTTTGATTGTTAAAATCAGCTAAAATATATAACATAAATATAGTTCTATCCAATATCATAGTCTTCCTTCATTAAGCTAACACAATAGATGTTGTAGGTAAATACACTCATTATTTGAAATGTAAATAATTACATGGGTAATGTCTAAAATTCCCCAAAAATGGGTCATAACATATCCCCCAGTTTATTTGTCCATCTACATATATGTTTTTGAGCACTCAGTTTTAAGTACAATACATTTTGTTCACTGACATGCCAAGGAATGGCGTGTAATCATGATGAAAATTGGGCTTTATATTGCAATGAATTATCCTCATCTGCTAGAAAGAGTTAAACTATACTTTTATCGTAGAAAAACCTGAAAGAAAACATGATTATATTTTTACACATAACTTTACGGGAAACTTCACAGATAAAACAGCTTAACACCAGCTTGTGACAGTGTCAAGCTGCCAAAGAGACATCTCAGAATAGGTCATAACATAGCTTTATACCAACATAACTTACACAGCAGTTGGAAAGTGCGATGTGGTCAATATTTTATTCTTTTTATTTTCACAGAATTATTTTTATTCAATACATAAAGTCATTGTTTTATCACCTTTTATGTTTTCCATTTTGATTTTATTGAATTCCATTTAGTAAGTGAAATAGTCTGTACTCTTGCAGTTTAAATTTGGAAAGGGCAGTCTGAAATTGATCCAAGTACATTTTATCAGAATATCAGACTGAAAACAGCAATCTAATCATGAGATATTTGATACCATCTTCATTTCAGATATGTTTGCAATTTGGGGGTTAGCTAGGAGTTTTCCGTATATGGAGATGATTTTATGAAGTCTTAGAATTATTTAATGGAACTCTTAAAGGTAAATTTTATAACTTTATGTAACACTGAGTAAACTGGTAGGGACTGACAAACATTGCACATGGAACGTTTTAATTCCATAATGCCTAATTTTAATAATGACATTTAATTACCCTTGTTTGAAATTAACAAAGAGTAAGTTAGAGGTGACTTTATCTTGCTAAATTATAGGTCTTAATTTTGATTGCAGTTCACCCGAGAGCACTCAGCAGAAGTATTTACCTCCATTAATTTACACTATTCACACCTCGACTGTAATGGATTAAAAATCTACATTTTTTATATAAAAACAGTTAAGTCATGTATAAATATTTTATTACTTGCGGATAATATTTCAAGGCAGTTGTGTATTTCATTTTGTTGCCTCGATAAACTCTAAAGCCTAATGCTTCTGTTTAATATAAAAATTAAGGTTTCATAATCACCATAGTGATTGCTTCCTATGGAAGAATGTATTACTTCACAGATTTTAAATTGCTCGAGGGTACAAAGAAATATTAAAAAATAATTCCATAGATCATAACAAAGCCAATGTTTTATAATGTTTTTCACAAAATTTAAAATTAATTTGAGCAGCTAAGTCTATTAACATCAAAGAGTAAATCTATTTAAATGAAAAATTATATTATATGTAAGCTTTTTTATGAAACAATTTTATGAAGAATATTAATGAAAATGTTTTCTTACATATTGAATCATTTACCTTATTTGATATGTTTTCTTGGAAAGCAAATATATTTTCCTTATTATGTCCCTCTTAGGAGATATTAAAAAGTCATGTACAATATTTTTGTTTTACAACCAGTGATACAGCATTTGTACAGTTATCTCTGAGAATTTCATTCTGGATGCCTCTGCACTAGTGAGATGCTTCTAGACATAGACACTCTCAATTTTTTTTTTTTTTTTTTTTAGCACATGTATATTCTGGACATCCAGTGGATGTTTACTTAAAGATAGTACACATTATGGTATTTTGTCAGCTACATACTTTTTTTTTTTAATTAATTAATTTATTTATTTTTGGCTGTGTTGGGTCTTTGTTTCTGTGCGAGGGCTTTCTCTAGTTGCGGCGAGTGGGGGCCATTCTTCATCGCGGTGCGCGGGCCTCTCACTGTCGTGGCCTCTCTTGTTGCGGAGCACAAGCTCCAGACGCGCAGGCTCAGTAATTGTGGCTCACGGGCCCAGTTGCTCCGCAGCATGTGGGATCTTCCCAGACCAGGGCTTAAACCCGTGTCCCCTGCATTGGCAGGCAGATTCTCAACCACTGCGCCACCAGGGAAGCCCGACACTCTCAATTAAATGGACAGCACAAGTGACAAAATACCTTTGCCCCTCTACAGTTGAACTTATTTAATTTTGCAGCCAAATGCACCAGCTCCTCCAATTCCCATAAACCAATTTTTGTCCCTACCCAGCTGCATTGTGGATGGACAGGGAATTTGTCTTTACCTATTCCTGAGCCTCCGTCTCTATTTTACCCCATCTTAAAAGCAGATTCGACTGCATTTGATGTTCAAAGTGCAGAGAACTTTCATAACCAAGTTAAATTAAAGATATCATTGGGTTTTTTTGTTTATTTTTTTAGGTTTGAATTTCATTTTATTTATTTTTTTATACAGCAGGTTCTTATTAAGCATCCATTTTATACACATCAGTATATACACGTCAATCCCAATCTCCCAATTTATCCCACCACCACCACCACCACCCCGCCTCTTTCCCCGCTTGGTGTCCATACGTTTGTTCTCTACATCTGTGTCTCAATTTCTGCCCTGCAAACCGGTTCATCTGTACCATTTTTCTAGGTTCCACCATATATGCGTTGATATACGATATTTGTTTTTCTCTTTCTGAGTTCCTTCACTCTGTATGACAGTCTCTAGATCCACCCACGTCTCAACAAATGACCCAATTTCGTTCCTTTTTTATGGCTGAGTAATATTCCATTGTATATATGTACCAGATCTTCTTTATCCATTCGTCTATCGATGGGCATTTACGTTGGTTCCATGACCTGGCTATTGTAAACAGTGCTGCAATGAACATTGGGGTGCATGTGTCTTTTTGAATTATGGTTTTCTCTGGGTATATGCCCAGTAGTGGGATTGCTGGATCATATGGTAATTCTATTTTTAGTTTTTTTTAAGGAACCTCCATACTGTTTTCCATAGTGGCTGTATCAATTTACATTCCCACCAACAGTGCAAGAGGGTTCCCTTTTCTCCACACCCTCTCCAGCATTTATTGTTTGTAGATTTTCTGATGATGCCCATTCTGACTGGTGTGAGGTGATACCTCATTGTAGCTTTGATTTGCATTTCTCTAATAATTAGTGATGTTGAGCAGCTTTTCATGTGCTTGGCCATCTGTATGTCTTCTTTGGAGAAATGTCTATTTGGGTCTTCTGCCCACTATTGGATTGGATTGTTTGTTTTTTAATATTGAGCTGCATGAGCTGTTTATATATTTTGGAGATTAATCCTTTGTCCATTGATTGGTTTGCAAATATTTTCTCCCATTCTGAGGGTTGTCTTTTCATCTTGTTTATGGTTTCCATTGCTGTGCAAAAGCTTTGAAGTTTCATTAGGTCCCATTTGTTTATTTTTGTTTTTATTTCCATTACTTCAGGAGGTGGATCAAAAAAGATCTTGCTGTGATTTATGTCAAAGAGCATTCTTCCTATGTTTTCCTCTAAGAGTTTTATAGTGTCCAGTCTTATATTTAGGTCTCTAATCCATTTTGAGTTTATTTTTGTGTATGGTGTTAGGGAGTGTTCTAATTTCATTCTTTTACATGTAGCTGTCCACTTTTCCCAGCACCGCTGATTGAAGAGACTGTCTTTTCTCCATTGTATATCCTTGCCTCCTTTGTCATAAATTAGTTGACCATAGGTGCATGGGTTTATCTCTGGGCTTTCTATCTTGTTCCATTGATCTATATTTCTGTTTTTGTGCCAGTGCCATATTGTCTTGATTACTGTAGCTTTGTAATATAGTCTGAAGTCTGGGAGTCTGATTCCTCCAGCTCCGTTTTTTTCCCTCAAGACTGCTTTGGCTATTTGGGGTCTTTTGTGTCTCCATACAAATTTTAAGATTTTTTGTTCTAGTTCTGTAAAAAATGCCATTGGTAGTTTGATAGGGATTGCATTGAATCTGTAGATTGCTTTGGGTAGTATAGTCATTTTCACAATATTCATTTTTCCAGTCCAAGACATGGTATATCTCTCCATCTGTTGATATCATCTTTAATTTCTTTCATCAGTGTCTTATAGTTTTCTGCCTACAGGTCTTTTGTCTCCCTAGGTAGGTTTATTCCTAGGTATTTTATTCTTTGTGTTGCAGTGGTAAATGGGAGTGTTTCCTTAATTTCTCTTTCAGATATTTCATCATTAGTGTATAGGAATGCAAGAGATTTCTGTGCATTAATTTTGTATCCTGCAACTTTACCAAATTCATTAATTAGCTCTAGTAGTTTTCTGGTGGCATCTTTAGGATTCTCTATGTATAGTATCATGTCATCTGCAAACAGTGACAGCTTTACTTCTTCTTTTCCAATTTGTATTCCTTTTATTTCTTTTTCTTCTCTGATTGCCGTGGGTAGGACTTCCAAAACTATGTTGAATAATAGTGGTGAGAGTGGACATCCTTTTCTTGTTCCTGATCTTAGAGGAAATGCTTTCAGTTTTTCGCAATTGTGAATGATGTTTGCTGTGGGTTTGTCGTATATGGCCTTTATTATGTTGAGGTAGGTTCCCTCTATGCCCACTTTCTGGAGAGTTTTTATCATAAATGGGTGTGGAATTTTGTCAAAAGCTTTTTCTGCATCTATGGAGATGATCATATGGTTTTTATTCTTCAGTTTGTAAATATGGTGTATCACATTGATTGATTTGCCTATATTAAAGAATCCTTGCATCCCTGGGATAAATCCCACTTGATCATGGTGTATGATCCTTTTAATGTGTTGTTGGATTCTGTTTGCTAGTATTTTGTTGAGGTTTTTGCATCTATATTCATCAGTGATATTGGTCTGTAATTTTTTTTTTGTAGTATCTTTGTCTGGTTTTGGTATCAGGGTGATGGTGACCTCATAGGATGGGTTTGAGAGTGTTCATTCCTCTGCAATTTTTTGGAAGAGTTTGAGAAGGATGGGTGTTAGCTCTTCTCTAACTGATAGAATTCACCTGTGAAGCCATCTGGTCCTGGACTTTTGTTTGTTGGAAGATTTTTAATCACAGTCTTAATTTCATGACTTGTGATTGGTCTGTTCATATTTTCTATTTCTTCCTGCTTCAGTCTTGGAAGGTTATACCTTTCTAAGAATCTGTCCATTTCTTCCAGGTTGTCCATTTTATTGGCATAGAGTTGCTTGTAGTAGTCTCTTAGGATGCTTTGTATTTCTGCAGTGTGGGTTGTAACTTCTCCTTTTTCATTTCTAATTTTACTGATTTGAGTCCTCTCCCTCTTTTTCTTGATGTGTCTGGCTAATGGTTTATCAATTCTGTTTATCTTCTCAAAGGACCAGCTTTTAGTTTTCTTGATCTTTGCTATTGTTTTCTTTGTTTCTATTTCATTTATTTCTGCTCTCATCTTTATGATTTCTTTCCTTCTGCGAACTTTGGGTTTTGTTTGTTCTTCTTTCTCTAGTTCCTTTCCGTGTAAGGTTAGATTGTTTATTTGCATTGTTTCTTGTTTCTTTAGGTAGGCTTGTATAGCTATAAACTTGCCTCTTAGTACTGCTTTTGCTGCATCCCATAGGTTTTGGATCATCGTGTTTTCATTGTCATTTGTCTCTAGGTATTTTTTGATTTCCTCTTTGATTTCTTCAGTGATCTCTTGGTTATTCAGTAACATATTGTTTAGCCACCATGTGTTTGTGTTTTTTACGTTTTTTTCCCTGTAATTCATTTCTAATCTCATAGTGTTGTGATCAGAAAAGATGCTGGATATTATTCCAATTTTCTTAAATTTACTGAAGCTTGATTTGTGACCCAAAATGTGATCTATCCTGGAAAATGTTCCATGTGCACTTGAGAAGAAAGTGTAATCTGCTGTTTTTGGATGAAATGTCCTATAAATATCAATTAAATCTATCTGGTCTATTGTGTCATTTAAAGCTTCTGTTTCCTTATTTATTTTCATTTTGGATGATCTGTCCATTGGTGTAAGTGAGGTGTTAAAGTCCCCCACTATTATTGTATTACTGTCGATTTCCTCTTTTATAACTGTTAGCAGTTGCCTTATGCATTGAGGCGCTCCTATGTTGGGTGCATATATATTTATAATTGTTGTATCTTCTTCTTGGATTGATCCCTTGATCATTATGTAGTGTCCTTCCTTGTCTCTTGTAACATTCTTTATTTTAAAGTCTATTTTATCTGATATGAGTATAGCTACTCCAGCTTTCTTTTGATTTCCATTTGCATGGAATGCCTTTTTCCATCCCCTCACTTTCTATCTGAATATGTCCCTAAGTCTGAAGTGGGTCTCTTGTAGACAGCATATATATGGGTCTTGTTTTTGTATCCATTCAGCAAGCCTGTGTCTTTTGGTTGGAGCATTTAATCCATTCACGTTTAAGGTAATTATCGATATATATGTTCCTATGACCATTTTCTTAATTGTTTTGGGTTTGTTTCTGTAGGTCCTTTTCTTCTCTTGTGTTTCCCACTTAGAGAAGTTCCTTTAGCATTTGTTGTAGAGCTGGTTTGGTGGTGCTGAATTCTTTTAGCTTTTGCTTGTCTGTTAAGCTTTTGATTTCTCCATCGAATCTGAATGAGATCCTTGCTGCGTAGAGTAATCTTGGTTGTAGGTTCTTCCCTTTCATCACTTTAAGTATATCATGCCACTCCCTTCTGGCTTGTAGAGTTTCTGCTGAGAAATCAGCTGTTAACCTTATGGGAGTTCCCTTGTATGTTATTTGTCGTTTTTCCCTTGCTGCTTTCAATAATTTTTCTTTGTCTTTAATTTTTGCCAATTTGAGTACTGTGTGTCTCGGCATGTTTCTCCTTGAGTTTATCCTGTATGGGACTCTGCGCTTCTTGGACTTGGGTGGCTATTTCCTTTCCCATGTTAGGGAAGTTTTCGACTATAATCTCTTCAAATATTTTCTCGGGTCCTTTATCTCTTTCTCCTCCTTTTGGGACCCCTATAATGCGAATGTTGTTGTGTTTAATGTTGTCCCAGAGGTCTCTTAGGCTGCTTTCATTTCTTTTCATCCTTTTTTCTTTATTCTGTTCCGCAGCAGTGAATTCCACCATTCTGTCTTCCAGGTCACTTATCCGTTCTTCTGCCTCAGTTATTCTGCTATTGATTCCCTCTAGTGTAGTTTTCATTTCAGTTATTGTACTGTTCATCTCTGTGTGTTTGTTCTTTTATTCTTCTAGGTGTTTGTTAAACATTTCTTGCATCTTCTCGATCTTTGCCTCCATTCTTTTTCCGAGGTCCTGGGTCATCTTCACCATCATTATTTTGAATTCTTTTTATGTAAGGTTGCCTATCTCCACTTCATTCAGTTGTTTTTCTGGGGTTTTATCTTGTTCCTTCATCTGGTACATAGCCCTCTGCCTTTTCATCTTGTCTATCTTTCTGTGAATGTGGTGTTTGTTCCACAGGCTGCAGGATTGTAGTTCTTCTTGCTTCTGCTGTCTGCCCTCTGGTGGATGAGGCTATCTAAGAGGTTTATGCAAGTTTCCTGATGCGAGGGACTGGTGGTGGGTAGAGCTGACTGTTACTCTGGTGGGCTGAGCTCAGTAAAACTTTAATCGGCTTGACTGTTGATGGGTGGGCCTGGGTTCCCTCCCTGTTGGTTGTTTGGCCTGAGGCAACCCAACACTGGAGCCTACCTGGCCTTTTTGGTGGGGCTAGTGGCGGACTCTGGGAGGGCTCATGCCAAGGAGTACTTCCCAGAACTTCTGCTGCCAGTGTCCTTGTCCTCACGGTGAGACACAGCCACCCCTCGCCTCTGCAGGAGACCCTCCAACACTAGCAGGTAGGTCTGGTTCAGTCTCCCCTGGGGTCACTGATCCTTCCCCTGGGTCCCGATGTGCACACTGCTTTGTGTTTGCCCTCCAAGAGTGGAGTCTCTGTTTCCCCCAGTTCTGTCGAAGTCCTGCAATCAAATCCCAGTAGCCTTCAAAGTCTGACTCTCTAGGAATTCCTCCTCCCATTGCCAGACCCCAAGATTGGGAAGCCTGACGTGGGGCTCAGAACCTTTATTCCAGTGGGTGGACTCTGTGGTATAAGTGTTCTCCAGTCTGTGAGTCACCTACCCAGTGGTCATGGGATTTGATTTTATTGTGATTGCGCCCCCCTTACTGTCCCATTGTGGCTTCTCCTTTGTCTTTGGTTGTGGGGTGTCTTTTTTCGTGAGTTCCAATGTCTTCCTGTCGATGATAGTCCAGCAGCTAGTTGTGATTCTGGTGTTCTCGCAAGAGGGAGTGAGAGCACGTCCTTCTACTCTGCCATCTTGGTTCCAATCCCAAAGATTTCATTGTTATCTGTCATTTGATCAGTTATTGAGTGCCACCATCAAACAGTTCACAGATAGTATTGTCCAGATACACATATTTTAATCAAAAAGAAAAGTGTGTGCTTTTCTCTATCATAAAGAAGGAAGGAAAATGTCAAGTGAAAATCCATTTAGAGACACTTCACCTAAAACTGAAAGAACCACAAATTGTTGTTTTTGGTATTTGAGATTTTACTGGTGCTTTTAGTTAAGTTTTGTCTTTTTCCACAACGTAAAATTCATAAGTAAGATTCTGTTAAGAATTTTATCGAAAAGTTGAAACCTACCTGAATACCGGGATGAGATCTGCAGCTCAAACTCCTCTCCTCCTTTCTCCTTCCATCCGCTCCTCAGTAGATCAGAATCACTCTTTGGCTATCCTCAAAATGGGAAACTATCCAATTCCTTTCCATACACTCTCCAACACAAGTTTGTTTTTTTTTTTTCTGTGACCCACGAGTGACTAGGGATGTCTGGGCCACTTGGCATGTTCCCAGTTAAAGGGAAATCTGACAATCCTTAAACTCCACACTAGTATCTTTGTGAGTTTCCAAGGAAGACAAAGCAGACCTTTCCCTGGAGCTTAACTCGGAGAGATTTCTTCTGTCTGCACCCTTCAATGTACAGTTTGTGTCTTTTTGGAAGTGCTGAGGGAAGAAGGCCAAGTTTTTCTTTGGTTCTTTCTGCTACAGTGCAAACTCATTCACGAAGCATGCCCCACTCTTTCTTAGTTTCCAAGGGCAGAACCTAGTGGACTTGTTCCAAATCAGGAGCTACATGACTGTGCTTTCAGGCATTGCCACTCCTCTGCTACTGTACCAGAGAACAGCAGATTTAATCTAATTGAATTCCACTGCAGTGATTTATTTATGTTTTGCTCAAGGAATATTCCCATTGCTTAAGGCTGGCATTTGAAGTGAACTATGAATAGTGTTGTATATAATGAATACTGTACAATGTGTAAGCAGTGAGTGTTCATTAATTGTTTCATAGATTTAAAATACATTAAATATCAAGAGCCCTAGATATTACGTTTTGATGACTTTTGTTGATCCAATAATAAAAGGGACTGTGTTGCTGGGACTTAACCCGGATGCGTGGCTGCCTCGCCATTGATAGAAATCTCAGAAACAACCCAGGTGATGTTCAAATTTGCAAGCTTTCCTCTAGCCTCAGGACAAAAACCAAAGTATAATTACTAATGTACATGCAGGTAAAAACTGTTCACATCCACGTTAACTTAATTATTGAAAAGTTCAGTGCTAAACCATGTCCTCTAGGGGAAGAGTCCATAACATACTAGATAAATTAACCATTTAATTAGAAATTAGAGTGGCTGCAGTTATGACATACAAAGTTATAAAATCTATATGAAATGTAAAAACGTTTATCTAAATCCAACTAGTAGATTGAATCATATGAAAATGCCAGTATTCAAAATGTTTTTGATCTGCAAGAATGGAAATATACATTCACCGTAAGAATCAGGATTTATACTTTCTAGTAGAATTTTAACTTATTGTGGTAACTGTTGTTTAAATCTTAAAGAGTAATGACTGTCACACTATGATTTCATGAATAGAGACTAAGCATATCCTTAAAAGTTTCCTCTTGGGGAGAAAAAAGGCATTGGATCACTGTTGTCAATGCCGGGCTTTCTTCTAATTATGCCTTAGTCCCAAATTCCCAGATCTAAAGTGCTAGTCTAGCATTTTGGAATAATCTAAGAGAAAAGGCCTTCTGAATGTTACATATTTTACAGATATCTCTCTGAATCAACTGTAGCATAAAAATGTGACCCCGATATTTATAACTGAAATAATTGCCTTTGTTGAAGGATCAGAATGAAGTGCCCCTAATTATTAACTCGTCGAATTCCTCCTCAATGCCTTAGGCAGAAGCAGCTCTGGTATTTGAACAGGTAGAACTCCTGTTTTTCTGTCAGAAGGACTGTAGTGATGTAGCAAAGCACTTTTAGCCTGTAAATCTGTAATTGAGCTCTAATGCTTGAAAAGCAAAAACAGTTTTAAAATATACAGGGTAGCTTACATTCCATGTCTGTGATAAAGTATGCATGACAAAATAATATTAGGGTCATACTACAGCAATTTGGGATAAAGAAATATGTTCATAGAAAGAAGCTGTGGGTATTATTTTTTTTAATAATACCAGAAATTGTCATTTTCTGGAAATAGTAGATACATATACAAATCTAATCACCTGACCCATCTCATTTTTGCATTGTGGCTCCAGCTGAATTTCTTGATAGAATTATACCTACATTACCACCAGCTGCCTCTTCTTAGTCTTAAGTATAATTCCATTTAGGGACTCGGTTATGTATCAAAACAGAATAAAAATCTAGTTACATAGTTCAAGAGTCTTCACAATTGGGTGCTCTTCGATTGTGCATTGTGTGAACCACTCATCTGATGAATCCTTGATTCATCATTATTACCTGGTCTTATTGTAGCATCCTTGAACAGCACCTGCCTGGAAGTGACTGCAGTAGTTACAGTTGTCTGAACAGTGTGTTACTAGGACTGTAAGCAGAGAGTTTTATAACTGGGAAGAGCCTCTTACAGTGAAAACAACTGCAGCTCAGAAGGTCACACCCAGTCACACAGCCACTTCCTGGCATGATGAGAGCTCTTTCTGTTCAACCTTCATTCCTTGCTTCACATATACATAGGTTTAGATGCATTCATCAAGTATGAACTCTATAGGGATACCTATACCAACACTATACCAACTACAGGCATAGGTTGGTGTACCTATACTAACTGTGCTCCTATTCCTTTGCCAACACTGTAAGAATTTATTAGAAAAGAATAAATGCAGGCAAATGAACCAAAAGAATGAATGTATTCTGACTCCCTATTAGAAAAGTTTCCTAAGAACAGGCAATGTATATCAAGCTTCTTTAGTACCTTTTTTATGTACTATAAAGGAAGCAGTGTATATTCCTGAATTTGAGGCCCTCAAAATATCTTAGCTGTTTTAATTTTTCAAAAAATCCTTGACAGTGGATTTTTCGGCCTCTAACTCTGGTTGGGTAGAACACCCAGAAATCACAAACTTGGTTGTAGTTCCTCAAAGGAGTTAGTTAATAATTCCACTCTACAGAAACAACATCAAAACAGGTTCAGAATGATTAAAGTGCTTAAATCCTCTTGGGGGCTATTCACTTGTAATTTGTTATTTCTTGGACTGACAAAGACAGCTTTTGTGAATGGGAAATAATTGTTATTTACAGCCTTGTTTGCCTTTGATAGAGGCTTATGTGCTGCCAAGGTTACCCAGGGTTTGTAAGGGAAAATTCACTTTCCCTTTTTTTTCCCATCAGTGGTTTGTTAAATCTGAAATAAAGCAAAGAAGACTTTTTTATTCTATTAATAAAAAGAGAAGAATGGAAGCGAGAAACTTGGACTGTGCTCATGTCAAGTGGAATGAAATAATGATTATGCCATCAAGTTAATTTGTGTAACATGGGCTGCCAATGTGAAAAACAATGCCTGAAATAGAACTTTTAGCCTGAATAATTTGATATTTCTGTTGACAGTCTTTGTTTTGGATTAAATCTCAGATTAAAAAACAAAAAACAAAAAAAAGTAGATATTCAACAAAGATTTTGAACAGAACTGAGAAAATCATTTCCATTCATATGGGTGGGGATACTGCGCCCAATTCACAAATGTGACCCATCTCTTGATTCTTCAGAGCTACAGCTCCTCTTGCCGTTGAACTTGGTTTCTTCGTCATATAACTTGAAGATATTATATACATTCAAGGGTAGCTTTGTTGGCATATGCAGATCCCTGAGTTTCTGCTGCACAGCAGTGAAGCTGTTAGCACACAAGAAGTTGCCTCTCTGCCATATAAAAATTCAATTCAAAGCTCCAGATACAACCTTAATTAAAAGGTTGTGGAGGAGACCTTCAAGATGGCGGAGGGGTAAGACGTGGAGATCACCTTCCTCCCCACAAATACATCAGAAATACATCTACACGTGGAACAACTCCTACAGAACACCTACTGAATGCTGGCAGAAGACCTCAGACCTCCCAAAAGGCAAGAAACTCCCCACGTACCTGGGTAGGGCAAAAGAAAAAAGAAAAAACAGAGACAAAAGAATAGGGACAGGACCTGCACCTCTGGGAGGGAGCTGTGAAGGAGGAAAGGTTTCCACACACTAGGAAGCCCCTTCGCGAGCTGAGACTGCGGGTGGCGGAGGGGGTAAGCTTCGGAGCCACGGAGGAGAGCGCAGCCACAGGGGTGCGGAGGGCAAAGCGGAGAGAGTCCCGCACAGAGGATCGGTGCCGACCAGCACTCACCAGCCCGAGAGGCTTGTCTATCACCCGCCGGGGCGGTTGGGGGCTGGGAGCTGAGGCTCGGGCTTCGGTCGGATCCCAGGGAGAGGACTGGGTTTGGCGGCATGAACACAGCCTGAAGGGGTTAGTGCGCCACAGCTAGCCGGGAGGGAGTCCGGGAAAAAGTCTGGAGCTGCCGAAGAGGCAAGAGACTTTTTCTTCCCTCTTTGTTTCGGGGTGCACAAGGAGAGGGGATTCAGAGCACCACCTAAACAAGCTCCAGAGATGGGCACGAGCCACAACTATCAGCGCGGACCCCAGAGACGGGCATGAGACACTAAGGCTACTGCTGGTGCCACCAAGAAGCCTGTGTGTGAGCACAGGTCACTATCCACACGTCCCCTCCTGGGAGCCTGTGCAGCCCGCCACGGCCAGGGTCCCGTGATCCAGGGACAACTTCCCCGGGAGAACACACGACGTGCATCAGGCTGTTGCAACATCATGCCGGCCTCTGCCGCCGCAGGCTCGCCCCACATCCGTACCCATCCCTCCCCCCAGCCTGAGTGAACCAGAGCCCCCGAATCAGCTGCTCCTTTAACCCCGTGCTGTCTAAGCAAAGAACAGACGCCCTCAGGCGACCTACACGCAGAGGCGGGTCCAAATCCAAAGCTGAACCCCGGGAGCTGTGCGAACAAAGTAGAGAAAGGGAAATCTCTCCCAGCAGCCTCAGGAGCAGCGGATTAAATCTCCACAATCAACTTAATGTACCCTGCATCTGTAGAATACCTGAATAGAAAATGAATCATCCCAAAATCGAAGGGGTGGACTTTGGGAGCAATGTAGACTTGGGGTTTGCTTTCTGCATCTAATTCGTTCCTGGCTTTATGTTTATCTTAGTTTAGTATTTAGAGTCTATTATCATTGGTAGATTTGTATATTGATTTGGTTGCTCTCTTCCTCCTTTTTTTAATATATATATATATTTTTTTTCTTTTTCTCTTTTTGTGAGTGTGTATGTGTATGCTTCTTTGTGTGATTTTGTCTATATAGCTTTGCTTTTACCATTTGTCCTAGGGTTCTGTCTGTCCATTTTGTTTTGTTTTGTTTTGCTTTTTTAGTAGACTTTTTAGCGCTTGTTATCATTGGTGAATTTGTTTTTTTGGTTTGGTTGCTCTCTTCTTTCTTTCCTTTTTTTATTACTTTTTAATTTTTTAATTTTTAATATTTTTTATTTTAATAACCTTACTTTTTTCCTTTCTTTCTTCCTTCCTCCCTTCCTTTCTTTCCTTCTTTTTTTCTCCCTTTTCTTCTGAGCCATGTGGCTGACAGGGTCTTCGTGCTCTGGCCAATTGTCAGGCCTGTGCCTCTGAGGTGGGAGAGCTGAGTTCAGGACATTGGTCCACCAGAGACTTCCCGGGTCCATGTAATATCAAACAGTGAAAGCTCTCAAAGAGACCTCCATCTCATTGCTAAGACCCAGCTCCAGTCAACGACCAGCAAGCTACAGTGCTGGACACCCTATGCCAAACAACTAGCAAGACAGGAACACAACCCCACCCATTAGCAGAGAGGCTGCCTAAAATCATAATAAGGTCACAGTCACCCTAAAACACACCACCGGACGTGGTCCTGCCCACCAGAAAGACAAGATCCACCCTCATCCACCAGAACACAGGCACCAGTCCCCTCTACCAGGAAGCCTACACAACCCACTGATCCAACATTAGCCACTGGGGGCAGACGCCAAAAACAACGGGAACTATGAACCTGCAGCCTGCAAATAGGAGCCCCCAAACACAGTAAGTTAAGCAAAATGAGAAGACAAAGAAACACACAGCAGATGAAGGAGCAAGGTAAAAACCCACCAGACCAAACAAATGAAAAGGAAATAGGCAGTCTACCTGAAAAAGAAATCAGAATAATAAGAGTAAAGATGATCCAAAATCTTGGAAATAGAATGGAGAAAATACAAGAAACGTTTAACAAGGACCTAGAAGAACTAAAGAGCAAACAAACAATGATGAACAACACAATAAATGAAATTAAAAATTCTCTAGAAGGAATCAATAGCAGAATAACTGAGGCAGAAGAACGGAGAAGTGACCTGGAAGATAAAATAGTGGAAAAAACTACTGCAAAGCAGAGTAAAGAAAAAAGAATGAAAAGAATTGAGGACAGTCTTAGAGACCTCTGGGACAACATTAAATGCACGAACATTCGAATTATAGGGGTCCCAGAAGAAGAAGAGAAAAAGAAAGGGACTGAGAAAATATTTGAAGAGATTATAGTTGAAAACTTCCCTAATATGGGAAAGGAAATAGTCAATCAAGTCCAGGAAGCACAGAGAGTCCCATACAGGATAAATCCAAGGAGAAACATGCCAAGACACACATCAATCAAACTATCAAAAATTAAATACAAAGAAAAAATATTAAAAGCAGCAAGGGAAAAACAACAAATAACATACAAGGGAATCCCCATAAGGTTAACAGCTGATCTTTCAGCAGAAACCCTGCAAGCCAGAAGGGAGTGGCAGGACATATTTAAAGTGATGAAAGGGAAATACCTACAACCAAGATTACTCTACCCAGCAAGTACCTCATTCAGATTCGATGGAGAAATTAAAACCTTTACAGACAAGCAAAAGCTAAGAGAATTCAGCACCACCAAACCAGCTTTACAACAAATGCTAAAGGAACTTCTCTAGGCAGGAAACACAAGAGAAGGAAAAGACCTACAATAACAAACCCAAAACAATTTAAAAATGGTAATAGGAACATACATATTGATAAGTACTTTAAATGTAAGTGGATTAAATGCTCCAACCAAAAGACATAGACTGGCTGAATGGATACATAAACAAGACCCGTATGTACGCTGTCTACAAGAGACCCACTTCAGACCTAGGGACACATACAGACTGCAAGTGAGGAGATGGAAAAAGATATTCCATGCAAATGGAAATCAAAAGAAAGCTGGAGTAGCAATTCTCATATCAGACAAAATAGACTTTAAATAAAGACTATTAATAAGAGACAAAGAAGGACACTACATAATGATCAAGGGATCAATCCAAGAAGAAGATATAACAATTGTAAATATTTATGCACCCAACATAGGAACACCTCAATACATAAGGCACATGCTAACAGCCATAAAAGGGGAAATCAACAGTAACACAATCATAGTAGGGGACTTTAACACCCCACTTTCACCAGGGGACAGATCATCCAAAATGAAAATAAATAAGGAAACACAAGCTTTAAATGATACACTAAACAAGATGGACTTAATTGATATTTATAGGACATTCCATCCAAAAACCACAGAATACACTTTCTTCTCAAGTGCTCCTGGAACATTCTCCAGGATAGATCATATCTTGGGTCACAAATCAAGCCTTAGTAAATTTAAGAAAATTGAAATCATATCAAGTATCTTTTCTGACCACAATGCTTTGAGACTAGATATCAATTACAGGAAAAAATCTGTAAAAAATACAAACACATGGAGGCTAAACAATATACTACTTAATAACCAAGAGATCACTGAAGAAATCAAAGAGGAAATCAAAAACTACTGAGAAACAAGTGACAATGAAAACACGACGCCCCAAAACCTATGGGATGCAGCAAAAGCAGTTCTAAAAGGAAAATTTATAGCAATACAATCCTACCTCAAGAAACAAGAAACATCTCAAATAAACAACCTAACCTTACACCTAAAGCAATTAGAGAACGAAGAACAAAAAAACCCCAAAGTTAGCAGAAGGAAAGAAATCATAAAGATCAGATCAGAAATAATGAAAAAGAAATGAACAAAACAATAACATATATCAATAAAACTAAAAGCTAGTTCTTTGAGAAGATAAACAAAATTGATAAACCATTAGCCAGGCTCATTAAGAAAAAAAGGGAGAAGACTCAAATCAATAGAATTAGAAATGAAAAAGAAGTAACAAGTGACACTGCAGAAATGCAAAGGATCATGAGAGATTACTACAAGCAACTATCTGCCAATAAAATGGACAACCTGGAAGAAATGGACACATTCTTAGAAAAGCACAACCTTCCGAGACTGAACCAGGAAGAAATAGAACATATAAACAGACCAATCACAAGCACTGAAATTGAGACTGTGATTAAAAATCTTCCAACAAACAAAAGCCCAGGACCAAATGGCTTCACAGGCAAATTCTTTCAAACATTCATTCTTCACAGGCAAATTCTATCTATGAAGAGCTAACACCTATCCTTCTCAAACTCTTCCAAAATATAGCAGAGGGAGGAGCACTCCCCAACTCATTCTACGAGGCCACCATCACCCTGATACCAAAACCAGACAAAGATGTCACAAAGAAAGAAAACTACAGGCCAGTATCACTGATGAACATAGATGCAAAAATCCTCAACAAAATACTAGCATACAGATTCCAACAGCACATTAAAAGGATCATACACCATGATCAAGTGGGGTTTATCCCAGGAATGCAAGGATTCTTCAATATATGCAAATCAATTGATGTGATAAACCATATTAACAAATTGAAGGAGAAAAACCAGACGATCATCTCAGTAGATGCAGAAAAAGCTTTTGACAAAATTCAACACCGATTTATGATAAAAACCCTCCAGAAAGTAGGCATAGAGGGAACTTACCTCAACATAATAAAGGCCATATATGACAAACCCACAGCCAACATCGTTCTCAATGGTGAAAAACTGAAACCATTTCCACTAAGATCAGGAACAAGACAGGGTTGTCCACTCTCACCACTAGTATTCAATGTAGTTTTGGAAGTTTTAGCCACAGCAATCAGAGAAGAAAAAGAAATAAAAGGAATCCAAATCGGAAAAGAAGAAGTAAAGCTGTCACTGTTTGCAGATGACATGATACTGCACATAGAGGATCCTAAAGATGCTACCATAAAACTTCTAGAGCTAATCAACAAATTTGGTAAAGTAGCAGGATACAAAATTAATGCACATCTTCTTTACCCATTCATCTGTTAATGTGGCACATATATACAATGGAATATTACTCAACCATAAAAAGAAACGAAATTGAGTTATTTGTATTGAGGTGGATGGACCTAGAGTCTGTCCTACAGAGTGAAGTAAGTCAGAAAGAGAAAAACAAATACTGTATGTTAACACATATATATGGAATCTTAAAAAAAAAAATGGTTCTGAAGAACCTAGGGGCAGGACAGGAATAAAGATGCAGACATAGACTGCGTCTTTGTGAGAGAGTGGCATGGACATATATACGCTACCAAATGTAAAATAGATAACTAGTGGGAAGCAGGCGAATAGCACAGGGAGATCAGCTCGGTGATTTGTGACCACCTAGAGGGGTGTGGGATAGGGAGGGTGGGAGGGAGATGCAAGAGGGAGGCGATATGGGGATATATGTATATGTATAGCTGATTCACTTTGTTATAAAGCAGGAACTAACAAACCATTATAAAGCAATTATACTCCAATAAAGATGTTAAAAAAAAAAAAAAAAAGGTTGTGGAAACAAATGCATGTGTATTAGGCCTTACAACTTGCCAGACTCTGGCTCTGCCGAACCATCAGAGGGAGTGAATTCCGCAGGCAATGGGCTTCTTCTGTGAAAAATACCCGCCTGCCAGCAACACACATTCTTGGCCATAATGAAAAACCTGGAAGGGACCACATGTTTTCCTATACATTAGCTGCTGAACAACTACTGCCTCATGTACCAAGACCTCCTTCTGGAATATCACCTGAAATATGCTCCCGGTATGAAGTCCATGAGAAAGAGGAGAAGCTCGTAAATCTCCATTTGGGGGTCTCATATTGGAAAATCAAGCAGACAGTGGTGTTTGTTCACTGCCATGTCTGAAAGGTAGTCAGATTTCTAGTCTTCTTTTTCTTCCCCTTAGTAATATGCAAGTCTAACCAATTACCATAACATACATTTTCACACTGTCATCTGAAAATCTGAGTAAAAAGTTTGCTGTCCAACCAATATTTTCTCCTCCTACTGTGGAGATGTCCTTTGTTGATTCTGTCTCCTGGGCCTGGCCCCTAGTTTATGTTCAGTAAATAAAGTTGAGTGAAAAAACACACTGTCATTAAGTGGGTGTTCCTTGTAACTAATGAGGAAACCACAGCTTAAACTGGTTAAGTAACAGACCCAAGGTCATGCAGCTTTGAAGTGGCGTAGATCAGATTTTTAACCCAGGCAATGTGATTCCACAGCCCATCTTCTTAAGCAGTACAGGCTATACTCCTTACAAAAGCCCTTGATTTTCTCCGAATCAAACCAGTTGAGTTCCTTTTATCCAAGGGTGAATCTAGATTCACCTGAGGCTTATACAATTTGGGAGATCCTCTTTGAGAAAAAAAATACAAAACTCAGAATACAGAGTTAACAACAGGACCTTGGAAGAGGCCCATGCAAGCGGCCCATCACTTGCATGGGCCCTGAAGTTTAAACTGGATTCGTTTCAGGTAAACCCACCTCTTCTCTTTTCACACTGCTTTTGGTCCCCAACCTCGGGGCGGCACTTCCTTAGAAAAAACCATTCTGAGGCAGTGCGATAACCCAGTGGTCCATTTAAACACACATTTTGACCTAAGTTTTGGTGCTTCTTCTTGTAGCAATTTACCCCTAATTTCTGTGTGGCAAGAATGGTTGCAAGAGAGATTTCCTCCAAGAACCCAGAAAAATTCCTGTTGTGAGGCATTTGGAATACAAGGACATGTTTATTAACCTCAAGTGTCTTACAATCTGTAAGGGCAGAGAGACGTGTTAACAGTCAAAATCCAGTGAGATAAATGCTATGAGTATATAAAATGCTAAGAAGTCCCATCTGTCTTTAGAGATTGGACTGTTATTCTGCTGCCTCCATGGAGCCTTCCCCTATTTCTCCATCCCTCACTGATCTCTGAAGTGATGAGACACTTTAGATATATAGTAAGGTAACATATACCAAGTGGTATGGCTGGGCCTGGTCTTCCCCACTAGACTGTAAGCTCCTTGGAGGCAGGTGGTTTGCCTTTTGCCATCGGCTCTAAGGGGTGGGTGCTGAATAACTATAACTGTGTGACTGAGTGATGGATGGATGGATATTAATGGGGCATAGCAATCTTTCTGGACAATGTAATCTAAAAGCCAGACAACAGAAGGTATCCCTGAGCATGAAAGCTGAGGTCAACCTTTTTGTTTGTTTGTTTGTTTATTGTGTTCTCAAGAGTTAAGGACATTTGTATTTTATCCCAAAAGGGGATTCATAAAATTAATTTATTCTAGATGTTTTCTAGTTAAGCTGAAATTCACATATATAAAATTAAACACTTTAAAGTGAACAGTTTTAAAATTTAGTACCACCTTTATCTCATTCCAAAACATTTTCATCGCCCCAAACAGAAACCCACACGCATTAAGCAGTTACTGCCCATTTCCCTACCTCCACCTCCCAGGCCCTGGCAACCACCTATCTGCCTTCTGTCTCTATGAGTTTACCTATTCTGGATATTTCATATAAATTGAATCAGAGAATATGTGACCTTTTGTGTCTGGTTTCTTTCACTTAGCATAGTGTTTTCAAGGTTCATCCACGTTATAGCGTATATCAGTACGTCATTCCTTCTGTGGCTGAGTAATATTCCATTGTATGTATATATCACAATTTATGTATCTGTTCATCCACTGTTGAACATTTATGTTATTTATATCTTTTAGCTATTATGAATAATGCTGTTATGAACATGCATGTCCATGTATTTGTTCAAGTCCCTGTTTTTAATTATTTTGTATATATATCTAGGAGTAGAATTGCTGGATCTTATAGTAATTCTGTGTTTAACTTTTTTGAGGAAATACCAAATTGTCTTCCACAGCGGTTGCACCAGTTTACATTCCCACCAGCAATGTATGAGTGTTTCAGTTTCTCCACATCTTCACCAACGCTTATTTTATTTTTTAAAATTATAGTCATCCTAGTGGAACTGGGGTAGATGTTTATGTCCAAATGATTATTCCCATTGTTTTAAATGGATTCAGTAGTCCTGAGTGTCAATTCACATTCACTTCCAATTTTCAATTTGAGTCTCAGAATATGAGTTATCTGGTTGTTTTAAGACACTTCCTAAGAATCATGCAAATCACAACAAAATCGATAAACAGCAAGGTTCTAATGTGTAGCGCAGGGAACTATACTCAATATCCTGTGATAAACCATAATGGAAAAGAATATAAAAAAAGGATGTATATATGTGTATAACTGAGTCACTCTGCTATACAGCGGAGATTGGCACAATGTTGTAAATCAACTATACTTCAATTAAAAATAAAATAACATAAAAACAATATCATATGTAAACCAAGTATGTCAAGGGTGATGTGTCAGGAGATAAAGGTGAAGAAGGATGTTCAGCCTGTCAGTTTCCCTGAAAAAAAATTTTAATGAAATTTTAAAACTTTATACAGCAAAAATGAAGCCTTATAGTCAAATTTTATTTTAGATATTTAATTTAGTCTTTATTTTTAGAATTACCTGAGAAGTGGATTTCTAGAGATGAGTAAAAAAATAAGCACAACCACATCTTGGTTATCTGAAGTGTATTTTATCATCAACAAATATTGCTTCAAAGTTACTGACTAATGTTCTTAGTCAAATGTTTGGGTGCCTTACACCCCTTGGCTTACTCCTATTTTTACACATAGAACATAACATTTGAAAACCAATCATTTCCAGTTGCATCCTTTTTTCCAATCTTTTCTTGAAGAGTTACAAACCAAGAGATAATCTGAGAGCTGGACTATTAGAAAATCTGAATGACGATGAGGGTGTTCACTGTGGACATCTTTCTTGAATTTAAAATCACAGACTTGAGACTTCCCTGGTGGTGCAGTGGTTAAGAATCCACCCGCCAATGCAGGGGACACGGGTTTGAGCCCTGGTCCGGGAAGATCCCACATTCCGCAGAGCGACTAAGCCCGTGCGTCACAACTGCTGAGCCTGTGAGCCACAACTACTGAGCCTGTGAGCCACAACTACTGAGCCCATGCGCCACAATTACTGAAGCCCACACACCCTAGAGCCCATGCTCCGCAACAAGAGAAGCCTGTGCACCACACGAAGACCCAACGTAGCCATAAATAAATAAATAAATAAATTTTTTAAAAAAAGTAAATGAAAATAAAATCACAGACTCCTACAACCTTAGAGTTGTAAGAAAGCCTTGGTGTCAATGGTTTAAAACAGATATATTAATAGAACCTTCTCCCACCCCTTTTTATCCAAAGAAATACTAAGCAGAGCCCTTACGTTAAACAAAGAAAAAAATAAAAACCAAAACAATTCAACAGCAAACAGAAGCAGAACTGCTGTTGTTAGTCAGGTCTGGAGGCTGGCGCTCTGATGCTACTGAACGGCCCCACTGTCCTAATTCTACACTGCCCTCCACCCCAGCCACTTCTGTGGACCCTCCTCAGATGCCGCAGAGCACAATTTGGAAACTCCTGATCTAGTTAATTGCCCTCTCTCCCCCATGGAAGAATCCAGCTGCTGCTTGAACTTTTAAGCGACCAGGAGCCAACTCCCTCACAAGGCATCTTTTCCGTTTGTGAACACATCAGAATATTAGAAAGGAATTGGATACATTGACACAGATGTTGTCCCTGTAACTTCAGTCTGTTAGCTACTGTCTTAGTCTTTGGAACTCTGAAAGTCTCTTTTCCACATCAGAGCATCAGGTTTGTAAAGTTAGTTGTAATGTCTTCTTTTTCTAGTCTAAGTATCCCACTTATTTCCACCTCTCCAGAAATGAGGTAGTTTCCAGGCCATTGCTGCCCTCATCATTCGTGCCTGGAATTGCTCCAGCTCGTCCTGGATGTACTATTCCAGGTATGGATTGGCCAGTAGTAGATACAGTGGTGAATACTGCTTTCCCCAATGCTCTCAAGCCTGGACCTCCACTAGTGAAACCTAAGATGGCACTTTTTTGTCAGTGCAAGTTCACTACTGGCACAAATTAGGCTTGCCTTCCACAGAAAACAGATCTTCTCCATATGAACTGATGATTTTCCAGTTTGTTTAAACCTCTAACAGGTTTTGTGTTGCAGTGAATTTATAGAATATTTAGAGAATAGTTACTTAAACACATAATATTTTAGGATTTAAATATTTTTTCTGGTTATTGACTATTGAAGATTATACACAATTTGGCCATCCTGTAGGACTAAAAGAAATTGAGGTATAATATAAGAAACCTGAGGCCCAAGACCCTGAAAGATGAGTAAATATTTGCCAAGCCAATAATGGCAGTGTGACCATCGGTCCCATTTGTCTGGAATGGCTGCAATTTATGCAAGCTGCCCTAGCAACATAGTCAGTGAACTTTTTTTCCAGAAAAAAATAAATGTCTAGGTTTGGGCAAATTTAAATGATTGCCTTAAGTAAGGACTCTTTTTGCTGAATTACTCTGGCTATTTCTTATGCTAACTCTGTTCTCCTTTGTATCTACTTGTGATTGTGTTGAAGAGCAGTCAGAGAACTGGGATTATATTTTCTTCATAGATTCTGGCATCAGAAAATAGTCCTAATCCAGGGCAGTTTGTCTTGAATGACATCCACTGCTGACACGTCTAACTAAGAAGACCCTCTATATAGAGCTCTCAATAGACAAAACATTTATAACCAATTAGATTATGGAAGGATTTTTAACAATACTTTTATGGTCCTAGAAGATGTTTGGAGTCAAGGTAAAGTCAAGTCTAAGTCAAGGTTTAAGAAGCCAGACCTGGATAACTCTAGTGCTTTCCTTCTGTGAAAATGAAAAAGTTGAATGCTCTGAAAATGGTGAGAAATTAGTTTAAAAGTAGGAAAATAGAATTCTGCCATCTTTTCTCACCTCTCTCCTATAAGCCAAAAAATATATAGGGTATTTTAGGAGGTGTTTTGAAGGATATTTTTAGGATTCATAAAAGATTACCCTGTGCATGTATGGGAAATGAGATGAAATTGTATTCTTGGTCATTCATAAGTGCTTATTTAGTGACACACACTTTGCTAACTGCTAGAACCTAGTTACTAGATGCTGTAAAAATATTTTGGTACATAATGTACAATGGTGATCTAATCAAGTAGTTTGAAAATATAGTGACAATAATAAATGTAAACTATTAGTATTATTGTTTGGGGCATCTGTTAAGTTGTATGAGGCCTGAGTTCCTTCATGAGAACATGTGAACTCTCATCAATCACCTATCATTCCCAAAGGCAACAGATCGTAATGGCTATTTTTCCTTTAGGACAATGCCAAGCTTAATGAATTTAAGTCCTGCTAGTGGCAGTAAAAGTAAGTACTTTCAGGGGAAAGATAGAGAGGGTCTTTTTCTTCTTGGTAGGAGCATTAAAAATAGTCACCAAACAATTGACTTTGATATGTCAGTTTCCAAAGCATTTAAGATTTTCTATAATCACTTTTTAAATTCCTCATGATAAAAAGAGCTTACCTATAACTTAAGTCTATAATTTATATGGACTTCTCCCTGAGACTTCCAAGAAGTCATTTTATGTATATGTGTATGAGTACATATGCGAGTGAGTATGTGTGTCTGTGCGTATCTCTTTTGTTCCTTGTGGTAAAATTACAGAGTTTATTCAGAAAACTAGAAGGAATCTTATCAAGGTAATGTAACTAATTCTTTGACCACACTTAGATGTTGTATTTTCAAGATCATATCTTGTTTAGATACATCGAAGCCTAAACCTTATAGACATACATTGGCTCATCCTTCTATACACAAATAGTTCTGTACGTTACAGACACATAGAGGCCTATATCTTTTAAACACAGAGGTTTATACCTGATAGACACACATGGGCCTACACTTTATGGACACATACTGGCTTATACCTTTTAGACCCTTAGAAACCTATACTGTATAGACACATATAGGCCTAAAAGCGTATGGACTTATAGGGGCCTAAATGTACCTTAGACACATTATAGGACTTTACCCCCATATACACATATATAGGCCTATATAACCTATAGACACATATAAGCCTATAGCTTATAGACACACAGAGGCCTATACCTTGTAAAAAGTGACCAAAAATTCCTTAATGAATATTTTAAAGGCCTAAGCACACACAGTTGAGATGTCTTATAATCACAGAATCTTCAAAATTCAAGGTTTATTACCCTGGGCTCTCTCTTCTCTACAAACATTTGATGGACAAGGAAACGGAGACTCCAGGGAATCTGTACTAGACTCACAGATTTGATCCACAGGGACAAGACTCCAAGTATTCTGATTCAAGGCCATTATATATGCTCTTAGTGTATAACCATAACTACAGTAAGTCCCCTACATATGAACAAGTTCTGTTCCGAGAGTGCGTTCGTAAGTCCAATTTGTTCGTAAGTCCAACAAAGTTAGCCTAGGTACCCAGCTAACACTATCGGCTATATAGTACTGTACTGTAATAGGTTTATAATACTTTTCACACAAATAATACATAAAAAACAAACACAAAAAATAAAGAAAACATTTTAATCTTACAGTACAGTACCTTGAAAAGTACAGTAGTACCAGCTACATCACCACTGCTTTTATGTTTGCTTCCAGACATTTTGGGCTTGGAATAAAGATACTGTACCACTATACTCTATACAGTACTGTACAGTAAAATACACAAAAGCACAACCACTTGTAGAGGATGCACGCACGTGACAATGTACGCCAGACACGTGAACTAACTTACATGATTGGACGTGAGAACGCACGTTCACATCTTTGAAAGTTTGCAACTTGAAGGTTCATATGTAGGGGACTTACTGTATATATTATATATTAAGAGAGATTTTAAACCAGAAGTCTTCTTTAGATGTGCATTCTGTGTTTAAAGAACATCGATTCATGTTAACTGATCATGTTTACTTCACCAAATCAGACTCCAAATTTAGCACATCATTTTGATGCAATGTTGTTGTTTTTTTCTAAACCTCCTCTCATGCTATGTTCCTTTATAAGCAGATATCTACAGATCTACCACAGTATCAAAATGGGGTCTCAAGATATTCTATAGCATTCTGATATTTTTGCAGTTAACATGTTTCATTTAAAACATCGCCAAGGCAGGTTGTTGTCAGCTTGTAATTTATTTAAATTGCTATTGGCTTCATTTCCATTTTTGTAGTTGGTAGCTTAGCATTTCAGAGACAGAAAATGAATCTGAATTCAGAATATGCAATATATTTTGGGGGAAAATATGTGTTAAATCTTGTTAGGCCTGTAAGTAACAACTGATTTCAAAAGTTAAAAATAAATAAAGATACCTAATGTTAAGCCAGATACCTTCTTTTCAAAATGAGAAGATGACCATTTTGAGAAAGACTGTCATGGATATTGGAGGCTGCCCCAGCAAGCTGGTATAGGCTGGGCTTTGTATGGAGTATTGATTCAGATGTCATAATTAAATGAGCCTGAGACTGAGCTCAGATAGAAACTGTTTGGAAAGATGGGTAAAGAGTCAGGAAGAGATATGAGTGAGAGTCTCTTTACCTAATAGTACTTGTCAGAATTTCAAGGGTGAGAGGTTCTATCAATTGGAACAAGAACGGTGTGGGTGTGATAGGCTTTGGCACCTTATCAATTCTCTCCCTTCTAAGAGAGCATGTGTGTGACATCTGTGATTTATTTCCGATCTACCAGTCTCGTGAGCATGAGTGTTGAGTTAGCTGCCAAATTACTGTACTCGTCTCCATGCTAAAAGGCTGCTGTCACGTTTAAGACTGTCAGAAATTCAGATCGTTCCCGTGGGTGATCCCAGAAAACACATAGAATAGGGACTTACTTTTGCTTATGGAGAGCAACGTGTGGAAGTTAAGCTGTTGCAAATCAATTTATATTATACCAAATTAGCCCCCCCCAATTTCTGCATATATGGTTAAAACGATATTATAGCCATATCAATGGAAATATAAAATATCAAAACAAATTGTCTCATAATTTCAACATCCTCACACAAATGCTACTTCCCCAGTCTCTGTCCATAGGCACCCTATAATATTAACTTTTACACTTAGAAAATTTTTTCTGATCCTCAGCAATTTATTCCCATAAGCGGATATACTACCCCCCACCCCCCGCAAAGTGGGGAGGTGGGTATAATCCTGGTTGACTGTAAAAAAGGAGGGGCTCTAACACCTATGACACAATAGCAGGATGGACATGAATTTGATTGCAATAGCCCCTAAAGAGACACACCTCTCCCTTATCTCTGGTGTAGCCCTTGGAAGGTCTTCTCATTCACCAGCAAAGTGTGTACAGATTAGATTTTCTCATCTTCACATCCTTTCCGTCAAATGAGAGAAGAAGGTGATATAAGCATAGAGGGCATTAGTGATAGTTGATAGTTTTCTTTCAATGCCACCTCCTCTTAGGCCTGTAGCAAGGAGAGATATCATTTAAAGTTGACACAGCAGTTCCTCTGGCCGTCTGAATCATGACCTTCCGACCTGGGAGCTGGCCTGAATCTATAGGATTTATCGAAAAGACCTTAACATTGCAAAAAGGCAGTGCTCGCCAATCATTTGTTCACCATCTTCCTCTTTCTACTTTATTCTTGTTATTAGAAGAGTCATTCTTTTAAGCAGTTCAGTTGCCTCGGGAACTGTATAGTGACCCTAGTGATAATTCTCTGTAGCATGCACACACACACACAAACACACACACACACACATATATATACACATAATCTTTCTCTGATCAGTTGGCCTAACCTGCCCCCAAAATGAAATTTACAAATGTCTTTTATTCTTTTTTTAAACTTTTAATTTTATATTGGAGTATAGTTGATTAACAATGCTGTGATAGTTTCAGGTGTACAGCAAAGTGATTCAGTTATACATATAGATGTATCTATTCTTTTTCAAACTCTTTTCCCATTTAGGTTGTTACGTAATATTGAGCAGAGTTCCCTGTGCTGTACAGTAGGTCCTTTTGGTTATCCATTTTAAATATAGCGGTGTGTACATGTCAGTCCCAAACTCCCTAACTATCCCTTCCCGCAACCCTTCCTCCCTGGTAACCGTAAGATCATTCTCTAAGTCTGTGAGTCTGTTTCTGTTTTGTAAATAAGTTCAACACATGTCATTTATTCTTAAGGCTTCTGCAATTTGTTTTCTTACCTACGAATTGTAAACAAACCAGAAAACCATCAGGATGTATTTTATATACTGAGACACTAACTTCCTGCCCATTTACAATATGGAGGGTGTAGATGTATGCAAATGATCAAAAATATTGTAGGAATTGTTTTACAGGTGTTGGGAAGTGCTTACATTTTTTAGAAATCTAAAACTGAAAGACCCTTAGTTGTTCCATTGCCCAACTCCCTAATCTCACAAATAAGGAGGAGGAGATTCAGAAAACTTAAGTTCATGAGCCCAGAACCTGAGATACCATTAGTCTAGCATGGACTTTGGAGTCAAAAGGCCTGGTGTGAATCACTGATTTGCCTCTTACTTAATCCCTGGGAGTCCGTGAGCAGTTTACTCAGCACCTGTCTGTACCTTGGTTCTCTCAGCCATAACATGGAGAGACGATACCTGTGTCTCAGGTTATTGTGAGGGTTAAATGAGATCATGTTAGCAAAATGCTTAGCACTATTCCTAGCACATTGTAGTTAATGGGAACTACCCTTTAATTAATGGGAATGATGCTTCCGGTTGGAGTTGGAGGTGGTAACAGTAACAGAATTAGTGTTCTTAAGCCTCATAGAGAGCTTGGTCCTCTAAGACTTCATCTCTTTTCTTGCCACACACCCCTAGATCTGAGGGAAAAGGGGGTCTGTTTTTAAGAAGCATCATCTTGAAGAAATACTTTTTCCTTTAGCATTTGGACTTTCATTCTTATGTCTAGATATGAGGAAAGTGTGTTGTGCATTTAGACAATCCCGCTGGACAGTGTTGCCAGAAATAAACAAGCTGTCAGGAACAAGTGATTCATTTCTCATCTACTCAGATGACATCTGGTTTAAGTGTGATGAATACATGCTTGTTTAAATCATATGGTGACGGTAATGCTATCTGACAGAAATGTTTGCAAATATTTTGGGAATCCCCTAAGTGCTTGCTACCAAAAGAGTGAGCTTATTTAAAAAAGGAAAAAGCATAAACTTCAGTCTATCAACTCGACGCTTGCTTCAATCTCCTAAAGCTATGAGATTTGCAGCTACGCCTGCCACACTGTTTGAAGATTAAGAAGTGGCTATTTTGAAATTAAATGTGGATGCCACTAGCGACGTGCTGGTGTGTAACAAATGTTCATTCGTCATTAGGACATTAGGAAACAGCCTTTGAATAAAAGAAATGTCAAGAGCACCTACATGTTTGAATAGACTTCGGTACATTTAATGGTTTGGTTATTGTTTTCATTACCTTTGCAACTATTCATTTAATAGTGTTTAGTGGGTTGTATTATGCCAAACACAGCAGAGTCTGAAAGGAAATGGAGACATGTGCCTGCCAGGGGACCTCACATGGCCACTAAGGAGATAATCAGTGTTAACATAATGCTTGATTAATCAGATTCATAATGGAAGGATGTGGCATGTCCTGCAAAGTATTTATGTCCTGAGAATTACCAGTCATTCTGGATTGTTCTTGCCAAGTCGATTCCTTGCCATCTTGAATAACCTGAGAATTAGCAATATTTAACTGAAATATATTGATAGTCATTTATATGTAGGGAGTTTAAATTATATATAGAAATTCTAAATTACCTGAATACTGAAAGTTGAAGGCTTATGCACAATGAATAACAATTGCTCAGTGAGTTAGGAATGAACATTTACATGGAGAAAATCATATGAAACGTGTTAAAGCATAAAGAAAGCATGCTTGATATATAGTCCATTTAATAATATATTTATGCTCATAAGAAAAAACAAGTTTCTCTTTTTATGCATGACATCAGTAGGTACTGTCTGTATAGCACATTACAGCTTTTACAGTACTTTCCATGAATTATATCATGTGTGATAATATCCTACTTTAATCTAGGTAATTAATTATATTTTTCAACAATATAATCAACATTTAGAATACACAGTTGTTTTCCTGAAACATCAATAAACAAATCTAATTTTATGATCTATTTGTATAAAATAGGCACCACATATTTCAAAATAATTGATTTTTATATATGAAGTCTATTATCTCTATCATTCTATTTTCTTCAAGTTACTTGTTTCTAATTTACGATCAGAAAGATGAGGTTTATCAACAGCACTGCAGTAGGCATTTTATGGTGTGACCCAAAATATGCCAATTTGTATTTAACATAAATTACAATTTTTTTCTGGCATGTCCTGCAGCATTAATGGTAGTAGGGTAAATGTAAAGTGAGGAGAAATCATCTCTGCTCTGATGAGAATGAGCTTCAGTTAATGGTAAGAGGTCTGGTGATCTAGATTTGAACAGTCTTTGAATATCATGACCAAACTAGATTTTATGAAAATATTAAATGCAGAATAGTACGTATGAACACATATGTGTGTGTGAAAATATGTTTATATTCATATATGTGTGTCTGTGCAGAGAAAGAAGAGTGAAAGGGTCCACAAAACTATGAGTATTTAACTTAAGAGAAAGGTAAAGAGAAAATGGGTGAATGAAAGGGGTCTTTTTTAGTCCATATATTATTATTTCAATATAATAATATGGTATTATTTCATTTGTTTGCAATGAGAATATATTCATTTGTAACTTATGTAAAAATAAATAAGCCTAAAATGTATGATGATACCAAGAGTAAAAAGTGGACCAATCTGGTCAGATCTTTATTGTGTGTTGTGTTTTAAAGGAACTTCCTGGTTTCCCTCACGCAGGGATGGTACTGAGAATCTCAGGAGGGTGAATCTCCCTCTTTGGCCTTTCTTATCTCACTTGATATATATCTGTCCAGTGGTTAACTATTGAATAATGGGCTTTTGGGGTAGGAGAGGGGCTCTAATTTGTAGTATTTGTTGATCTTCATGATGTACATACTCTCCTGGTGGCCAATTTTAAGTTACCAATCTGATGTTAAACGGTTCAAAAAATCCCTCGAAATTATTGATTGACTTTTATCCCAGTGGCTCAAATTGTGGCATCTAAAGGTTTGATTCGCCACCATAAGGATGGTCCTTTGGATTGGGTATCAGATTTCCCTGAAAACCTGTGCTGTGAGAAGGGGGAGGCTAATGACGAGAGGGGGAGGGAGCCTCAGTTAATATATTTTCTCCAGCCAACCCGAGAGTGGAACTGAAGCCCCAGGGCTGAGTCTTGCTGAGTCTACTACCAGATCCAGGTGGCAGCTACCACTCTTCCCACAGTAGCAATGGGCCTGCTCCCAACCCAGCACTGCCAACATAAGAGCAGATTTAGTGGGCCTCTTCAAGTTCTTCATTTAGAAAATGGAAATCATAATTCATAGGATGCCTAAGAACGACAAATCACTTAGAAACTGGAAATGCTCTTTAAATATTTGCACCTAATCTGTTTCCTTCAGCACATCAACACTGTCCAACTTTAAAGGCTGTCCAACTTTTTCCACATGGCACGTTGTTGTATGATTCCTACAGATTTGCACTCTCATTCTGCTCTGCATCAGAACAACAGGTCAGTGTTAGAGACAGAGAAGGCAGTCCTTCGTACATGGAGGAGGCTTCCCTTTTAAGACACAGTTTACAATAACGGGCCACCTAGCCTAATCGTGTGCTTTGGGCTGGCCTGGTCAAGGACAACTACATTGATGAAGGGGTTTTGACTTAAATTAAGATGAGACCTCTTTCGAGTGACTGCCTGGAAATCAGCAGAGAGGGGCCCAGGGGTGGTGCTAGCCTTCCTGCTCAAAGAGCAGAAGCTGCAAAGAAAGAACAGTGTGTGCGGCTATGTCCCCAACCTAAGAATATCTTCAGCCGTAGATGAGAAGGGGGTGCTTGCTCCTTTGTGAGGCAAACTCGTCCCAAGTGGGAGCTGTAGGTACCAGTTTTGTCTACAATCAGGGAAGCGGCTGATTGATTTTTCCAAATTAGACATCTTGATATCGGCAGGGGTGTTTAGGTGATGCAGACCAGGGAAAGTTCATTAACATAGTCAGCTCAGGATGGTTTAGATTCTCCAGGAGACCAGCTTTGCCCAGTATCCTACGGTGATCTTGGAAGGAGTCCTGGGGCTCTGTCCGCCGTCTTTACAGCTATCTGGGGAAGCACACGTAAGAAAGAAGTGTTTGATTTGGGGATTATAGGGCTAAGAGAGGTAGCCTGAAGAATGTCTTCATCTCAGTTTGCTTTTGTTGCTTGCTGAGCCTGCGGGCTCCATGGGAAGATTAGACCATTCTTGTTTGTTTGGAGTAAGCATTCAGAAAACCCAAGACCCTCGGCCTCCTGCAGCCACCAGGCTGGCTAGGGGATGCCTGGTGCTCTGCCCTGAACTAAAGGTCTTAGTTAAAATTTCCTTTTTTCTCCCCTTCTGATCTACCCTGAACTAAGCTTATGGTAGGTTTATTATGTAGTTGTATTTATTTTATTCTTTGGTCTGTGATTTTTTTTTTTTTTTTTATCTGTGATCTCTACTTTTTTAAGCAGTGATATATAGAAAGCATGCTGGCCGGTCCAAATACCACCCCAGGTACTGCTCAGAAGGGATCACCGAACTTCAGCGGCTGTTAGATCAAAGCATAAACCAAAACAGAAAGACTGGCTGGTGGTGAAACACTGGCCTTTCTCTGTGCTGGCTCCAATCACACATGGACTGTCCTTCCTGCCTGGGAGAATCATTTCCAAAGTCAAGTGCCTTTCACTAAAGAAATGTCAGCATTATGATCAAAAGCTCCTGGCACCTTTCTGAGAATTCAATTGCAAGGGCTAGGGGGCTTCCCCCTGGGTGTTGCCTGAATAAGGCAAATAGCGTGTTGGTTGGAGTGAATTTTTCAGTTGTTTATTTTTATGTTGTTTGAAGGTGGCTGTGGTTTTCTTATTCTATGAACTCTTCTGCTGAATAAAGGTCTGTGTGGACCTCTAATTCTCATTTCTGCATAACGCCCTGTAGTATTCAAATGGTATAGCTGAGGTTGCTATTGTATGTCCTACCTACGTGATGCTGTGGGAAGGAAAGTTTCCGATTTCTTGTTTGGTGTGTCATTAAGAATTCCAGTGAACCAAGGTTGGCGGGCGGCACCTTGTGAATTGCACTAGCAATAAAATAAAGAATTGGTCACCATATATACAATCTATAAGCTATGTGAACTCCTGAATAGGCAATCTTTCTACCATGTGAATTATGGACAAGATAGAGGATTAGTAATGGCTACGATTACGGAGCCTCTGCTGTACCAGGTAACGTGATAGATGTTTTATATATGCATTTTTGAACCTCCTAAAGTAGCTTAAAAGCTAAGTAATATTTCTACATTTTACAATGTGAATAAAATCATTTCTCCAGGATCAAACACCTACTAAGCGGCAAAGCTGCAATTTGAACCTGGATCTCCCTGACCCCAGAACTCCCTCTCTCCGTGATTCAGTGCAGCTTTAGTAGAAAATGAGCGAGTGGTAAACGGAGGCCTACCATGAATACGCAGAAACACTACTTTGCAGAGGGGATTTCAAATAGCATGCTCAGTCTACCTATATAACTGCTGGCTTATTTAGAGTTAAATCCTTTTAATGGAATAAGATGCTCAAGGGAGATAGGATTAACATACAGGATGCTTATCGTTCATTCCCCACATTTTAAACAGAAGTAAGAGATATTTTGATAAACAAATTGAACAGTAGAGGAATTTCACTATTGCTTCCAGAAATACCTTTCAAAAATAGTGAGAAAAAGTTTAATGTTATCACAAAATTTCCTCATCAAGCACTGAAAGTCATTTTTCTTTCACAGGACCCTTTGACAGTTAACTTCTTTCTGTTTCTGTGTGGGTGGTTGATTGAAATTATTTCCCCTAAATATAGAAAGTATTTATGGCTATAGCAGGGTTTTTTTTTAATGGCAAGAATGTACATTCAAGTTTAGCAATCAGTACTACTGACAAAGGAGGATCTGAATTAAGGACAAAATGATTCTTCAGTGCCATTAGAATACGGTATTCTTCCCTTTTTCTAGTTGTTCTTTATTTTATTTTTAAATTTGGTCCTTGCAATTAAAAAAAAAATTGGTCTTGCAGTACATAAAGATTTCATGCTTTAAGTGGCTTGGCTACCTGAAGTAGTCCAATAAAAGAACTTCTAGGGAATTTTTAAAAATAAAGAAAGTGGTGGAGTTAAGAAAGGAACATTTGAATGCCACTCATTCATGTACACACACGCACACATCACAGTACTCACACCCAGCACACAAATATATTTACACAGGCACATAGGCACACACACACTCACTCATACCCACCACACACATGCACACACATGAGCCAGTTAAAGTAAATGTGCAGATAACATAATCAGAGCTGACATTTATTGAGTGAGTAAGGTGTGCCTTCCACAGTGCTAAGCACTTCAGCCCCTGAAGTCATTATCCTGTTTCTTTCTCATGAGGGAGGTGCTGTGATTGCCATCATTTTGCAGATGAGGAACTGAGCTCAGAGAAGTACGGTACAAAGGAAAGAAGAAATGCATGCTTCTCGGAACTGCACTAAAACTATGCATATAATCTGAAAACTTAAATCTCTTGCTCTGGCAGTTTTTCCTTCTACCGTACAACCGTGCAGAACTCTACTCAGCAAATTGTGATGCAAATCAGTGTGCTGAGAATCAGCTTCCGGGACTGGGTGCCCTGACTTAATTTAGGTCTTGGCAGCAACTTCCTGGATGCTGCCATTGCCTCCTAAAAAGCGGACCCGCCTCTGTGTTTCTCCATCCCCCGTCCATTCACTGCACTGCCGTGAGAACCCTTCCCAAAACACAGACCGAATCACATCGCTGTCCTGCTTGAAAAAATCCTGCAATGAGGAGGTAGAGCCTCAAATCTTGACCTTGACTTTAAAGGCCTTTCACACACCTCATATACAGAATTCCAACTCTGGATTCCAACTCTTTTCTGTCTCCATTCCCATCCCTTATCTGTATCTGGAAATTTTGTCTTTCATTCAAGACCTGGTTCACAGGTCATCCTCTTTGCGGTGCCCTGCTCAGCTCGCTGCCAATGCACTATTCCGGCATTTAGTGTCACGCCATGATGGTTTATTTACATCGAGGCTCATTAGACTTTCAGCTACTTGAGGGCAAAGACTGCAACTTACCCTTGTTTCCCAAGCAATTAGCACAGAGACTGGTGTGGATTAAACCCTCAAAGTACATATTTTTTAAAACTTTATTTATTTATTTATTTATTTATTTTTGTCTGTGTTGGGTCTTCGTTTCTGTGCGAGGGCTTTCTCTAGTTGCGGCAAGCCACTAGGGCCACTCTTCATCGCGGTGCGCGGGCCTCTCACCATCACGGCCTCTCCTGTTGCGGAGCACAGGCTCCAGACGCGCAGGCTCAGTAACTGTGGCTCACGGGCCCAGCTGCTCCGCGACATGTGGGATCCTCCCAGACCAGGGCTCGAACCCGTGTCCCCTGCATTCGCAGGCAGATTCTCAACCACTACGCCACCAGGGAAGCCCCAAAGTACATTTTTTTAAAAAGGATTGAGTGAATGGATGAATGTCTTCACCCTGTTGTGGTCTCATTTTTATCCAGCACTTTTTCTTGCAGTTTTATGTCACATTGGGTTGGCCAGAAAGTTCATTTTTCCCTAACATCGTATGGAAAAACCTGAACGAGCTTTTTGGCCTACCCAGTATTTGGCAGGAGGTGCACTTTAATTCAAGGTCCTTTTCAGGGTCTGTGCATTGGCCGGGTAGTTCTTTTAAAACATCTTGTATTTGTTCTTGCTATTTACCCTCTCAAACTGTTCTTTGTTTCTCCGCTCACCTCTGAACAAAGCTATTTACAAGGCAGTGTTCCTGGTAGTTTGGAACATGAGCCTGGTGTCAAGGGCTCAAGATCTGGGGCCACCACACTCTGGGCAAGTGGCTGTGACGACTTCTCCAGTTGTCAAGGTGATGTGGAATCTTGCCCAAGTCCTGCAGAGGAAGAGGCTTCGTTTGCCCTATTCATCTAGGTCATTAAGGGAGACCTCAGAGAGCTCAGTGCCAGCTCCTACTATGTCCTCCTTGGTTGCTATTGAAATATTAACCATATTCTCGAATAGTTTCTTCCATCAACTGTGTCACTCTTAGCTGTGAATGTGCCGGATGATATTTTTTATAAATTTATTTATTTATTTATTTATTTATTTATTTATTTATTTATTTATTTATTTATTTATTTTTGGCTGTGTTGGGTCTTCGTTGCTGAGTGCAGGCTTTCTCTAGTTGCTGAGAGAGGGGGCTACTCTTCGTTGCGGTGTGCGGGCTTCTCATGGCGGTGGCTTCTCTTGTTGCGGAGCACGGGCTCTAGGCACGTGGGCTCAGTAGTTGTGGCTCGCGGTCTCTAGAGCGCAAGCTCAGTAGTTGTGGCACACGGGCTTAGCTGCTTCACGGCATGTGGGATCTTCTCGGCTCGAACCCGTGTCCCCTGCATTGGCAGGCGGATTCTTAACCACTGCGCCACCAGGGAAGCCCTGTCCGGATGATTTTTAATCTATGAGAAATTAACATCATGATGTACAGTAAGTCCCCTACATACGAACCTTCAAGTTGCGAACTTTCAAAGATTTGAACATATGTTTGCAGGTCCAATCATGTAAGTTAGTTCAAGTGTCTGGCATACACTGTCACGTGCATGCATCCTCTACAAGTGGTTGTGCTTTTGTGTACTTTACTGTACAGTACTGTATAGAGTACAGTAGTACAATATCTTTATTTCAAGCCCAGCATGTCCGAAAGCAAGCATAAAAGCAGCAGTATATAGCCGATTGTGTTAGTTGGGTACGTAGTCTAACTTTGTTGGACTTACAAACAAACTGGACTCACGAACGTGCTCTTGGAATGGAACTCGTTCGTATGTAGGGGACTTACTGTACATCATGAAAGGGGAAAACATGCCTTCTTCAATGCTTTTGGGAAGTAGTGAAGATATGTCCTAAATGATAAAGAAATTCTTGAGAAAGAGAGAAAATTCTTGATGATGTTATAATAATATATCTTATACTCCTCTCATAACTCTAAATTACAAAAATATGTTTAAAATGGCTTGTTTATCAAGCCAGAGATGAAAAGCAGGACTAGTGATTAGTAGACATTCAGTTGATTTGACCCATTTTTCACACATGTGATGAGAAAACTGCTTAGGATGTGATTTATTTAAACAAAACCCACGGCTAACATTTAGAGGTGCTCAAATTATTGATTCTCCTTCTTCCACACTTCGTTTACAAAGTTAACTAGAAACTGTGAGTTTGGAGGACTCCAAATTTACATTCCTGAATAGCTGGTTATGGAGCAAAGACTCCAGAGAGCCTGCCTGGCCAAGAGGCTGAGCTGCATCCTGGGGTCCACGCCGCTCCTGCGTAACAGAAATTCACATTCACGTTGTGGCTTGCCAGCCCCTTGGATCACATTTGACATTTCTCTCTCTATTGGTAGCTGGATGAACAGAGAGATAGCGAGAAGTGGGGGGGAGATAAGAGAGTCAAGCTCATTACTAGGTTTGTCCCTTTTAATTCTGTGCTTGAAGATTACTTTTAATAGATTCATCAGAATTGAAAATGAATATCCTCACCTAAAGGTCATCATTATTATGTCACCAAATAAATCACATTTTTTGTAATGCCGTAGGGAACAAATGTGTTGACTATATTCTGCCACAAAGCATAGCTTCTAACCATGTTTGTGATTATGGGTGATAGAATTACAGGGACAGTCGAGAAAAACAGTGCATCAGAAAAGGACCAGAATGCTGGCACCAGCACATGTTGCATTGTCTCATTGCCATTCATATGATACCTTGGTATTTTCAATGCTTTTACCATGTATATATCTAGGTATTTATCTTAATATTTAAGGAGTAGAGGCTACCGATTTACAATTCATAGTTCAGTCCTGGCTTTTTTTCCTAAGGCTTATGGGCAAAAAGAGGTAACAGTGTCCAAAGGACCAGCACTGGCTAATGGCCACTGCTTATCTTGCTAAAGATGGCAGTGGTGAGGGGAGTTGTATTTTCTGGAATTGTTTTTCACATCTTATTTCTTTGCCTCCAGAATTCTATGACTTTAAAAAATTTTATCAAGCCTTGAAAACTATTCTGTAGTTTAGCTTCCCCAAAAGGGAAGATATAAATGTTGACTAGAAAACATTTGTTTCACGCCAAATATTTGAGTCCATTTTTCAATTCAATTCTAATTCTGCAGTCGCCCTCCAAAAGCAAGGGCATCTGTTTTAGGTCCTCCTAGCATCTGTTATTGGTGGGGGGGTGGTGAAGAAGTGGATGAAAGCAGAATTGACATCTTGTCAGGTGTTCAATTACTCTTTTGTGTTTCTCTGAAAATATTTGTTTGTTTCTACCTTTGCCAAATCTACTTGTTGTTCCCTCAGAGTCATTAAGAAACAATGCATGTTGCTGTGCTGTGTGAAGCTTACCATGACTCTGAGGTTTATGGATTCCCAAATCCTGAAGAGATACAGGTCTTGTTGGTAGCATTTGAACAGAAGATTGAAAAACAGAATGACTTCATGGGAGTAGTTCTCTGTCAGGAGCAGCAAAAACCCTGGTGTTACATTTAAGGGAAAGAACAGCACAAAATCTGAGTTTGAAATGTGATTTATGCCAGGGAAATCACAAACTGTGCATGGGATGTAACCCTTGAGACAAGATGGAAACACAAAGCTTCAGTCCTAAGCAAGGTTTCTAAAAAAGGAAAGAGTAAAATCTATTCCTGCACTTGCAGCTGCAGTTCCAAGTGAACTGACTGAAAATCTAAACAAAACCAATGTGAAATTCATCCGGAAGCCAAGGCTTTCTATCACCATGTCTGGCTCAAAAGTGAGTTGTTATAGCAACAGGAGAGAAGTAAATGAGCATTGCACGTTGTAAAATTACGCCTGCTTCTGTTCTAAACAGCACTGTCCATTCAGTCAAATGAGCGCGAGTCATTTAAAGGAGAAGAATTCCATTTTAATTGTTAAGGCTGTCACCAAACCCACCTTTAACACCCAAAGTTCATTTCAATTAACCTTATTCCCCAAATCGATATAATAAATTCTCTGGCAGGATGAGACCGAGCAACGTCTTATCTGATGAAGATGACCTCGGGAAAATATGGTGCCATGGATTTCTGCGCTGGAGAATAGCCAAAGTGCTGAGTGGCCCTGAGCTCACGACAGGGTACACAGATCCTTTCACCTCTAAATCATTGTTTTTAATCCAGTATAGATTGGAAGCAGGCAAGAGACCTTGCTTTTTAACACTTGTTCGCTGACCTGTATTAAATTGGATGTTGATCTGGGTCCAGCTTCAAATAGATGTCTATACTGTGGACATTTTCTGAGCCCCACTGACTTCCAAGAAACTAGGCTGATTGAGATTGGAGAGGCTTTTTGTTTTTGCTTTTGTTTTTTCCACTCCTGTGGATAGCCCCCTCTACAACTGCAATGGAGCGTATTGTAGGGAGATTTCTTAGATCAGTGGTTGTGTCTTAGTCATTTTATAAAGAGCCTATCACAAGGCTAACACATTTCTATTTAGTTAAGCATTTATAATTATCAATGTTGCAGATTATCGCATTTAAGTTAATTTGTAAATATGTAAAACAACGAGGGAGGGAGAACCAGCCCTTAGTCCCTAAGAGCGACCTTCCCTCAAAGCCTGAGGCAAATTTTAATTATTAGCTATAACGGATGTGTATAATTAGCCTGGGCTAATATTCCCTAATGCCTTTCTATTTAAAGACACAGACACACGATTAACATACCCAGACAAGTTTGCAGTTCTGAGAAATCATCTCCATTTTAGCATGAGAAGCAGTAAATGAATCAACAGACTGGCAATTTGGGACTGTAAGGGGCATTCACACTCACCAGAGGGGTCCTGTTTCATAAACAACAGGAGAGACTTTAGCCCCTCCTGACACCCGCCAACCCCCATTTGTGAAAGTGGGAAGTGTTACACCTGCCCCTCCCACTTCCTGGGCCTCGCTGGCATCGGTAGAATTGGCCTGCTCCTCTGCCCTGCGCCGCCGGGTGTCCCGACATGGCTGATGGTCTGACTTATCCAGGAGGATTTAACAGAAAGAGAGGTGCTCTGGCCCCTGCTCTATGATTTTGATTAAGCCAGCCTGGGAGAGGGGCCAGGAACCTGAATTTTTAACAAGCTCCACCAGTTATTCTGATGAGCATCAAGGCTTGGGTACCAATGCCGAGTCACTAAATCTTGGGAGGAGTGGGGGGCCAGGAAGAGGGAATTGCATTCCTTTATCGATGAAGTCAGCCCCAGACACTGGCTGGGACTTCTGCAAAATATCCTGAAAGCGCTTCATCCAACCCCATGTGTTTCTCTTTCGCAGGCAATCCTCCCAAGATATCTAATACTTACATTTTCATAAACTCTGGAGTAATTTTATATAATTCTGTAATTTCTATAGAGGAAATAGACTAAAACCAAGTCTATATCCTGAACCACCAGACCCTTCATGATCTCCCCTGTCGGAAACTTCTTTTTTTTTTTTAAAACATTTTTTATTTCTTTAATGTTGTATCTGTTTTATTTATTTATTTATTTTTGGCTGCATTGGGTTTTTCGTTGCTGTGCGTGGGCTTTTCTCTAGTTGTGGCGAGTGGAGGCTACTCTCTGTTGCGGTGCGCGGGCTTCTCATTGTGGTGGCTTCTCTTGTTGCGGAGCACGGGCTCTAGGCACGTGGGCTTCAGTAGTTGTGGCACGTGGGCTCAGTAGTTGTGGCTCACGGGCTCTGGAGCACAGGTTCAGTAGTTGTGGCGCACGGGCTTAGTTGCTCCGCGGCATGTGGGATCTTCCCGGACCAGGGCTGGAACCCATGTCCCCTGCATTGGCAGGCGGATTCTTAACCACTGCGCCACCAGGGAAGCCTCGGAAACTTCTTATAACTTCTTCGGCTCCTCATTCTGCTTCAGCCAAACTCTTGACTGCTCAAAGTCTTTGTGTTGTTGTTCTGCTCTGATCTTTCCCCAGATCTTTGCTTGGCCGCCTGTGTCTCATCCCTCAGATCCCCCCAGCTCATAGATCACCTCCTTGAGTGGTCTTCTCGGGACACTCCATCTGGAGCGGGCTCCTGACGCGCTACCCACTTTCCTCTTCCCCCACGATGGACTTTGCATGACAAGACCACAGCCTCCCTGTTTCTCAGTCCTCATTATACTCTGCAAATACCTTATGTATTGTTTGTGTGTTGATTGTTCTTCTTCCTCCACTAAAGTAAGTAAGTCCATATGGTCAGGAGCTTATGGTTGCGACCGTGGCTGATGAGTTGTAGCCACCACCTATATCTTACAGCCAATTAGGCCACTGGCTCAACGACTCTGAGACTCTCTCTACCACACCACAGTGGACAGAGATGTGGCCCGATCTTTCAGTTTCACTTTCGTGCTGGCAGAACAGATGTCATTGTTATGAGTGTATACATTCTGAATGATAAATGAAAGTAACTATAAATTGAGAATTCCGAGTTTCATTTGCGTTCACAGGGCATTTAGTCCTTTTGTTTTTCTTCTTGTTATAGGAAGAAATTCATTTCGGATCATTTCCCATCTTAGAGTCCTGTGTCTTCAGCCCAGGGACGTTCTTATCCTACACTGTAGTTTTTATACTGACCCAGCAGATCGATTAACAAAAATAACCCTAGATGCACATACAGTTAAAATAGGGGAGGAATGGAACAGATTGGCCACCTGTTATCTGAACGTGTTTGTTAGATAGTAGGTGCTTCTAACGCACAAACCCCAAGGCTCCCTTATTACACAATTTGGCATTAATATTCAAGTTATTTTAAATTCAGATTTTCTTCAAACATCCCTAGTAATCTCCCCTTTTTTTATTCTTCCAAAGTCTTGTTCCTCTTCCCAACACCCACCTCTGAGTCCAGATACATTTTTTTCCTTAAAAAAAAATTTTTTCTTTTGCAAGAGAACTGCAAAAGAGTTGACACTTGGCATGTGGTGATTCAAAAACTACACTGTCCCTTCTCACCACCCCTGATGTCTTTGTCTGACAAAATCCATATGCTGTGTGATCACCATGGCAACTAAGAGGGATTGTAATTGCAACCCTGGAAAGCTAATTTTTTTCACTCAAATTGTGGCATACATTTAACCTGTCTGAAGTTTCAACAAACCATCTTTTAATGACAAGTGTTTTGAAAGGTCTAATTTAGTGTGTTTGTTTGAAGGCCCATTTCTTCCTTTTTTAAACTTAATAAACTAGCTCTAAAAGGGGGAGCAGGAGAAGCTGCAATATCTTCTGACCTTACCTTACAAAATTATACCTGATCATTTTATAGCAAGAGATTCGAACTGTGTGACTCCCTCGGAAGGGTACACAGACATCGGCATCCTCAGACCATGTAGTAAGAGTCAAACAAGGCTCTACCGAAATACAACTCTGGAGACAAAGGGTTCTTAAGGTCCAAGTTCCAAACTCTTTTCTCCCAGCTGCCATTAAGGAAATGTTGCCTCCTCTGTGACCAATGACATGAGTATTCAGGCTTAGTAGCTATTAAATTGAAGTTTCTCATTTAATGAACTTTAGCTTAGGTTAAATATTCCTGCCGTGCTTCTGGTTCCCAGTCACTGCTATAGTGGCAATTTTATTTTTCTGGATGGACGAAGTATTACTTTTGGAAAATCATATGGTCTCAGTCATCAGACTCCCCTGGGATATGTGAGGCATGAAGTGACTGATGAGGAAGCTTTAGAACCTAGTTCTGGCCCAACCAAGAATTACAGGCATCACCAGCAAAGAGGCTGTGCTCTGGCCACCAGGAATTTTGTGATGTTGAAGAAAAAACACAGGAATGGAATTTAAAAGACTTGGATTCTAGTTCTGGCTCAAAAAGCTTCCAGTTGTGTGACCACAACTCAGTAATATAAAGTAGACAGCTTCACAGCATGAGTTGTGTGTACCCTCAAGTCCAGGCCTGCCCAGGTCTGCCTGAAGGATGTAGGGGTAATCTGACATGAATCGATCTGCCTGAGGGACAGAAACCTTCCAGGGAAGACCTCAGCCTACCAGAAGGGAAAATGAGGCAGCCCAGCAGGGTCCAAAGAGCAAAGGGTCAGCAAGGAGGGGAAGGGAAGCCTCAAACCCAGCACAGTGTATCGATTAGAGCACGTCCCCACTCCCACACATACAAATCCCTCCAACGCACCCTGGGTCCCCTGTCACAGCACACCGGACAGCAGAAACCGACCAAAAAAGCAAAACAAAGAAAAGAGCCTTTTTGCTAGAGTGACCGCACCCCCTGATTTGGCTGGGATCACCCGGCTTTACATGCCTGCTGTCCTGGCTAAACTTTCAGTCACTTCTCCTTTCACTGTCGAGTGTCCTGGGTTTTTTTTGTTTTTAATTTTATTTATTTATTTATTTATTTATGGCCGTGTTGGGTCTTCGTTTCTGTGTGAGGGCTTTCTCTAGCTGCGGCAAGCGGGGGCCGCTCTTCACTGCGTTGCGCGGGCCTCTCACTATCGCGGCCTCTCTTGTTGCGGGGCACAGGCTCCAGACGCGCAAGCTTAGTAGTTGTGGCTCACGGGCCTAGTTGCTCCGGGGCATGTGGGATCTTCCCAGACCAGGGCTCGAACCCGTGTCCCCTGCATTGGCAGGCAGACTCTCAACCACTGCACCACCAGGGAAGCCCCAAGTGTCCTGGTTTTGATAATGAAGTATGTGGTCACATGCTTTGTGGTGATGTTTCTGTAGGTTGAAGACGGCCAGGAGGTGGTGCCACTTTGCAGAGTGTGTAACCATATAGCACCTGGGGGTGAATGGAGGACCCCTCCCCCATCCCCCTCCCCGCCCAGGTGGCCGGTGATCACCGAAAGAGCGAGCTGAGTGAGAACTAGAGCAGTTACGGCTGGGAGCACAGCGCAGGACCGTGAGGGGCCGGCGCCAGGACCGTCAGCACCCTCGGCAGAATGGGAGCTGAGGAGAGAGGCCGTGGCCGGATGGGGGGAGGGCACTGAAAGGCCAGTGCCTGGGAGAACATGGACGGTGAACCCTGCAAGCCCCTAGATGTCATGGGGAACTGGGTGGAGGCAGAGAACCATGGTTCTGCTGTAGTAAGGTGGCAGGACTGTGGGCCGCACCTGTCCTGGCTCAGGAGCCCTCACGCGTCTTCCATCAGGCCCCCGGGGCGACTGGAGAGGCACATAGGATGTAGGATCAGTGTAGGGGCGATGGCGCGGGCTTCGCGCTGCTCTTGGTCTTTCAGACATTGCTCCCAGGGGTGGTCCTTCACCTGGTCCAGCCACCACGCTCATTCCAGGCAGGAATCCCTTCTTGGGTACCAGCTCCTGAGGACCCCTCTGGTCCTTCTTCCCTCCCAGTCTCCTGCCCACAAACCGGGGGATAGCTCAGGTTTGGAAGAAACTATCCCCTTTTCCTCCTTCCGGTTTCTTCTCATCTAGACATTCTACCTAAGCTCAGGAATCCCTTTTCCCTCTGGCCTTAGATTTCATTAAAGACTAGGAAAATGTGTAGACTAATTCTGGGCACACTCCCTACCGCATGGCTCCCCATCACTAGAACACAGAGCCAACTTCCTGTTTGAAAGGAGGAAAGAGAGATAGGAAATTATAAAAGAAAAATAACTTACGTTGGTTTTCTATTGCTGCTGTAACCAATTACCATGAACTAAATGGCTCAGAACAATACAAATGTATCTCACAGATTTGTAGGTGAGGAGTCCTGGTGGGTCCAGCTGGTTCCTTTGCTCAAAGTCTCATGAAAACAAAATCAAGGTGTCTGCCGTTGTGGGCTCCTATCTGGAGGCCCTGGGCTTGGATGGGGGTGGGGAAACATGCTTTTAGGCTCATTCATGTTGTTGGCACAGATCAGTCCCATGTGGCTGCCCTTTCCTTCCTGGTTGTCAGCCCGATGTTCTTCTCAGCTTCTAGAGGTCACTGTGTTCCCTAGCTCATGACCCCCTTCATCTTCGAAGCCAGCAATAGTGGGTCAAGTCCTGCGTACATTTTGGCTCTCTCTCACTTCCACTTCTGTTACATCTTTCTTTGCTTGCAAATAGAGAAAGTCCTCTGCTTTCAAGGGCTCAGTTGATTAGACTAGGCTCGTCCAACAATCCACGATAATCTCCCTGTTTTAAGGCCCATAACCTTAATGATATCTGCAAAGTCCCTTTTGTCATGTAACATAACACAACATGGTGTGTCATCAGAGGGTGGAGGTCATGGCATCCAAAATTCTGACTATCCACAAATTTAATATCTCAAAACAGTAGCCAGTCACACCACTATTCTTGTAGCACCTTTTGAAGCCCAGTTAAAGGGAAAACCCTGAAGAAATAAGCAAGGAGATGTAAAATGAAAAGGTCCACATGCTGAGGTGGGGATCAGATGAGGATTGTGAAGGGTTTCAACAGAGAGACTGCTGTACCTTTGCAGGCAAAACTGGTGGTATAGATCCATTTCCCTACAGCCCTTGTCCAAAACTTGCATAATCCCTGCAGGAGAGGCCACAGCGGGCCCCAGGCAGTTCCAGGGGCTACTGAGAGCAGTGTGAGCCTTGCATAGGGCACCTTATATATCAGACCAAGCACACCAAGCTCTGTCCTCATTCCTGAAGGAACAGCCCAGTAAGAGAATGGAAGGACAGAGCCACAGGAATCAGAAGTCCACAGGACACCAGAGGGAAGGGGTGTCAGAATGGGAAGGAAGTTTATAAAAGTCTTTGACATCATTTTTTAGCAACGTATATGTTTAAATGGCCAGGATTAGAGTGACTCTAAGCAGCTGTGACATCCTAATTAGCCTTGATGACTTTCTAGTACTGAAAGGCCACTTTAACCTTACTGTTGGCTGATGATCTTGGCCTGTGTTTTCAGAAATCACTAACTGGCAGGACAGGGTGCCCTCAGCTGCCGTGATGGCACTGAACCAAGTGAGTTTGAGACTCAGATAGCCAGAAAACTCAGCGCAATATCCACATTCTTTCACTTGAGTACATAAATTAGAAACTTGAAAGTGGAGGCCAATGTGTTCTCAGGACAGTTATTAAAATTACTTTTTCAGCATTCTCTCCAGCATTACCAAGTTGTTTTTGTTGGAAAGAAAGTAATTCATGTTTCAGATCTGCTGTCATTATAAAAGGAGTCACAGCTACAAGTCTAGACACTTATGATTATTTCACAAGGACTTGTCCTTATGAAATAATCATTGTTTTATGCCAGCTGTAGTTTATTGATCTGATATGTGCCTGAAATTATTTAGATAGGGGAAATAGGGCTTTCTTCTCTTTCCAGCCTACAGAGGAAGATTGTCCTAGACTCCTGAAAATATAATAAGCACCTGATATTGGAAACACATTAGGGTTATAGTTTTTATTTATTAAAATCAGTTTAAAATATGCTCCAAATTCAAAGTTTATACTCGTCTCCCTCTTCTTTGTAAAGTAAAGAATTTTTCTACAATTGTCTCCAGTTGTTAGTAATTTTTGTTTCTGCAAAATAAGGGAGAAGGAAAAGGAGGAAGAGGGGGAGAAGGGAAAGAAAGGGGATAGGGAAAGGGAAGGGAGAGGAGGGGAGGAGGAGAGAAGCAGAGGGAGAAGACATTCTTACAGTAACCTGGACTTTATTGATCTCCTATGAGCACATAACTCGTAGGAGGGAACACAGGAGTTGAAACATTTATGACCATGACTGTGGGGTCACCAGCTAGTGAAGACAGGCCTAGAGGAAAAATTCTTATGTTCTCTAGCCTCAGCTTTTAATGGTGCGTCCATGATTCATTGTCTTATAACCAAATAATTTTGGGGGATAGTTCATGGCAGATGTCTTTGGCTATATATCATTTTTATATGCTCTAGGAATTGCTTCTTTCTATCTATTTTACAGATGAAAATGTTAAATGTAGCTTTCAGGTGCTAATGTACTACATCTGTTAACATTGATAAGAAGGTATGTCCTCTGTGACTCAATATTAACCTTTAATATTTATTTTATTGCTTATGCAAGATAATTCAGTGAACTCCATTTCCTGTCAGTGTATGTCAATGATATTTTTCATTGCTTTGCCTTCCTAAAACTATCTGTCTGTTGAAGGACACGGTAGTCAGCCCTACTGGGGTATGAATATAAAAAAGAGTCCTGTATGAGAAGCTGATTTATCTTCAATGCTTTCCCCAAACACCGGAATTTGCCAAAATTAGATTTGGGACATCCTTTTTGCCCTATGTGGGGTGTCTCTTCTTTTTGGTTAATTGCAGGAACAGAGACCTAAAATGTTACCTTTTCAGTGACTCCCAGTGTGTCTCTAGAGATTTGTTACGTATTGAATAAAAAGCCCTGCCCCAATCCAAGTCGTAAAGATAGTTCCTATGTCACCTTTTAAAAGTTCTGTAATTCTATGTTCCACTTTAAGTCTTTAGTCCACCTGAAATTGATTTGTGTTTATGGTGTGAGGTAAGGATCTAATTCCATTTTTTAAATGCCTAATTTTTTTATTGAAAAGTCTTGCTCTGCCCTCTAATCTGTTGCACCAGCTCTGAAATAAGTCAGATCTTCCAGATGTGTGCTCCCCGCCACCCTATCTTAATATATTTCATAATAATCCCTGAGTTCTCATAAACTTAATTCCCTACTCTGTTTTCTCATTTTAAAAACTATATTAACTATTCTTGACCCTTTATTCCTGCATATACATGTTAGAATCTGCTTATTTTATTACACACACACACACACACACACACACAGAAGGAATCCCTGTTAGAGATTGGATTAGAATTTTGATTGAAATTGAATTAATAGATCAATTTGTTAAGAATTAGCCTCATAATTTTGAGTCATTCTGTCTCTGAACAGGATATATCTCTTGGTCGGGGGTAGGGGGGGTCTTTAAATTTTTTCAGTAAAATTTTAACATTTTCTACATAAAGTAGAAAAGCAGCTGGATTTATTTTGGGGAAATTTATATTTTTAATACTGTTATAAATAGTATCTTTTAAAATTAAATTCCTTGATGTATAGAAGAAATGCAGTTGGTGTTTCTAGACTACTCTAAGGAACACAAATTATCCAGAAAATTCACTAATCTTTCTTAATAGAAGTTAATGTGGGCAATTTGTGATGTTCTTAACTTAAAGGGAATATGTTTATGTATCCTATTGAGTATAGTCTTTACTTTTTTTTTTTTTTGGTAGCTACACTTTTTTCCTCTATCCTTATTTTGTTAAGCATTTGAATGTTACCCAGTTTTTTAAATGAAATTATTGAAATTACTATGTTATTTTTCTTCTTTGAGCTGCTAATGTGATAAAATATAGTAATAGATTGTTTTACGTTAAACTACCCTTGCACTCCTGAGATAAACACAACTTGGCCATCTTTTATATTCTTTGCTGGATTCAGTTTGCAAAATATATTTAAGATTTTTGCATCTATTTTGTATTAACTAGGCTAGAAACTAAGCTGCTCTAACAAAGACACCTAGCATAGAGTAGCATGCATAAGATAGACATTTACTTTTCTCACTGGTAATGGTCTAGAGTCAGTAAGTGGTTCATGGCTGGCAGGGCAGCTTTGTGTACTGAGTACTTGGCTTCCAAGTCCTATCACTTCTCAGCCAGTTAAAAGAGGGACAGAGAGTCCTGAACACAGTTCCTTTTTTTTTTTTTTGTCCTTTTTTTAAAAAAGTACTATTTTTTTTATTGCAGTATAGTTGATTTACAAAGTTATGTTAGTTTTAGGTGTACAGCAAAGTGATTCCGTTATACATATATATATAATCTATTCTTTTTCAGATTCTTTTCCATTATAGGTTATTATAAGATATTGAATACAGTTCCCTGTCCTATCAGTAGGTCCTTTTGCTTATCTATTTTATATATAGCAGTGTGTCTGTGTTAATCCCAAACTCCTAGTTTATCTCTCCAACTGCCTTTGGTAACTATAAGTTTGTTTTCTATGTCTGTGAGTCTATTTCTGCTGAACAGCATTCTTAAAAAGATGACCAGAAAATTGCCCTCCTCAAACCCATTCACATCTCATTCACCCAAAGTTAATTCCATGACTATATACAGCTGCAAGGGAAGCAGAAAAATATTTTCTCTGGCTGGGTAGCCATGAGCCCAAGTTATATGGAGTTCCATGTGAATTTCTATTACTAAAAGAAACAAAAGTAGGTGGATAGTTAACATTTTCCAATACATATGGTCATGAGAAAGAATGAACTATAATTTTCTTTTTTGTACAGTCCTTGTCTCAGATTTTGACATCAAGACATCATGTTAGTTTCTCCCCCCACCACCCAAAAAAGTGAGTTTGGTAAATATTGTCTGGTTTCCTGCTCTTTGCTATAATTTGGGTAAATTCATAACTTAAAAAAAATTGGTAGAACTTATAGGTAATAAATACCACCTGGTGTTTTCTTCCAGAAATAATTTTATTTAGTGATTCCAAATGTTCAATAGATATTGTACTATTTAGTCTTTCTATTTATTCTTGAGTGGATTTTTGGTGTAGTTTTAAAAGTAATGTGTCTATTAGCATAAAGTTATTAAAAATAAACTCTTGCTATACTTCTAATCTTTTGCTGCATCTGAGTTTACTTCATCCCATCTTTTGGATTATAACTTAATTATCTTTTCTCTTTCTCTTTTTTCTATTTGCTTCTAAAACAGTTTTGTAAATTTTATTTGCTGTTCAAGAATAACTTCTGTCTGTCTCAACCCTCTCTGTTGTGTGGTTTTTATTCTACTCGTCTGTTCTCATTTTCTTTTTTCTGTTTTGTTTGCTTTTATTCTGATGCTCTTGTACTGACTTCTCAAGATGGATGCTTAGTGCATTCATTAAGTATTACTTTAGCTGCATCCATATGTTTTGATAATTCAGTATCATCATTATAATTTTGTCCTAAATATTTTCTGATTTTTACCATTTCTTCCTTAACCCTTGAGTTTTTTAGAAGCAAAATGCCTCTTGTGTAAGAAGAGGAAGTAAGAAAGTGTTCATATATCTGCTATTCATTTCAAAAAGAAACACAGGAAAGGTAAATGAACAATGTTCGATTTCAACAAAGTTTTTAACCTATTAGTCGTCGTGGGAATCAGAGAAGAAGAAATTTGGGAAGTAGTGACATTTCTCCAAATATACCTCTTTTTTTAAAAAGTTTCACTTTTGGAAGCATGTTCATGTTCTACATATTCAAAAAAATAAAACTAAATCAACATCATTGGGAAGAGAGGAAAAACTAAAACTGAAAGCAAACTGAAACAAACGAACCTAATTTTAAATGAATTCCATAAGCACATTGAAAGAACATCAAAAAACTCTCAATTCAGGTAATTTAGGAGCACAGTATTCGACTATATACTCTTCCTCCTGGGCAAGATTGTGGAACAAAAACTGCAAACATACCTGGAAATCTTTTTAGTTGAGTTTGTTTTTTGTAGTGGCATAGATAAAACAGTTCTGAAACCATTTAGTTGTATGATAGGATCCAACAAGTGTGTGAATGTGTTCATGGGAGATAGGTCTGTCACTATAAAAGAAGGGACATGCAGATATGGAGTGAGACAGGGCAAGAGGGAACTACATGGGGATGGACTGGAATGGAGCCACCAGTGCAAATTCATGATTTCCACCATATGCATACATATGGGTAATGCATGTAGCATGTGCGTGATCGTACACGTATGTGTGCACATAGGTGTATGTTTGCCTGGGTGTGTATGTATATGCAGATATTTCTAGCTCTAGTCACTGAAAAGAAGCAAAGACACTCCCATAGCTATGAGCGCCCCTAGCACCCTGGTCTTAGGTTCTAATTCCATGCCTCACTAAAAGGAACCACGGCTCTGCTGAGAAATGGCTGACCCCAGGTTTTCTTTAACTGAAAATATCTTTACTTGCCTTTGTTTTTGAAAGATGTTGTCGCAAAACCTACCAATTTAGGTTGACATGTACCTTTCTCTCTGCACATTGAAGACATTCATTGTTGTTACTTTTCTGTTGTTAATTCTGAGAAGTAAATGCTCAATCAAATTGTTAATTTTTGTAGGTAATTTGATCCACCCCTCTTGTTTTTAACAAGTTATTTTTGTCTTTGGTGTTGTGCGATTTGCAACCATGTGTTAGGTTTGTTTATTTATACTATTCAATATAAAAAGTATAAAACAGTAATTATACTATAAGTAGTATAAAACTGAGGCAATTCTTAGCCATTAATTCTTCAAATGTTGCTTCTGCCCCATTTTCTCTTCTCCCAGTGGATTTGCAATAAGAAATATATTTGATCTTCTCACTCTGTTCTCTACGCTACTTGACTTATCTTTCATACTTCCCATCTCTGTGTCTCTCTGTGTTTTGTTCTGGATAATTTTTCAGATCTAGATTCAAATTCACTAATTCTCTCTAAGCTATATATAAAAACTCTTAGCAACTGAGTTTTTAATTCCAAAAGCACTTTATATAATTTCTGGAAGTTCTATTTTAGTTATTTTTCAAATGTTTGGTCCTTTATTTGTCTCTCATTTTACTCATGTTTTCAAACTTGCTGGATTTTATATACATACTAAACATGATTATTTATATTCTGTGCTTGACACAATACCTGAAAACTTTGCAAGTCTAATTTGACCGCCTGTCCTTTCTGAACACTGTGCTCTTGGTGCTCTCCGTTTTGTGATTTTATTTGCTTTCAGTCTTACGAGGGAAAGGTAATTTCTGTTCCTCCCTTACACTGAGCATATAGGCCATTCAGATGCCTCCTTTTGTGGGATCTCTTATTAGTGACCTTGGGTGGACTCTGGCTTTCATTGTCTCTTGCCCAGTATGTTTCATAAGATCATGAAAGCCAATGCTCAAGTTCATTCTGATGGCAAATGCCCTCCAAGCCAAGCTTGTCTTCAGTGTGTGACATATCTCTTTAGGTTCCCAGTTTCACTGGGTTTTAGCCTTTCAGTCATTAACTACTTTTAGTATTTTATTTAGAAATTTTTAGTTGTTTTCAGCAAGTGGGTCAATCAAGGTATTTGGTCCACTATAGTGCTGGAAACTTCTAGAAGTCCCCTCTACATATTATAAACAAGTTGATAAATTTCATATATTACTGCATTAAAAAAATACTTAAAATGAAAAGCTAGAAAATCACTGACTTAATCTAATATGCCCCTTGTCGCTGAAGGAGACATATAAAGAAACAATAGTAGCAATGCCAGGGCTATCACTCACTTCTGACCCTGCTCTAGTGCTTTCTGTGGCTGGGGTGCTGGCAGAGGGGAAGGCAGTGGGATTTAATGCCCCTGTAGAGTGGAGTTCGTACATAATCTTTGTTGGGCACATAAAGACACTTTATATTCTGTACAATCTTTACTACCTTGCAACACTCAGACCCAACTTTCATTCCAGGTGCATTCGTAAGACAAACCCTAAGTCTGAGAAATTCACCAAAAATTAGTGACACACACAGACACTTGGATTCTACCAATTATAATATTTAGTTAGACTGCTTTTTTGTTAAATAATATCTCCAGAGCGTTAAGTAATAGAAATAATAATTAAATAATATAACTTGAAATTTTTCCATGCAATATTGTCTTTGCAAATGTGTGTTATCCATTGAATGGTTGTGCCGTAGTTTGACCAGTGTTTCATTTCTAGCACACTCATGTTGCTTCTAACTCTTTGCTCTTACAAACTGAGCCACCTTGAATGCCCCTGTAGTTCTTTACTTAATATGTTTAATCATCTGCATAGAATAAATTCCCAGAAGTTAAGTTGTGGGGTCAGAGGGCATGCATATTGAAAAGGTCAATATATCCTGCCCCCACTGGCTTCTGGAGAAGTTGTGTCAATTTACCTTCCACCAGTGGCCCAAGGAACTTCAGGGATGGAGGTTGGCTTTTTAAAGGTGACATATTCTGGTTAATTTCTAGTAAAAAATTATTGCACCAGATTTTGTATCTGGCTCCTTCTCTAGTCTAAACTTGATAAAAGGTGTTCTACAGCACTCTCAGTATTATGCCTACTTAAAGATCTTACATAATATAGGCCTCCCTCCCCTTTCATTTATTTGCAAAAATTTAATATTGTAGTATTAATGCAGTTTCTTAAATTTCTCTAGATCCATCCACGTCTCTACACATGACGCAATTTCGTTCCTTTTTATGGCTGAGTAATATTCCATTGTATATATGTACCAGATCTTCTTTATCCATTCGTCTGTCAATGGGCATTTAGGTTGCTTCCATGACCTGGCTATTGTAAATAGTGCTGCAATGAACATTGGGGTGCATGTGTCTTTTTGAATTATGGTTTTCTCAGGGTATATGCCCAGTAGTGGGATTGCTGGATCATATGGTAATTCTATTTTTAGTTTTTTAAGGAACCTCCATACTGTTCTCCATAGTGGCTGTATCAATTTACATTCCCACCAACAGTGCAAGAGGGTTCTCTTTTCTCCACACCCTCTCCAGCATTTGTTGTCTGTAGATTTTCTGATGATGCCCATTCTAACTGGTGTGAGGTGATACCTCATGGTAGTTTTGATTTACATTTCTCTAATAATTAGTGATGTTGAGCAGCTTTTCATGTTCTTCTTGGCCATCTGTATGTCTTCTTTGGAGAAATGTCTATTTAGGTCTTCTGCCCATTTTTGGATTGGGTTGTTTGTTTCTTTAATATTGAGCTGCATGAGCTGTTTATATATTTTGGAGATTAATCCTTTGTCCGTTGCTTCATTTGCAAATATTTTCTCCCATTCTGAGGGTTGTCTTTTCATCTTGTTTATAGTTTCCTTTGCTGTGCAAAAGCTTTGAAGTTTAATTAGATCCCATTTGTTTATTTTTGTTTTTATTTCCATTACCCTAGGAGGTGGATCAAAAAAGATCTTGCTGTGATTTATGTCAAAGAGTGTTCTGACTGTGTTTTCCTCTAAGAGTTTTATAGTGTCCGGTCTTACATTTAGGTCTTTAATCCATTTTGAGTTTATTTTTGTGTATGGTGTTAGGGAGTGTTCTAATTTCATTCTTTTACATGTAGCTGTCCAGTTTTCCCAGCACCACTTATTGAAGAGGCTGTCTTCATTGTATATCCTTGCCTCCTTTGTCATAGATTAGTTGAACATAGGTGCCTGGGTTTATCTCTGGATATTTCTATCCTGTTCCATTGATCTATATTTCTGTTTTTGTGCCAGTACCACATTGTCTTGATTACTGTAGCTTTGTAGTATACTCTGAAGTCAGGGAGTGTGATTCCTCCAGCTCCATTTTTTTCCCTCAAGATTGCTTTGGCAATGCAGTTTCTTAAATTATTATTTTTTTTAATTTTTTTAAATTCAAACAGAAAGTCACAAAAAATTACAATCATCCTCATTAGTTCACTCAGTCTTAAATTATTGACACATTTTTGTTTTGACAAAACCCCAACCATCACATGGCGACTAGTAGCCTGTGGCATTTTTATAATGAATTAGAGCTAAATAGCATTACTGCAACAAATGAACAGATGTTTTCTATTGTTATCTCCTTGAGTTATTCTGCTTGTCCACAGACCCACTAGTGATGACTCATAGCGAGTCCCCTGTAACTAATGGGAATTAGTAAGGGATATGGCTTTTTTGACACTTATTCTGCTTGGATTTGGTCACATGAGAATCCAGCAATGTGATTTCTAGCAGATAACATTGAAAGACTGATCTTATAAAGTAAACAGGCGGTTGGCTTCCTGGCGTAGTTTTAAATTTGTTTTCACTTAATAGGACAGAGGATTTTTGTTCATTAGATCTCTTGCTGTCCCTGGTTAAATCCTTCTGCCTTACTGTTCCTGCTTTTGACGTTACACTGTGCAGAATGGCATTTCTATATAAAAAGCTTTTGGTCAGGGGGCAACATACCAGCTAGTACATATTTGAAATGGCTATTTCTTTCTCACTATGAATGGAACGGTATTTTAAGCACATGTAACTCTTTCACAAGCTAACATCTGTCAGTTGCGCTGTGTACAACTTCATCAGCTGGGAATTGAAACCCATTCATAACGCTCCTGTTTGCAAACTTCTGTCATCAAGGCTGTTCAGGTTGTAAGTTCTATTGCAAAGAGAAGCAAGAGCTTGAATGCCAAAGAGTGGCTCCAATTTAAGTTAACGCTTGAAAATTGCAAGGGAGTGGCAATTGCTTGAAAGCCCTTTTTCTGAGTGAAAGTTGGGAAATTGGGATGTGGGGCTGGGTTTGAATTATTACTGACCTTATCAAAACTTAACTTTTCTCAGACACTGATGGATTCTTCTGGTGGTTCAGATTGTTCATTTGGTTACAATGAAGGTCTTTCACAGAGCTTTTATGTTGATTTTCTTTGTGGATTTGAGCCTAATGGTATGAAGAATATTGAGTCTATACAGGGTCCATCCCATAAAAACTGAGTCAGAGAAAGGAGGCAGATAATTACTCTTAATTTGGTATGAAATTGCGCACAGAATCCTAAATATAAATGTGACCTGTGAAAATGTAGCAAAGAGAGAATTTATACACTGGGAACAAGATTTTAGACAAAATACTTCTGCATATTTATTTAGGTCCTCTTACCGTGTCATTTGTATAATGATATGTTTTTATTGTAGAATTACAGCCTATACATTTTTTGTTGTTCTTGTCCTTTGGAAGAAATTAAATAGTTGTTTTCAACGAAGGTTATAGAATTGATTTAAGTAACGCCTAAGAATTAGAGCAATGCATAAGAATCACCTGGGGGATTTGTTTAAAATGCAGATTCGGAGAGTGGTGTCCCCCATGATTCTAATCGTTATACCATGAATGGAGCCTAGTAGTCTACCTTTCTAACAAGCATCCCAAGAAATTCTGATTTTAGTGATCCCCAGAAAAACACTATTAAAAAATACGATTTTAAAAAAGATAAAACTTAAAGGAATAAAACTCAGTTTTACAGAATATATAAATGGGAATCTTGTTTTCCTGTATAATTTATTTTTGTAATAAAGGGATGTGACTACAGTCCTGATACCTTAAGAAGTAAGACAGATATACTATGTGTGCACATTGGGGGACCGGGGCTCCTTGAAGGCCACCCCTGCCTGGGATTTAGAGGTGACCTTACTAAGTCACTGTCCTGTTTTGTCTCTCTTTCCTCCCGTCCAAATGGGAAAAGCGAGCAGAACCTTTCTTCCACGTGGACATGCTGAATATAAAGCAAAACAATCTTGAGGCTGATTTCTCAATCCAAACTGGTGTCATTATATCCAACACTTGGATAATGCTTAATTCTTTCCAAACTGTTGAATTTAATAGACCATAATCACAAGTGTACAAGCTTTAAAGTCAGACCCTAAACTAGATCATTGTAGCCTCTCAGAAGCTTTGAAGGGTAATGCAGGGTCACAGTCACATTACATATAAACCAACCCTGAAAGATATCACCTTAAGTGTTGCCAGAAAAAGAAATCTCACAGCTTCCCTTGGCAGTTTTTTGTTCCAGGGCTTGGAATCTTTCAACGGAAATCTTTCTGAGTTCTTAATCCAAGTTGTCTGTGCCACATCTGGCCTGTTCTTGAGAGAAAGGGAAAAACTGCTCGCCACAGCTCACACACGTTTTTCCATACACTGAAAAATGTTAAGCTTTTTCTTGTTCTTATTGTTGTTTTAATGCAAAATACGAAGGCAGTTCCTTTGGCCTTTTCATAGGAAGCTTCAAGAAACTATCTATAGGCAGGGACAAAATATAAACTCCATCTATATTTTGTCCCTGCTTGTTTTCATTCAAGGCTCTTAAGTGTAATTTGAGGATGACGATGACTGTTGAATGTAGAATCTTTCCTGAAACTTTCTTTCTGTAGTTGAGTAAATGTTCTTGGAGGCCTTTCAAAAAAATCTACTAAGTTGATCAGGAAATTGTCTTCATTAGTCCAGTAGTGTGACCTCAGCAAGTCAGTTTGATCTCCCTGGCTCTCAGTTTTCCCCAAATGAGGGACTTGAGGTAGGTGCTCTTGACTGTTTCTTTACAAAATCTTGAAGTTGTTTATTGTAGAAATAGGATGGAGTTATCGCAGAGTAATTTTGTGTCCATAAAGGACTCCTTTTTTGGTAAGTGCAATGTTGGTTCCTTGCCCTTTTTGTTTTTTTTTTGTTTGGTTTGGTTTTTTGGCCATGCAGCATGTGGGATCTTAGTTCCCTGACCAGGGATCAAACCTGCGCCCCCTGCAGTGGAAGTACAGTGTCTTAACCACTGGACCGCCAGGGAAGTCCCATGTTTTTTCTAACATAATATCTCTTCTGGTGATGAGGATCGTCTCTTGTGAAAGAAAGGAAAGAAGGAGGGGAGGGAGGGAGAGTAGAAGAAACAAAAGGGAGGAGTGGAAAGAAGGAAAGAAAATAGTACAGGTGAATTTCCCTTGCTTCTCACAAATACACAGGTGAAATTTCTGCCTGTTTGATGCCTGAGCATATCCTGTACCTGAGGGCAGACTGACGTCCTAGGACTGTTTCCTAGTGTTTATATATATATATACACACACACACACAAAATATATGTAATTTATACATATATATATACACAAAATTAGGAGAAAAAAGTATATATATATAATTGAGTCTAAATAAAACAAAAGGCCTTGTCCACCAGATTCTTCATGGTTTGTGGGACCTCACTCTCTGCTCCAGGTCCTTCTAAGACAAGGTATTTGATAGATCTATGCTATTTCTTTTGTTGCTCCTTTATTCAGCATCCATTTTTATTCATAGATTTAAATTTCACAAATGGCATGAATAGCCTGCTAAGATTTGTCTTCATACCTTTCATCTTTTTCAAATGGAGAAACCTGGAGGTTTTACTGGAGGCTGTACCACAGGACCACCCTGTGTGCGGAGACCTCAGTGTGGCCCTTGAAGAATGTATTGGCCTAAACCTTTTTGATGTTCCTATGATTTTAAAAGATACTTAGGTTACATCATTCCCTGTCACAGAATGAGCATATAGATTAGAAGCAACTTCTAATCCATATGGTCATCATGGCCCAGTAGACACCATTTCTCCAGAAATAGTAGGAGAACTAAAGATGGCGTGGATGGGAATGTCTGCAGATCCACACAAATACACCATTTTCTACTCACACTGTAGAGGGTTACTCTGGGCTTTGCTTTCTAACTCCAGGATACTGAAAACTGATTCCAAAGGAAAGTTAACTCTGGTATCAAATCATTTGAAACTGATTCCTCGAATGACCTGACAATTCATATCCCCTGCCATCAGACGATCTAGATAATTGAGAATTCTTGACAGTGTATCTCTAGAAACAGTGCATGAATGAAAGTGCTGATGGACCAGCGTGGGACCCCCTGCTTCTCACCAGGGAAGGTGCTCCTCCTGCTGTGCCTGGACCACTGCAGACCCATATGAGCATCTTCTCCAAGACACTTGGGCATTGATTATTTGAGCTAATTCCCTGAGGACTCATCTGAGCCATAAGGTGAGGGAGAACAAATTAGGAACCACATAGTCTCAGGTAGCTTTGCATGATCTTTCTATAGCCAACGTTAGAAGCCAAAAAGAACCTCCAAGAAATGTGTGCCCTTACTGGGTTAAAAAGTGTTTCCTTTCTAGTCTTACTAGCTTAATCCTCTTTTAGTTCCTGAAACCTCCTTTACTTCCTGAAACCCAGTGCTGCTGTGATTTGTCGTCAAAGGGTTGTATTTATGTCCACATGCTGAATATTTGAAAGTCTGGTTGCCTGTTTTACTGCAACCTGACAAAACAGGTTCTAGTAAGAGCTCAAGAGCTGGTTATTGTAAAGTTTCTTGTTTCAGCAAGAAGTGCACAATAAGAATTTTAGGCTTGGGGTTGTACACAGACCCTTAATTGGTTATTATTATTATTTAGTCCAGATTTTTTCCCCTGGTAACCTATATCTTTGAATATTCTCTGTGGGGCATGTAGAAAAGAAAGGTTAGCACTCTTGTTGGAACTTTATGAAAGCAAGAGCTATAAATCACCTACAAATATACAGCCAGCTTCCGGGATGTCGCGTCAAAACAATATGTCTAATATTTCATTGTTGTTTAAGGATTTAGCCAGACAACTTTTATTCACTTTAATGAATGTAACTGCCTACTCACCACTGTGGAAATTTCAGGGTTCGAGAGTGTGAAATGCTGCATTGATTATGCAGAACCTCAGTCAAGGCTATGTTTTTTTTTCTACATATTTTATGACATTATTTTGTCTAGACGTTTACGTCCTTGTTGCCCTCAGTTATAGGATTTATTACCAAATCGCTTTAATCAGCTATCTCCTTCATTCAAAACTCGGTGTCCAAAAGAGCTTAAAAGGATGCAGACTGTCCATCTTTTCTCTCTCAGAATGTTGAAGACACAGGCAAGTGTGAATAAAGTAAACAGTGTTTCTTAAACTGCACATCATGTGTCTTGATTAAAATATTCAATACATATGGGGATCCCTGTAACCTTTCCAATCATCACCTCAGAGCCCAGTCATGAAAACTTAGCCAACTACACTACACAGAGCATTTCTACTTAGCCCCAGATACTATAGAGGTAAACTTAGGCTTCCTCTACCATTTCTATTCTCTGTGTTCTCAGACAAAAGTAAGACAGCTAAATATATTCTTGGGTTCCAATTTAGGAAGAGTTTGGGGATACCAATTATTAGTCTTAACACTATAAACAGTCTTCCTTTTAAGAAATTATGTCTTAAATATAATTTCAAATAAATTCTCTAACTTAAAAAATTATTTTATGAATACCCTCTTCTTAAAATTAAATATGGTGATGGCCAGTAATATTAAATCCTTGATATTTTTGTGAGTAGGCTGGCTACAACTGTGGAAATCAGGATGATTCTAATTCTGGCTCTAATTTAACAGGAAGTCAGTCAAGATTACTAATTTAATGCCTTTTATGCATCATAGTTACTAAAATAGTGTCCATTATTTTAGCTATATATATTATAAATAAACTATATATATTATGTTAGCAATATATACATATAGAGAGAGAGCGCTATATTTAGTATCCATTATTACGTTATGTTCATAACCACATTTCTAATTCACCAAGCATTCAGCCTAGTTGACTTTTTTTCTCTTTTTAAATGAACTGCTTGGGTTAGAGGCTCTCTGAGGTCCATTTCAGCCCTAAAATTTTATGATTTTGTGTTCTATGAGATAAACTGGCCATCTCATCTTTTATATGATCCCAACTGCTAACTCAGATGTAACCTTTCCCTCACTCCCAATCGGAAACATTGAAAATATTTTATAGATGGATCAGCTTTTTAAACTCTAGTGAAAGGAAGACAAGAAGAAGAAATCAACTCAAATTCAGCAGAAGAGAATGACATTTAAAAGACATTCTCAACTTGAAGAGATTTGAGACATCTTCAAATAGCTCCTATGAAGTTATTTGTTGTGGAAACTCCTGGAATGAGGCTATCTAATTTTAAATGGTTCAAGATGAAGTTTCATCTAGTTTGGTCTAGAAAGTAAAAGTCTATATTATATCAAATCACCTGGTCTGACCTAGGCAATCTTGTGGAATATAATGAGTCCAATAAAATTATGCCATAAAATACTTACGGAAACTGGGTTTTTTTTTTTAAACACTTTTATTGATATGAATACTGTGCCGGCTCATTCATTTGGCCATTCTTTCTAAGAGATACTCACCATCAGCATCTATAAATGGATTAATTCAAGTTATTATATTGGGTTGACCAAAACATTCATTCAGGTTTTTCCATTTTTCAAAAATGGAAATGGGTTTTTCTTATGCAAAAACCCGAACAAACATTTTGGCCAGCCCAGTCATAAGAATAACTAATCTAAGAATGTGCCAGGCACTATTCTGAAATTCTGACAATGGTTCTAATCTGGGTACTATTATCCTTCCCATGAAAAGGAAGGGAACAAGCAGAAAAGTATGTGTAATGGAGGGAAAAGCAGCTATGCCCTCCACCATTATCATAGGAAGGTCTTTATTTATTTATTTTTTGAAGTATAGCTGATTTAAAATATTATATTAGTTTCAGGTATGCAACATAGTGATTCAATATTTTTATAGATTACACTCCATTTAAAGTTATTACAGCGAGTTCCCTGGTGGCTTAGTGGTTAGGATTCAGGGCTTTCACTGCCATGGCCCGGGTTCAATCCCTGGTCGGGGAACTGAAATCCCACAAGCTGTGCGGCACAGCCAAAAATAAATAAATTAATTAATAATAAAATACAAAATAATGGCTATATTTCCTTGTGCTGTACAATACATCCTTGTTGCTTATTTATTTTATACCTAGTAGTTTGTACCTCTTAATCCCATATCCCTAACGTGCCCTTCCCCCATTCCCTCTCCCCACTGGTAACCACTAGTTTGTTCTCTATTTCTGTGAATCTGTTTCTGTTTTGTTGTATACATTTGTTTGTTTTCTTTTTTAGATTTTACATATAAGTGATAACATAGCATATTTGCTTTCTCTGTCTGACTTATTTCACTAAGCATAATACTTGCTAGGTCCATCCACATGGTTACAGTAACAGGATTTCATTCTTTTTTATGGCTGAGTAGTATTCCAGTTTATATATATACTACATCTTCTTTATCCATTCATCTGTTGAGGATACTTCGGTTGCTTCCATATCTTGGCTATTGTAAACAGTGCCGCTGTGAACATTGGGGTGCATGTACCTTTTCAAATTTGTGCTTTCATTTCCTTTGAATATATCCCTAGGATATATTCATATATTACATATATTACATATATTCATATTGTAATTCTATTTTTAGTTTTTTGAGGACCCTCCATACAGTTTTCCATAGTGGCTGCACCAGTTTACACTCTCACAAACAGTATTCTAGGGCTGCCTTTTTTCCACATCCTTGTCAACATTTGTTATTTGTAGACTTTTTGATGATAGCTGGTTTAACAGGTGTGAGGTGATATCTCACTGTGGTTTTGATTTACATTTCTCTGATGATTAGCAATGTTGAGGATTTATTCATGTGCCTGTTGGCCATCTGCATGTTTTCTTTGAAAAAGAATTGTTCCTTAGTTCCTTCATTCATTTATTCATTTTTTTTTTTACTTTTTAGCACTGACTGGTAGAGCTACCCTCTAATTCCTCATTGGTTACTTCCTAGAATCACTCTTCATTCTAGTACCTGTTCCTCCCAGGAAAACGGAGCTGCACCAACATAAAGCCTGGGGTTATTACCACAAGTCCTCTTTTCCTCAGTACAGACTGTCTGGGACATCCTCACATGTACTTTACATAATTCCCCTTTGCAGTTTCCTAGCTGGAGATCCCATATGAAGTGAAAGAAGAAACTAATTTCCTCCTCAGATTTCTGTGCTCCTGGGAAACTTTCTCTTGCACCATTTTTTAATTAGACAGCCCTAAGCCAGGAATTTCTGAAATTCTGTTTCTTGATGTAGCTGACTCTGTTTGGGGCACACAGAGATGGTCACAGAGCATAACAGTTCTGTTGATCTGTTTAAGGTCTGGCCAGTTCTGCTGATGTGTTTAAGCCCTGGTGATTTCCTTGTTGCCAGGTCCTTCCTAAGTGGACAGCAGTCATACTAAAGGGGAGTTTAGTGTGGAGGCAAGTATCCATGAGCGACAAGTCCAAGGCTATCAAATTACCAATTTTTCTGCCACCTAAGGTGAACCTGAAGCCTAGACCAAAAGAAAGCCTATTTTCTTAGTTCTTTACATGATTTATAACATCCTTCTTCCTTACCACCCCCAACTTGTTATCCCTTTTTTCTGGAACAGAATTAAATAATGGATACCATATCACAGGCATTTCCATAAGGTTAAGATGATGTAACCTGTTTAATAAGTATTTCATTAGGGAGAATAAAAAAGGTAAACTGAGAAATTCCAGTAAAAGTTTGTTATATAATTTTAAATGCTTTAGAATAAGGTCACAATATCCTGCTTAAAAAAAGATCCGTCCTTTGTGGAAGATGTTATTAGTGAAGTCCTTGAAGCAAGTGGTAGAAAATGGCTTTTTCATTACTTCAAAGGCAGTATTAAAGGGCCATGAAATTCAAAGCTCCTGGTTTTATCACAGATATTTTTATGTCAGGATTTAAATATTTTCCTACTCGGCATTCTTCTAACCAATGTAGTTTTATAGGAAAGAATTGTTATAATTGGCTTGGATCATAGGATGATTATTAAATGATAGGCATCAATTAAACTGATATTTAAATTGAGGATATTCATATCAGATAAGAGGAAAGTATGATTATAATACAGAAAATGTATAATCTGCTTTGGGAGTACGCTTTAAACCATGTGATTATTTGTTGGAATATAAACTGTCACAAAAATTCTTCTGCCTATTTCCCCCTTGCTAACTGTCACTAAGCATAAATAAAATGTTTCATACATATTTTCCTTAATCTTAATATGATTATGGGTGTGCTTTATGTAGATGATCATGTTGAGGCTGTATCTCTGAGGAATAAAAAGAAGTTTCAAATGATAACCCAGGATCACGCTTGTGAATGCAGAGTTGTCAATGCACTTGAATTCCCCAGAGTTAACCTTTCGGTTCCTGGGGTTTTGACATGAGTTATTATCATCGCATTGGCACTAATATAATAATACAATCATAAAGTGCTTGCTAAGGATTTAGGAACTTAGCAGTTGTGTGTATTCATTGCTTTTATGGATATTTTAAAAAGTATAAAACCTGTTAAATAGCAACATTTGTAAGTTTAAAGTATTATTTTCTTACCTACTGGAGATCAGAGAAGCTCAAAAAAATCAGATTCACAAATTTCAATATTAAAACTTTCTTGAACAAAAATACTCACTAAGACCACAAAGGGATTATTTCATCATTTTCATACATCTTTTCACTTGGAAACTCTTGAAAATAGGAGAGTTCTTCATTTACGTGTGTCTCTGTGCCTGTTCATCTACATCTAAAATATGAGCAGATGCCATTTGGGGTTTTTTGGGGTTCTTTTTCCTATCTCTGTAATCTGGTTCTTACTGGCTGTGTCTCCAGGCATTGACAAGCAGCCGGGTACTGTCCATTGGGGCTGACCGTCCTCTAGCTCTACATGGTAAGAAGCCATTGGCCTACATTTATAAAGGGAGTCCCATCCTTCATACCAGAGTTACTGCCCAGAGGTAGTTATGTGATCCAACTTTATCCAATTAGAGTGAAACTCTGGATTTTTGTTTAATGATAAAGAGAGAAATCTGCCCACTACCCCTCCAATCTCACCGCACAAGATCTGGAGAGAAAAGTATATATGCTGAGTTCTAACTGCAGTCACCTTATCAAGGGAAGCCGACCTGCAGATGAAGCTAGTCCATAAAATATGGAAGAGCAGGAAGAACCTGTGGAAAATGGAACTATATCTCTAACTGAGCTGCACCCAAAGGCCCACCTCTTCACTCTCAGCTACATGAGCCAGTTAATTCCTTCATGATTTAAGCTAGATTGTAATGATGTTCTATTATTTTTTGTAACCAAAAGGCATCCTACCAGGTACAGAATTTGGTGCTAAGAGCAGTATTTTGCTCATCACAGATCCCAAAATATCGAACTAACTGTATCTAGGCAAGCAGAGCAATTTTTCTATGGTTGGAAGTTGACAAATCTTATTATATAGTCACAAAATAACTAGTTAAATGATTTCCTGCTGTACCTTACAATAGATTTCAAGTGCTAGCCAAGATTGTACTATTCAGTGATTTAGTAGGAAAATTTTCAGCTTTCACTGAAGTCCTTTGAGAGAGACAAGATTGACCTGAAACTAATCAATCTGAAAGAAAAGAAAAAAAGTAATATGGCTTTTCTAAGAGAAGCCCTCTCTACAAGTGACTTTCCTTCCTAAATGGGTAAAAGTCTGGTTATCTGGAGACTGACTGGTTGAAAAGTTAAATTCTCTGCCCCAAGATTAGGTCAGTTGGAGCAAAAGCAGGAGGCAGGGGCTATAACAGGAGGTAAAGCTATATCTGGGGAGAACCTAATCCTTACTCCTCTCCCAGTAACTGGAATTCCCCAAGAAACTCCAAGCCAAGGGTTAGGCTCTTGTTCATCCCTAGGGTAATCTCCAGGCTCTTATAATCTCATAGCTAGACCCCCAAAGTGATGCGGGCCCGGAAAAAGAATTCTCCCCAATGTCCATCTTTGGCATAACTCTACAAAACAAAGGATAGGGAAGACAGTCCTGGACAATAGGACTAAGGTCAGCAAGATGGGCCAACTAAATCATTCAATCCTCATGCAAGGCAGGGACCACTCAGTGTTCTGCCCAGCTGGATATGAAATGCGCTATGGACGAATGACCACTCCGTGTTGCTTCCTATTCTCCTTTTTACACATAAAATTTGTATAGTAGCTTGCCATCCTCTCTCCACCATTGTATGTTGGAGGAGGGCAAGTGATGGTAATTTATCATTTGTCAACTTGTGACCGACCATTGAGAGTTATATCGGAATTTGATTTAAAAATAATCAAAAGACTTCACCTAGAAATCCTGCACTTGAGTTGCTAGTAACTGGAAGAGACTTGATCGTCTCCCTTTAAACTAGTGGTTCTCAACTTTGGTTGCTATGCAGAACCACCTGGGAATTTTTAAAAAATTCCGATGACCAGGTTTCACCCAGATGAATTAAATTAGAATCCTTGGGGGAGGGACCGAGACATCAAGTGATCTCTGCATGCAGCCTAGTTGAGAACCACTGCTTCCATTTAGGGGCGGGGACTGGGGGAACTTGGATATAGGGAAGAGGGTGTGTGTGGTTGTTGGTTTAGCAAAGATTGCAGTGGATCTTTGTGCTTATTCCTCAACTCATTTCACTCCTCTCCTTTTGGGTACCAGCCATGCTCTCAATTGACCCCGTCCTAACTTTAGTGGATCATAGGAATACATGGGTCTTACTGCAGGTATTGATTCAGGAGAAGACACTTGACCTAATATGTCCCAATTAGAGTAAAGCTCTGGACTTTTGCTTTATGGTCCGGAAAGACAAAATATGAAGGAAGAGTATCAGTATTGATTGTTTCTGGACAAAATTAACTCCCAGAGAATACGAGACCCTGGATAACTGCAGGAAAAGGGTGTTAGAGCCCAGAATATACCATAGCTGAAACCTACCCTACCTCTGAATGGAGCCAGCAAATTCGTTCTATTGGTTAGGACAGTGGGAATTAGGTTTTCTCATGCATGTAACTGAAAGCATTCTAACTGATAGGCCCTTTAGTGGACATAGTCAGTGCTCTACTAAGATTGCCCTGGATTCCTTTTTCTATTTTTCCCCCATTTCTTCTGCTTCCAATGGTCTGTACCTATGACACTCCTCTGAGGACGACTTTCAGGCCACTAGAGCTGCTTTGCTTGTTTGCTCAGAGCTAGAAGTACCTTCACATCCTCCCCAGAGCAGACCTTAGCCAGAACTGCGAGACCTTAGCCTCCCAGTACACAAGCATGAAACCCAGCATCCCTACCTAGAGTTGAACAAACCGTGAGCCCCCTGTGGGATATGTACCTTTGCTGCACTTCTTCCATTCCTTATCCGACATAACCAACATGCTTCCCAGTTTCTCCTGGGGGCAATTCCTTCAAAAAATGACTTGAGCACATATCCTTACTTGGAGTCTTCCTCTGAAAAACCCAAACTAAGGCACATGCTGAGTTCTATGTGCCAAGTTTTATGTGGAGCACGTAGCATGGGATTGATAAATGTAACTAACTGGTTCAACAGCCGATAGCCTTCTCTACAAATATTGTCTCTTATTTTACATGTCAAATGAAATACCAAAACATATTTAGCAATAAGACACACGACAGAATCAAATTTTAGAGTGAAGTCCAGAGAGGTGATCTAACAAACCTGTCATGTTACACATAAAGCAATTGAAGTCTAGCGAGGTCACGTGATTCCAAGCCTCTTGACCACTTAGTGGCAAGGCCAGTGCTTGAAGTCAGTGCTTTTCTGGCACCATAGGCAACTTGTCTATTGCTGCACCTAACTTGATTTCAAGCCTCTTATTCAAATCACATTTTCTGTATTTAAAGACAAATTCTTTACTCTTCTTGTATGCCGAGGGGTGTCCCAATAGCTCAATTGTTAAAGCTGAATACTATCTATAAGAATGTGATAAGCATAAGTAAGTGATTCTTAAACATATGAACCATGGAGTTAGGTAATTCCTGAGCCACAGAATAGACTAGAACAGGAAGAAATGTGACTCAAGAAGATAAAGGTCATAGACTGTGTTCTTAACTTATTCCGGAAACATAGTAGATACTCAAATATTTGCTGAATAAAGCATAGTGAAGTTCACAAAGACATAGGGAAGAGAGATTCTAATGTCAATGGTAGAGAAGAGGTAGGCACACCTGAATTAAATTGGAACAGAGAAAATAGGCCTTATGTGGAAGAGATGAAGGAGTTTGTTACTCTCCTCCTGCCCTTCTTCTTAGATCTAGAACTCAGGAAGTTGAAGAGCCTTAAGTTTGTTCCTGGGTGGTACATCTGTCATAAGGAGATTGATATTTCAGCTATTTACCCTGTTTATGTGTGTGTGTATGTGTGTGTGTTTAGTGTGTAGCTTTCCGTTATTCTACAGTTCTAATAAGGTCTAGGTAAAGGTCTGAGCTGAGCCATAATGCAGTAAAGAAGGTACTACGGTACTACTGACCTCTCCTGCACTAGCATTTTAGATGAGATGCAGCGTTTCATGACCTGGAAATCAACAGAAAATGACAAGAGTTTTGAAGGAGAGACAATCAAGGCACTTGTAAATTTTGGACCTAACAATTGGGACCATGGTCTCCACTGCCCTTGGTCTTTACCACATGGAGAGTATCTCTCCGCTGTCATCTTAGAGCCCTTGGATTGTGTTTTGTTAATAATCACACTGATTTTCCTTACATAAACCCAGAAACATTTTTATTTAAAATAAACATAGATAATGCCTTAGTTTAGTGTAGACATTTAGAAAGTACTTTATAGTAATCTCAAAGACTTTGCTAATCAAGTTTGTATAGGCTTGGATAAGGTTTCTATCCTGTCTCAAAAAAAGATAATCCAAAGCATATCTCTTCATGGAGGATAATCTGAGTCAAATTCTGATCTAAAAAGAAAAAGAGAGAGAAATATTTATACACATATATGGATTGTTAAAGGTTACATAGATAGGAGCTTTAAATGAAATTCCAGAAATGTCAGCTTTTTTTTTTGTTGTTTGACTAAGAAGATAAAATTGCACTGTTGATAGCATTCTAAAATTCTCTCTATAGTCCTGACCACATACTAAAAGAAAAAAAAAGGTCAAGAGGAATTGGGGAAGCTTGCCATGAAATTAAGCTTTGTTAAGTCACCTATTTTATTCCAGTTACCCTTTTACCTGATTTCAATCTTATCTCAGGTAATCTTCAAAACTACCTCCTAAAAAAAAAACAAAAAAACTACCTCCTAAATAATATCTTATATATGAAAGAAAACACTTCTACAGTAAAGTAAAATAACTTGCACAAGGTAGTAAAAATGGATTTAAAACCATGTTAGTCAAGTCCAAAGTTACAGGGAAAAAATGAATAAGTGAACAAGGCTAACAAATTGAAAAATTCAATGAATAATGAAATATCTTTTTGAAAAACTTTTTATAAAAGTAATTATTATTTGGAGGAAAATAAAATCTAACTTTTGCATTTTGTTATATACTTAGAGGTGAAGGTGATGCCTTGAAAGCAAAGTACCTAATACATGATCATTCAAGCTGGAAGGGCTGATGGTTTGCTGTAGGATTAACCACCAAGTGTTGTTAGGTGTTCCTAGGCCAACGGATGTACATAAGGATGCAAGACATTTGGGAGCCTGGGCCAAGGTCTTGTATTTATGGAGTAGGCTCTGTAAATTGACAGAATGTGCCCTTGAAAGTTGATTAAAGTGAAATTTTCTTTAGGAACTCCATTTTTCCATTGACTCTTACTTGAAAACAAGAGTTATATTCAGTTAATCACCAAATATTTGTTGAGTGTTCATTCAAGGCACAGTTTTCATTAGGTTTTACAAAATGGAGATAGGCAAGAAAAACAACAATCAGACTAGTAACCTGAAGAAAAGAGATCTGGCTTTATTTGGTGACAGAGTCATTTTAGCCTCTTTGCACAACCATTTCTAGTTCTTCTTTCTAAACTACACAAACTCAAACCGTAGCTCATCATCCCTATTCCTAGTCCCCACCTCAGGTCATTTAGATTTAACATCAAGCAGAGCCTGTTCACTGCAAGAGACAAAGTATGAGAAAGTGAAGATGCTAAGACTATTTGTTAACATTTATTTATCACTTACTATGTGCCGGGAAATGACCTAAGGTTTTAAGATGTATTAATTGACTAAATCCTAATAAACAACCCTGTTGGTGGCTATTTTCATTATTCCTCATCTATCTATGAAGAAACTAAGACACTATGATACTATTATGAAGGAATAGGTATATGAGACAAGAATTAATAAAGATAGGTGGGGTAAAGATAGAGGTAAATTTTTAGATGGAAAGGAGAAATTGAAAGGATTATCTTTATCTTCTCCATAAAGTAGGAGGCGATAGGAGAAGGTGATGAAAGGGAACTAAAAATTGAATGTTATTAGAGCTTGGCACACTGATATTAGGCACTTTACATAAAGCATTTACCTACTGCTTACTATAACCCTTCCAGGAAGGTACTATTACTCCCATTTGACCAAAAAAAAAAGCATCTGAGGATTTGAGAAGTTAAGTTGTTTACCAAAGGCCACACAGTCTAGGAACTCAACACTGTCTGCCGCTAAATCTTGGTTCTTTCCCCTGTGCCATGTTACTTCTCAATTCTCAAATTGGTGGGAATGAGCTTGGGAAATTAAGAACAGCACACGTTTGGAATAGTCACTGGGGGAAATGAAACTCACAGCCAGACAGAAGTAAACAAAGAATTGCCCAGTCAGTCTGAGGATTTGAGATTGCAAAGTGTGATATTAAAATGGAGTCAGTCTGGGTGATTAATTGACTCCTGATAGGAAGGCAGTATGCATGGCATGCAGTTTGGAACCGCTGGAGATACAGAAGTAAATAGACTGGTCCAACCACCACTTATAACACTGGTGTCCACAAACACCTAGAATACAAGGCAAGAAATTATATTTGATAAATGCCATGAGAGAGGAATAGAGAATGTCATACTTCATTAACTCTAATTCAAAAATTTCACATTTTAACACCTCAAAATTAGGATGCATCTTAAAATGGGTAGCATCTTTCTTCACCAATGACTAGGTAGCTCTCATGACTTAGTTGTGATTGTCTGCACATTCTTGAACTTGGTCGCATTGTCTTCACTCCAGTTGGGTTGTGTTCATTGTGGATACTACAGGTACTGATTTGCATATGCCATTTAAAGTGTCTTCTTAAAAAGTACTCTATGATTTTGCATTGAAAAAATAATTGTACACATAGAGGCATGGAAATAGTGCTGAGAGGCATATATGATATGTTAATGAAGCAAATATATTAATGAAGTAAATGTAAACACAAGTTCATATTTCTTATGAAGCAGCAAGGCAAATGCTTTACCTGACCTATGCCCACAAGTCGATGCAGCTAGTTATGTTTTGTTATTGAGATATCTGAAATAGGATTGCCAAGTACAAATCAAGCAACTCAGCTAAAGGTACGAGAAATTGCCGGATGCCTAGGACTAGTTGTATTCTAGTTATCTCTTGCTGTGTACCAAATCACTCCCCAAACTACGTGGCTTAGACAAATACTGATCATTTTATTATCTCTCACAGTCTCTGTGGGACAGGAATTTGGGAAGGGCTTGCCTGGGTGGCTCTGGCTCAAGGTCTCTCACGCAGTTGCAGTCAGAAGGAGACTAGAGCTGTGACAGCAGGAAGGTGAAGCACGTGGAGGCTGCTTGAACATCCTTCTCCCTTATGTAGTCTCAGAGCCTCTCCCTGTGGTCCCTCTCCCTGCACGGGCTCCCTTGGGCTTTGAAATGTCTTGGCAGCCCCAGGGCAGTTGGACTGCTTACATGGCAGCTGAAGGTTTTAAGAGTGAGTAGTCCAGTGGGCAAGGTGGAAGCTGAATCACCTTTCACAACATAGTTTCGGAAGTTATGCAGCCTCACTTCTGCTGCATCCTGTTGGTGACAAGCAAGTCAGAAGCCTGCCCAGATTCAAGGGGAAAAGAATTAACTTCATCTCTTGATTGAGAAGCAGCAAGCTCCTACAAGAGCATATGGGCTGGGAGATATTGTTGCAGCCGTATTTGGAAAATACAGTCTGTCACCAGATGAAAGAAATGTCAACGGAACAAGAGGCAGGCATTACCGATTCATTCATTGTGCAGGACTTAGCATTAAAGCATTGAACTTTCATTGAACTTCCTGCTGACTTAGAACAGAAGTTATCTAACTTCCAGCAACATGTGATTCGATTGGCGGGGCGGGGATGGGGGTGGGGAATGAAACTACAAGGTTATGCTAATTAAACCCTGGTTTTCCTGAAATAAGTTGTCAATGCTAACGGTGTTAAAGAGGTCAAGATCATGATCTCCAGTTATATGTCTTCTAAGTCTCAATGATCCTGGAAGAGCTCATTAGGTAAGTTAAAATAAGAATTCTAAGTGATAAGAGAGCTCTATGCCATACTTTAACTGGCAACATTATTTTTAGTGGTGCATAAAATAATGGTTAGTCTTACAATCCATGGCATCTTTTGCTTTGATGAAGGACAGTAGTGTGATGAAAGCATAAAGTTGGCAGAAATTTCCTCCTCTTGGTATAGTGGGAAGGCCCAGACAAGTGGTACTGGGAATTTTTAGACTTTGGGAAGTAGAAGAGAGACTTAAAGATGAAGCAGGAAGTGAAGGAGTATATTTGAAAAACACTTTACAACCAAACCCCATCCCAGCTACCCAGGCTTTGCCCCATCACTCTATATGTAATTCCTACTATAATCAGTCCTTCCACTTGCTCTTATGAGAGTCCTGCCAATCCTTCCCAACTCCTTGCATGTCCTGCCAACTCCATGTTGCGAAGATTCTTCATTGGTTGCCACTGGAGACAGGTGGGATGGGCTGGCAGAGCAGAGCTTGGTTTATCTGTTTTAGCTGTTGGGATTTCTTATAAGGTTTCTATTGATGAATGGGGTTTACAGCTTAAAAACAAAAACAAAATGTGTCACTGTAATATATTACACACTTGCACGCTCAATCTTAGAGCATACCATTAATTAGCTATCATCCATTCATAGAGTTAACACCTACCTATTAGCATCTTCTTGGTGTTAGGTAATGTGCAAGGCATTGTCTAGTCATGATACACCTTGCTTCATGGAACTAATTGAGCTGGAAATGGATGTATGTTCATTTCTTTTTTTTTTTTTAAATAAATTTATTTATTTATTTGTTTATTTATTTTGGCTGTGTTGGGTCTTCGTTTCTGTGCGAGGGTTTTCTCCAGTTGCGGCGAGCGGGGGCCACTCTTGATCGCGGTGCGCGGGCCTCTCACTATCGCGGCCTCTCTTGTTGCGGAGCACAGGCTCCAGACGTGCAGGCTCAGTAGTTGTGGCGCACGGGCCTAGCCGCTCCGCGGCATGTGGGATCTTCCCAGACCAGGGCTCGAACCCGTGTCCCCTGCATTGGCAGGCAGACTCTCAACCACTGCGCCACCAGGGAAGCCCTGTTCATTTCTTTTGGGCAGATATCTAGGAGTGGAATTGCTGGATTGTCTGGTAATTGTATATTCAACTTTTGTTAATATAGGTGTACCATTTTGCACTCCCACTAGCAGTGACGAGACTGTCAGTTGCTCCACACCCTCACCAACACTTGATATGGTTTGTCTCTTTTAAAAGTCTAGCTATTCTAAGGATGTACCTTAATGTATCATGGCAGTTTTCATTTGTACTCCCTTGATAGCTAATGATATTGAGCATCTTTTCATGTACTTTTTCCCATTCCTATATCTTCTATTGTGAAATGTCTTTTCAAATCTTGTGTCATTTTAATTGGAGTTTTTTTCTTCTTATTGAGCTGTAAACTTTTTTTAATAACCTCTGTTATTGACTTCCTTGTCAGATATATGTATTGTGAATATTTTCTCCCATTCTTTGCTTTGCTTTTTTTAATTTTCTTGATGGTATCTTTCAAAGAGCAAAGTTTTAAATTTTGATTAAGTCTAACTTATCAAAGTTTTCTTTTATGGTTCATGCTTTCTGTGTCACATCTCAAAAATACTTGCTTATCCCAAGGTTACAACAATTTTATCCTATGTTTTCTTCTAGAGCTTTTATAATTTTAGATTTCACATGTAAATATGATTCACTTCTAGTTCATTTATTAAATATGATGTGAGATAACATTTGGGTTTTATTTTTAAATTTTCTCATTTACCTTTCAGCTGTCACTACTTCCTCTTATTACTTCTTCCCTATTTTTTTATACCCTCTACCCTTTCTGACTTGTTGTTTCTACTGTTCTATGAAACTAGACAATCAAACTCACTGGAAGATGAACCAAAACCTATAAAACTGAAATAGTTGAGAAACAACTATTTTAAAGTGCATGGGGATTTCAGGCATCTATTTTGGCAACACAGAAGCCTGATTTTGCTGGCTTTAAGAGTCTCATGTATTTCAGATGGTCACATAATAGGACCTCTGGAGAAGTGACATGCTAATTCCTCTACTATATTATTGTATTTGAGTTCATTTTATGGTGGATAGTTTGTTAAACCCTAGACCATGTATTTTACTATTAGCGATTCTACATGCTGTGCCTAGCATAATGCCAGTCACATAAAAAGTACTTGGTAAATTAAATATGTTCTGGTGACTGACAGCAAATATAAATGACAGTGTTTTAGGCTTACTATTTTCTAGAGCAGTGCAGTGGACTTGCTTTTTTGGCTGTTGTATATTTTTGGTCATGCACTCTCTCCAATGTATGTATATTTGTTTATTGACATATGCATGCATCATTGCAGTACCAAGTTTTTTATTTATAACATTAAAAAATAGAAATTGAAAAAATGAAATAAATCTAAATAAAACTTGTAATATTTTCATCTTATACTCAAATCATATTATGATTTTGTTCTTGGAGACATAATATAGGATTCCTAATTTTCAAATTGGATTCTGAAATTAAGCGCTATAATAATGAACTTTCACACACTGGATTGCTAAATAATCAATAGAGGGAACATGTTTACTAATAATTAGATTATTATATTTAGAACCCATATCAATTAATAAAATTTCATATCAACTAATAAATTTTTTTTGTAAAGATACAATGAATCGTTGACAGTAAAACTGTCCTTTAAAAATGTAATACCATAATCAGTTTTGACCAACCTTTATTTGTTGCTTAAAAAATAAGCATTTCTGAATTGCTTTACTCAAAAATACCAGAGTTGTAAAGAGGATTTCTGTGCATTTCCTATGAAAACATTTGGATACCCCCATCATACATCTGTATAATTATATTTATAATCATTCATATTCAGCATGCGCCTTCTAAATACACCAGTGAAAAATAAAATGATTACTTTTCCTCACATGTTCAGCAGGCACTCTAAATTAGCCAGCTGGTCTCTTGTCATGGCTGAAAATGTATTGTCTTTTTATAAAAAGTGACAGTAAATACTTGCATGGCACCAGTCACTTTATATGCAAGTGGAAGTTCTATTGGTGCAATGACTTATGATTGGAGAAGCGCAAAAAGTGTGTAAAGAAAGAGAATCAATGAGAATAGTGCTTCGCATGCCCTGCAGTGGCTCACAGAGAATAATTCATTTTAAGGAAGTGAAATCACCTTGTTTTATGGCAAGGCAGTAATCTCAAGGTCCACATGTTAAGTTTTTTTTTATTATTATTGAAGATTCAGAAGTCATTTAAAAACGTGACCTGTTAGAACAATTAAATGCACCAACTCTATTCGCAAAAATTGTGTTATAAATCATGATTCATTATGTGATTGTGATCAGCATACGGTGTTAGAAATTCATCTCTCATGATGATTTGGTCCTTTCTGTGTGGTTCCTTTTATGCAATGGAATAGTCCCCACTCCCACTTTTTTTTTTTTTTTCTTTGCTCTATTCTGTCCCTCTACTTTATTTTTCGCTCTATTTTAAACTACCTTATACTTTTCTGGGGCCTCTATTGTAATCTAACTTGTATAAGGTATACAATAGGTATAAAATACCATAATAAATAAAACCATCTTAATTTTCACTGAGAATGTGGACTTAGAGTCTCTCATAGATCATGAAATAATAAACAAATGAATGCTCAGATGATGGAGTTGCAAAGAGGGTGGGGGGACACTTTAGAGATTTCCTACCCTAGTCCCCTCGTTTAAAGATGAGAAACTAAAAGTCGGAAAGAGAAAAACAAATATCGTATAATATTGCTTATATGTGGAATCCAGAAAAATGGTACAGATGAACTTATTTGCAAAGCAGAAATAGAAACACAGATGTAGAGAACAAACTTATGGATACCAAGGCGGGGAAGAGGGGTGGGATGAATTGGGAGACTAGGATTGACATATATACACTACTATGTATACAATAGATAACTAATGAGAACCTACTGTATAGCACAGGGAACTCTACTCAATGCTCTGTGGTGACCTAAATGGGAAGGAAATCTAAAAAAGAGGGGATATATGTATACGTATAACTGATTTACTTTGCTGTACAGCAGAAACTAACACAACATTGTAAAGCAACTATACTCCAATAAAAATTAATTTAAAAAATAAAGATGAGAAACCGAAACTCATAGAGACCAAGAGAACTTGTCAGATAACAGAGGGACAGTGCAGATTTGCCTTATTCCCTGACCACTGCTTCCCTCCTCTGCCTAAGCTCCCTTTGTGATGAAAACCAACTGAATTGTATAAGTGGCAGTCATCATCTTGATGGTTAAACTATTTGTGACAATTGTCTCTTTCCGTGAGAATTCATTCAACCGTTATTCTATGATATTGATTGAGCACCTACCACAGACCAGGACTGTTGAGGATACAGCAGTAAACACAGAAAACAGAGCCCTGCCTTCATCAAGGCAGCTTTCTAGTGGAGTGAGACCGATGATAAACAGCATAAATGAGCAGAGCATGTAGAATGCAAGATGATGATAAGTGTTTTGAAGTAAAACAAGGAAAGGAAATTGAGAATAAATTTATATTTTTGTGTTGAGGGGGAAAGATGGGTAAAATCATGAGCAGTGTAGCCAGAAAAGATATCACAGAAAAGGTGACATTTGAGTAAAGACCTTAGGTGGTTGAGAGCCCTGCAGTCCATTTCCTTCATGACAGTGGAAGAAAGCCGAGATTTTCCATACATCTCTCCTTCATCTTCTGCAGGGACAGTTGTCCATCAGTATCTGCAGGGGTTTGGTTCAGGACCCCCAGGGATACCAAAATCTGCTGATGCTCAAGTATCTTATATAGAATGGCATAGTACAGCCGGCCTCCATATCCATGAACGCAGAACTCATGGATACAGAGGACCGATTGTAGTCAACCAGTTGAACATCCTGACGTCAGAGTTCTTTCTTTTACCCAAAGTATTTGCAGCAATCAGAAGGGTTTCTTTTATGTTGCACATCTAGATGTAAGTGATTAGAACACTGTAACTCTGCCCATGAAAAATGTAGATAGACTTAGCCAGCATTTGAGAGCTGGGCAGGGAAAACTGGATTTGTATCAGCAGAGCCGGGCCCGCTTTTTTATTTATTCTCTGCCCATCAGTTAGGCTTAGTCTACAGGGCTCAGATGAATCACAGCTTGAGAGATCTCTACCACTTGGCAACATTTTATCCTGAGACCTGGAAAGCACAGAACAGGAGAGAAGTCATTTGTTTACTTGAAAAAGAAGCCACTTTCTGACAATGACCATACCCTTGAACATCTTTCGAAAGAAAAGAATTCTCAATAAGCTCAGGAGGCTTAACCGTTAACTAACTTTTATTGTAGGTAGAGGAGGGCTAGCTTTGTGATTGTTGATTTTCTCATGTTTTGCATATCAAAAGAGGAAAAGATTTTTTGATTTAAAAAATTTTAAGAATCTCTGTGTATCTACCATACACAAGAATAAATGTGAGACTTAGAACCAAAAACACTTTATGTATAAATGCATAAACTACACATCTGCATCTAACTATAAATTTCCATTAGAGGCTTTCAGATTTCATTTATGCATCTTAGTTACAAAAATTCTATTTCAGAGGAAAAATATCTTCATGAAATTCCCAATGCCATCTTCATTTATTTATTCGTTCACTTGCAAATACTTATTCAGTGTATATTGCATGCCAGGCACTGTACTAGACACAGTCTATGCAGTAAGTTCTAGAACTACCTTTTCTATATTTTGTGTATTTCCTTATTCCTTAGGCTCAAAATCAGATGCTTATTGGACAAATGCCTTTCCAAATTTGTTTGTGTATTAGTGCATTATAAAATATAATGATATGTGAACTGTGTGTAGTACCATCAATTTTTTTGAGAGGGGAATGGTCAAGTTTGGATTAACTTAAATGTTAAGGGGTAGAGAATTACTATACAATGTAAGTGTACGTCATTTTAGGAGAATAGGCTATCTAAATAAACAAATCAATTAGGAGGGCAGTGATATTATTAAGTAATAAGTTTCAAAATTTTAAATTTCTAGACAGACTCTTCATAATAATATTATAGTACCAAAAGAGATATCAAATCTGATTTCAACCAGAGCATGGATGTTTAGGATTTTTTAAAATTTCAATAACAGGAAGACTTCAGTGATGGAAAGATGGAGTGGATAGACTTTTCCATATAAGGACCAAGAAAAGGACAAAAGACTTCTAGACAATAATTGCTCTACTCTACTTTTGGACTCATCAGAGAATGCCAGCCTTGGCTCCTACTTGTCTCCTCTGAGGCTTGGGGAAGAGGGGAGCTAAGAACACAGGTCCACTGAAAGACTCAAATTTAATTGTAAGATTATAGAAGACTTCTCGTCCCCCATGCCTTAATATCACACCAACAGGGCTCCAGTATAGCAGTGGCCTCCAGCTGAAAGATCTGCAAGATGTAAAATATGAGAAGATACAACTGATAGAACTGAAAGGAGAAATAGACAAACGTACAGTTATAGTTGGAGACTTTAACATTATTCTCTCAACAATTGCTAGAATAACTAGAAAGAAAATTAGCTTAAAATTAAAAGAACTCAAAATACCATCAACCAAAAGGATCTAGTTGGTATTTATAGGACATTTCACTCAACAACAGCAGAATACCCATTCTTTTCAGGTATCCACAGAACCTATATCAAGATGCAATATTATGGCCATTAAACAAACCTCAACAAACTTAAAAGAACTAAAATTATACAGAATGTTTTCTCTGACCACAATGGAATGAAACTGGAAGACAATAACATAAAGAAAGCAGGGAATCTCCAAACACTTGGAAACTAAACAGTACACTACTAAATAACCTATAGGTCAAAGAAGAAACCTCAAGGGAAATCCAAAAAATACATTGAACTGAATGAAAATGAAATTAAAATATATCAAAATTTGTGGAAAGCAGCTAAAGCGGTACTGCGAGTCAGACTTATAGCACTAAATGCACACATTACAAAGGAGGAAAAATTTTAAATCAGTATTCTCAGCTCCCTCCTTGATGACCTAGAAAAAGAAGAGCAAAATCAACTCAAAGCAAGCAGAAGAAAGGAAGTGAAAGCCTGTTTTTGAAGGCCAGAAACCAGTGAAATTGAAAGCAGAAAGTGAGATGAGAAACTCAACAAAATAAAGAGTTAGTTCTTTGAAAAGATAAAATTGATAGAGACTGACAAGGAAAAAAAAGAGAAGGCACATTTGATTAATATCAGGAATGAAAATATAGATAACACCACAGACCTTGTGTATAAGTTTGCGGGGGCTACTGTAACAAAATACCACAGACTGGGTGTCTTAATCAACAGTCTTACAGTGTTGGAGACCAGAAGTCCAAAATCAAGGTTTTGGCAGGGTTGGTTCCTTCCAAGGGATTTAAGGAAAGGATCTGTTTCAGGTCTCTCTCCTTGGCTTATAGATGGCTGTCGTCTTATTTTTCTTCTGTGTTCATCTCTGTCTTCAAATTTTCCCTCTTTATAAGGACACCAGTCATATTGGATTAGGGTTCACCCTAATGACTTCACCTTAACTTGATTACCCTGTAAAGACCATATCTCCAAATAAGGTCACATTTTAAGGTACTGGGGGTTAGGACTTCAACATATGAATTTTGTGGGACAATTCAACCCGTAACACTGTGCAAACAAAAAACTGAGAACAGGGAAGTGTTTCAAAGAACTCTATACACAGAAAATTGACAATTTAGATAAAATAGGCCAACTCTCCAAAAAACACCATCTACCACAATTTACCCAATATAAAAGAAAAATCATTTGAATGCCCCACAACTATTTAGAAAATTGAATTATTTTTTTTAAAACCCAATTCTGCAGGCCCAGGTGGTTTAATAGAGAATTACACTAGACACCAATTCTATACAGTCTCTTCCAGAAAATATAAAAGACCACTTCCCCAATCATTTTATGAACCTAGTAATATCCTGATACCAAGATAATAGAAAAAGAAAACTATAGACGAATATTTCTCATGAATATAGATGTAAAAATTCTTAACAAAATATTAACAAATAGAATTCGACAATATAAAAATCATTATACTCCATGAGCAGTTAGGGTTTAATCCAGAGGTATAAAACCAGTTCAATATAATCCACCATAATAGCAGGCTAAAGAAGAAAAATTACATGAGAAGAAAAACTACAATTGATGCAGAAAAAACATTTGACAAAATTCAACACCCGTTCTTTACTAGAAAAAATTATCTTGGAAAAGCCAGGAATAGAAGAGAATTTCCTCAATTTCTTCAACTGAAAAAGAACATATTTTAAAAACTTATTGACAAAATTTTACTTAATGGTGAAAAACTGAATATTTACCTCCTAAAATCAGGAACAAGGCAAGAATGTCTATTCATAGACACATAGCTCAATGGATGAGAATCGAAAATCCAGAAATAGGACTCACACAAGTTTGCCCAGCACCTTTTGACAAAGGTGCAAAAGCAATCCCATGCAGGAAGGATAGCTTTTTTAACAAATGGTGCTGGGTAAGTGGGCATCCATAGGCAACTAAAGTGAACCTAGATTTAAGACTCACACCTTATAACAAATTAACTCAAAATGGATTACAAACAAATATAAAATGTAAAACTCTAAATTTTTAAGAAAAAAAATGGGAGAAAATATCTTTGACATCTAGGACTAGGCAAAGAATTCTTAGATTTGACACCAAAAGTACAATGTGTAAAAGGGAAAATTGGGGAGAGTGACTTCAGCAAGATGATGGTAGCAGCATTTTTAACACTTGTCTCCTCTCAGAAACATCAATTTGAACAACTAACTATCCATGCCTGAAAATACCTTCACAAGAGCTAAGGATTCTAAGTGCGAGATTACAGCATGTGGGCGGAGCATAGAAATAAGAAAAGACATGGAGAAGGCAGGAAAGACAACTGCACGTTACCCTCATCATCCCTGCAAGCCCACGCAGCCCAGCAAGAGATAGTCACCCTCCTGTGGAGGAAGGAGAGTGAAATGAACACCCAACTTCACCATGGACCCTAGAACCAGGCCCACACCAGTGCCGGCAGGCTCCCACAGACCCAGACTCCTGGCCCATCCCAGTGCCAGGCCAGTCTTCATAGACCTCAGTTCCCAGGAACTCAGGCACTTAGCCTGCCCCAACGCCAGGCTGGCCCACATGAACCTAGCCTCCCAGATGGCTCCCACAGCCCCAGACTCTAGGCAGGATCCCACAGACCCGGGCTCTTGGCCTGTCCCAATGCCAGGCTGGCTCCCAAAGTCTCCAGGCTGGCTCTTACAAATCCAACCTCCAGGCTGCCCCGGAGGCCCTAAGTTCCAGGCCAACTCCCATGACCCCAGGCTCTAAGTTTCCTCCAACATCAAGATGGCCTCAGTCATCCCAGCCTCCAGGCTGGCTCCTGTGAGCCCAGGCTTCTAGCCTGCTCTAGCACTGAGCCAGCCCCTGAAGACCCAGATGCCAGGCCCATGCCAGTTGTCCCCAGAACCTGGTTGACCCCCAAAAGCCCAGGATCTAGCCCCGACCATGTGGACCCAGGTTCCAGGCCCATTACCACAGATTCAAGCTCCAGGCATATCCACCCTGGATCCAGGCACCAGACCTGGCCACTTGAGGACTTCTAGGTTGTCCAATTTGTTGGCGTATAGTTGTTCATAATACTTCTGTGGTGCAGAGCCTCCCATCAAGCCTCTTAGGTAGCCTCAACCACCAGAGGGCAGACAGCAGAAGCAAGAAAAACTACAATCCTGCAGCCTGTGGACCAAAAACCACAGTTACAGAAAGATAGACAAGATGAAAAGGCAGAGGGCTATATACCAGATGAAGGAACAAGAAAAAAACCCAGAAAAACAACTAAATGAAGTGGAGATAGGCAACCTTCCAGAAAAAGAATTCACAATAATGATAGTGAAGATGATCCAGGACCTCGGAATAAGAATGGAGGCAAAGATTGAGAAGATGCAAGAAATGATTAACAAAGGCCTAGAAGAATTAAAGAACAAACAAACAGAGATGACCAATAAAATAACTGAAATGAAAACTACACTAGAAGGAATCAATAGCAGAATAACTGAGGCAGAAGAACGGATAAGTGACCTGGAAGACAGAATGGTGGAATTCACTGCTGTGGAACAGACTAAAGAAAAAAGAATGAAAAGAAATACTTCTGTGGTATCAGCTGTAATGTCTTCTCTTTTCATTTCTAATTTTATTCATTTGAGTCCCCTCTCTTTTTTTTCTTGGTGAGTCTAGCTAAGGGCTTGCTTTTTTGTTTATCTTTTCAAAAAAACAACTCTTAATTTCATTGATGATTTCTATTGTCTTTTTAGTCTCTGTTTTACTTATTTCTCCTCTGATCTTTGTTATTTTCTTCCTTCCACTAACTTTGGGCTTAGTTTGTTCTTCTGTTTCTAGTTCCTTGAGAACCAAATTAAAATCCAGCACTTTTCACTGATGAATTCTACCAAATTTTTAAATAAGAATTAATGCCAATACTTCTCAAACTCTTCAAAAAAAATTTGAGAATAAGGAACACTCCCAAACTTATTTATGAGGCCATCATTACCCTGATACAAAGCCAAATAAGTACACCACAAGAGAAGAAAACTACAAGACAATATCCCTAATGAATATAGATGCAAAAATTCTCAGCAAAATACTAGCAAACCAAATTCAACAGCACATTAAAAGAATCATAAACTGTGAACAAGTGGGATTTTTCCCTGGGACACAAGAGTGGTTCAACATACACAATAAATGTGTTATACCACATAAATAGAATGAAAGATAAAAATCATATAAACATCTCAATAGATACAGAAAAAGCATTCGCCAAAATTCAACATACAACATGGTTAAAAAAAAATAAACCTCTCATATGGGGAGGGGGAAGGGTAAGCTGTGACAAAGTGAGAGAGTGGCATGGACATATATACACTACCAAACGTAAAATAGATAGCTAGTGGGAAGCAGCCGCATAGCACAGGGAGATCAGCTCAGTGCTTTGTGACCACCTAGAGGGGTGGGAAAGGGAGGTTGGGAGGGAGGGAGATGCAAGAGGGACGAGATATGGGAACATATGTATATGTATAACTGATTCATTTTGTTATAAAGCAGACGTTAACACACCATTGTAAAGCAATTATACGCCAATAAAGATGTTAAAAACAAAACAAAACAAAACAAAAACCTCTCAACAAATTGAGTATAGAAGGAACGTATGTCAAAATAACAAAGGTTTTATATAACAAACTCATAGCTAGCATCATATTCAACAGTGAAATGCTGACAGTTTTCCCTCTGAGATTAGTAATAAGATAAGGGTGCCCACTCCTACCATCCCTATTCAACATAGTGCTGGAAGTTCAGCCAGAGCGATTAGGCAACAAAAAGAAATAGAAGGCATCAAAATTGAAAAAGAAGTAAAATCGTCTCTGTTTGCAAATTATGATCTTCTGCATAGAAAATCCTAAAGATTCCAGCAGAGCTCTGTTAGAATTAATATACAAATTCAGTAAAATTGCAGGATACAAAAATCAATATACAGAAATCAGTTGTGTTTCCATATGCTAACAATAAACTATCTGAAAAAGAAAGAAAGAAAACAATCCCATTTACAGTAACATCAAAACAATAAAATACTTAGGAATAATTTAAGAAGATGAAACATCTGTACACTGAAAATTATATTAATATAATAAAATTATAAGAAATTGAAGAATATACAAATATATGGAAAGATACCTGTGTTCATGGATTGGAAGAATTGATAATATTAAAATGTCCATTCTACCCAAAGCCATCTATAGATTCAGTGCAATTCCTATCAAAATCCCAATGGCATTTTTAATGAAATTGAACAAGCAATCCTAAAATTTATATGGAACAAACCCTGAAAAGCCAAAGCAATCCTGAGAAATACGAACAAAGCTGGAGCCATCAGACTTACTGATTTGAACTCTTATTACAAAGCTATAGGAATCAAAGCAGTATGATACTGGTATAAAATCAGACACATACATCAATGAACAGAATCACAAGCCCAGAAATAAACCCACACATATACAGTCAAGTAATATTTGACAAGGGAGTCAAGAATACTCAATGGGGAAAGGATAGTCTCTTTGATAAATGGTGCCGGGAAAACAAGATAATCAAATGCAAAAGAATGAAATTGGACCCCTCTCTTATACAACTCACCAAAATTAACTGAAAATGGATTAAAGACTCAAATGTAAGACTTAAAACCATAAAACTCCTAGAAGAGAACATAGGGGAAAAAAATCTCCTTAACATTGGTCTTGGCAGCAATTTCCCAATATGACACCAAAAGCACAAGCAACAAAAGCAATATTAAACAGGTGGGACCACATCAAACTAAAAAACTACTGCACAGCCAAAGAAACATCAACAAAAGGAGAAGGCAACCTACAGAATAGGAGAAAATATTTGCAAAGCATATATCTGATAAGAGACTAATATCCAAAATATATAAAAAACCATACAACTCTAGAGCAAAAACAAAACAAAACAAATAACACAATTAAAAAATGAGCAGAGGACTTGAATAGACATATTTCCAAAGACGACATACAGGTGGCCAACAGGTACATGAAAAGGTGCTCAACATCACTAATCTTCTGGGAAATGCAAATCAAAACCACGCTGAGCTATCACCCCACACCTGTTAGGATGGCCATAATCAAAAAGACAAGTGATAGCAAGTGCTGACAAGATTACAGAGAAAAGGGAATCCTCGTGCACTATTAGTGGGAATGTAAACTGGTACAGTCACTATGGAAAACAGTATGGAGATTCCAGAAAATTCCAGAAAATTAAACACAGAACTACCATATGACCCAGCTTTCCAATTCTTGGTATGTAGCCAAAGAAAATGAAATCAGTATCTCAAAGATATATCTGCACCCCCATCTTTATTACAGCATTACTTACAATAGCCAAGATATGGAGACAACCTAAGTGTCCATCAACAGATGATTAGATAAGGAAAAGACTAAATGTGTTATATCTATATCCAGATAGATAGATAGATACATAGATAGATAGATAGAGGAGAGAGAGAGTAGAATGGTGGTTGCCAGGCCACCACCTGGAAATGAGATGTTGGTCAAAGGGTACAAACTTCCAGTTATAAAATTAATAAGTTCTGGGGATGTAATGTACTGCCTGGTGACTATAGTTAACAATATTGTTTTATATACTTGAAAATTCCTAAGTGAGTAGATCTTAAATGTCTCACTATTAAAAAATGGTAATTATTTGAGGTGATGGAAATGTTTACTATCCTTATTTTGATAATCATTTCATAATATGTGTGTGTTAAATCAACATGTTGTACACTCTAAACTTACACAATGTCATATGTCAATTATATCTCAATAAAGCTGCAGGAGAAAGGATACTGACCCTTAAAAAAAAAAAAAAAGCATATTGCCAGGCAGAAATCTTCACAATTTTCTCTCATTTCTTGGGTGGAAAAATAGATTTCAGCTGACTTTACCTTAAGAAGAAACCTGCTCTGTTCCACAAGCCCCAAAAGAGCAGGGAAATAAAATTCTTATGTAAGAAACTGTGATTGCAGACAGAACATTAAAAAAGGAAAAATTGATCAACAGGACTTCCTGAAAATTGAAAACTTTTGCTCTGTGAAAGACCCTGCTAGTAAGATGCAAAAATAAACTACGGAGTGAAAGAAAATATTTACAAACCACATATCCAACAAAGGATTAGTACCTAAAATATACAAAGAACTCTCAAAAATCAATGTTAAAAAACAGTGTAATTAGAAAATGGATAAAGATGTGAAGAGATGTTTCACCAAAGAGGTGATACAGATGACTAATAAGCACATGACATGATGTTCAACATCATAAGGGAAATGAAAATTAAAACAACATTGAGATATCAATACACATCTATCAGAATGGCTAACACCAAAATAGTGAAAACACCAAAAGCTGACAAGGATGCAAATTGTATTGCTCATAAACTGCTGGACCGAACAGGTATAGTAGTACAGCCACTATGAAAAATGGTTTGACAAGTGTCTTAAAAAGCTGAACATAGGGACTTCCCTGGTGGCACAGTGATTAAGAATCCGCCTGCCAATGCAGGGGACACAGGTTCGAGCCCTCATCCGGGAAGAACCCACATGCCGCAGAGCAACTAAGCCCGTGCGCCACAACTACCGAGCCTGCACTCTAGAGCCCGTGAGCCACAGTTGCTGAGCCTGCATGCCACAACTACTGAAGCCTGCGTGCCTAGAGCCCCTGCACAGCAATGAAGAGCAGCCCCTGCTCACCGCAACTAGAGAAAGCCCACGCACAGCAACGAAGACCCAACGCAGTCATAAATAAATTAATTAATTAATTAACTTTTAAAAAGCTGAACATACAGCTACTCTTCCATCCAGTAATTGCCCTCCTGGGCATTTATTCCAGAGAAATGAAAACTTAACATTCACACAAAGACTTGTACATGAATGATTTTAAGAACTTTATTTATAACAACGAAAAACTGGAAGCAAACAAATGTCCATCAAGAGGTGAATGGTTAAACAAACTGCTGTTCATCCATGCCATGAAATACTTCTTAAAACCAAAAGGAAAAAACTATTGATACAAATGATAACATGGGTGAATCTCCAGAGAATTAGGCTGAATGAAAAAACTCAATCCTAAAATATTACGTACTGTAGATTCTATTTCTATAACATTATTGAAATGGCAAAATGATAGAAATGGAGAAACAGTAGTGTATTCCAGGAGTGAAGGTGGGGTGGAGGTGGGAGGGAAGTGGGCATGGCTATAAAACCCCATGAGGGGTCTTTGTGGTGATAGAAATGTTCTGTATCTTGCCTGCATCAATGTCAGTATCCAGATTGTGGTATTGTGCTACCTGTGGTTTTACAAGATGTTACCATTGGGAAAAACTGCGTAAAGGATACCCAAGATTTCTCCATATTATTTCTCACAAATGCATGTAAACCTACAATTATCTGAAAATAAAATTTTAATTTAAAAAATTCCACTGACTCCACTCAAAATGCAGTCACCTGTACTTGCATTGACCATTTAGATTTTTAATATAGTAAAGGAGAATAGTGGGAGACTGAATGGATTTTAAACTCTGTAATTGTCTTCCTTAGGAAGAAATTGGTAAATTCACCAAAGAGACTTGCTAATGACTGCAGGGGTTTATTCATATTATTGATTGGCTTATTAGTAAGCCACATAAATAACAGAAAATCAAAATCAACAGGGTCCAATTTGGTTTTTTTTATTCCATAGTTGTAGTCTTCCTTAATCAATCGAATAAAAATAATAAGTTATCCTGTGGTTCTTGCTGTTACAAGGAATGATCTATTTCTCCATATGAAAATTGTCCAGTTAAAATGTGTCTCTTTTATAAAACTCAATTTGAAGGTCCTCAACTCAACAAACATTTAGTGAGTATCTACTATGTGCTGGGCACTGCTCTAGATACTGGATTTCAAGAGGGGAACCAAGCAAAGCCCATGCTGTTCTTACACACACACATACCCGTTAATAAAGGCTGCGTAATAATGCTCTGCTTGGGTACAGTCCAAGAAAAATTTGTGTTTCTGAATTATGTTGTATGGTTGGTTTGTTTGTTTCATTTTCTTAGTAGAAAACAAACCAAAATAAGGAATATGCAACTCTGTGAGGATTACTTAACAACGCTAGCTCTTTGGGAATCTCTTCAACACAAGTGTCTAGAAGCATCTTCTTCTGTTTCCTTCTAGTGGATTCGTTGTGTTTCAGCATATAACCTGCTTCCACTACACCTAGAAGAAGGGAGAGTGAGTTTTTCCCTTTTCGAGCCTTTGTCTGTTCACAGGCGTACCTCCTTAGTTGGGAGTAGAAGCAAAGCAATGATGGGTTCTATAGAAACAGAAGGAAAAGCTTATTACTCCTTGTTTCTTAAGAAAATAACTTACCTCTCTGTCCTCTTCCTCTTTGCATGTATATATAGAGTTCCATATATCAAGCATCCTTAGGATTCTGCTTTATTTTTACCATGTATCCTTTTTTTTTTAGATTCTAAATTCTAAATCTAAACTAGATTTAGATTTTAGATTCATTCTTGTTCTGCTGGTAACTATGATGGAAGATGGCTCAGGATACTTCAGACTTCATTTCTAACTATGACATACAGAGGGGAAATCCGATTTTACTAGGACCATTCTGGGAGCCTAAAGGAACCACAAAAGAAAAAGAGTGGAGAAAAAAGACAAAACGCGACCCCATCATCTCCGCTATGACTTTCTAGGCTTGCGTTTTGGATGGGAATGTGAGGTTAGCCGTCTCTCTTTAGGAATATTTTACTTTGAATTTTTACTAAATGTAAATCCAGAGGATGCTGTATTCATTATGACTGCTTAAGTGATTTCTGCGACCTAGAATTGGATAAGATGCCTGATTATGAATAAGAATTCACTGCAGAGTGTTGTAAAAAGGGTAATGAGGTGCAGGTGGGTCACTGAAATCCACTGACGGGGCTGAGTAGAGAGCAGTTGACAGACACATCTGTGTGTGGCACAGAATTTGAAGCTTTTCCCTGGATCCGTGTTATAGCTTCCACAAAACATTTTTCTTCATCTGTAATAAAAGTACACTGGCTGTTCTACGCTGCCAATACTTGCCTGACAACAGAGAACGGAGAGCAGAGGGCAGCCGTGGCTGTGCTCCTGTACCTGTTAGGGCTACCCCTGATTCCTCTGAGAGTAACTCATACGTACTCAACCTTCAACCAGGATCCCCTTTGACTGCACAAAGGCGCTAGACAAAATTCCCTCCTAGTGGGAGGCGGAGGGGGCAGGGAGAAGCAGCCCCTCCTCCCTGTAATTTTCCCTTCCAGCCAGGCATCCCTCAGTAGGTTCCATCCTTAACCCCAGTACTAATTCTCTAGGTCTTCATCTGAACTACTTTTAAATTTAATTTAAGCAACTATTTGCTCCATATCCATGCAGCCCATTAGCACACGGTGTACATTTACTGTACAATATTTCAAATGAAGTGAAACTTCAAAGCCCTTTGATAGGTATGGGAAAAGGTGGGCCTGATGTAGCCAGAAGGAAGTAATAATCTCCCAAGGATCTCAGCAGGAGAGCTAAACTTAGCGGCAGACTTCACTTTCCATTTAACATTAAATGTATCTCTACTTGGAGCAACTTGGGACCCTGCCTTGTGCTGCAGATAAAACCTCAGGAATGAGGAGGAGAATGGATATATATATACCTGGTCAGAATGAATATTTCTCATCATCTCAAATTCTCTTTCCCTGCACAGGTTACCAAGGAAATAGAATTCTTGATGTTTTGCTTGCAAGTGTATATTCTTTACCTTGAAGCAGGAGTTCTCTGCACTCGGAGGAAAGGGGCAGGGGGACTTGGATCTGGCTTCAGGATATCACCAAGGGTCAGAGGGAACAAGATCATGTTGCTCCCTTGCCTTGTAGGAACTGGCATGCACAAAAGATGGATGAGTTTCTTTACTTTGACTTTCGCTGCCGATTATGAAGTGGACTGGCCAGAAGCAGGTGTTTCCAGGCAAGTTGGAAGTAGATGAGTGCAGATCAGGCTTCTGTAGTCATATAAAGCACTCACACACACTGCCTTCAATTGCATCGTCCACTTTTCTCCATTTGCAACTCATATTATCTGACAGCAAGGGATTTTCTAAAATGCCAACACAGCCCCTACAATATAGTATAGAGGGCACAGAGTTAAAACATCCAAATCTATATGAAAGGGGGAAGAAGTTTTGTTCCAAAGCCTCCATAAGCGATTAGATCATTGCTTGTCTAGAAATTAATGTCTTTTGACCCTAGTCACTAACTTATCTTACTTCCCATTTTTGGTGAAATATTAATTCAACAAGAATTTATCATACCAGGGCCTCCCTGGAAAGAACTTACAGTACTTTGGCGGAAAGACTTGAAAGCATCCCAGAAACAAACCTGAAAACCCAGAAAACAGTACTACATAATGAATAGTGAAATGCTAAAAAGAATACACTAGGGTGCAAAAAAAAAATTGGTTGAGGTAGTATGTCCTGGGGGCTGGAATTCCAGAGTGTATAATTTGGAAGAGAAATCAGGGTAATCTCTCCTGTAAACACTAAAAAGATGCATCTCTCTCAGAGACCTAACTCAGGGTCATTTTGGGTGTGGCCTCATTTCCCCCTGGGTGAGTCACCTGGTTGTTCCTGAGTTTTTAAACCTGAAAGCCATATTTCTTTTCCATCACAGTTGCGCTGACAATGACAATCACAATTGGAATACTTAAGTGAAAAGCAAACACTCTTTCCAGCGAACTTCTACCAATATGCTGAGTTAGAACTTGCTCTTGGTTACATGTTCACTTGACCATACTTTAGGTGCGGGTGCGCAATGTATTATAATTGCTCGTGCAAATAGCCTTTGTACTTACAGATTTTGTGTAGCCTGATATTGCTGATGCTGTAATGGCACAGTTTTTCTTTTCATGTAAAAATTGAGTTAGAAGCAGATAAAAAGAGAAGCATTGGATTGCCCTCAATCAGACTCTGGCTTTCACTTGTCATTAGATTAGAAGCTTATTTGAAATCCGTTATTGACAGTAACCCATTCCTCACCTGCTTATGTGATTCTTGAGTTCGTGTGTAATTTCATGTTTTATTTGTTCTTCGTGCACTGCTTCCGTGATGTGCTCATTGTTATGCACCATTTCTGGGGAGCCTCACCTTGGAGTGTGCTTAGAAAGCTGGCAGAAAACAGAATTCAGTCTGTGAGTTAGCCATGTGGAAATGACAGTGTGAAAATCAAATTGAATTTATAAGCCCAGTTCTGCATTCCTTGCTTAGGATGGTAACTGCAATTTGAAATGGCATCATTTTAACATTTTTTTAGTTTCTTTACATAGGAGGTATATAATGCTCAGAGTCAGCTAAATTATTAAACCTTTTCTAATTTCCATCAAAATTCTCTTTGGACTGAAAAAATGTGACAACCTCAGGCTGAAAGTGAACTGAAATCTACATGTAAAACTAGGTACGGTGTTAACGAGTGTTCCACTTCTCTGTTCAGTGGTTAGTGATTCTACATGAATATATTTTATATATATGTGTATATAATGTATATATATATGTATTTTTGTATATATACGTGTATATATGTATTTTTATACATGTATATAGGTATATTTGTATATACATATATATTTGTGCCTATGAATGTATATGTATATATATTTTCACATTGATCTGCTCTATACCTTGTCCTCTGTGCCAATTAAATCTCTCAAAGAGTAACAGTCATGTCATACATTATTGTAAGTAAACAAACGTGTATGTTAAGATCATTTCTTACTCACATGTCACCTCTAACCTTTGTGTAAAATGTCTTTTACATTAGCATAAATATTAAGAAGATGCCATTTCTGCTATATATAGGTCTGCCTTCAGCTAATCAGTTTTTCATGCATTTAAATAGGAATATTAGAATGATGGTAATTACTTTAGTTTTCCATGAATGATCCATCAAGACATTGCCTTTCACTGGATGGTATTGCTCAGGGTAAGTAGGACAGAGTTAAATTGTTAGCTGGGTTTGAATAGCTTCAGTGTTTTGTTGGTGACTTTTAAACAAAATTCATTGTTAAGCCTATTATCTTTTCTAAGAGTAAATGCACAAGCTGCTTTAGAAAGACGAGAGTAATCTGAGGCACATGCAGACTAAGTGAAATTGTAATGAATTGTAAAATAAGACCTGTTTATTAAATGCATGAGAGACAAAAGACTTTCAGGCAGATTACAAAGCCACACACACACCACACACACACTGGATGAATGTGGAAAAATTCATAAGTACTTTTTGAGAAAGTGCCTTTTATCGAAATGAGACCTTTCTTCCTTTGCACAAACATACTTCTATGGTTTCACAAATTACTGTCACATGTAAACTCAAACTTTAGAGGGTTGAATTTAAAACAACTTGCATTTTTGTGCATTATACACTTATATCATTAAACTACCTTTACTCTGCTGGAGCTAGACATCACTAATGAACATATATTTTAAGCTGACTGGTAGCTGGTGATTCTGTTTCAGCCGTGTTTCCCGCTTTGTCTGCACAGCAGTGTTTCTTTGCACCAAGATATCAAAATAATTGCATGTTTTGCTTCATTGTTTTCTAAAAATTAGTAGGAAATTAGAGAAAATGATGGTTTGATACTGCAAAAAGCATAGTCATTTAAACCTACAACCCAGATAAGGGCAGCAATCTCAACACATGCTGAAAGTAGCAAATCTTTAGTTCAACAAGATTATTGTTAAACTTAAGCCAGACAAATATGTATTCAAAGAGAAAGAAAAGAATAAAGATTGAAGCATGATATTTTCATCTTAAAAAACTTTCCACAAAATTGTGTGCTTGTACATGTTTACACACACGGGTATAGAAATATACATGCAGTCTTGTAAATGCATAGAATGGCACACACCAGATGGATAGCAGCAGTTACCTGGGAGTGGGACTTATGAAAAAAAGAGAAAGATAGACTTTTACTTCTTATTTCAGTATCATTTGTATTTTTGCAATATATTTGTTTATTAATTGGATAATTTAAAAAACGGTTAACAAGTAAATGACCAAAAGAACATGTATAAAAAGCTTGAAACATATTGGCAAAATTTCCATCTAAAAGGTGATATTTAATTAGAGATTTTAGAATACTTTTCAAAGCTCAGGAAATAGAAGCTCCTTTGAGCACTGCAGTCTATCTTTGGGATGTTAGTCCTTCTTAGACATTCTCAGGAAAGCTTCATGCACAAAAACACAGGGCTACCTATACATTGTGAAATTTCATCCTCCTCACAACCCAATAGTGTTCACTGGGCAAGCATAATGATGTCCCTGTTATCAGTCAGGTGATAATACTGAAGCTCAAGAAGGCTTATAAGAAATTTGCCCAAGTTCACAGGGCTGTAGGTGATAGAACTAAATGTGAACTCATGAGCACATCTTTGGGTACAGGTCCAAAGTGCCGCACTGGTTGCTGTGGACTGAATGTATCTCCCCAAAATTCATATGTTGGAGCCTTAACCCCCGTGTGACTGTATAGGAGATAGGGTCTTTAAGGAGGTGATTAAGGTTAAATGAGGCCGTAAGTGTGAAGCCCTGATCCCATAGACCTGGTTTCTCCTGGAAGAGAAATCAGAGAGCGCTCTCTCTCTCTCTCTCTCTCTGCCGTGTAAGGACACAGTGGAGATCCACAAGCTAGGAAGAGAGCTCTTATGAGGAACCAAATCAGTTGACATCTTGATCTTGAACTTCTCAGCCTTGAGAACTGTGAAAAAATAAACTCCTGTTGTTTAAGCCACTCAGAATATGGTATCTTGTAATGGCAGCTGAGCAGACTAACACCCTGGTGGGAAGGCACTTGTTTTCCCAAAAGTCAAAGACATTCCAGCATCTTTTTGTCCCATAAAATCTTTTTCACCCTACCAAGGAACAAACTACATTATCTGCCTTTTCCTGATTATCAGCCACCAGTATTTAGTTTCATTGCATAGACTGGTCTGAGGCCTGTTAGTGTCACACAGAAAATAATTCTGGGATGAAGCACAGGCCTATTACCAATGTAAGAAAAATACTTCTCCACGCTATTAACATGACTCCATAAAGGTAACCATTGAGCTTTTGTCTATAGTAACCTAGAAAGAACATGATCTTTGGATTCACACAGACATGGATGCAAATTCCAGCTCTGCTACTGAAAACTGTAGAACCGGTTCCTTAGCCTAAACCTCGGTTCTGCAGGAATCAGAGTTGTGCTTGAGGTTTGGCTTGTACCTAATAGAATTGTGAGAATTAAATGTAACAGTACACGTCAAATAATTCCCCTAGCTCCTGGCACATGCTGGGTACCCAGTAAAATCTTGTCATCATGCCTTCCTTTTCTTGCTTCCTTCGTGTACTTTTGCTTCATTTCTTCTCGTATCTTGTTTCTATTTCTGCTTTTACAAAAAGCTGTTTTTCTTTTGCCAGTATGTTGTGCAGCGCTTAGAATCTGTAGACAAACTCTGTTACACTTTACATTTCCATAACGGTTTGGATTTTAACAAAGTGGTTCCACGTACACTAATCTTATATGCTCTTCTAAAAAAATGTGTTATCAAGCGTGAACCATGCCAGATTGTGTTCAACTTGGCATCAGTCTTGTTCCCATTTGCTTTGGACTGAACGTTTGTGTGCACCTAAAATTTATATGTTGAAGCCGTAATACCCAACATCATGGTATTTGGAGATGGGGCCTTTGGGAAATAATTAAGGCTAGATTAGGACATGAGGGTGGGGTCCTCGTGAAGGGACTAAAGCCCTTAGAGAAAGAGTCAGAGACTTGAGATCTCTCTCATTGCCATGTGAGGAAAGAGTGAGAAGATGGCCATCTCCAGGCCAGGAAGAGCTCCTGACACCAGATCTGCCAGCACCTTAATCCTGGACTTCCCAGCCTCCAAGACTGTAAGAAATAAATATTTGTTGTTTCAGTCAAAAACATATATTATTAACCATCAGTCCCCATTATTAACTTTCCCCTTGATCTGCCAGTTGCTCCTGTGTCACTGGAATCTAGAATATTAACTCTTGGAGAATACAAATTTAGTGTCAACATGAAGCTCAAGAGATTGTGTTTTATGTGCTCAGATGTTTCATGCCAGCAGCATATTATAACACTTCGAAAAAAGTTTAAGTAGATATTGGCTTTTGTTGCCAATATCAAGATTTATTGGTTCAAGAGTTATTGATCATGGGCAGTCTTGGCCATTATTATGCCTTGAGGACAAATAAATCTTTATCAGCAGAACATGAATCGATATAATTATGCTTCACTTATGCACATCTTTTTCCTTAACCATATTGGGTTTTCAACCAAATCATAAAATATGAGAGAAACTACTTAGGAAGGCAGTTGTGAGGAATTATGCCGAGAACATTCATGTTTTGCAGCAGTGCCAATACTAGATAAAGCCAAGCCCTACCAGCTCTTGCTGACAGAACTGAGGTAATCTCAGCAAAAGGTGGAAGTTAATTTTTGAAGAAACTGACTCAGATATACAAAAATATCATAGGATAGAATAAAAGACTTTAGAACTAAAAGAAATTGTAACAATCATATCCTATACTAGAACAGGTAGCTGAGAGAGTTCTAGAAAAGAAAGGCAAAAAAGTTGCAAAAAGTCCAGGAAATCTGAATTTACTTTAAATCTTTTTCAGTGATTCTAATGTGGAAGCTTCAGAGAATGACTGACTCCTTCGTTACATGCAAAAATTATCTTTCAACATTTCCTTCTGTTAGCATCGACTAATTTTATGGGGGATTTTTGTTGCTGTTGTTTAACACAACCATCTCACCTTTGGTGAACATTAAAGCTTTGGCTCTTTGTTAGATGACCTTTGGTTCTTGCTTATGACCTATTATAAATCTACTCTAAATGCCAGATTTTTTCCTGTTAAGATTCAGCTTGTTTTTGTCTCGTGTTTAAGCCTCCAAATCCGTTTGTATCTTGATTCTGTCATGCTTGTTCATTATCCTGTCCCTCTTTGTTTCATGTGTACATTTGATCAGCATCCTTCTCTGTCTCCATCCCAGGTACTGATAAAAGTTGACCAGAGACATTCTTATCGTAACCCCTAAACCCACACCGTTTCACATAGTTGTTAATACCTAATATGGCTTCTTTCCAGCCTGTCTCTACATCTTATACACATGCACTTATGTTAGGCTTTATAAAATGCAATGCTGAAATTAAAAAAAAAAAAAAAGATCTTGAATAGGTTTTAAGGTGATTTCTAGTTAGCACCAAGCTGCCTGTCAAAACACATGCACATAGAGAAATGCAAATCAAAACTACAATGAGGTATATCAACTCACACCGATCAGAATGGCCATCATCAAAAAATCTACAAACAATAAATGCTGGAGAGGGTGTGGAGAAAAGGGAACCCTCTTGCACTGTTGGTGGGAATGTAAATTGATACAGCCACTATGGAGAACAGTATGGAGGTTCCTTAAAAAACTGAACATAGAACTACCATATGGCCCAGCAATCCCACTACTGGGCATATACCCTGAGAAAACCATAATTCAAAGAGAGTCATGTACCACAATGTCCATTGCAGCTCTATTTACAATCCCCAGGACATGGAAGCAACCTAAGTGTCCATCGACAGATGAATGGATAAAGAAGATGTGGCACATATATACAATGGAATATTACTCAGCCATAAAAAGAAACGAAATTGAGTTATTTGTAGTGAGGTGGATGGACCTAGAGTCTGTCATACAGAGTGAAGTAAGTCAGAAAGAGAAAAACAAATACCGTATGCTAACACATATATATGGAATCTAAAAAAAAAAAAAAAATAGTTCTGATGAACCTAGGGGCAGGACAGGAATAAAGACGCAGATATAGAGAATGGACTTGAGGGCACGGGGAGGGGGAAGGGTAAGCTGGGACGAAGTGAGAGAGTGGCATGGGCATATATACACTACCAAATGTAAAACAGATAGCTAGTGGGAAGCAGCCACATAGCACAGGGAGATCAGCTCGGTGCTTTGTGACCACCCAGAGGGGTGGGATAGGGTGGGAGGGAGGGAGATGCAAGAGGGAGGAGATATGGGGATATATGTATATGTATAGCTGATTCACTTTTTTATACAGCAGAAACTAACACAATATTATAAAGCAATTATACTCCAATAAAGATGTTAAATATATATATATATATCCAGAAAAAACAACAACACATGCACAACATTAATTACACGGGAGTGTGATTAATTTCAGGCATATAACTCTAACTCTTAGATACAGGAAATCTTTCTTCTATTTTCTTTTCTACTGACCCCACAGTCAAATGCAAACTGACTCTGTTTTTAATGCCTTTTGATTTCTGGTTGACCCCACAGATAACTTGAAATTTTACCTAGGCTTGCTGTGACAGTATTACTGATGGAGACTGGAGAGCTGAATGCTGTAGAAGTCCATCCTTTTATCTTTTTTTTTTGCCCACAATCTAGGCAGACGTAGCTAAGCAAATTGAAGCCGATCATGGATGGCGTGATAATTTCATAGGATGTAATATACAGTTCTAAGAATTCAGAAAAGAAAACAAAGAACCTGGAGAGGAAAAGAAATAATTATTTGCTGTCTTATATTCCTTCTGTGATGTTCAGAAATCAAAGCACAGCGTCTCAAGTGCGGATGGTGGTCACCCAACACAGCTCTTAGCAGCATGCTGCTGCGGGGTTGCCCAAAGCGTATAGAATAATGTACCCGAAGTGTACGCAGTAGTGCTGTAGAGACACAGGAACATACCTCACCATTTGCCAAGTGCCACATCTGGCATCTGCCACGTGGCTACATGAACTGGTGCATCAAGTCAGAGAGCAGCAGGGGCGGGGGGTGGAGGGTGTGTAAGGCATCCAAAGCAGTTTAGGGGGGTGACTCCATTACTGGAGTGGTCGGCATCGTCAGGACAAAATCCACAGCCAGGGACTCCCCTGGCGGTCCAGTGGTTAGGATTCCGAGCTTCCACTGCAGGGGGCACGGGTTCGATCCCTGGTTGGGGAACTAGGATCCTGCAGGCTGTGGGGCACGGCCAAAAAATTTTTTTAAATAATAATAATTAAAAAAATTTTAAATAGCTTTAAAAAAATACACAGCCAAGTATTACAGTCGTAGGTAACAACCTATCCTTCACACTGTCTTCTTTTATGCCTTGCTTTATGGTCTACAAAGCACTTTCACATTTAACTCCTCTAAACCACTTTGATATGACTCCTCATCCCACCTTCACAGAAAACACTGAGGCTCAGAGAGGCCTGGCGATCTGCCCTGGGACTCCTGCTCCTTATGGCGGTGCAGGGACTAACTCAAGCCACTGACTTCAGTTTCCAGCTCTCTCTTCCCTAAAACAAAGCTCCCTACTTTTATGCTTAAGGTTTTTCTCTATTTATTCTCCAAGTATTTCCAAATATATCAAAAGGTATGAAGACGCTCTGCATCCTTCTTTACGATGATGGCGGCTGGAATCTGATATTCTCTTAGACACACACCCTGTCTCTCCACCTAACTTCAGGCCCTTCTGGGAAAGAACTTTTATCGTGAGCATTCCACACACAGTGTTCATTTGATACATCCTTCTTCGTGATGTCAGTGTGAAACCCTTGCGGGAGCTGTTATTTATAGATATTTTTCTAAACTCTCTCTTTAGTTGTTTAGTGGTGTCTTGGTCCATTTGCCTATATTAATGAACCCTTAAGAGGCCGCTGCTGTGCTTGGAAATGGAGATTTATCTTGTGGTAAAGCAGAGATTGGATTTGAAGTGTAGGCCTGGATCTACTGTAAATTTGTGTGCCCTTCCAGGTATGATAGAGGGAGGATAATCAGAGGGACATCAGGGAACTCCTGAGACTCTACGGAGCATGAGTTACATGACAGAGAGAGCACTGGTTCATGAGTCAGAAGACCCGGGTTCTAGAAGTGGCTTTGCTAATACTGTATTATAGGACTTTGTTGAGGCCATTCATTCAGTCTCTAAATTTCCATTCTTTCATCTGAAGAACAAAGATTAATGTTACTGACTATGTGAAAGCAGCCCATGAAGTGCTACAGAAATTTAAGATAAAATTGCCAAAGTACACATATTTTATGAAAACCATAATAATGTATTTCCTTTTCACATGCTGAATCAGTCTCTTAAAATATACCCCATGAAAACATTTTTTCATGCAAACTCCTATCCCTTTGATTACTATTGTAAATTTTGAACTATTGTAAATCTCAAACAGCAAAAATAGAGAGATATGGTACCATACATAACAGTCACAGATCTTAGGGAGACAGAATGCTAAGGGCTGGGTTGTCTTTGTTTGACTGTACATGACTCTTTTGCTCACTCACTCAGTCATAAGTCTATGTTTCATAGGTGATCACGACTCACAGAAGAGCTTAGTTTCAGTGTAAAGTCATCAGTTATCCACTGTGCAGCCCCTAGAAGTTTAACAGTCCAGGGCTTCCTTTGCCTTTGTTCATGTTCAAGCAGTCGAATTCATATTTCCTCCTCAAAATTCAGAGATGGTTGAATACAGGTGATCACTTAAACAGATTTTTGAGGCAGAAAGTTGAGACATGTCTCTCTTTTAAAAGTGAGCAAGTATTGTCAGACCCCTTCAGCCTAGGACAGGAGTCACTGCTATGAAAAAACTGCATACATCAGAGGAAGGCATTACTTGGATGGGGGACAGAAGCAAACCAATAATGATGGACCATGATAAGATCATGTTGCCACTGCTTTATAAACAAAAGCTCTTCAACAAAACCAGTGTCAGCAAAAGGTTCACTTATTTTTGCTTTACTGAGCATGAAATGGGATTGAAAGATGGTATTAAATGGATTATGAAACTGAAGAAATGATGTCTTGTGATCTTTCACACCAAAGCCCCCCCGCCATTAAGACAGGCATTTTCTCAGTGAAAAACTCTGCAAAGACTCAAGTCCTTAATATGGAACCTGAGCCTCTTAAATGTTAGACTGGAAGTTTTATTTCCCATTTTCATGCTGGAACTATGATTCCTTGGGAGATTACTATTGCTCTTTATTTATTTTATTCTTATGTCAACATGTAGAAAAGGAATGTTTATGAAAACTTCTAAATTTCAAACACAGAAAACTCATTTTCATGTACCAAGAAAGAAAAAATAATTTATTTTAAAAGATATAAAACCTTTTTTAAATTTCTAGCATTTTTTCCCCATTTTTAAAATTTCTCTGTGTCTCAGATTAAACATAAGCGACGTGTTTAAAACCTTGCTTGGTTTAGGCTTTTTTTTTTGGCCGTGCCATGCAGCATGCAGGATTTTTGTTCCCAACCAGGGATTGAACCCGTGCCCCCTGCAGTGGAAGTGTGGAGTCTTAACCACTGGACCACCAAGGAAGTCCCAGTTTAGGCTTTTGAAAACAAGTTATACAATGAAGTCTCACTTATTAAAAGTCCAAAGAACTAACAGGATCAAATAATCATTATTTCCTATTCTTATACACATGAAAATTGACATTCTCATGTAATTAAGACCCAAGCCACAGAATGACGTTAGCAGGAAATGTGTACTTTACTGTTTCTGAAAGTTGTAATTATTTTAATATGGCGACTCAGCTAAACAACATCAAATCCAAATATCGTTTTCCCAGCTTTCAAAAGGACTCCCAAGTTTTGTTTTAGGCAATATCATAGATGATCAAAGATGACATATTCTGAGCAAACCCTCCCTCTGAGAAGAACTTAAAATAATTGAGTTTTTGAAAAGCTTTAAAAGCTTACATGAGATAGTAGGAATGTTAAAAATTCACAGGTACCAAAAACTACTTGAAGAAGAAACCAGAGATGTGAGCTGATGACTAAAGCCAACATCTACCTTGAGGGTGTTTGCTTAAGTTGATCTTGAGCTTTATGGGCTCGAGGTGAATGATAGTTATAGACTGAGGGGGTCTCTCCCAGGATGGTGAATCTAATAGTAATATCTCCTAGCATAAAGTATAAAGGCAAACTAGAAATAATGTAGCCCTTCAACATCCATCCATAGCCAAGGAAAATTACCTGTCCGGGTAAAACAAGAAAATTCACACCTAGAGGAAAATATTTCCCCTGAATCTCTGTAATAACACCAGACATCAAATGAGTTCACGAACCAAATTCCCACTCTCCAATCATTTATAAACTTCAAGTTGGGAATGTACTTTATGGTAGTCCTGGGTTTGAAGATTCATCAGTAACTTTGCAGAGGTAAATGCAAATCCTCTGTGGAAACCCACCTGCAGTCTAGGCTTAGGAAATGTCATAGACAGTGTAAAGGAATAATGAGCTTACAGTGGAGAACCTAAACATATAAGCAAACAAGTCTTCATAAGCAAGACTTCTGATACCAAGATTATCAGAAACATAAAAATGAGTGTCTTTAATATGTTTAAAAATAAAATATGGACTTCAAGTATGTGCCAGAAGCAATAGACTATTTAAAAATTGACCAAGGGTATTTGAAAAAGAACTAAATAGAACTTCTGGAAATAAAAAAAATTGTTGAGTGAAACTGAAATCAATAGAGGATTAGACCCAACTGAAGAGGGAACTAAAACACTGAAAAATAGATTAAAAGAAAAATTTCAGATTACAGCACCGAGAGGAAAGAAGATGGAAAATATAAAGGACAAGTTGAGAAACAGAGAGAATAGCATAAGAAGGACTAACATTAGTATAATCAAAGCCCAAGCAGGAGAGAATGCAAAAAATGGAGGAAATTCTAATCGTTAGAATCAGGAAGCCCTGCAAATCCAAAACAATAAATACAAAGAGATTCACTATTAGAAGGGTCATAGTGAAGCTACAAAACATCAAAGACAAACAGACTATAGACACAGAGAAAAAGGCCAATTACAACAAAGGAATGACATACTGACAGCTGATCTCTGAGTAGAAACAAAGGAACCCAGAAACAATGGAACAGTATCCTCAAAGTGTTAAAAGACAATAAACCAACCAACAGTTGTACACTCTATGAAAATATTTTTAAGAGAGAAGTCAAAATAAAGATATTGTTAAACAAAAGTTGAGAGAAGTTTCTATCTATATACCTTCATTAAAGAAATTCAAAACGATGCACTGTAAGGTAGAGGAAGGTGATTCTAAGAGGAAGGCCTGAGACACCCAAAGGAATAATGAGCCCAGAAGGTGGTAAACCTTTTTTTAAATAACTATATAAAACAATAGCAATAATATCTTATGTTGTAAAAGTAGACTAAAGGTAGACTAAAATATCTAATAATATCATATGTCAAAAGCAATGGTATCATAGAGGGAAAATAGAAGATTCTTGTATTATCTGTGGGATAGAAAGTGTGCTTATTATTTCTGAACATTGATCAGTTAAGTGTGCATATAAAACATGCCTAGGATAACCATAAAAAGACAGAGAATAAACAATAAAACAGTGTGCACAACTGCTAAACTAGTAGAAGGGGAAAAATGTAATGAGAAAAACACTCAACCTAAAAAAAGGGAAGGAAGGAGAGTAATAAACAAATAGAAAAGGAGTGAAAATAGACAAAAATAGATGATAGAAATAAATCCAAATATATTAATTAATTTAAAAACTGTACGATCGTAACCCAGATGGCAGAGTAGAAGGACATGCTCGCACTCCCTCTTGCAAGAACACCAGAATCACAACTAACTGCTGAACAGTCATCGACAGGAAGACACTGGAACTCACCAAAAAGATACCCCACATCCAAAGACAAAGGAGAAGCCAAAATGAGACGGTAGGAGGGGCGCAATCACTGTAAAATCAAATCCCATAACTGCTGTGTGGGTGACTCACAGACTGGAGAACACTTATACCACAGAAGTCCACCCACTGGAGTGAAGGTTCTGAGCCCCATGTCAGGCTTCCCAACCTGGGGGTCCGGCAACGGAGGAATTCCTAGAGAATCAGACTTTGAAGGCTAGTGGGATTTGATTGCAGGACTTTGACAGGACTGGGGGAAACAGAGATTCCACTCTTGGAGGGCACACACAAAGTAGTGTGCGCATCGGGACCCAGGGGAAGGAGCAGTGACCCCAGGGGAGACTGAACCAGACCTACCTGCTAGTGTTGGAGGGTCTCCTGCAGAGGCAGGGGTGGCTGTGGCTCACCATGTGGACAAGGACACTGGCAGCAGAAGTTCTGGGAAGTACCCCTTGGCGTGAGCCTTCCCAGAGTCTGCCATTAGCCCCACCAAAGAGCTCAGGTACACTGCAGTGTTGGCTTGTCTCAGGCCAAACAACCAACAGGGAGGGTACCCAGCTCCACCCATCAGCAGTCAAACGGATTAAAGTTTTACTGAGCCCTGCCCACCAGAGCAACAGTCAGCTCTACCCACCACAAGTCCCTCCCATCAGGAAACTTGCACAAGCCTCCTAGATAGCCTCATCCACCAGAGGGCAGACAACAGAAGCAAGAAGAACTACAATCCTGCAGCCTGCGGAACAAAAACCACATTCACAGAAAGATAGACAAGATGAAAAGGCAGAGGGCTATGAACCAGATGAAGGAACAAGATAAAACCCCAGAAAAACAACTAAATGAAGTGGAGATAGGCAACCTTTCAGAAAAAGAATTCACAATAATGATAGTGAAGATGATCCAGGACCTCGGAAAAAGAATGGAGGCAAAGATTGAGAAGATGCAAGAAATGTTTAACAAAGACTTAGAAGAATTAAAGAACAAACAAACAGAGATGAACAGTACAATAACTGAAAGGAAAACTACACTAGAAGGAATCAATAGCAGAATAACTGAGGCAGAAGAACGGATAAGTGACCTGGAAGACACAGTGGTGGAATTCACTGCTGTGGAACAGAATAAAGAAAAAAGAATGAAAAGAAATGAAGACAGCCTAAGAGACCTCTGGAACAACATTAAACACAACAACATTTGCATTATAGGGGTCCCAGAAGGAGAAGAGACAGCAAAAGGACCAGAGAAAATATTTAAAGAGATTATAGTCAAAAACTTCCCTAACATGGGAAAGGAAATAGCCACCCAAGTCCAGGAAGCTCAGCGAGTCCCATACAGGATAAACCCAAGGAGAAACATGCTGAGACACATAGTAATCAAATTGGCAAAAATTAAAGACAAAGAAAAATTATTGAAAGCAGCAAGGGAAATACGACAAATAACATACAAGGGAACTCCCATAAGGTTAATAGCTGATTTCTCAGCAGAAACTCTACAAGCCAGAAGGGAGTGGCATGATATACTTAAAGTGATGAAAGGGAAGAACCTACAACCAAGATTACTCTACCCGGCAAGGATCTCATTCAGATTCAATGGAGAAATCAAAAGCTTTACAGAGAAGCAAAAGCTAAGAGAATTCAGCACCACCAAACCAGCTCTACAACAAATGCTAAAGGAACTTCTCTAAGTGGGAAACACAAGAGAAGAAAAGGACCTACAAAAACAAACCCAAAACAATTAAGAAAATGGTCATAGGAACATACATATTGATAATTACCTTAAACATGAATGGATTAAATGCTCCAACCAAAAGACACAGGCTTGCTGAATGGATACAAAAACAAGACCCATCTATATGCTGTCTACAAGAGATCCACTTCAGACCTAGGGGCACATACAGACTGAAAGTGAGGGGATGGCAAAAGATATTCGATGCAAATGGAAATCAAAAGAAAGCTGGAGTAGCAGTACTCATATCAGATGAAATAGACTTTAAAATAAAGAATGTTACAAGAGACAAGGAAGGACACTACATAATGATCAAGGTATCAATTCAAGAAGAAGATGCAACAATTATAAATATATATGCACCCAACATAGGAGCACCTCAATACATGAGGCAACTGCTAACAGCTATAAAAGAGGAAATCGACAGTAACACAGTAATAGTGGGAGACTTTAACACCTCATTTACACCAATGGACAGATCATCCAATATGAAAATAAATAAGGAAACAGAAGCTTTAAATGACACAATAGACCAGAGAGATTTAATTGATATTTATAGGACATTCCATCCAAAAACAGCAGATTACACGTTCTTCTCAAGTGTGCACGGAACATTCTCCAGGATAGATCACATCTTGGGTCACAAATCAAGCCTCAGTAAATTTAAGAAAATTGAAATCATATCCAGCATCTTTTCTGACCACAACGCTATGAGATTAGAAATGAATTACAGGGTAAAAAACGTAAAAAACACAAACACATGGAAGGTAAACAATACATTACTAAATAACCAAGAGATCACTGAAGAAATCAAAGAGGAAATCAAAACATACCTAGAGACAAATGACAATGAAAACACGATGATCCAAAACCTATGGGATGCAGCAAAAGCAGTTCTAAGAGGGAAGTTTATAGCTATACAAGCCTACCTCAAGAAACAAGAAACATCTCAAATAAACAACCTAACCTTACACCTAAAGTAATTAGAGAAAGAAGAACAAACAAAACGCAAAGTTCAGAGAAGGAAAGAAATCATAAAGATCAGAGCAGAAATAAATAAAATAGAAACAAAGAAAACAATAGCAAAGATCAATAAAACTAAAAGCTGGTTCTTTGAGAAGATAAACAAAATTGATAAACCATTAGCCAGACTCATCAAGAAAAAGAGGGAGAGGACTCAAATCAGTAAAATTAGAAATGAAAAAGGAGAAGTTACAACAGACACCGCAGAAATACAAAGCATCCTAAGAGACTACTACAAGCAACTCTATGACAATAAAATGGACAACCTGGAAGAAATGGACAAATTCTTACAAAGGTATAACCTTCCAAGACTGAACCAGGAAGAAAGAAAATATGAACAGACCAATCACAAGTAGTGAAATTGAAACTGTGATTAAAAATCTTCCAACAAACAAAAGTCCAGACCAGATGGCTTCACAGGTGAATACTATCAAACATTTAGAGAAGAGCTAACACCCATCCTTCTCAAACTCTTCCAAAAATTTGCAGAGGAAGGAACACTCCCAAACTCATTCTATGAGGCCACCATCACCCTGATACCAAAACCAGACAAAGATACTACAAAAAAAAGAAAATTACAGACCAATATCACTGATGAATATAGATGCAAAAATTCTCAACAAAATACTAGCAAACAGAATCCAACAACACATTAAAAGATCATACACCATGATCAAGTGAGATTTATCCCAGGGATGCAAGGATTCTTCAATATAGGCAAATCAATCAATGTGATAAACCATAGTAACAAATTGAAGAATAAAAACCTTATGATCATCTCAATAGATGCAGAAAAAGCTTTTGACAAAATTCAACACCCATTTATGATAAAAACTCTCCAGAAAGTGGGCATAGAGGGAACCTACCTCAACATAATAAAGGCCATATACGACAAACCAACAGCAAACATCATTCTCAATGGTGAAAAACTGAAACCATTTCCTCTGAGATCAGGAACAAGACAAGGATATCCACTCTCACCACTATTATTCAACATAGTCTTGGAAGTTGTAGCCACGGCAATCAGAGGAGAAAAAGAAATAAAATGAATACAAATTGGAAAAGAAGTAAAACTGTCACTGTTTGCAGATGACATGATACTATACATAGAGAATCCTAAAGATGCCACCAGAAAACTACTAGAGCTAATCTATGAATTTCGTAAAGTTGAAGGATACAAAATTAATGCACAGAAATCTCTTGCATTCCTATACACTAATGATGAAAAATCTGAAAGAGAAATTAAGGAAACACCCCCATTTACCATTGCAACAAAAAGAATAAAATATCTAGGAATAAACCTACCTAGGGAGACAAAACACCTGTATGCACAAAACTATAAGACACTGCTGAAAGAAATTAAAGATGATACCAACAGATGGAGAGATATACCATGTTCTTGGATTGGAAGAATCAATATTGTGGAAATGACTATACTACCCAAAGCAATCTACAGATTCAATGCAATCCCTATCAAATTACCAATGACATTTTTTACAGAACTAGAATAGAAAATCTTAAAATTTGTATGGAGACACAAAAGACCCCAAATAGCCAAAGCAGTCTTGAGGGAAAAAAACGGACCTGGAGGAATCAGACTCCCTGACTTCAGACTATACTACAAAGCTACAGTAATCAAGACAATATGGTACTGGCACAAAAACAGAAATATAGATCAATGGAACAAGATAGAAAGCCCAGAGATAAACCCACGCACCTATGGTCAACTAATCTATGACAAAGGAGGCACGCATATACAATTGGGAAAAGACAGTCTCTTCAATAAGTGGTGCTGGGAAAACTGGACAGCTACATGTAAAAGAATGAAATTAGAACACCCTAACACCATACAGAAAAATAAACTCAAAATGGATTCGAGACCTAAATGTAAGACTGGACACTATAAAACTCTTAGAGGAAATCATAGGAAGAACACTCTTTGACATAAATCACAGCAAGATCTTTTTTGATCCGCCTCCTAGAGTAATGGAAATAAAAACAAAAATAAACAAATGGGACCTAAAGAAACTTCAGAGCTTTTGCACACCAAAGGAAACCATAAACAAGACAAAAAGACAACCCTCAGAATGGGAGAAAATATTTGCAAACGAATCAATGGACAAAGGATTAATCTCCAAAATATATAAACAGCTCATGCAGTTCAATATTAAAAAACACACACAAACCAATTCAAAAATGGGCAGAAGACCTAAATAGACATTTCTCCAAAGAAGACATACAGATGGCGAAGAAGCACATGAAAAGCTGCTCAACATCACTAATTATTAGAGAAATGCAAATCAAAACTATCATGAGGTATCACCTCACACCAGTTTGAATGGGCATCATCAGAAAATCTACAAACAACAAATGCTGGAGAGGGTGTGGAGAAAAGGGAACCCTCTTGCACTGTCGGTGGGAATGTAAATTGATACAGCCACTATGGAGAACAGTATGGAGGTTCCTTAAAGAACTAAAAATAGAATTACCATATGACCCAGCAATCCCACTACTGGGCATATACCCAGAGAAAACCATAATTCAAAAAGACACATGCCCCCCAGTGTTCATTGCAGCACTGTTTACAATAGCCAGGTCATGGAAGCAACCTAAATGCCCATTGACAGACGAATGGATAAAGAAGGTGTGGTACATTTATACAATGGAATATTACTCAGCCATAAAAAGGAACGAAATTGGGTCATTTGTAGAGACATGGATGGATCTAGAGACTGTCATACAGAGTGAAGTAAGTTAGAAGGAGAAAAAAAATATTGTATATTAACGCATATATGTCGAACCTGGAAAAATGGTACAGATGAGCCGGTTTGCAGGGTAGAAATTGAGACACAGATGTAGAGAACAAACATATAGACACCAAGCAGGGAAAGCAGCGGGGGTTGGGGGTTGGGGTGTGATGAATTGGGAGGTTGGGATTGACATGTATACACTGATGTGTATAAAATTGATGACTAATAAGAATATGCTGTATAAAAAAATAAATAAAATAAAATTCAAAAATTAAAAAAAAAAACTGTTAGTGGATCAAATTCCCAGTTACAAGACTAAGTTGTCAGTCTATATATAAGTACTGTTAAGCAGAGACAAGTAAAATTTAAGGTATCAGAACAGTTACAAGTCAGTAGGTGAATAAAAAAAGCAAAACATTAAAATACAAACCAAAACAAAGTCAGCATAGCTATATATTTTTTAAATCTTTATTGGATTATAATTGGTTTACAATGTTGTGTTAGTTTCTGCTGTACAACAAAGTGAATCAGCTATATGTATACATATATCCCCATATCCCCTCCCTCTTGAGCTCCCTCCCACCCTCCCCATCCCACCCCTCTAGGTCATCACAAAGCACTGAGCTGATCTCCCTGTGCTATGCAGCAGCTTCCCACTAGCTGTCTACTTTACACATGGTAGTGTATATATGTCAATGCTGCTCTCTCACTTCTTCCCAGCCTCCCCTTCCCCTCTGTGTTCCTCAAGTCCGTTCCCTACGTCAGTGTCTCTATTCCTGCCCTGGCACTAGGTTCATCAGTAGTGTGGCTGTATTAATATGAGATTAATTTGATTTTTAAGACAAAACATTTCTAATGATTAAAATGTTAACTATAGAATGGTAGGAGATTCAATTCTCACACCCCTCTTCAATAACTGATAGATGAAGCAGAAAAAAAAAGACATTGACTTAAACACAATTAACAAGTTTGAACTAATAAATTATATAGAATATTTTTCCCGACAACTTATGAACCCTGCTGGGGTAGAAAAAAGAAATAATAAACCCATGAAATAGAAAAAAGCATATAATAAAGATGATTAGCAGAACCAAAACTTGACTTTTTGAAAAAATTTATAACATTGGTTATAAAGTGTTGTTTAAAAGCCAAATAATATCAACAAAATTGGTCAAAATATGATTTTTTTACCATTTTTCCCATTAAATTCTAGAGGATCACACATTTCATCAACAATGTCTTTTTCACAGCGACAGGCTAATACCAAAAAACAGTTTGCAGCGCTATTTAAAAAAAAAAAGCATTTGATTTAAATAGATAATATTCTAATGTTGGGAAATCATGAAGTAGACCCACAAGGGGGAGGAGAAAACTGATAAGTAAGCAATTAGTTGTTTCAAGATTAAGGAAGGTGACCACAGTTTTATTTTCGTCCTTTTTTGTATACAAATGGGCAGCCTAGAATGAAGCCAAGTGTTAAGTTTCCCAAGAGAAAGCAAGTAATGCAAGTCAAATTACAATTGAAAATTACTCTCTCAAAAATGAAAAGCAGGGCTTCCCTGGTGGCGCAGTGGTTGAGAATCTGCCTGCCAATGCAGGGGACACAGGTTCGAGCCCTGGTCTGGGAAGATCCCACATGCCGCGGAGCAACTGGGCCCGTGAGCCACAATTACTGAGCCTGCGTATCTGGAGCCTGTGCTCCGCAACAAGAGAGGCCGCGATAGTGAGAGGCCCGCGCACCGCGATGAAGAGTGGCCCCCGCTTGCCACAACTAGAGAAAGCCCTCGCACAGAAATGAAGACCCAACACAGCCATAAATAAATAAATAAATTAATTAAAAAAAAAAAAAAATCAAAAGCAAATAAAAACCAAAACCAAACAAAAAAACCCAAAAGAATACATGTATATGACTACATGTTTTTTCACAAATCTCAAATTCACACTCAGTGCTTGAGAGGAGAGAAGATATTGCTAAGTGGAAGACATTATCATCAGCTCATTTTGCATTTGTACATTTTTGGTAACTATGACTGGCCCATTAAGTATGTCCAAAGCAGGATAGCAATTTGCCTAGGAAAAGACAGGGAATGGTAAATGGTGACCTTCCCTTTTAAACAGAGATTGATGAACCACATTTTGGCGGGGTGGTGAGGGAAACACAGTTTTTCCTTTAATTTGTGAAGAATCCTGTCCTGGATGTCCAGTTAAAGTATCAACTACAGAATCTTTCAGATTCATCAACTCGAGTGAAAGTTGGGTTGCCTAAAGTTTCTGAATTTTGATGAACTACTTCTTAAACTGCAATAGCAGAATTAACTAATAAAAGACTTCTTGGGGAGAATTTAGTCTTTAAAGGAAGAATAACATTTTCCCCTTAAAAGAACTTCTACCCTTCGCGTGTAAAACAAATTTTATATCATGAGAAAAGGGAATTATGTACCAAAATGCTTAGCTTTCAATAAATATTTTGCTGTGAGGCTTAGTGAAGCCACCAGGGAATTGGATGGGGCTAGAATAGAAAAGAAATACAAAGGCATGAATTTGAAGCCAGCCCAGTAAACATGAACTCTGCTCTTCTCCACCCACACGCAGGTATGTAATAGGTGGAGAGGTGAATTTGAGAGGGTTCAGATTTTGTCCTGCTGATGTATCAAAATGAGATAGGGTGAGGATATTAAAGATATATGGAAGGGAGTTATTCCAAGGATTGTGACATTTTAGCTGAATGAGGAAATATGGACATGGAGATGGATCAGGTCGTGGGGCAAAGGTAAGGGACAATGAAAAATGGGGATTGATGAATCATATGAGCTGATGGGGCTGAAGGATTAGAATGAGCATCCTAGAAGAATGAGCATGAAATGCGTCAGGTGGTGGTCATAGAATGGGACGCTGGAGGTAGATTCCCCAGGTATTGGTAATGAAAGTTCTAGGTATGATGACCATGGGAGTAAGGGGCTGAGGCAGGTGGAGCATGAGACCATTGGAAGAGAAGAGGTCGAGATATTGGAAGAATTCCCTACATGGATACAAAACTCATAATGAGTTATAATAAGAGTAGTTTTGTAGAGAGTGAGCCAGGAGCTTAAATCTTCAAGAAGAGGAGCTGCCCTGAGGGTTGGTAGATAACTGCAGCAAGATGGTATAGGCTAAAGGAAAAATTCAGAGGTGTTTATTTTTAACAGAAAAAGAAGAAAGAATGATCCAGAAGGAGCAATGAGGAACAGGGAAGACTGGTACCTCACCTCTGGGTCCAGTGAGAAGAGGGTTATAAGACAGTGGAGAAAATTTGGACTCATCTCCAAACACAGCATGGGCAAGTGGGCATTGATAGCCAAGGAGCAAGGTGGCGATCAGTGGATGGAGTATTACTAAGAACATCAAAGATAAGGGGGTTCTGGCTAAACCAACCTAGCAGGATTCTTGCTGAAGGCAGGCCAGGGTGATCAGACATCACCTGGTTGGTGGTGGAGGGTAGGGGACCCAATCCGCTATCAAGGATGGGGGATTCTGGTTAAACTGACTTGGCATGGTCCTTGCTCAAACTAGATTTTACAAGGAGTGTGCAGATGGGCTTAGGAGAAGGTTGAGGAGCCTGACTAAGGTTTGGTCAAGCAGCAGATTTGGTCATACCTTGATCTCCGACTTCTAGCCTGTAGAACTGTGAGACAATATATTTCTGTTTCTAAGCCACCCAGTTTGTGGTACTTTGTTACAGCAACCCTAGCACATTAATAGCAATAGAATACGTCTGCATGGTGAGCTTTGTGGGAGCAGGAACTGAATGTCATGTGTAACTCCAAGACTTAGCAGCCCATGTCCTACTCAGATTTAACTGCCATTTAGATCTTGCGTGGGTACATTTTACTTGAGTGTTATTTTTTCAGTATAAGAGCAATTAGACAGGGAGCCAGAGAAATGTCTGAGGACTTAAGTTTGCAGGGTTAAATTATCATTGGAGTTTTGAAAATTCTTTCTAGGAGTCAGATTATGGCTGTGCTGTATGTCATAAGCAATCTGGACCCAGCACCATAGACTAAAGTTCAGTTGACTGGCCTCAGCTTTATGCCGACAGGCAAATGTCTTTATTGCTATTTCTCTTTCTCTCGCTCTACCATCTAGGTGATTGAGCCCAGTTTACAGGGAGGGAAATCTTTCCTCTGAATCCAATCCATGGGACTTCTGTTGACCCTGTGTATGACTTTGCCAGTGTCTTTATACTATATAAGTTAAAGGTATTTTTTAATCTACTTCTATTGAGAGTAGGTGGGTACCTGGTCAAGTACATCTTTGATATATTACTAATTATGTTCTGATAATTTATTTAAAGGAGGGAGAATAATGTGGGGAGCTTTGGCAAGCTGCATGAATAGAATTGATGATAGAGGACAAACCATGTTATGAATAGCCTTGGAAGTGGAATATATTTGAATGGGATTAAAGATATTTATCAGCAGTAAGGGTGACAGTTCACAGTGTGATTTGCTTGGCTGTTCAGCTACCTGAATATGATGAGGTTCCTCCAATGCCGCTTCCACTGCTCATCTCAGAACTCATAGTTCAAATGCCCACAAGCAGTAAGATTATCATTAAAAACCAACTTCAGCAAAAACAGACACAAGAATGTCAGCAGAAATGCAAAGTTTGAAATTAAATTTGAGAAATTATAATGCAGGATTTGGAACTGTCCGAAGTGTACTTTCAGATGCCATTTCTATGTATAGATAGATGATCTATCTATGTATCTATCTATTTATCTATCTATATCTATAGAGGGAGAGATTAGCAACTTTTTAAAGGTTTTTACATCACTGCCCTCTTATATGTAATATATTTGTATTACATATACAAAACCTTACAAGATATTAAATCTCTAAAAGTGAACACAGTGCAGGAGGTAGTGGACTAGTTGTTCCAATTATTTACTGCTGTATGAAGCATCATCCCAAAACTAAGTGGCTAAAACAACATTATCTCTTATGGTCCTGGGGTTGATGGCGTTCAGCTAGGGGTTCTCATTTGGAGTCTGTCATACAGTTGTGGTCAGACAGTGGCTAGAACTGGAGTCACCTCAGAGGACTTCTCACTCACATACCTGGAATTGACACTGGCTCTCCACTGAGCTCTTAGCTGGGGCTTTCAGCCAGAACACCTATAGGTGACCTCTACTTCCTCATAGCATAGCAGCTGGGTTCTAAGAGCACGTATCCCAGGCGAGAAGATGGGAGCTGCATCACCTTTTAAAACCTACTCTCAGAAGTTATATAGCATCTCTTCCTCTGTAGTCACAGGCCCACCTATGTTCAAGCGGTGGGAACATAGACCCCACTTCTCAATGAGAGAAGTAACAATGTCACTTTGTAAGAAAAGCATGTGGGATGGGAAATCTTGTTGCAGCCATCTTGGAAAATCCAATTTGTCACACTGATAGTATCTATAAAACCTGGCTATAATAATTCTTGAGTTTGGACTACCAAATTTCACACTAAGAACTTAGTCCTTCTCTGTAATTATTCAGCAATTTATCAATGGAAACCAAAATAAAATTCAAATTTTTCCCAAATCTCAGCCTGTAGTACCAAGCTCTAGATTAAATAGTTTGTGTCCAAATATCAGAATTAGCAGAGAGGAATGGTGAAACTAAAGGAATTTATCTTTCTTCTTTTGTTTTGAGGTTTGAAAGACACGTTGTAGTGGATAAATCCAAGGAAGTCTTAATCACGTAGGTAGTTTGGGAAGACTGGCAATACAGAAGTTTCCTTAACACAATGGTATTCTATATATCTTATTCAAGTCACCCATGATGAACCAAACCCATATCAAAGAAAACACTCCAACCTCTTGCATTTAAATCCTGATGCAAGTCCTTGAAATCAAATGTTGATCATCATAGCACAGTCAATATGTAGCTGTAAGTGTTTATGATTTTCGAGTATTAAAATTTATTTGAACCCTAGTCAAAATCCCTGTTGTTGGCACCTGCTCTGTGAGTTATCAGATATCAAGAGGCCCACTGGACTCAATGGGCATCAAACCAGGGGATGCTTGAACTCTTCAGTTCAGTTATTACCAAACTACTGGCAGCATTATTGAAATCATTTCTCCTACTTCCAAGCAAAAACCCTCAGTGCTTAGAAAACTTTTTACTTATTCAAAGCTTCCCTGGGGACACATGTGCTGGATGAAAATTCCTTAGAAATTTATGCTTGTGGCCCAAACCTGAGAAAATAGTCTAGGTTGGGCAGATAAGGGAATATTCAGAGTACTCTGCATTAATTCTCCCTTAGATAAAGACTACAACTACCATTCTTTTTAAAATTGAACTGATTCTTTCATATCCAGGATCATTCCAGTTTTATCAATACTTTTCAAAGGAGAGTACTCCCTTGAAATAAGTTCCAGTGCAAAAACTATCTTTATTAAATTCCACCAACATTTCTTAAACCTTGATTCTGCCCTAGACACGTAAATCTCCATCCCCACCTCCCACTCTGACCCAAGTTTTAGGTGACACAGATGACCAATAGTTCTTGCCCTCGGAGAATTTATAATCTAGAGAGAGATGAAGGTACAAGGAGGAGAGGGAAAGATGTGAGATATATACATAACTATTAATTAATTATGAGAGCATTGGACATGGAGTCAGAAGATCCCCATTTTAGCCAAAGCTTGCCATTAAGTGGTACGTAATTTCTGGCAAGTCACTAAATCTCCTTTACACTAAGCTGCTTCATAATTAGTAAATACTAATTTCCTTCCTCACAATGATAATATTATCTTCCTCACAGATTTTTGTTGTTGTTGTTGTTAAAAATACATGATCTGGTTCATGTAAAATGCTTAGCACAGCTCCTGGTACACAGTAAGCACTCAACAAATGTTCATTTCAACATGATATAGTGGTAGTGATGGTAGCGGTTGTGGGAATGCTTTGTAAACTGTGAAGTCGTAGATCAACGTAAGGTATTTCTATTCATAACAGACAGAATATATAACATCCTATTGAAACCTATAATTCTCTGCTCAGCTATCAGCTCCCCAAACACTACCTTTTTGCTGTTTCTAGAGACTCTAGGGACTTCCCTGCTCCATCCCATCCCCTTTCCTCACCATTCAGAGCCCAGTTCAAAGACCATCTCAGCTCTAAATTAGCCCGACCCCATGAGATCAAGTAGGTAACCCCAGCCCATATTCCCTTTACAATCCATCCACAAGATTACGCTAGGAGTGCTTTTGTCTTACTCGTGTTTGTATTCCCAGTACCTAGAATAGTACCTGGCTCATGATGGATGCAGGTGTGCATTGGTGTTAATGCAGTAGGAATGTTGATGAGAATCCAAGGAAGGGGATGTGTGGCACACCTTATGGATGGAGCCCTGGCCTTGGACCAGATTTCAGTTGTACCTCTGTCTTTTCCAAACTTGCTGTTTGACTGGGCACTTGACCTTTAATCTACCTGTTTTCTCATCTGGAAAATGGCTATTGACAACCAAAAATAATTTCAGTGTGGTACAAAGTCTTCATAACTCTATAAGGCAGATATTATTAACAGGTGAGGAAATCCACATTCAGAGAGCTTCAGAATTACACAGCTTAATACGTGCTATAGCCAGGCCTCTCCACCTGAAAGGTCCAAGTTCATAGCTGCTATACTACATGGTGGCTTATTGGAACACATAAGATCTTGGTTCCTTCTCGCTCTGAATTCCAGAATGTCATGACACAATTCCTCTTCTCTCCCTCCTATTCTCTGCTTGTCATGTGAAAGATATTCTAAATCTACCCCATTCTGTTATTCAGTCTTATTCAAGCCTAGACTGTCAACCCAGTGGAAGTCAAGGCCATTATTCTACCTCTTAATTTTCTCCCCAGAATGCAGTTGCTGGGCCTAACAGGAGTGCTCAGCCGTGATTTACTGTAGTTGAAACAGGTTTCAAGTAGTTGAGAGTCAGGCCATAGGAGCTGGATAAGACCGATGCAAAAAAAAACACAAAATGCTTTTCACGTTTGTTTTTCTCTTGGACTCTTGTCCCAAGGCAAACTATTTGGCATTTGAGCGCTTTTTGGTGAAATTTTTTTTTATAATTCTAGATAATACTGTTGTGAAATAAACTAGACAGAGGTTTCTCAGCCTTGGCACTCTCTCCACTTTGGGCTGGATATTTCTTCGCTGTGGCAGGTGGTCCTAGGAACTGTAGGGTGTTTGGCACCATCCCCATCTTTACCCACTATATACCAGTAGCACCACCACTCTCAGTCATGAAAGCCCAAAATGTCCCCAGACATTGCCAAATGTCCCCTGGGTGTAAAATTCCCCATCCCCCGTCCCACCTTGGAACTAGACTGAATGGAGCAGATGGGCTAAACCTCATTCCTTACATTATGGAGTCCAGTTTCATATCAAAGACATTTTTACCCAATGAAGTTAGAAAGTATGATGTCAAATGAGGAAGACTTCTTCTCCCCAGGTGAGCACTTGTCCCCTCAAGCTCACCCTTTACTGGTACACCGCCATCCAGGGCTTTGTCAGGTCTGTGATACATGGTCCTTAAAAAGCCGAAGCCACAAAAGCAGTTATGGTTTTGTTACACCAAAGTGTCCCTGAAATTCAAAGCTACTTGTTTATCAAGATGTATTCCCCTGTCACCGTGATTACCTGTGTTGCCTTGGACTGCAAAGAAAAGACAAGGAGTGATGGAGTGGGGTTTTTTCGTGTTCATGTATTGTACCTGAGTTCTGTCTTAGTCTGCTTCCTAAATAGAATAATCAATGCCATTATCTCTTCCTCCCTCGTCTAAATCACATCAGGACTCTACAGCAGATCGATAGTTACAACAAAGAAGGCCAAAGCTCTCATTCCAGGGGGACTCATTACTCTGCAGCCCAGTATCTGGGTATGGATTCCGTGTAAGGTTATCTACTCTAACGTAGGAGTTAACAACAGCTGTCAGTTATTAATACCGCGCCATGACACCACCATAACCGACTGCATGTGTGCAGAGAGCATGTCCAAAAAACAAATAAGCCTGCTTCCTTCTTTCCCATCTTCCTCTGATTTCCTCTTTCTTTTCATATTATTTTAAATGGCCTTCTCTAGCAATGTAAAATGTTTGGGACTTCATTGAGATTCTTAGCCAGTACAGGTGGCATATAAGCAGACTCACATCTGCTGCAGTATTACTACAAAGACTAATTAAAATAAGTTCAGATCTTAAATTAGTCCTTTCAGTAACATTTATTGCTTAAGTCACTGGGCAATAAAGTATATAATTTAGTTAAGCTGAAGAGAAAGGTGGTTTTAGGATTGTATTTCCTGACCAGCCCCTAAAAGGAGGGTAAAACAAAACAATGGTTATGCACCCACCTACCAATTTTTCCAATAGCAGCTGCTTTTCCTGTGGTTCTTCCTAGCTTTGGGGTCATCCTATTCGATTGTCATTAGGGACTAGCCTGTCTGTAGTGTGAGCTAAAACAATGTCATGGACAAATCATATAGGAAACCTTTTTTTAGTGGAAAGGCTGGTTATTACCATCGCCAGGTTCTCTAAGATTCTGCAATAGCCAGTGTTCACATCTGAGACCCAGCAGATGGACTTTTTGTTAGGAAAGCTCTGTATCTCAGGGAAGACCAAAATTATGCTTCCCTGTCTCCAATTCTTCAAATCCCATATACGGATTTTTTTTTTCTGTCTGCCAATGTGATATTTAGCAATTTCCCTCTACAAACAGCTCCACCTACCTCTATGTATCTCTTTGTGTTAAAGTGAGTTTCCCATAGACTTCAAAGACATAAACTCTGTCCTTTTCAAAGAAGAGATTCATTTTTTAGTTCAAAAAAAAGAAAAAAAAGACTTTTTGGACATCTGCTATATGCAGAGTGCTCAAATTCTGACCTAAGGATGTTTATTGTTCTTCTGGGCTTATTTTAAAGAAAAATATAGCAAAGAACAGAGCGCCATGACATTTTTATACCTACATGCAATTCTCCAGATAGTTCCTTTTTTTTTTCTTAGGGGCATATATTTTTTATTTTTAACATCTTCACTTGAGTATAATTGCTTTACAATGTTGTGTTAGTTTCCACTGTATAACAAAGTGAATCAGCTGTACGTACACATATATCCCCATATCCCCTCCCTCTTGCGTCTCCCTCCCACCCTCCCTATCCCACCCCTCTAGGTGGTCACAAAGCACTGAGCTGATCTTCCTGTGCTATGCAGCTGCTTCCCACTAGCTATCTATTTTACATTTGGTAGTGTATATATGTCCATGCCACTCTCTCACTTCATCCCAGCTTACCCTTCCCCCTCCCCATGTCCTCAAGTCCATTCTCTATGTCTGTGTCTTTATTCCTGTCCTGCCCCTAGTTTCGTCAGAACCATTTTTTTTTTTTTTTTAGATTCCATATATATGTGTTAGCATACGGTATTTGTTTTTCTCTTCCTTACTTACTTCACTCTGTATGACAGACTAGGTCCATCCACCTCACTACAAATAACTCAATTTTGTTTCTTTTTATGGCTGAGTAATATTCCATTGTATAGATTTGCCACATCTTTATCCATTCATCTGTCGATGAACACTTAGGTTGCTTCCATGTCCTGGCTATTGTAAATAGTGCTGCAATGAACATTGTGGTACATGACTCTTCTTGAATTATAGTTTTCTCAGGTTATATGCCCAGTAGTGGGATTGCTGGGTCGTATGGTAGTTCTATGTTTAGTTTTTTAAGGAACCTCCATACTGTTCTCCATAGTGGCTGTATCAATTTACATTCCCACCAACAGTGCAAGCGGGTCCCCTTTTCTCCACACCCTCTCCAGCATGTAGTTCCTTTTTAATACTGACTAGCCAAGTTTTTTTGACATGCTCTGAAACACCCCGGTAACTGCCACCAGTGAGCAGATTCATTCAATCTATTGGAAGTTGTCTTGTTTTGCTGGTGGTCCTTGGGGCGCTGGGCCTCTCGGGACCTCTCCTTTTCTGTCACCTCAGGAAAGATATAACAACACAGAGGCTTGATCCAGGTGCAGCTTCCAAATCCACAGACGTCGGAACAGTTTGTATATCTACCACCACCAAAATTCTTGGACATGTGACCAGAAAGCTCTAGATCTCTGAAAGTTTAGATTGTTTGAGGCCCTTGAAAAGACACCTCTATTCCCAGGCCGTCTGGTTGTTGACAGGGCTGGTGGCAAATTTTGGTAACTGGAATTCAGGCCATTAAGAAAACATTTTAAGTTGTGGGATTTCCTCTTAAAACTTTGCCTCCTACAAATTATATTTAAAAGAAAGACACATTCCTTTTTACAGTATTGAGCTTATACTACTCTTATGGAAAATAATTGACATTGTATTTATGTATTCTGTTTACTGTTTGGCCTTAATTGTTTAACAGCAATTTTTGTTACTTATTTTTTTTTTCCTGTTCCATTGCTGTTTATAATATACCAGTTTAAAGTCTGAAGACACTGCTTTGTGCTACAATGTTTTTCTTTGTGACTCAACCCCAGCCTCCTTCCCATCCCCTTAAATATAAACAAAGTAACAATAATAAACTTCCCCTGTGTCTTCTTAACTGTTTCCTGGGATGCCTGACTCTGGGTAACATCTGAAGCTTCTCTCCACCAGATGCCCAGCTCTGGTGTTCAAAGCATGAGGCACTCTCACTTTTTTTTCTTTGCAGATAAGAAGTATTTTTTATTAGACATTATTCTACAATTTCTCCAAGGCCTTTTCTAATTAACCACCTGGCACCTGTCCTAGTATTGAAAGGTACTCCCTGCCTTCCTGTGGTGAGAAAGTAGATTAATGGGGAAAGGCTTGCTTTTCTGGGTACTTGTTTGATTCCTGTGTGAGCATTTTGATTCAAGAATAATTTATATCCCTAATTTCTACTGTAGTTTTCTACTTGGGACCTAGTCTTCTTAAGTTGCAATTAGAGGAAACTCTGTGTGTGTGTGTGTGTGTGTGTGTGTGTGTGTGTGTGTGTGTGTGTGTGTTTATATATAAATACCATGAATGCATACATGTTAAACAGACTGCATTTAGGAGCACTTGGAATAGGAATACCTTCTGTTCCCTGTTGCTCTGTTCTCTCTTACTTTAGAATAACAACCAGTAGGGGAATGTTGGGGACCCCCGCATGGCCTGTTTTTAGCTCTTAATTTTTAAAAATTACAAGTTGTCAGCATTATTTACATCGGAAATGTCCAAGAAGCTGGAAGTCTGAGAAAAATTGTGATTTCATAAAAACAGCTGAATTGAACTGGCCAAAAAAAATATGCCCTACCACCACTGGTGGGGTTTTTTTGGGGGGGGAGCAGTTTCCAGACGTTTGAGGGTTTCTAGGCTGGGGCCTTTTTTTCATATTTTCTTTTAATTATTTTGCTTTTACTTTTTTTAAAAACAGAATTCCAGTGTGAATTATTGACTGAGTTATGCCTGTGTACACTTGTGCCAGACCAATCCTAATTAGAGGCTGTTTAATAAATTGGGACTGTGTTGCCTGCAGCTTTTTGACCTTTGTTCCCTGATTGTCTCCCATTAATCCCCTTGCCCTCTGGTGTTCCCTATAAACTTTGGGAATTCACTGATTCTGGTTCAATTTGTGGACCTGCTGAGTTTGTTCGAGCCTTTTAGGAAGTTTCCTTGAGCTAATAACCATCTGTCACTGCCCGTGTTTTACTGCTGCAGCTCACGCTGCTGGAGACCAAGGCAGGGCCCTAAGCATACTGCTAGTATCTTTAAATCAAAGCGTGATCGTTAAGTAACATACCCCGAACATCTTTGTCATATAAAACTGTAAAGTTACATTAGGTGTAGTACTTTAACCTTTGCCGTATTGAAGAGGTAATGATGTCAGAATTTGGCTTCCATCCCTCAAGGACCCATAAATACACTGTGTGGATGCCAGGTTATAGACTACAGGCTTACAATATGCACTCCTGGTTTCTTGCCTCTATTACTTTAAAAACAAGGCAACTGGTAAATCACACCCATCATGGATGACCCGCTCCTACACGTCACCTCTTCAGGTTCCTCTAACAGTGTCTGGCATTCAAAGGAAAGACTGCCTGCTCCTTGGCACTACTCAGAATGGTCCAAGATATTGAACTTGTTCTCTCCGAGGGCCTGTGGCCTGGAGACCTTTTTCCTGAGTCCTGGGGAAGCACTGGGTTACCAAAGTCAGCTGCTTCACCGTGTCAGAATTCTTCTTTTCCAGGTTAATGAAAGGCAAAAGCAAAAAACCAAACATACAAAAGAAAACTCTATTATATACAATGTTTTTAGGAAAATTTAAATAATTCAGGTCTTTTTAATTGGAGAGGTTGGGCAAAGGGATTTGGGAACCCATTAACTACCGAAAGGTCACATATTCAACACTACTCTAAATCATATTAGCCTCAAGGCAAACATCTCATGGAATTCTAGAAACATAAGCAAAAAAATCCCATTATCATAAATAATACTGCAGGCTATTCATCTCCCTTTCTTCCTTCCTTCCTTCTTTACTTCTTTCCTTCCTTCCCTCCCTTCCCTCTTTCTTCTTATGTCCCCTATCCTCAAAGCCTTCTCCCTTCAGATGCTATGCAATTCTTTCCACTTCTCAAAGGTAAATACTCTGGAAAGAGTATTCTATTCTTGCTGTTTCCATTTCCTCACCTCTTACTCACTCCTGAATTCACAGGAGTCTACTAAAGTCCTACTAAAGTGTCTCTCTCACTAAAAGTACAAATAATATTACTCCAAATGAGGAAATCCAGTTGATGGTTCTGATTTCTTATCTTATGGTTCTCCTCTGCCTTGTTTAGACTTAGGGATAATTTCCTCCATTGTAAACCTCTCTATTTTTTCAAAGTTCAGTGCTTCAAGTTCTCCTTACAGCTCACTACCCACTCCTCCTCTGTTTTCTTCATGGGCTCTGGCCATCCTATCAGTGTTAAAAAGGAGCACTGCATTAGTTCCATGGAAACAGGATGCATCAGTCATGAGCTCTGCAAGACATGTGCACGTACAAAGTTAAACAACAAGGAGAGGGACAAGCTCAAGAGAATACAGATCTTCCTCGATTTACAAGGAATGTGTTTAATACACCTAACCTACCAAACATCATAACTTAGCCTAGCCTACCTTAAACGTTCTCAGAACACTTACATTAGCCTACAATTGGTCAAAATCATCTAGCACAAAGCCACTTTTATAATAAAGTGTTGAATATCTCATGTAATGTATTGAACACTGTACTGAAAGTGAAAAACAGAATGGTTGTCTGGGTCCAGAATGGTTGTAAGTGTATCAGTTGTTTACACACCTGATGGTGTGGCTGGCTGGGAGCTGTGGCTTGCTTCCTGCGAAAAGATCAAAATTCCAAATTTGAAGTACTGTTTCTACTGAATGCGTATCACTTTCACACCATCATAAAGTCGAAAAATCATAAATTGAACCATAGTGAAGTAGAGATATGTGATAAGAAACATGGTTCAGAGGAAGAATAAGTGAAGAGTATCGATTGGAGTAGTTCTGGAAGCATCATGGCCGTACAGAATACATGTGGCATTTGGAGTTTTCAGATTGCATTTGGATCCTAGCCCTGATAGTCATAGGACCCTCCCTGGGCAAGTTACTTGAGGGCAATGAGCATTTAATGGACTAGTAATACTTAGATCATAGGAGTGTTGAGAGAATTAAACAAAACAATGTGTCATTATTTTTGTTGGTATATAGTATGTGCTTCATGAATATTTGTTCACTTTCCTTGTTTCATGGAAAGGGGAGCCTTGAGAAGGCCTACCAAAAAAATGAAGTAGTATTTGGATAGGCAGAGAGAAAGAGTAAAGACATTTTAGGAGAGAAAAACAGTATGAGAAAAGGACTAAAGATGAGGGTTACTTATAATGTGCCTGAGTCAGTGCATGGCACTGGAGCGGAGAATGCGTGTGGTAGGTAGAGGGGAAAGAATTTTAATCAGGTAGATTATGGCCATAAGTGGGTTTTAGGGCAAAGATAAATGCTCAGTGTTATGTGGCAGCCTGGTTGGAAGGGGAGTCTGGGGGAGAATGGGTACATGTATCTGTATGGCTGAGTTGCTTTTCTGTGCACCTGAAACTATCACAACATCGTTAATCAGCTATATCCCAATATAAAATACAAAGTTTTTTAAAAAAAGATAAATGGTCTGGCTTATTTATACCATATTTATAAATGGCCCAACTTTGCTTATTTCATTGCAAATTTTGTTTAATTGTATTATCTTAGTTCACTTCCAGTCAATAAGATGTTGGAACTTATGCATCAAACCGCATGGTCCTCCTCAATATGTAGGAATGAAAGATAAGCAAAATTAATGTTAATGATACGGTCCATTAGAAGGTGAAAGGGACTGTGGAGCAAAATAGAAAGTGCTGGGTTGAGAATGACGAGAGGGTGCAATTTTAAATAAAGTGTTCAGGAAAGGCCCCTCTGAGGAGGCGACATGGCGCTTGAGCTGGTGAAGGTCGTGTGGATGCCTGTGGGAAGGGTATTCCAGGCAGAGGGGCGAGGCACGCAAAGTCCCTAAAGCGGGAGGGTTCCTGGTGTGTTTGAGGAACAGCTAGGAAACCTACATGGCTGGATCAGAGTGAGCTGGGGGAGGGAAGGTGCTGGAAGATGAGGTCAGAGGGTGCGTGGGGACGGATCACAGAAGGCCTGGTCGGCCACTGTGAAGATGGTGCCGTTTCCCTTGAGTGTGATGGGAAACCACTGAGGATCTTGGACAGCAGAGAGCTTGACGTGATCAAACTTAACCTTCACCGGGGCCACCCTCTTGCTGTGTCAAGGAGGAACCTCTCGGGCCCCTTTCCCTCCTCTCTCCCCATCCAAGCGTGAAGAGGCAGAGGGAGCTCTAGGAAGGGAGCCGGAGAGCCCAGGGGAGAAACAGTGAACACCCTCTCCACGCCTCCTCCCTGCTGTGGTCTGCTAAGCCACAGTCAGCCTGAGCTGGGAGGGAGGTTAGGTGGCTAGATGGTTAGATGAAGCCTTTAATTAATGTCAGAAAGGTGCCCAGGAAAGGTAAGGGACCTGGTGTATTAGGGTTTTCCAGAGAAACGGAACCAATAGGATAGATATGGTTATGGATATAGAGACAGAGACAGAGATATATAGGAGATTTCCTGTAGGAATTGGCTCACATGGTAATGGAGGCTGAAAAATCCCACACTCTGCCATCTGCAAGCTGGAGAAGCAGGAAAGCTGGTGGCATAATTCAGTCCAAGTCTGGAGGCTTGAGAACCAGAGGGGCTGCTGCTGTAACCCCCAGTCCAAGGTCAAAATCCTGAGAACCCAAGGAGCCACCAGTGCAAGTCCTAGAGTCCAAAGGCCCGAGAACCAGGATCTCCAATGTCCACGGGAAGGAAAAGATGGATGCCCCAGCTCAAGGCGAGAAAGAGGATTTGCCCTTCCTCCACATTTTTGTTCCATTTGGGCCGCCACGGTGATGATGCCTGCCCACGCTGATGAAGGCAGATCTTCCTTACTCAGTCTCCTGGATCAAACGCTAACCTCTTCCGGAAACACCTCACAGACACACCCAGAAATAATGTTTTCCCAGCTATCTGGGCATCCCTTTGCCCAAGCAAATTGAAACATAAAATTAACCATCATACCCAGTTAAGATTTCACTTGGGTGCCAAGAAGAGTCATTCAAAGAGCTTGCTGGAATACAGTGGTGTAAAAACCCATCCAGTTCTTGTTTAGTTTCATCTATATCAAGACCGCCTTGTTCAATAGATGAGTTTTATATACTTATAAACCATTATAGACAAGTAGTACTATCAAATCATAGATTAAATATAATAAGTTTTAAATTTTTTCCAATTCTAGATAAAGAAATATCAATACAGGCATCCCAGAGGATGGTACTGCCCTTCTCCAATTTGGAGAACACTGCACACGCAGGAGCCCCAGTGGGGGCGGCCGGTGCCCCTGCAGGGCAGGCGATCAGCGAGCAGTGGAGATAGAGAAATAGGAGATGGCAGAGGAAGGTGGTGACTGTGGTGCTTGACATTCTATGGTAGAAAACATGGGAGGAGAATGCAGAGGGGCAAGAACTGAGGCTCTTGAGATTCATTCCATGTGGGAGGAGGAATGTAAGAGCATTCTGGGAACAATCAGAAAAGAAAGAGCAGGAAAGAGAATGACAGTGACGCCCAAGGGCAGAAGAGAGGCAAGTTATTTGTGTTACAGACCAAAGCGGAGTGGTCAAGTGTGACCAGGATGCAGTGTTCGAGTTTCCCAAGGAGGCTTATGAGGAGAGAATTTTACTAAGAGATCAGGCAATAGTGTTGTAAAATTGAAAAGAACACAAGATAAAGAAACTAAGACAATTGACAGACTGCAGAGCAGGTGGAGGAGTCCCTAGTATAGTCACACATTCTAAAAAGAACTGCTAAAAAAAAAAATCAGTCATCTCAGTAAGGCAAGATTGGGTGAGAATTTAGAATATTCTAGTCCTGGATTGGCAGGTGATGAGCAGAATAATCGTCCAGACCTTCTTCTGTTCAGTTCCTGGGATGCAGAAATGCTGAGCGGGAATGCTTTGAAAAACAAGGTGATAGTTTGAAGGCACTTGGCCTTCTAAAAAATATCTCTTCATAATAATGTTCTTCCATTTCAGAAAGAATTTAAATTGAAAACCTTAGTGCTCTCATCATGTCTGAACACACACTGAATGCAATGAAAACACCCTCCATAGGAATTTCTGATCTCCCTCTTTCTTTGTTGTCATTCAAGTCTCCCAACTCAGCTTTTACATTTGAGTGTCCTTCTAACTTGAGGGGGAGAGGCCATCATACCATTTCTCATCCCTTGTGGCTGATATGTGAGATGGGTCTCAGGGAATTAAGGGAAGAAAGCTCTCCTTGCTGGAGACAAACAGTATTGTGTAGTAGAACCCTGGATTCTCTATCAGTAGCTTCTGACCCCAAGGCTGTCCCACAGAGCTGTAGTCCTAGGAAAAGCCACACAATGGTTTAAGCTTGGGGTCCCAATTAATAATTGTGATATATGTTACCGTTGATGGTTCAGGATATTTCCTTGAAAGACCTGTTTTCATAACACTCTGACTATGCTGTTCAGAACAACAGTTAGTGTAACTGTTTAGATAGGAAATTTAGGAATGACAAACTAACAAAACTCTGGAAAAATACACAGTGCAGTCAGTCATGGTTTATAAGATTATGGATGTTAGTATAATAATGAAAAGAAATTAGAAAATTTCCTCTATAAAATCAATATGCTCTTTAAAAGTATGTCGCGTCTATGCATGATTTGATCTCCATGGCTGCTGCCACATCCTCAATATTTACATGATACACTCCCTCTGATTTTGTGTAATATTGCAAAATTCATAAAATGCTGCCACCCAGACGTCTGCTGTCATCAGACTTATCACTGATTCTGACAATTTGGTTTTATTGGCCCTACTTTACAGTTGAGATTCTGAGTCTACTTTTGTCAATTTCATACGGCTAAAGATGACAGGTGGGTATTTTGAACCCAGGTCTCTATGGCCTCAGAGTCCATGATTTTGCACTGCATCATGCTTCCTTGGAAATTAAACGGATCTGTCTTGCAAGGACTGTGTTCTTCTTCTAACCGGGGCACAGGAGGAGTCCCAAGTAAATAGGCAGGCGGTCTTAGGGAGGGATGTCTGGAAGCAGCTGTTGGGAGTCCCAGAAGGTTGGCAGTGCTGTGTCCAAGATCTGGCCCCAGGCAGTGGGAACTCAGCCATGGAGACTGGGCTGCAGGAGGAGGACCTAGTTGCTTCATAGCAACCCAGGGTTGCTATGTTGTGCGGCTTCCATTTGCTCCTCCAGATCCGCTCTCCACCCTTCCTCTGGGCTCCTGAAAGCTGACCTGCATGGACAGGATCAAAAGACCCCCTTTCTCTTTTTTGCGGTTGCCTTTTGCCAATGGGAAGCACCAGCAGGAGGTCAGAGGATGAAGTTGGGAGTGTTTATTCCCCCAGCTCCCTCCCTGTGAGGTTGCCCTGAGCTCCCTGCAGCTCTCAGTCTCCCGTAACGTAGCCTTGCCTACTGGTTCCTGTCACCACTCTGTCCTCTTGTCCCTTCTGACCTAGTCCTAGAAGCGTCACTATTTCTTAACACTTTCTCTGTGCCTTCCCTGTACCTTTGTAAATGGTCCTGTCTTGAACTCTTCACATTGCCCAGTTTAAATGTGCTTTTTGTTTCCTGATGGGCCCCTGACTGATCAGACCTGACCAGGTGGGAACTAATGTCTGGATTTAGGCACATGAGCAGGACGGGGACCCTACTCCTGGGAATGAAATTCGAACGAGGATCTAGAGTCAGGAAGATGAGCTGAGCGTGCCTAGTAGATTGAGAGACAAGAATGCAGTAGACTGGGAAGAAATCTGCCCTGAGACTGACTGGACAGGGCTCTGCTGGATGGGAGCTCTGGTCTTCCAGGGGACAAGACCCTTCACAGATGCTCTGAAGGGTTGGAGATACAAGGAAGGCAGCAGATGCCCAAGAGGTGGCAAGCCTACGGAGAGCTGCGGCCATAGGAGAAAGAGCGGCTGGACGTTTGAGTCCTTACCCCTTGTGACAAGGACTGACTATTCACCGAACGCTTTTTCACTTCCTGCTGGACACAAAGACTACGATCCCATGTGCCTGAGATCTGGCCAAAGGAATGCGAGCAGAAGGGATGTACTAACCGCTAAGACCCCTCCCACTATCCTCCACATTTTGCTAGCGGTAATTAAGAGTGGTGCCTGCCTCAATGATATTGATCATTCATGCATTCCTTTCATTCATTCCCTGAGACAGGACTTGGGGATACAGCCTCTCAAGAAGCTCACTCACAGGCCCTTATATTAAACTAATTATGACTGGGGACGTGGTAGACCACTGCCACACCTGGAGAGGCACTACAGAATTAGACACGATTCTTCTGGTACTGCAGTAATACCTCCTGCAATGGCTGCGCATAAAGCACTGTGCATTAGGCCCCATTTTCTATCCTTTTCCTTTCAAAAATAATGATCATTTTTATTGGGTGCCCACCCTGCACCAGGTGCTTCTGAAACCTTATGCTGTGATAAGTAGAAAAATGTAGGCTTATAACTAAGTTGAGGCTGTAACTAATTTAAGCCTCTTTCTGCATTTAGGCAGCCTGGATCTTCTTATTAATATACAAGGAGTGGTTACTGATAATAGACACGTTATGAAGCCCAAAGGCATCTTGGCAGTGCATGCTGAGGAATGGGGGAAATATGTGAAACTTCCAAGGAATTCTCCTGATATTTTTGCATCTATATGCATATATGTTTTTTCCAGTGTTTTTATCCTAAGAAGATCCTTAAAAGCAGACACAGGCATGCTCTGTGTATGTACCTCCAGGAGATATTTCCCAGAATCTGTCCCTCTGCCATTCTTTCATCTACATTTTATCTCTCAGCATGAATAAGTTGCCCAATGACTCCTGTGATTATCTGCAAGTCTCATTAAATACACTACTTGATGCCCCAGAAGAATTTATAAAAAAGAAAGAGAAAACGATTACACCTCATGAGTATCAATACTCATAGATACTAATTACAAAATATAACTTTTTGAATTGAATCCTTTTTTGAATTAGGGTTGCACAGAGAAGAACATTTTGTTGGTAGCCTGCTTGAGATTCTAAGAGGGTTTCAACTTTTGCCGCCGAAGGAGGAAACCATGGCTGCTCTTGGAATCCTGATCTGGGAGAACGCTATACAATGCTGCTTTCCATAGCGAGCTGATTCCCGCCGGCCCCCTTTCCTGAGGGAGCTGGGCAGAGTGGGGTGGTAAGAGTTGAGACAGGCAGAGGCAAAAGCTGCAATGTCCTGATTCCCTTGTACTAGAAATTTTATTACAGATACTTTTGCCCATCAAATGCGTTGCTGGATTGAAATGTCACGTGTTCCTTCACAGATGTTATTTCAGATTAAGCCACAGGCAGCAGGGAGTGGACAAGGCATGCACTTTCCTCTCCACTCAGTAGCGTCCCATCTCCCAGCAGTCATTTGCAAAAGCAATATTACTTACAAAGCAATTGAGCTGATCTGATATTTTAGATTATGATGTCAAGATATATTATACTGCAGCCTACTGACTTAAAAAACAGCCCAAGAAAGAGAATGACTAGGGCCAAGTTGGGATTGAAAAGGACCTAAGGGAATGTCATCTGTTATGAGAATCTTAAAAGCTTCTAATGACCAATTATTCCCAAGAGGCTCTTGCTACTGTGACTATTGAATTTATTTTTGCTAAACAAGCTTTGCATTTAATGATAGCTTTCTTTATGGTCTGAAACTCACAAGAATTTCTTTTACCTTTTTCTGAATAAATTACTTGTTCAGCAATTCATCATGCAGACACCATTTATGCTTCCATCACTCTGTTTAGTATTATATAATAAATGTATTTATGAGTTCTTCTGTTAAGATTCTTATCTGTTTTAGAATATTTGACGGGCTCTATCTTAGAGGCTAAGTGTCATCTTTGCTCTTCTAAATATATTTTATATTCTTAAACTGAAGATGTTGTCCTGAACATTTTCCTGCACAGAATGCACTGAGAAAAGCATAGAATTAAGGTGAAGCTTTTGAAAATAACAACCACGATTGCATCACAGTGTTTTAAGGGTAACACATCCTATGAACAATGGCACCTCCCTCCTACATGGTGAGTCCTATGGCAGCAGAAGACTTGTCTGTTTATCCATGGCTGTATTTTCAGGTACATAATGGGTGGGTATTTAGTAAATATTTGTTGGATGAATAGATGGATAGATGGATGGGTGGGTGGATGGATGGATGGATATAAGTATGTGGTTTGGGGCTAGGGGCTGTTTTTTCTGTGAGCCTAGCCTTAAGTCAGACTCTGGAATTACTGAACTTCACAAACATTTACTGGGAGTCAGTGTCCTGCTGTCCATGTGAAAAAGTGAAAGGTCAGAGAGCTAATGAACTCTTAGGAGGATGACACTTCTTTCCATCAAGTGAAGCCACTTTCTTTTTGGCTTAGAAAATAAGTTAAAATTTGAAATTGCTTTCCCCCAAATGGTTGCAATCCTTCAATCTGACGGGCCACCCTGAAATTGGAGAATAATTAAAAATGTAGAAACATCGCTGAATCCGATTCACCGAGTGAAAGAGTCCTTCCTTTGGTGGGTATGCGCACAAGGATGGAAACGGACACAAAGGCAAAATGGCAGCCACTTCAGACATCTTTCTGAAATGTCTTTGGGTGTGAGTTTCTGAGAAGACAAATCACTTCCACACGGCCTTGAAAAGAACTTGGTTAGCTCAACCCCAAGGAAGGCTAAGAATAGGGCTGGGAAGCAGAAATAATGTATCATCCTGCTGAGTGTGTTAATATTTGGGCAGAAAAGGGTGGATTCTTTTTTAGTTAAGCATCGTTTTAACATGCACACTATAGGTGGTGGCTTTTTTTTTTTTTTTTTTAACAGAAAAATGTAGCTGTCCCCTAACGGGAGCAATTTCCCTTCATATTTCTTGCAGCTCTTGTCCCATGAGGCGACAGATGAGTGTGCGATAGCAATACTGATTCCAGTGCTGAGATGCCACGTGATCCACCGGGAGAGCTGGTGGATTCAAATCAATGTCGGTGCGTGCCTTCTGGGTAGCAGTCTTTCAGTGCAGGATTCGCTCTAGGGATCAGAAAAACAGCTGGCAACTCGCAACATGTTACACAAAAGACCTTTTAAATGTCTTGCTGTTTCCAGCTATGATGTAGTGTGTCACTTCAAATATTTTTTTAAATTTCTGTGCCTGCTTGACGGAGCCAAGTCCTGTTAAGCAACTGGTAAAAACGCAATACCAGTTTAAACTGGTGTCTGCAGAATTCTGAGGCTTATAAGGGGCTAGAAATAAGCCTCTGCCTTATTGTACATTTTTTTTTAATATAAAAGTTTTATCCATAGAAAGCATTTATTGGAAATCCAGTCCTGAAACTGCCTGTAAAACATAAGCATGTGCTAAAAAAATATATAAACCCTGTGGGTTATTCAGAATTCTTGGAAAACAAGAACTTTCACCCAGTTATTTTGCTCAGCTGCAAGATAGAGTTATTTATTTCCAGTGTATGTTGTTTGCATATGACAGAATTTTGGAGTCTCTTCTCTGTTTTAAGTTTTTCCCCCCATAAAATATGTATAATAATTCCTATGAATGTTAAAAACACATTACTGTGTTTTCTACTCAATGCTTTCAACCCCAGAAGCTAAACTTCTTTCCCCTCATTTTTTTTTAATCTTCTTTTTAATCTTTTTTGTTGGTTTTTTTCATGAGGTTTCTTTCTCACTTTTTTTTCAATATTTCATTTCCTGCCTCTGTAATCCAAGTTTCTGGTAACAGTTAGGATCACTAGCGCAGATGTACCATGTATGTCTAGATAAAGAGGCAAAGGGGAAACTAGCAAGATTTTTGGAAGATCTGGATGGACTAAAAGAGAAGGGATTGATATTTTCTGAGTGTTTGATAGATTTTAGTCCAGTTAATGGATATTTGGTATCAAATCGGTGTCCCAAATCTGACGTGATAACCCAAATTTCGACATTAAACATTCAGAGCGGCCAATGCCAGCATGATGCTCTCACATATATCAATTCAGTGACTATTTATAGCTTCTAAATTATTTTCCACAGCTCTCAGTTGAATACTTTGATGAAATAACTAAACAGATGTCAGCCATGTGTCTCTGTGGATGAAGAACTATGTGAAGTACTATCGTATTCAATATTTGTAGGGTGTGAGTGTTGTGGCTGTAGTTTTAACAGGGAGTCTCTTGCTGCATTTGACTGCAAGTATAATTAGCTGTTGGTGTTTAGTGTGTGAAGAATTTTGATTGATTGGTTGGGCTGTGTTTTAGGTGTTGTGGACTTGGACAAAATATATCACTGAGTTCATCCATCCTGTATAGCTATTGTTATATGTACTTAATATTCCAGCAATACTAATGTCCACTGTACATAATGTCCTCTAAATAAGTAAGAAAGCAATTCCTTGATGAAGATGAGATTTAAAGGAGGAAAAAGAATACCAGACCAAAAAAGCATTTCTGGAAGTGTGTTCAGGATCATTAATTCTTGGAGAAATTAGTAGGATTGGGGGCAAAAAGTGAGTGAACCAGATTGGGAAACACAGAGATAAGCTGTGAGCGGATTGTCTTTATTTTAGGACTCATCAGAGCTTTTACTATGCTATGAATGCTGTAAATCTTAAAAAGGGAGAGCTAGATGCAGTGCCTCCCCCTACTTGTTAGATGGAACACCTCCCCTGCATCCAACCCTCTAACTTGTCCCCAGAGAATATTTTGAAAAACAACACTCTGTGATGCTTGCTTGGTAAATTCAGACTTAAACACTATGCTGTAGTAATCAATAAATATTACTTCTTTATAAAGTTAAACACCAACTGGAACAACTAAACACCCACATGCAAAAAAATTAATACAGACAGAGATTGCTTCTCCACAAAAATTAACTCAAAATGGATCAAAAACGTAAATGTAAAATGCAAAACTATAAAACTCCCAGAAGGTAACTGAGGAGAAAATCTAGATGATCTTGGGTTTGGCAGTGACTTTTGAGATAAAACACCAAAGACATGATCCATGAAAGGAAGAAGTGACAAGCTGGACTTCACTAAAATAGAAATTTTCTGCTCTGTGAAAGATGATGTAAAGTGAATGAAAATACAAGCCACAGATTAGGAGAAAATATTTGCAAAAGACATATCTGATAGAGGGCTGTTATCCAAAATATAAAAAGAAACCTTAAAACTCAATGGTTAGAAAACAGAGAACTCAATTTTAAAAATGGGCCAAAGATCTTAACTGATACCTCACCAAAGAAGATACACAGATAGCAAATAAGCCTATGAAAAGAGGCTCCACATCATATGTCACTGGAGAATGCAAATTAAAACAACAATTAAATATCACTACACACCTATTAGAATGGCCAAAATCCAGATCACTGAAAACACCAAATTCTGGAGCTTTTGTGGAGCAAGAAGAACTCTCATTCATTGCTGGTAAGAACAAAAAATAGCATAGCCTCTTCGAAAGACAGTTTGGCGGTTTCTTACAAAACTAACCATACTCTTACCATACAATCCAGTAATTGCACTCCTTGACGTTTACCCAAAAAGAGTTCAAAACATGTCCACACCAAAACCCTACACATGGATGTTTATAGTAGCTTTATTCATAACTGCCAAAACTTAGAAGCAACTGAGATGTCCTTCAGTAGGTGAATGGATAAATAAACTGTGGTACATTCATACAATGGAATATTATCCAGCACTAAAAAGAAATGAGCTATCAAGCCATATCAAGCCATGGAGAGAAAATGCCTGTTACTAAGTGGAAGAAGCCAATCTGAAAAGACTACACACTACAGTATATGATTTCAACTATAAGATACTCTGGAAAAGGCAAAACTATTGAGACAGTAAAAAAGGCAATGGTGACCAGGACTTGGAGGGAGGAAGTGATGAATAGGTAGAGCACAGAGGATTTTTAGGGCAGTGAAACTACTCTGTATACTGTAATAGGATGCATGTCATTATACATTTGTCCAAATTCATAGAACGTACAACACCGAGTGAACCCTAATGTAAACTATGGACTTTGATAATGATGTGTCAGTGTGTGTTGATTAGTTGTAACAAATGTACCACTCTGGTGGGGGATGTTGATAGCGGGGGAAGCAAGGCATGCGTGGAGATGGGGGCAGATGGGAAATCTCCGTGCCTTCGCTCAATTTTGCTGTGAAACTAAAACTGCTCTAAAAATGAAATTATTTTTTAAAAAATACATAGAGTAAAATTTTAGAGATAATCTAATCCAGTGAGTTATTTGGTTTGGGTTTGTTTTTGTTTTGTTTTGTTTTTGGCTTCATCAATTTTTTAAAATAAATTTATTTATTTATTTATTTATTTATTTTTGGCTGCGTTGGGCCTTCATTGCTGCACGCGGGCTTTCTCTAGTTGCAGCGAGTGGGGGCTACTCTTCGTTGTGGTGCATGGGCTTCTCGTTATGGTGGCTTCTCTTGTGGAGCACGGACTCCAGGCGCGCGGGCTTCAGTAGTCATGGCACGTGGGCTCAGTAGTTGTGGCTCGTGAGCTTTAGAGCTCAGGCTCAGTAGCTGTGGCACACGGACTCAGTTGCTCCACAGCACGTGGGATCTTCCCGGACCAGGGATCGAACCCGTGCCCCACCCCGCACTGGCAGGCGGACTCCCAACCACTGCGCCACCAGGGAAGTCCCCCATCAATTTCCTTTTCTACCTGTCGTTTATTGAGGGCCTGCTATGGGCCAGACACTGAGTTAAGTACTTTTACATATATTTAAATTGCCAATAGTCCTAGGAAGTAGGAGTTATTTTCCCTATTTAATGGGTAAGGAACTGAAGGTAGGGAGATTTAGTGACCTTCCCAAGGTTGCAGAACTAGTAAGTGGTGAAAGTGGAATTCAAACTTGGGCCAGAACTGGCTCCGTTAACCATGATATTATAACAAATAGAATAATAATGTATGCAAAAAAATGGCATATATCTGTGTATGTGATAGAGAGATGGACCAGTTTTCATCCAATTCTTAAAGAATCTGCAATCTGAAAAATTTCAAGATCACTGAATCCAGTCTCAACATGTAGAGGCCCAGAGCAATGATGTCATTTTCTCAATGACATACCACTAACTGGTGAAAAAATAGGAACTACAGCCATGCTCTCTTGACTTCCCTTTGATGATAAGGGAATACAAGATGCCACATCATCATTGATGGCCTTTAAGTTAGTTGATTTCAGAAAATGAAGGAAGACAATACTGCTGTTGAAAGTCTAGAACCATTTTGTTAGTGGATTATGGGAATTTGCTATTAAGCTCATTGTTTCATGATGGAACACTCAGAATGTTTCATATCCAAAAACCAGACTATTAATACGAAGGATATTTAAAATATTTAAAATTATCTAAGTGTCAAGGTAAGAAAATATAATATCCAGGAAAAAATAATGTCAAACTCTGGCATTTGAATAGTAAATGATTCAACTGAAGTAGAAGTTTATTGTTATTTTTGAAGATCAAAGCATAAACCCCTCTTTACATAAAGGGGTAATAGTCACCTTTGTAGTGTAATTTGAGATGGGACAGTACCATCTTGCCTCACTGTCCAAATTTCTACTCTTCCATATGCATTAAATTAGATTAAGACAATGTGTTTCAGTAGCCATTTGTTTAAATGAAAATAACTGGAGTAGACATACATACAGTAGACTCTCAAATATTAAACCCAGAGTGAGCCTAGACTTGGCATGTCTCTTTTTATTGGTGTCAGAAAATAAAAAAGATAAACTTTGATGGGAGGAGGCTCATGGAAATGGTCAGAAAAATGAAAAAAACAAATGCTTGAGGCAGGCAGTCTGAGTCAAGGCAGCAATGATGAACAGCAGTGTGTAGGGCATATGAGAAGTGAGATCACCCAGAGGAAATGACCTTAGAAAGAGATGTTGGACTGTGCTAAAGACAGTCAATGTTTTACCTTTCAGTATATAATCTGATATTAGGGATTGCCTCTTTACCATAGAGCAACATATATCTATAAGCTTTTCAGCTTTTATAAATTGTTCCACACCAAAAAAAAAAAAAAAGTCTTGGAAAAGGAAAGTTTCAAGGAATATATCTCTGGCACTGTCCTTGAAGATCTCATCAGGTATAACAGCTGCTTTGTATGTAGGAGAAGAGGGGGAGGACTGGGAAATAAAATAAGCTATTCCAGTGTGATCTCCTGAAATAGATAGAAGACTTGCAATTTCACACCAAGATCCACAGCCTGGCCTTGTTTTCTGGTTGCAAATAGCAGTAATCCATCTGTCAGCCTGACATCTTTTTATGCTCCCTTTCAATCACTCCCAGAAAAAAAAAAATTCTTTTTAGATTGATTCTGATTTAGCAGCTTTCTTATTGCCGATCACTTTAAAGGCATTAATAGATAGCAGCAAATTTTATTTTCTCTGATCCTTAGGGTTTTTAAAGTTGGAATTTTATGCATTCTATTTGGGTCTCAAGAAGAGTAATATAACTTACAGATAACTGACTAGTAAATGAACTGTAGAACAACTATTCTGTTCGCCTTTACATCAGTTCTAAAAGATGATAGGATAGGTTTATTCATTCATTAAACAAACATGAACTGAGCACATAATAGAAGATTGAAAAGAGATTCCTACAGAGGAGATGTCATTCTGGGTTGAACAAGGCTGTGCAAGAAGCAGCAAGACCAAGAAGCTGACTGAGAATGAAGATGATGAAAGCAGCTTGTGTGGATGCAACAGCCAGTAGAACAGGCTACTAGTGGAAACAAGTGTTGGGTGACTTCGGAAAATCAGCTAACTGTGAAGGTCCAGGAGATTAATTGATATCAATCAGTTGGGCATGTGGAGCCCAAAGCCTGAGAGATGTATCATCAGGGCCCACATAAGGAAGCAGGGTTCATGGCCTCAGACCCTACAGAAAAACCTCTTTGCTTTCCATTTTACTTTATTTTGCTTGTTGGGTTAGGGTGACCCTGAGTGGTACCTTATACATCAAAAAACTCCATAATTGACTCAGGAGTCTCTGTTTTGGGAGAGATCAATTTATACAATGCCAATGTACAGATCAGAATGTGCAACAGAAAGCAGGCAGTGACACCATGGACTGATAAACTTGTCAAAGTTCCTCTGTGCCTGATGCCAGAGAGTCAAGCTTGCCTCTTGGTTCTAAGTGTCTTAGAGGGTAGCTCCATCAGAATGAGCATGAACTGTACAGGGATCTTATAGACAAGTGAGAGGATCAAGCCTTAACTATGTTTCCTTACTTGGAAGTAGGGAATGTTGTTTTGCTTTGGCTTAGAGTTTTCTGTTGTTGTGGTTGTCGTTGTTGTTTGTTGTGTTCTATAAAAGATTTTTGTGTTGTGATTCAGAAATATTCACTCTAAAAATGTGATTTCATTTTTTTAGTGTCCTCACATTCTTTTGTTTCCTTGTGTTAGAATTTTAGCTTACAGTCTAATTCTCTTAACATCTATAGATTCCACATGAATATAAAATTAGCTAGTAGCCTTCTTTACGGAAAGGGACCAACTCTGAAGTCCTATACTTTGCCCTTTAACTTTGGAATTTGGTGCATGATACCTTGAAGAATTTTGAAGTCAACTGACAATTTGGCAAATTTATAAAGATCTGTTTGAATTTGGATACCTTCCCATCTCTTCTGATTAAAAGTAATTATACTCCCACAATGCACCTGATGCATTGTTTTATGTTGTCATATAGCTACTTGTACACATATTCTCTTCCCTTATTGAAAGCTTCTTCAAGACAGAAATTGGGTCATTCATCTTTGGACCCTCGGTCGTAATCACAGAGCCCAGCATATAATAAATGTTCAGTGTTTCTGAATCAAGGAGAGTCAAGATGACATCATCATAGTAACAAGTAAAAGTAACTTTTTGTAAAGATAAAATTTTAAAACTTGGGAAATGGATGTTGCCTTGCAAGTTTGGAGAGAGAGAGAAGAGAGAAGAAGGAGAAGGAAAAGGCTGAGGAAAGGGAGAGGAGGGAGAGAAGAAGTTTATGAGTGCTTAGGAATTGTTTAGTTGGAAGGCAACAAATGATCTATCATAGAACATAAAGATAATATAGAGGAAGAGAAGCTTGAATTTTTTGAGTGGGATAAGTAAGGAATTCAGTGGAATGTATAATTTCCATCCTTAGTCATGTCTTCCTTATGGCTATATGCCTTTAAGTATGAACAGGACAAAACTAAATATCTGATTTTCCATATTTAGCCTGAAGTAACTGTGTATACCTAGGAGATTGGGGCACATGGATAATAAGAAATGTTTATTTTCTCATTTTTAACAGCTTTATTGAGATAAAATTTATATACCATAAAGTTCACCTGTTTAAAGTGTACAATTCAGTGGTTTTTCTTATATTTACTGAGTTGTATAACCATAGCTATAATTTAATTTTAGAACAATTTCATCACTTCCAAAATAAATCACTCTCTGTCCCCCTCTTATTCACTCCCAAATCCTAAGTAACCAATAATCTACTTTTCTCTATAAATTTGCCTATTCTGGACATGTCTTATAAGTAAGATCATACAATATGTGAGATCATACACATATGAGATCATACAATTTGTGAGTGACTTCTTTCTTGTGATAAAATATTTTTGAGGTTCACCTATGCTGTATATATCAGTACTTCATTCCTTTTTATTGCCAAGTAATATGGTTATATCATATTTGGTTTATCCACACATCAGCTGATGAACATTTGGATTGTTTCCATTTTTGGTTATTATGGCCTCTTTGTTGAGATCAATTGACTGTAAATGTATATGGGTTTATTTCTGGATTCTCAGTTGTATTCCATTGATTGATATTTCTATCCTTATGCCAATATCACACACGGTGTTTTGATTATTATAGTTACATAATATGTTTTAAAATTGGGAAATGTGAATGTTCCAACTTCATCCTTGTTTTTCAAGATTGTTTTGGCTATTTGAGTCCCTTGCGTTTCCATATAAATTTTAGGATCAGCTTATACTTTCATGCAAAAAAAAAAAGGCGGTCAGTTGATATTTTTATAAAGATTGTTTACTCTGTAGGGGACTTTGGAGATTATTGCCATCTTTATAATAACTCTTCCAACCCATGAACATGGGATGTCTTCCCATTTATTTAGATTTTCTTTAATTTCTTTCAACAATGTTTTGTTTTCATTCATACAAGTCGTGCACTTCTTTTGTTAAATTTATTCTTAGCATTTTACTCTTTCTGATGATATTGCAAATTATTTTCTCAATTTTATTTCCTGATTATTTATTGCTAGTGTACAGAAATACAATTAGTTTCTTTACATTGATCTTGTATCCTGCAGCCTTGCTGAACTCATTCATTAGTTCCAATTGTTATCTAACAGCTTCCTTGGGATTTTTTTATATACAAGGTGATGTCACCTGCAGTTAGAGAATGTCTTAAAATCCACAAAAAGTAGAAGCATTAATGAGCAGAAATACTTAATACAAGAGTAATTTAAATCTTTGGGTCAGTGTGAAAAATAAAAGCCATGATATTCTCCTTAGGAACAGTAACAAACTCACAGTGAAAATCAGTAGGCAATTGTAGTGAAAAGCTTATTATGGAGAGAAACCTAGAAAAAAGCTTGACAGCCAAAGTAGTGTAGCTCTTGATGAAGAGGAGATATTTGGGCTTGTACAGTTTCAACAACAAAGATTTGTTGAGGACCCCACCAATCACAGTGTGAGGCCCTGGAAACGTAAAGATGATAAAAACACTGGTCTCTGCTCTCTAGGTGCTCACAGTCTGGGGGGGTTGGTGGGGGGGGGAAGCATGGATGAACCACACGGTGAGAGAGATGCCATCAGCAGCTTGGCAAGATACGGTGAAATTATTGGTAAGAGAGTGAGTGGTTCTACCTCAGATGATTACAGGGCATGATGTTTTCATTGGATCTTAGAAATTTAGTTCAGTTTTTAATAAGATGAGAAAGGGACATGAGCATGGATATTCTAGAAAGCAACAATGGACTGTGAAACGAACACAGCACAACACAACTGAGGACCAGTTGTGTCTGTGCTACAACGTAGGAGGAATGAAGGTAGGGAATTTGGAAGGTAGAGAAAAAGTGGCAAGAAATAAGTCTGAAAAGATAGCTTGAGGCTAGAATGCCTAAAGAATTGGCAATTAATCCCTGGAGGCAACGAAGAGCATTACAGGTCTCTAAACAGAGGCTAGTTCCTATTTGGTTTTGCTGCACTGACCAAAACAGGACAGGAGATTGTGAGGGCCTGAGCTAAGGCAGTGACACGGGGATTTGAGAAGGAGGGGTGAAATTGAGACTATTTGTTGACGTAGCTGGTGCAAAAACTGAAGTGTGTGAAAGGTGGAGTCAGAAATTTGAACACAACATAGTGGGATGGAAAGAACGTTACATGAAGTCTGCAAACTTGGACTTGAATCCCAGCTTAAGTGTACACTTAGCTGTATGTCCTTAATAAGGTATTCAACTCCTTTGTTCCTGGTTCTTCAGCTATAAAATGTGAGAGACTGATTAGGTTGTCTCAGAGATCTGCTTTACAAACTAAAAAGGAGAAGGAGGGGAAGAAGAAATAATTGAGATAATGTATGCAGATGTCTTCCAAGATGAAGAGGACTAAAGAAAAACAGAGCAATGATTGTTAGAGAATAATTGAGGAGAATTTTGTTTTTATGAGATAAAATATCTGGTACAAAAATTTAAGGTAACACACTTTTAGATATCTAGTTCAGGATGTCCAGATCCTGGCATTCGCCGTCTTTACCTTCAGGTTCTCTGCCAAAGAACACTCACGAAAGCATCAATAAACAAACAATATGGGGCTTCCCTGGTGGCGCAGTGGGTGAGAATCTGCCTGCCAATGCAGGGCACACGGGTTCGAGCCCTGGTCTGGGAAGATCCGACAGGCCGCGGAGCGACTAGGCCCGTGAGCCACAATTACTGAGCCTGCACGTCTGGAGCCTGTGCTCCGCAACAAGAGAGGCCGCAATAGTGAGAGGCCCGCGCACCGCGATGAAGAGTGGCCCCCGCTCGCCGCAACTAGAGAAAGCCCTCGCACAGAAACGAAGACCCAACACAGCCATAAATAAATAAAATTTAAAAAAAAGAAAACAAATAATAAGTTGAATGTTGATTTTATTAATAGCTGGGAAAGTTCCTGAAAATCCAAGGGAAATCCAAAGACTGAATGGAGTCTCTTATGTCCCATCCACAGCTCAGACCTTGGACCTGCATGCTCATGTGGCAGGGTGGGTGCCTGTGAGAATACTCTCGCATGTCCAGTGTGTTGGTGGGTGAGGGGAGAGGGAAAAGGAGAGGCAATGGGTAATGGAGAGAAAGAGAGAGAGCCTGAGAATCTTGGGCATGCTCACCTGGCCAGTACCAGGCTGAACTGAGCCCAAAGGTACATTGTATTTCTGTGCAGTAATATTGATCGTAGTGGGACATGGCCCCATGAATAACAGACTCAGTCAAATAAACAACTCCTCCCCCTGTGAGAATGAGTAAAAAACTAAAAGAAGAGCTAGAAGGGATTCATCCAAGAATCCACTGAACAGTGAGAGGATGGATATTTTCTCTTATTAGCCGAGATGCGAAGCTGCGAAGAGAAAGGAAGTATACTTTCTGTATTGGTCAAGGTTCTCCAGAGAAGTCCTACAGTCTGCCACCTGCAGGCTGGAGACCAGTGCTGTAATTCCAGTCTAAATCCTAAGACCTGGGAACCAGGAGAGCCAGTGGTATAAATCCCAGCCTCTAGTTCAAGGGCAGAAGACTGATGTTCCAGCTCATGTAAGCAGGCAGCTAGCAAAAGAGTCGAATGCTTATTTCCTCTACCTTTTTGTTCTATTCAGACCCTCAAAGGATTGGATAATGCCCACCCACACTGAGGAAGGCAATCTACTTTACTGAGTTCACTGATTCAGATGCTAATCTAATCCAGAAACACCCTCACAGACACACCAGAAATAATGTTTAATCTTTGCCCAGTCAAGTTGACACATAAAATTAGCCATCACACACTTCCTTTCCCAAAAATATTATTTTGCTTTTCCAGTGTTTACCATATGGTGTTCTTTGATGATGGGAACTCCGTCTTACACATCACTGCACCTAGCTCGCTAAACTGAAGTGCATATTCATTGAATCAATAAATATACTAATAATCAGAATTGATTGGATTTAAATACAATTATTACAACTCAAAGAATCCTTAGGAGAATATCATCCATCTTCACCAGTTGTTATAAGCTCTTTACATGGATTATTATTACATGTATTAACTCATTCAATGCAGTAACACTACGAGGTAGGAACTATTATCATAATCCCCATTTTACAAATAACAAAACTGAGGTGTGGAGAATTAAGTATCTTTCCCCTATACACAGATGGTAGGAGGCAGGACAAAACACACATACTACCTTTTTTTCTAGCTTTATTGAAGTATAATTGACAAATAGGCAATGTATATATTTAAATGTTCAACATGATATTTTGATATATGCATACATTGTTAAATGATCACCAAAATCACATTAATCAACATATCCATCAGTTTATATAGTTACCATTTCCTTTCGTCCTTCCTTCCTCCTTTCCTTCCTCCCTTCCTTCCTCCATTCCTCCCTTCCTTTCTTCCTTCCTTCCTTCATTTCTTTCTTTCCCTTTCTCCCTTTCTCTCTTTCTCTCTCTCCCTCTCTCTTTCTCTTTCTTTCTTTCCTTTTCTTTTCTTTCTTTTTTTAGCAACACAACCCTCTTAGCACATTTCAAGTATACAGTACTGTATTGTTTACTATAGTCACCATGCTGCACATTAGCTCTCCAGAACTTATCTTGCATAACTAAAAGTTTGTACCCTTTATCAACATCTTCCTATTTCCCTTTCCCCCTTGCCCTAACAGCCTCATACTACTTTCTGCTTCTATGAGTTTGACTACATTAGATTTCATACATGAGATCACGCAATATTTGTCTTTCCATGTATTTCACGTAGCATAAGGTCGTCCAGGTTTATCCACGTTGTCACAAATGATAAGATTTCTTTCTTTTTCAAGGCCTAAGTGTGTGTGTATATATATATATATATATATATATATATATATATATAAACTTCTTTATCCATTCAGCCATCAACGGACATTTAGGTTGTTGCTATAGCTTAGCCATTGTGAATAATGGTACAATGAACATGGAAGTACAAATATCTGTTCAAGATACTGATTTCATTTCCTTTGGATATATACTCAGAATTTGAATTGCTGGATCATATGGTAGTTCTACTTTTAATTTTTTGAGGAACCTATATTGCTTTCCATAATGGCTGCACCAATTAACATTCCCACCAACAATGTGCAAGGGTTCTCTTTTCTCTACAACCTTGCCAATACTTGTTATCTTTTGTCTTTTGGATAATAGTCATCCTAACAGGTGTGAGGTGATACGTCATTGTGGTTTTGATTTGCATTTCCTTGTGATTAATGATGTTGAGCACCTTTTTATGTATCTGTTGGTCATTTGCATGTCTTATTTTGAGAAATGTCTATTTCGGTTCTTTGCCCATTTTTTAAATCAGGTTATTTGGGTTTTTTTTGCTACTGAGTTGTATGAGTTTCTTATATATTTTGGATATTAATCCCTTATTAGACATATGGTTTGCAAGTATTTTCTCCCATTCCATAAGTTGCCTTTTCATTCTGGTAACTGTTGCCTTTGCTGTGCAAAAGCTTTTTAGTTGGACACAATTACACTTCTCTATTTTTGCTTTTATTGCCTGTACTTTTGTCATCATTTTGTTTTGTTTTGTTTTGTTTGTTTTTTTATACTGCAGGTTCTTATTAGGCATCAATTTTATACACATCAGTGTATACATGTCAATCCCAATCGCCCAATTCAGCACACCACCATCCCCACCTCACTGCAGTTTTCCCCCCTTGGTGTCCATATGTCCATTCTGTACATCTGTGTCTCAACTTCTGCCCTGCAAACCGGCTCATCTGTACCATTTTTCTAGGTTCCACATACATGCATTAATATACGATATTTGTTTTTCTCTTTCTGACTTACTTCACTCTGTATGACAGTCTCTAGATCCATCCACGTCTCAACAAATGACTCAATTTCGTTCCTTTTTATGGCTGAGTAATATTCCATTGTATATATGTACCACAACTTCTTTATCCATTCGTCTGTTGATGGGCATTTAGGTTGCTTCCATGACCTGGCTATTGTAAATAGTGCTGCAATGAACATTCGGGTGCATGTGTCTTTTTGAATTACGGTTTTCTCTGGGTATATGCCCAGTAGTGGGATTGTTGGGTCATATGGTAATTCTATTTTTAGCTTTTTAAGGAACCTCCATATTGTTCTCCATAGTGGCTATATCAATTTACATTCCCACCAACAGTGCAAGAGGGTTCTCTTTTCTCCACACCCTCTCCAGCATTTGTTGTTTGTAGATTTTCTGATGATGCCCATTCTAACAGGAGTGAGGTGATACCTCATTGTAGTTTTGATTTGCATTTCTCTAATAATTAGTGATGTTGAGCATCTTTTCATGTGCTTCGTGGCCGTCTGTATGTCTTCTTTGGAGAAATGTCTATTTAGGTCTTCTGCCCATTTTTGGATTGGGGTGTTTGTTTCTTTGATATTGAGCTGAATGAGCTGTTTATATATTTTGGAGATTAATCGTTTGTCTGTTGATTCATTTGCAAATATTTTCTCCCATTCTGAGGGTTGTCTTTTCGTCTTGTTTATGGTTTCCTTTGCTGTGCAAAAGCTTTGAAGTTTCATTAGGTCCCACTTGTTTATTTTTGTTTTTATTTCCATTACTCTAGGAGGTGGATCAAAAAAGATCTTGCTGTGATTTATGTCAAAGAGTGTTCTTCCTATGTTTTCCTCTAAGAGTTTTATAGTGTCCAGTCTTATATTTAGGTCTCTAATCCATTTTGAGTTTATTTTTGTGTATGGTGTTAGGGAGTATTCTAATTTCATTCTTTTACATGTAGCTGTCCAGTTTTCCCAGCACCACTTATTGAAGAGACTGTCTTTTCTCCATTGTATATCTTTGCCTCCTTTGTCATAGATTAGTTGACCATAGGTGCGTGGGTTAATCTCTGGGCTTTCTATCTTGTTCCATTGATCTATGTTTCTGTTTTTGTGCCAGTACCATATTGTCTTGATTACTGTAGCTTTGTAGTATAGTCTGAAGTCAGGGAGTCTGATTCCTCCAGCTCCATTTTTTTGCCTCAAGACTGCTTTGGCTATTCGGGGTCTTTCGTGTCTCCATACAAATTTTAAGGTGATTTGTTCTAGCTCCGTAAAAAATGCCATTGGTAATTTGATAGGGATTGCATTGAATCTGTAGATTGCTTTGGGTAGTATACTCATTTTCACAATGTTGAGTCTTCCAATCCAAGAACATGGTATATCTCTCCATCTGTTGGTATCATCTTTAATTTCTTTCATCAGTGTCTTATAGTTTTCTGCATACAGGCCTTTTGTCTCCCTAGGTAGGTTTATTCCTAGGTATTTTATTCTTTTTGTTGCAATGGTAAATGGGAGTGTTTCCATAATTTCTCTTTCAGATTTTTCATCATTAGTGTATAGGAATGCAAGAGATTTCTGTGCATTAATTTTGTATCCTGCAACTTTACCATATTCATTAATTAGCTCTAGCAGTTTTCTGGTGGCAGTTTTAGGATTCTCTATGTATAGTATCATGTCATCTGCAAACAGTGACAGTTTTACTTCCTCTTTTCCAATTTGTATTCCTTTTATTTCTTTTTCTTCTCTGATTGCCGCGGCTAGGACTTCCAGAACTATGTTGAATAATAGTGGTGAGAGTGGACATCCTTGTCTCGTTCCTGATCTTAGAGGAAATGCTTTCAGTTTTTCACCATTGAGAATGATGTTTGCTGTGGGTTTGTCATATATGGCCTTTATTATGTTGAGGTAGGTTCCCTCTATGCCCACTTTCTGGAGAGTTTTTATCAGAAATGGGTGTTGAATTTTGTCAAAAGCTTTTTCTGCATCTATTGAGATGATCATATGGTTTTTATTCTTCAATTTGTTAATATGGTGTATCACATTGATTGATTTGCATATATTGAAGAATCCTTGCATCCCTGGGATAAATCCCACTTGATCGTGGTGTATGATCCTTTTAATGTGTTGTTGGATTCTGTTTGCTAGTATTTTGTTGAGGATTTTTGCATCTATATTCATCAGTGATATTGGTCTGTAATTTTCTTTTTTTGTAGTGTCTTTGTCTGGTTTTGGTATCAGGGTGATGGTGGCCTCATAGAATGAGTTTGGGAGTGTTCCTTCCTCTGAAATTTTTTGGAAGAGTTTGAGAAGGATGGGTGTTAGCTCTTCTCTAAATGTTTGATAGAATTCACCTGTGAAGCCATCTGGTCCTGGACTTTTGTTTGTTGGAAGATTTTTAATCACAGTTTCAATTTCATTACTTGTGATTGGTCTGTTCATATTTTCTGTTTCTTCCTGATTCAGTCTTGGAAGGTTATACCTTTCTAAGAATTTGTCCATTTCTTCCAGGTTGTCCATTTTATTGGCGTAAAGTTGCTTATAGTAGTCTCTTAGGATGTTTTGTATTTCTGCGGTGTCTGTTGTAACTTCTCCTTTTTCATTTCTGATTTTATTGATTTGAGTCCTCTCCCTCTTTTTCTTGATGAGTCTGGCTAATGGCTTATCAATTTTGTTTATCTTCTCAAAGAACCAACTTTTAGTTTTATTGATCTTTGCTATTGTTTTCTTTGTTTCTATTTCATTTATTTCTGCTCTGATCTTTATGATTTCTTTCCTTCTGCTAAGTTTGGGTTTTGTTTGTTCTTCTTTCTCTAGTTTCTTTAGGTGTAAGGTTAGATTGTTTACTTGAGATTTTTCTTGTTTCTTTAGGTAGGCTTGTATAGCTATAAACTTCCCTCTTAGAACCGCTTTTGCTGCATCCCATAGGTTTTGGGTCGTCGTGTTTTCATTGTCATTTGTCTCTAGGTATTTTTTTATTTCCTCTTTGATTTCTTCAGTGATCTCTTGGTTATTTAGTAACGTATTGTTTAGCCTCCATGTGTTTGTCTTTTTTACGTTTTTTTCCCTGTTATTCATTTCTAATCTCATAGCGTTGTGGTCAGAAAAGATGCTTGGTATGATTTCAATTTTCTTCAATTTACTGAGGCTTGATTTGTGACCCAAGATGTGATCTATCCTGGAGAATGTCCCGTGCGCACTTGAGAAGAACGTGTAATCTGCTGTTTTTGGATGGAATGTCCTATAAATATCAATTAAATCTATCTGGTCTATTGTGTCATTTAAAGCTTCTGTTTCCTTATTTATTTTCATTTTGGATGATCTGTCCATTGGTGTAAGTGAAGTGTTAAAGTCCCCCACTATTATTGTGTTACTGTCGATTTCCTCTTTTATAGCTGTTAGCAGTTGCCTTATGTATTGAGGTGCTCCTATGTTGGGTGCATATATATTTATAATTGTTATATCTTCTTCTTGGATTGATCCCTGGATCATTATGTAGTGTCCTTCCTTGTCTCTTGTAACATTCTTTATTTTAAAGTCTATTTTATCTGATATGAGTATAGCTACTCCAGCTTTCTTTTGATTTCCATTTGCATGGAATATCTTTTTCCATCCCCTCACTTTCAGTCTGTATGTGTCCCTAGGTCTAAAGTGGGTCTCTTGTAGACAGCATATATATGGGTCTTGTTTTTGTATCCATTCAGCCAGTCTATGTCTTTTGGTTGGGGCGTTTAATCCATTCACGTTTAAGGTAATTATCGATATGTATGTTCCTATGACCATTTTCTTAATTGTTTTGGGTTTGTTTTTGTAGGTCCTTTTCTTCTCTTGTGTTTCCCACTTAGAGAAGTTCCTTTAGCATTTGTTGTAGAGCTGGTTTGGTGGTGCTGAATTCTCTTAGCTTTTGCTTGTCTGTAAAGCTTTTGATTTCTCCATCAAATCTGAATGAGATCCTTGCCGGGTAGAGTAATCTTGGTTGTAGGTTCTTCCCTTTCATCACTTTAAGTATATCATGCCACTCCCTTCTGGCTTGCAGAGTTTCTGCTGAGAAATCAGCTGTTAACCTTATGGGAGTTCCCTTGTATGTTATTTGTCGTTTTTCCCTTGCTGCTTTCAAAAATTTTTCTTTGTCTTTAATTTTTGCCACTTTGATTACTATGTGTCTCGGCGTGTTTCTCCTTGGGTTTATCCTGTATGGGACTCTCTGCGCTTCCTGGACTTGAGTGGCTATTTCCTTTCCCATGTTAGGGAAGTTTTCGACTATAATCTCTTCAAATATTTTCTCTGGTCCTTTCTCTCTCTCTTCTCCTTCTGGGACCCCTATAATGCGAATGTTGTTGCGTTTAATGTTGTCCCAGAGGTCTCTTAGGCTGTCTTCATTTCTTTTCATTCTTTTTTCTTTAGTCTGTTCTGCAGCAGTGAATTCCACCATTCTGTCTTCCAGGTCACTTATCCGTTCTTCTGCCTCTGTTATTCTGCTATTGATTCCTTCTAGTGTAGTTTTCATTTCAGTTATTGTATTGTTCATCTCTGTTTGTTTGTTCTTTAATTCTTCTAGGTCTTTGTTAATCATTTCTTGCATCTTCTCAATCTTTGCCTCCATTCTTATTCCAAGGTCCTGGATCATCTTCACTATCATTATTCTGAATTCTTTCTCTGGTAGGTTGCCTATCTCCACTTCATTTAGTTGTTTTTCTGCGGTTTTTTCTTGTTCCTTCATCTGGTACATAGCCCTCTGCCTTTTCATCTTGTCTATCTTTCTGTAACTGTGGTTTTTGGTCCACAGGCTGCAGGATTGTAGTTCTTCTTGCTTCTGTTGTCTGCCCTCTGGTGGTTGAGGCTATCTAAGAGGCTTGATGGGAGGCTCTGGTGGTGGGTAGAGCTGACTGTTGCTGTGGCGGTCAGAGCTCAGTAAAACCTTAATCCACTTGACTGTTGATGGGTGGGGCTGGGTTCCCTCCCTGTTGGTTGTTTTGCCTGAGGCAACCCAACACTGGAGCCTACCCGTGCTCTTTGGTGGGGTTAATGGCAGACTCTGGGAGGGCTCACGCCAAGGAGAACTTCCCAGAACCTCGGCTGCCAGTGTCCTTATCCCCACAGTGAAACAGAGCCACCACTCGCCTCTGCAGGAGACCCCCCAACACCAGCAGGTAGGTCTGGTTCAGTTTCCCCCAGGGTCACTGCTCCTTCCCCTGGGTCCCGATGCACACATTCTGTCATCATTTTTGATTTCCAAAAAAAATCATTGCCAAGACCAGTGGCAAGAAGCTTTTTACCTATGTTTTTTTTTCTAGTAGTTTTACAATTTCAGGTCTTATATGTCTTTAATCAATTTTGAGTTGATTTTTTAATATGGTGTGAGATAAGGTTCAATTTCATCCTTCTGTGTATATATATCCAATTTTCCCAGTACCATTTATTGAAGAGACTATCCTTTCCCCATGTGTATTCTTGGCACCCTTGTTGAAGATCAGTTGACCATAAATGTGTGGATTTATTTCTCTGCTCTCCATTCTATTCCATTGGTCTATGTGTCTGTTTTTATGCTAGTAATCATATTATTTTTATTATGGTAGCTTTGTAAATGTTTTGAAATTAGTAAGTGGCATGCCTCCAGCTTTGCTCTTCCTGCTCAAGATTGCTTTGGTTAGTTGGAGCCTTTTGCGGTTGCATATGAATTTTAGGATTTTTTAAAAATGTCTTTAAGAATGCCATTGGGATTTTGAAAGCGATTACACTGAATCTGTAGATCACTTTCGGTAGTATGGACATTTTAACAATATTAATTCTTCCAGTCCATGAATATGGGATGTCTTTCCATTTATCTCTTTCTTCTTTAATTTCCTTCATCAATGTTTTTTAATTTTCAGTGTACAAGTCTTTCACCTCTTTGGTTAAGTTTATTCAAAAGTATTTTATTCTTTTTGATGTTATTGTGAGATAGTTTTCTTAATTTCCTTTTCAGATACTTTGTTGTTAGTGTATAGAAACACCACACTTTGTTTATTGATTTTGTATCCTACAATTTTACTGAACTTGTTTATTAGTTCTAACAGTTCTTTTGTCATGTCTTTAGGTTTTTCTACATATATGATCATGTCATCTGCAGAGATAATTTTATTTCTTTCTTTCCAATTGGGATGCTTTTTATTTATTTTCCTTGTCTAATTGTTCTGGCTAGAACTTCTAATACTATGTTGGATAGAAATAGTGAGAGTGGACATCCTGGCCTTATATTTAGTTTTAGAGAAAAATCTTTCAGTTTTTCCTCATGGATTCTCATATTAGCTGTGGGCTTTTTATATATAGCCTTAATTGTGTTGAGGTAAGTTTTTCTACACGTATCTATTTGAGAGTTTTTATCATGAACGGATGGTGAATTTTGCCAAAATTTTATCTTTCATTCTGTTAATGTGATATAAACCATTGATTGATTTGTGTATGTTTAACAATCCTTGCATCCCAGAAATAAATCCCACGTGTTCATGGTGTATAATCCTTTTAATGTGCTGTTGAATTTGGTTTGCTCATATTTTATGGAGGATTTTTGCATCTATGTTAAGAACGTTGGCCTGTAGTTTTCTTTTCTTGTGGTGTCTTTGTCTGGCTTTGGTATCAGAGTGATGCTGGCCTCATAAAATGAATTTGGAAATGTTTCCCCTTATCTTTTTGGAAGAGTTTAAGAAGGATTGATATCTTCTTTGAATGTTTGATAGAGTTCATCCATGAAGGTCCTGGGCTTTTCTCTGTTGGAAGGTTTTTGATTACTGATTCTGTCTCTTTATTAGTTATTGGTCTGTTTAAGTTTTCTATTTCTTCTTGATTCAGTCTTGGAAGTTTGTACGTTTCTAGGAACTTTTCGAGTTCTTCTAGGCTATCCAATTTGGTGCTATATAATTGTTCATAATAGTTCATAAGGGTCTTTTTCTCCTGAGGCATCAGTTGTAATATCTCCTTTTCATTTCTGATTTTATTTATTTGAGTCTTCTCTCTTTTTTCCTTCATTCTATAGCTAAGGGTTTGTGAACTCTTAGTTTTGTTTATTTTTTTCTATTTGTTTTCTATTCTCTATTTTATTTATTTCTGCTGTAATATTTATTATTTCTTTCATTCTGCTAAGTTTGGCCTAGTTTGTTTTTCTTTTTCTAGTTCCTTGAGATGTTCCTTTTTTGATGTATGCATTTATTTGCTATAACCTTGTCTCTTCAATACACAGCATGACATGTGCTTTTTATTCTCTCTCTTCTCCTGTAAGCACAGGCCTCTATTTACTTATGAAAACTGCAAGTCTAATTTAAAAAAAGGTTCTTTGAAAATGAAATCAATATGCTTCTTTTTTTGTTAAGATAGACCACTGAAAGTTCTAAGTTTTCATACTTTTACTTCTCAAGTTAAGTAAGGCACCAATTTAAGTTCACATAAATAAAGTAGGCCCTCAATAAGTATTTGCTAAATACTTTTCTTTGCATTTAGTATTTGCTAAATTAGTATACCCAGTTCTGCCACTGCTATTTAGAGGAAAGTTAAGATGAGAGCCCATGTTTTTCAAATCAGATGATTATAGTTAGAAATAGTCTTGCCACATTTAGAGAGGAAAGTAATTTGTAGTGGAGGATACACTCTCAAAGGCTCTAAGTTCCAGTGTAGTTTATCAAGTTTATGAACAAACTTTTATTTAGTTCTCTCTGTATAGAAAGAGCTAGCAAGTGCTAAGATTATAAGTCAGTTTGAAACAATAGCAAGAGGGCTTCTCTGGTGGCACAGTGGTTGAGAATCCACCTGCCAATGCAGGGGACACGGGTTTGAGCCCTGGTCCAGGGAGATCCCACATGCAGTGGAGCAACTAAGCCCATGAGCGACAACTACTGACCCCGCGTGCCACAACTACTGAAGCCTGCCTACCTAGAGCCCATGCTCCACAACGAGAGAAGCCACTGCAATGAGAAGCCCGCACACCGCAAGGAAGAGTGCCCCCCACTCGCCGCAACTAGAGAAAGCCCGCGCGCAGCAACGAAGACCCAACGATGAAGACCCAATGCAGCCAAAAATAAATAAATAAATTTTTAAAAAGTAGCTAGAGCCATTAAATGCTTATATCCTAGTCCAGAAAGAAGGAATGAATAAAACTGAATTATTCAGCACAGCCTTTAATGCTTATTCTCACGCTACTCTGCCCTCCCATTCCTGCTTACTCTTTTAGCACACGAGACCATGTTGTCACTGGATGGAAACACTTATGCTCTCCTGTTGCCTTTCTTTCCTCGTGCTAACTTGGCCCATTTGGCCAACGTTGGTGCCTTTTAGAGCGATAGGAAGCTGAGGAGGAGGTTTTGAAAAGAAGCTGATGAGTTGAGGGATGGACGTGTTGCGTTTGAGGTGCTAATGGAAAATGCACATAAAGGTATTGAGTGACAGTTGGAGAAGAGTATTTAACAATTTGGTAATCACATGTGGACTAAGGGAGAGGAAATGTTTTAAGCCTAGGTTACTGGAAGAAAGATGACAGAAAGTAGGAATTCAGTGATAGAGCGGATTTTGAGAGAAAGGTGATGAGATCAGTTTTAGATTTGTTGCGTTTCAGATGATGATGAGACGTTAAAATTGACATCGTTTATGTGATCTTCAGAATGAAGGTGAAGAAGAGATTGCAGAACTGCTCCAGATTGAAGGAGATTGGAGAGACATGGCAGTCAGGTGCAACACAGGATACTGGAATGGTGCTTTTGCTATAAAGGGCATGATTGGGACAATTGGCAAGATTTGATTGGGGTCTTTGGACAAAGGGTATAAAAGAATTCTTTGGACTACTCTTGTAATTTTCTGTAAATTCAAAATTGCTTTAAACTAAAAAGCAGAAAATAAACAAATATGTAACCTCATTTTTGGGGGACCAAAATTGGACACTGTCAATATATCCTAAGATATATGTAAGATGTATAAGATATACGTATCTTAAGATACATGTAAGTATTCACAAACTGGAACCCAGTAATTCCACTCTGAGTCTCTCTCCTGAAGGAATAATACTATGCATTATTTGAGACAGCATTATTCTTAATTACAATACTAGAAACTATCAAACATCCAAAGAAATGATAAAATAAACGCTGGCCTGTCCACTTGATAAATACGCCTCAGCTGTATTCTAGTTTGATATATGACTAGACAGCAATGTGCAAATGTCTTTGAGTTAATATTAAATGAAAAAGTAGAATGTAATCTGAGATATTAACTATGATTATTATTTTAAAATGTAGATATGAAGTACAGGAAAATAATATGGAGCTTTCAAAATGATGGAATTTTTGGTGATTCTTCCCTTTCTAATTGATCAATTTCTCATAATGCGTTTGTATTGCTTTTATGATTTTAAAGATACTTTAAATCAGAAGGTCAAGAAGTAGTTAGAAGCACACAAACTCAGGACTGATGATTTATTTTAAGGATTATTTGCCAGAGTTTTAACCCCAGTGGCCAAAGTGTTTGAGAAAGAGAGTATAGAGAACGGAGATCAGAGTGGGCCAAGAGGGAGCCATAGAGTGTTCCTGCATTTGGAGGAGAGGGAGGTGGTGTGTAGAGTTGATAGAGGATTGACTAGAGAAGAATGCACTGAAAAGTGTGTTTGTGCTGGTGGGGCTGAGAGACAGTGGAGCTTCAGAGTATCACCCCCTGAAAGAGGCCAAGGAGAAAAGAGGCTGAATGCAGATTTGGCTCTTTGCTCACTGAGCATTTCCCACCAAGCAGCCTTCAGAAAAGACAAACTGGCTTTTATAACTCCACACAAACACATGTGATTTTTTAAAGTTAATTCTTATGGTTTGCATTGTGATATTTTAACATGGGAAATGAAGTTTAGAAACTGCAACAAAAGGGATTTGAGGCATGATAGAATACTTGTAAGCCTGTCCCAATGACTTTGGAGGAGACGTTGCTCTCCTGTGTCAGAGAAGGTTCTGGACTGCCTTTTCAGAGCATTTTATCATCAGAAAATGGTTCACTTCATAAGGTTTATAACCTTCCATAAAACTGCAGAACATTTTACTCTTTTTTCATTAAGCCACCTTTGGAATCATTTTGGTCCCTTTATAGTCTCTTATTTAATCTGTTTTTTCATGGACTAGAGGGAGAAAAAATTCTATCAGTGGTCAAAATAGTAATTAGGTAGTATAAGTCACAGCCTAATGGCTTGAAGGCACATGTACTTACTAGTTATCTCCCCCATCTGCCTTCATCGGTGAATTCTTTTAACTCCCAAACACATCTTTACCTTCTTCTTAAACAATGGAAAAAAGGAATTACCAAAATGTACATTTTCCCAATTACAAGAGTTACTAATGTTTGTACTTTTTGTCTATTAAAGCATAATTCCCATGTTGCGAAAGCTCTTTTACCAAACTCTAAGGAGAGCATGAATTAATAAAACATCAAGAGATTTTATTTCCTATATTGAAAAATCTTACATTTGCATAAAATCAACAACCGAATCTTTCAGAAATAAATTTAATCATAAGGAGAGGACCATTAAGAAAAAAAAAACACTGCAAAATAAATCTTAAAACCACATTCAGGTTTAAAAAGAGGAAAATATCATTTCTACTTATTCCTGAAGGATTTTTTTTTTAATCTTTTAATTAATGACAGCCCTCAGGGCACTGAGCAATTGTTAATTAAAACAAGGAGGAAAGGGAGAGGAAGTAGGCAAGAATGCTGAGATGAACACGTTTCCTTTTCTCTGCAGGGGGATAACATTAGTAAGCCAACATTAATAAATATGAATATTTTTGAGAGAAAGTATATAAAAATGTAAAAAAAAAATCTTAAACTCAGCTTGGCACATACTAGCAGGTGCATAAATTAATTGGGGCTCCTCAAGAATTATAAACCCCAGGGTGTCACCTTTTGTCTAATTGAGTGGTGGTAGTGATCTCCCACCCATGACAGGATGGAGTACTGCCTTTTCGGTACAAGCTGACTCCTGTCAGGGGCTAGTGCCTGATCAAAGGTCTTCTAAGGGATTTCATTCACTTTCATTCTAGCAATGGGCAGGCAAGCACGTGTGCAACCACTGTCATTATGAAACATTTCCTAAATGCTTAGAGTTAGGAGATAGACTCACAGCCCGTTCAATTCATTGCCCTTTCTCTTTTCCACCATTAAATTTTTACTTCGAAAAAAATAATGATCAGATCTTTTGGTTCACCCCCCATGCTTACCTAATTTGGCAGGTTATTAGTGATAACAGTTCCCAGTCCTTCCCTACCACTTTCCCCTGCACCCCACATGAAAAAGCCTTTTATCTTTCTCCTGCGCTCAGAAATCTACTTAACAAGCTGAGCTTTAGAAGCCAAGAACAAAAAGAAATGTAAGGAAATCTGTTTCTCACTTTATTTGGAAGGTGACAGAACCCATAGGCTATATGTTGAGCATGAATAAAGTCGTTCTTTGAAATTAGGAAAATCTGGGATCGTTTTCCCCAATTTTCTCTATGACCTTAGTTTTACATAATCTTATAGGCTTTTTATCATAGTTGTTTTTTCAAAAACAGAACTCATTCCCTTAGGGTTTGGTGGGGTTTTGGAGGGGGGTGTGGGGATAGGGTTTTTAAAAAATTTTTTCCCGTTTCCTGTGTGCATGCATCCATTTGATGTTCTGCAAGCTAGGATGTCAGGGTCAGCTCATGGGGGTCAGTGTCGTTTACAAAATTCCTCAGATGCCAGCTAAGATCAGTAGCTAGGAGACAACTTTGAATTTCATTTGCTGTTTGTAGTCAGAATACATTCTTCACCACAGATAAGACCTTGCCTCCGTGGTGCTCTATCTCTAAGAGAACAAATTCTAGGTAATCAGAAAACTATATTTCGTACAAAATACCAAATCTCTGCTTATTTTAGCAATACCTAGTCAAGCATAGGTACCAGGGCAAAAAAAAAAAAAAATTGTTTTCTCTTTTCATTGCGTTAATCGTTTCCATTGGAAAACTCCTGATTTTTCTCAGATGCCCTAAAAAGCTTTGTCCATTGCTTGTGCTAATATAATAGCTAAAGGAGGCACAGAGGAAAAATATCTACAACCATCTATACCATGTAGTTTTTTGTTGTTGTTGTTCTCTTCACTTGTTCATGGTATCTACTAATGTTTCATTGGGGGCACTGATTCATATATTATTTAAAAGGAAAAGGAAAACTCTTAACTCCGTTTTTCAAAGTGGACCTAAATAAGAATTGCCAGGAGCAAATCTTTTCTTCATTCCCCTCCCCAACTTCACAAATCTGAGGATGGGGCCCACGAATCTATATTTTTAATAAGTGATCGTCACGCACATTCAGGTATAAGAGCCACTGACAGGCCAAATGCTTTTATACGGTAACATGATTTTTAATCATATATATGTAATATATATTATATAATAGGTTTTATTGATATTTTCTTTATATATAAAACAAGTGTGTTATTAAATATATGTAGTTATGATATGTAATTGCAAATATATATGAAACTCTATTCAAACTCCTATCTGTCAGTAGTAGCGGGTACATCAGACTCAGAAATAATAACTCAGAGTCAAGGTCCTGAAGTTTGGGCCCTGGCTGGAGGGCAGACAGCAGGGTCAGATTACAATGCCAAGATGGGATCTGTGGAGGAGGAAGAAGAAAAGGTGGAGGAGGAGAAAGAGTAGGAGAAGGAGAAGGAAGGAAGAGAGAAAAACCAAGATACCAGGTCTGGGAAAAGACTTCAGGTGGGTCAAACTCAGGGACCTTCCAGCCAGGCCCAAACCACTAACCACATGCCAGGTTCCAAATTTTGACTTACCTTCCCCTAATGGGATTTTTAAACCAGGGGCTGGTATTAGAGGTGACCTATTTACAGTTAATCTCAAACCTACTCTCCAACCACAGGGAAAGTGAAACCAGCATCCCTAGGAAACAAGGATGGTGGACTGTTCTAATTCAGACTACACTTTACTAAAGTTCTGAAACTCAAGAATTGGTTTTTGCCTCCATGTGACCCACAAAGAGATGTCAGTCTCTGAATCCACCCACATTCATTTGAGAACTCATTGAATAGAACTTTGAAGTAAATTTTCATGAGTACCCAATGGGGATTAGGGGTGGAATGAGGGTGGAATTATTTTTAACTCTAGTTTTGTTTCACATGAGATAGATGGTACCTAAATTTTCCAGAAAGCTTTAAAGAAGCTTTGATCTCTCAAAGGTTTCCTCAGCCCACTTCAGTCTCATTGGTTTTCTCACAAAGTTGCCTCTGGGATAATGCATTTGATATCAACAAGTAGGAACACAAACTTCCAGATGCTTTTGCAGGCTCATACACTAGCTCTCTTTAGACTTTTGCTAATGAGAACTTGCTCAAGAAGGAAATTAGTGAGCTGTTTCCAAATTGCCTGCCTTCTAAGATTTGTGTAACTGTGACAAATGTATTGATGCAACTTGGAGAAGGGTTTTAATCTTTTTTTTTTTAAATGTTCATTTATAAATATAGGAGCCTGTACTTTTCATAAAAGTATATCCAGAGACCTTTTCAATATATTGATGGCTTAAACTAACAATACAAATAATGTTTAAATACACTTATCAGTAGCAGCCCCACACTTCACACCTTTATGTTTGTACAAATTAGACTTAATTGTTAAACCTGTGGAGATGTCATGGTATTGGGGAATTCGGAGTTTGTTTCCTTGTATCATTCAGGAATGATGTATTTTACATTTTTAAATAGGTAAATACATGAAGAGAATGTTATGCTCTGAAAGGGCAGACACTGTTACTTATCACTCTTGCTGTGATAGCTCTCTCATGCCCTTCCTAGTGTTGCAGAATGGGGCACGAGAGGATGGTCGTGTCCCACGTCTCGGGCAAGTCCCTAGGATGGACCGCTAAGTGAGGGTCCTTGGCTTCGTGCAGGAAGGAATTCAAGAGTGAGCCATAGTAAGCGGAAGCAGGTTTATTTAGAGAGATACACATTCCATAGACAGAATGCAATCCATCGGGGCAGGGGTGGTTAGTTTTTATGGCCTGGGTAATTTCATACACTAACAAGTGGGAGGAATATTCTAACTATCTTGGAGAAGGGGCAGAGATTTCCAGGAATTGGACCACTGCCCAGTTTTTGGCCTTGTATGGTCACCCTCAGAACTGTCATGGCACCCGTGGGTGTGTCATTTAGCATATGCTAATGTATTACAATAAGTGCATAATGAGGCTAAAGGTGGCTAGAAGTCGAATCTTCTGCCATCTTGGGCCTAGTTGGTTCTAACCAGTTTTTGTCGTATCCTCAACAGCTGTGTCATTCTTTTAATGGCTGTGCCCTGCCCCCGTCCCTCCTGTCTCACTAGCGGAGCTTCCCGAGTTACTTCCTACGGTTATAGTCTCTGCTTCCTCACCTTTCCTTCCCTCCACAGCTTGCTTCCATTCTTCTAGTTCACAGCTTTCCAGAGACCTCCTAATGACCAAATCCAGGGGCACCTGTTTCCACTTTTCTTTCTTGTCCTCAACTGTTTCACTTGCACCTCTGGATCACTCTCCTTCGGACGCACCCATCTGGCCGCCATTCTCCTCAGCTTGGGGCACTCCTTTCCATCGTCACTAATTTCTCTTCCCATGTTGACTTGTCTAGGAAATATTCACTGTGTTTTCCTTTATTTTCACGCTCACAATACTTCCCAGATGTGTGGGTATTTTCCCACACTAACAATTCTATGACACCAGCTGGGTGACCTACAATTCAACTCAATTCTGACACTAATCAGAGTTAGCAGAGACCTCACTGGTTAAGGGCTCGGTCCCTCAAGACTGCCCCCACTTCAGATGCTAGTTTCAAGTAGTGTGTCTCAAGGTTACCCACAACTTCTGTATGACTTGGCTACAAAGACGAGGTTCCCATGACCCTCCCTCCTCAGGTTTGATAATTTGCTAGAGTGATTCACAGAACCCAGGAAAACAGTTTACTTACCATTGCCGATTCATTACAAAGCATATTTTAAAAGATGGAAATGAACAAGCACAGGAACTTCCATCCTGATAGAGTTGGGGTGCATCACGCTCCTGGTGTCTGGATGTGTTCACCAACGAGGAAGCCCTCCAAACTAGTAATTCAGGGGTGTTTAGGGAGGCCTCATCATGTAGACATGATCAATCATTAACTCAATCTCCAGCCCCTCTCCCCTCCCCAGAGGATGGAGGTAGGGCTGAAAGTTCCAAGCTTCTAATCATGCTTGGTCTTCCTGGTGACCAGCCCCAATCCAGGAGCCTGCCAAGAGTCACCTCTTAGAACAAAAGATGCTATCTTTTCCCATCACCCAGGAAATTCCAAGGGACTCAAGTTCTCTGTGTCACAGCCAGGGTCAAGGGCCGAATATTAGCAGGAACAGGGGCCAAAGACCAATATGTATATATATTTTATTAGTTCACAACCCTTTAAACGCTGTTATGCTTTCATGGGCCTCATGCCCATCTTCTCTCTGCCCCAAATCCCCCATATTCCACATTTTCAGATATTTAATATCACTACAGTGTACCATTTATACTCCGCCACTTTTTTCTTCTCTTCACTGTGCATGATTATTTACTAGTTATTAATTAGGGGGAGCAATTTGCAAATTATTTAAAAGCAAAAATTAAAAGAAAAACACTTTGCGGTATTTTTCAAAGTGGACCTATATGAAAATTGCTGGGGGACTCCTTAAAAATGCATTTTTGGTCCTCCCCCACTTTACCAGTCTGGAGGGGAGGCCCAGCGATCTATATTTTTAACAAGGATCCCAGGGATTCCCTGCACATTCGAGTACGAGAACTACTTGTAGGTGAAAATTTTTTATAAAGTAAGATTTTTAGGGAACCAGAAATTGAGGGGATGTCTCCTCATTTCCCCTCACCCTGCCCCACATCCAATAGGTTCCTAAGTAGTGTTGATTCTGTATGCTCTCTCCTGTACCCTTCTCCTCTGTTCCATCCCCTCTTTTGCTCTTTTGGGGCCATAATTCTTTACATGTGGTACTTGTGTCTCCAACCTACCATCCACAGTGTCTGTGTGTCCTTGGTTAACACCAAAATCTGATTGTGTTTCACCAACTTAAATTATTCACTGACTCTATAATGTTTATAGACTGAAATTCAAAGTCTTTAACGTGGCTTACAAAGGCGAGCCCCCAAACTCTCATTCGTCCCCATATATCCCGCTTGACACGCTCCATTCATAGCCACACAGAACAGCTTTCATTCTGTGAAGCCACACTCTCTCCTGGTGTACCTTTGGCCATGTCTGCACACTCACACCCCCCGGGCCACCCCCTTGCCCCCCACCTCACCACTGCCCTTTTCCACTTAGGGAATCCTGTTCAGCTCTTGGCATCCAGGTTTCCTTCTCTTTGACATGTGACTCCCCTAGGCTGACCCAGATTTCTCTATGCACCCATGCATCCTGTACAGCCATCAATCCGAGCTCTTTTCACACCATATTGCAGCTGTGTGCTTGTCTCTCTGCGTGGCCATTTCTCATCCAGGGGCTAAGGGAGCGAAGAGACCTCAAGGACCTGGGCCAGGTGGGTGCCGAGAGCCAGGAGCGAGTCAGAAGCAGCATTAGTCCCAGAAGTGAGTGCTCATTGAAAGAAGGAAGAAAAATTTGGGCCAGGAAAGATTTTTTTAATTTAATGAATTTAATTTTTTAAATTTTATTCATTGTGCCCACACAAGACCAAACATAGGCTTAAAGTAAAGCAGGATGTGTTTCAGTTGGACATAAGGAAGGGTGGCTTTACTGCGAAGTTGATGAAAGACTGAAATAGAATAGTAAGAAAAGTTATGGAGCTGGAGTCTCTTCTAGGCTATCTTTAAAATGAGAACCGGTAGAAGTTACCTGTTTGTGAGCCATGAGCTTGGGAAGATTTAATTTACATTCTCTGATCTTTCCATACCTCTTGAACAGTGTTGAATTTCATTGTTAAATGTATGCATACTTCTGACAATTTCTTCAGGATAATTTTCTAGAAGTGGAATTAATAGATTAAAAGATATAAGCATTTTGAATGTCCTTAATGTATATTGCTAAATCAATATTCAGAAAACTCGTATCAATATTCCCTCTTCTGAAAAGTGAGAATGGTACGAATGTCGTTTTATTTTTTGTTTCTTGGTTAGCTTTTCAAATATTTATGTTTATTAGCTATTTGTATTTCTTGGTTTATAAATTGACTGGTTATTTGGAGATTTTTTTGGTCATTGTTCTTGCCCATTCCTCTCCTGAGATCTTAGCGTTTTTCTTATTTATTCGAACGAGTTCTGTGTCAGTAAAGCATATTAACCCTTTATTTTTTCATCTCTGGCATTTTCCCCTTATTTGATATTTGACATTTAATCATATTAATGTTGTTTTGATATATGAGAATGTGCCCCAATTACAAATTCACTCAATACAGTGCTTCAGTGTGCAGATAAGTATAATGTGTTTATCTGTGACTTTGCTTGTCTTCCCTACAAACTCTCACCCATTGGATAGGTAGGTAGAAATTAACATTTAGGGCTTTTTAAAATTTTTGAATTGTGTCTGAGCTAATTGTTTAGCCCTTTTAGGCAGTTTTTGGTTTGTTGAGATAACTGGGTAGGCTCTCTTATTGCTGATCCCCTTCCCCAGCTCTGATCCAAGATGGAGTTGAGTATACTGGTCACCTGTTTGTGGGGGACTGAAGAGCAGTTTGGATCCACGTGGTACCACCTACTCTCTGTCTCCCTCTCTCTCCTCAGCCCAGCCCAGCGGTGCTGCCTGGCTGGCTGGGCTTTCCTAGGCTGGTTGTCGTAGTGCACTCTGCCACATTCTTCTGGGCACAGGGAATCCACCCCTAGCCTCTGCTGACGGGTCTCTCACCCTCACCCCGGTGCCAGACTTGTAGGCTCTCAATTCAGGTCCAAGACCTTGGATGGGGCAGGTCCCAGACACACCACATGGGAACCGAGAAGTAACCAGAAAAGCTCCGCTTCCAGTCCTCCCTGGGCCTAACCAAACGCGCCAGACGTTTCCCCCCGTGTGGCTGCCACTGGGTTGGTAAAGTGCAGCCCGAGAGGCGGTCTCTTTCTAAAGGACTAAATGGAGCTGGAGACAGAGATCCTTCCTCCCTCCACGTCCCGCAGATCATAGGGTCTCAGCCAGGACACACACTTCGGACCGGTTCTTTTCTTCTACCTTCTCGCTTCCCTCTTCCTTGCACAATCCCTCTGGCTTTTTATTTCTAACTTCCCTTGTGCCAAACGTTTTTCCAGCACAGAGCAGCAAGCCTCCTGGCCTCAGCCTCAGGGGCAGAAGTGGTGTCTTTTCCTTACTCTGGGAGAACTGTAAGATCTGATCAGCCATGCCCACCCCTTGAGATGTAAAATTATGGCTAAAGAGATGGAGGCATTTAGCAATCCTCACTCTCCAGACTTTCCAGCCTGGCTTGAGAGAGCACAATCTCTTCCTCCCCTGCTCTGGGCAAGTCAGTCTGGTGGCTCCACCCTGGAAGGGCCAGGCTGCAGATGGGACATGAGTTAGGGGGGAATTAGAATGCATCTGTTTGATCTTGGCAAAATATTGTCCTGGTTACATAAATTTTCAGTTTTTGTGTTGTCGTGTCTCACATTGCTTTTACTCTTGGAAAGTTCTTTTTCATTAAAATACCAGGTAAATATTCATCTGTAGTTTCTTTTAGTTTTTAAAGATTCGTTTCCTTTTTTAAAGTCTTTAGTCCATATAAGATGTATTTGAGTAAATACTGTGAATTTTTAAACTCCAAGTAGTTTTATTTTTTAACAGTCAGTGTTCTCACAAACCTTGATATATTCTCTTCCTTGCTTTCACAAGCTGCAGTTTTCTAATATTTCAATTGTTCTTCTTCCGCTCTGCTCCTGAATGTGGACATTCTCTAAGTCTCTATCCTTTTCCCTTTTCTTCTCAACCCTCATTCCCACGAAATCACATATATACTTTCAACGTCAGCTCTCTCCAATATGTAGGCACTGAAAGATGTTCAAAAGGCTGCAGGCTGTGTTTCAAACTCTCTGTCGGACTTTTTCACTAGGATCTTGCCCCAGCCTTCGAACTTCGTGCATCCTACCCTTATGCTCCCAAACCCCAACCTGCCCCTGCCCCTCCCGCATCCACCTTCCTTGTGTCTGTCAACGGGTCACCAGCCCCACTCCTCAGACTCCAGAACTCCCACTGACACCGACACTTCCCAGCCGTCCTGCATCCCTCCCTGCCACCCTCCAGTCAGTTTTCAAGCACTCAAGGTCCTTCCTATGTGGCATTTGAACTGTTAGATTCTTTTGTCCCTTGAAATCTTACATGCTCTTTGGAGCTTGTTTGAAAGATAGTCCCTTTCTGGAACCTTCACTCTGTGCTCCCTCCAGATCAGATCAATCTCTGATTTAACTAAGTTCTCACAGCACGTAGTACTTTTCTGATAGTACTCATCTCACTTGACCTTGTCTTATAGATATTCACATAGGTCAATTTCCTTTATATTTTAAGGGTCTGGGGTGTAGGATTTCTATGCTACCAAATAATGATATAAAAAAAGGAGTGATACTTTCTGAATAAAGTTTATATTTAAAATTAGGAAACCTGCATAATGAGGATTGGATTAATTCATCGTACAGAATTCATAAAACTAGAAATAATTTAGGTTAAGTTTGTGATCGGCCTTTCGACCATGACATGCACTCTCTCCACCACTCCCTCCGCGCCCTCTCTTCCCTTTTCCATGCACAAACTGAAGGACAGAAGCCACATCATATTTTGTCTAATCTGCAGTTCCAGGAGAGTACCTTAAATGTTACAGATCCGGAACACAAATTCGTTAAAAGAATTAATGAACAATTGAATGGATGGATGGATGGATGGACGGATGGATGGATGGATGGATGGATGAAAGCAATGGTCCTCTAAAACGAGTACGAAATTTACTGATACAGGACCATGAAATACACATTTGTATGTGTTCTCCTCTCTCTGAAGAGCCTTCCTTCTGATTTTCGGTGAGGTGGTGTGCTCACCCCTGGCCTGCCCCCCAGCAGGTCAAGGTTATGAGCAAGGAGACTGTCAGCCTAGTCCCCCTTCTTCCCAAGTCCAGCTCCATGCATGTAACCAAATTTAGGGTGAATCTCATGCTGCTTATCCTAGGCTCCAAAATATTACTTGTAAGAAATGACTAGAGCCATAAAATAACAGGGAGTAGGGGAGCTCACTGGAGGTGTGGATAACAAAACATAAGACAGCTTTCATCTATAAAGGGCGAAATAATTCTACATAATCAAAATTATGTGACCCAAAACCTCCCCCACTGTGTGTCAGAATGGCCCGTGGGTCGGCCTGTGCTTCATTTTGACTGCCATGGGCATGTAAATTTCCAGTCAACCTCGATATTAACTCTGTGTCACCCAGCTAGGCAGAAATTTGGTCTAAGGAATGTTAGCGTACATGCAGACACACCCTGTTTAGTTAAGGGAACCAGCCCTCCACAAGCGACTTGTAGACGTTGCTAATCAGAAAGGCCTCAGAACAAAGGTAAGTGGGATAAATTCCTATTTACTGAATTAATATTACTGGCTCCCTGGGTGCTTCTTCTCCTTGGAAGCACTTCTAGCAGTCTGATTTGGGATTTTTATCTGGCACTGTTCTGAGACTGGGGCTTTGAGACCTATATTAATTTTAGATCCTAGTCTGTAGAGATTAGTCAATGCTCTGAACACTAATGTACTGGTGAAATAGTTTTCCAGAGCAAAAGTGCTTGCTTATCTGATCTGTCCTCTTCGGTATGAATTCCACCTTAACATTCCATGTTAAGGACGAGTATGATTAATTCATTACCCAAGATTACAGCAGTATGCTAAAAGCTACCTGGAGGCATTTCTTTTGGTGTGAAATATTAAAGATTCAACATTTACATCAGTGCACCTAATTCATATTCCTGAGCCTGTGGGCTGAGATAGGAACTTGGAAATATTCAGTCATTTTCTACATTGGTTTGTTAAAATGTTTCAGAGGATTACTGCTTTAACTACCTCTTTGATAAGAACAAGGAGAACTCTTTTCAGGAAGGCTAAAATGCGAAAACAAAAAGTCATAGTGTCTTTTATTTCTAAAAAAGTGTTATAGATCAGGTTTTGACAATAGTGGTCCACGAAGTACCTGAACAATAATACTAATAAAAACTTATCTGACAAACAGAAAGGCTAATACTGTATGGTCACTCATAAATAGAAGCTAAAATATAGAAGCCCATAGGGAGTAAATGTGAGAATACTCTATATTGTTGGCCATTTCCAGAGCAGGAAACAGAAGTTTGGTTAATGCAACTGAATTTCCAAATTTCTCTGAAGTGGCTTTAGAAATGTATTTTAATGCTTAGATTTGAGCCAGAATGTGACTGAAATTCACTACCACTTCAAGTAAAATAACAATATAAAGTAATGATGCCATACTATGAAGAATTAACTTAGAGAAATGTCTATTTAGGTCTTCTGCCCATTTTTCTGTTGGGTTGTATGAACTGTTTATATATTTTGGAAATTAAGCTCTTGTTAGTCACATTGTTTGCAAACATTTTCCCAGACATACAGATGGCCAACAGGCACATGATAACATGCTCAACATTGCTAATTATTAGAGAAATGCAAATCAAAACTACAATGAGGTATCACCTCACACCAGTCAGAATGATCATCATCAAAAAGTCTACAAATAATAAATGCTGGAGAAGGTGTGGAGAAAAGGGTACCTTCCTACACTGTTGGTAGGAATGTAAATTGCTGCAGCCACTGTGGAAAACAGTATGCATGTTCCTCAAAAAACGGAAAATAGAACTGCCATATGATCCAGCAATCCCACTTCTGGGTATATATCCAGAAAAGATGAAAACGCTAATTCAAAAAGATACACGCACCCCAATGTTCATTGCAGCACTATTTACAATAGCCAAGACATGGAAGCAACCAAAGTGTCCATCAACAGATGAATGGATAAAGAAGTAGATAAAGAAGAGATATATATATACATACATATATATATATATATATATATATATATATATATATATATATATATATATAATAGAATATTACTCAGCCATAAAGAAGAATGAAATAATGCCATTTGCAGCAACATGGGTGGGCCTAGAGATGATCATACTAAGTGAGGTAAGTCAGGCAGAGAAAGACAAATATCATATGATATCACTCATATGTGGAATATAAAAAATAGTACAAATGAACTTATTTACAAAACAGAAACAGACTCACAGACATAGAAAACAAACTTATGGTTACCAAAGAGGAAGGCATAGGGGATAAACTGGGAGTATGGGATTAACAGATGCACACTACCATATATAAAATAGGTAAACAACACGGATTTACTGTATAGCAAAGGGAACTATATTCAGTATCTTATAATAAGCTATAATGGAAAAGAATTTTTAAGAAAAATATAGATATATACGTATATATGTGTAACCAAATCAGTTTGCTGAACACCTGAAACTAACACAATATTGTAAATCAACTATACTTCAGTTTTAAAAGAAAAGAATTAACTTAGAAGCTGGAAAAAGTACACAGCTTCCAGCTCCTGCCCCTTTGTCCTGTGTCTGGTAGAGAAGACCAGGATGGTTGAGCTGACTTTCAACAGTGTAAACGTGGCCAATGGTCTCACTCTCACCTTTGGGTAGGTAGGGAGGGATGTAATCAGGCATATAGTTAGATGGTGTTTCCTTTTCTCTTTTTAAATCATAAAATACACATTTAGAAGAATGTATAAAATATATTTGTCAAATGTTAAGGAAAATTTGAAAGCAAATACCTGTGTGACTGCTACCCGTTCAAGAACTAGATTCATGCCAACCCCACCTATGTGCACCTCCTCAGTCCCCCGAAGTGGTCTTCATTAGAAATACTTTCTAGAAGCTTCAAAGGAATGATGACTTAATTCCCCTCTTTTAAACCATGCTCCCACTACAAGTCCTTGCTGAGCTAGAGATAGTATCTAAAAGGGGCAGCACTGAGTAAAAATAAAACCATGTATTCTTCCCTGAATGGCAACAATTCAAAGATTTCCTGAAAATTAATCCTTTTAGGAATAGTCTTTGGGAGCAAATCATTGTGAGACCACAGGGAAACCTGTGTAAGGTATATACATAAGGAGTATATTAGAGGAATTCAGACAGAGCTAATGTTTACCAATTCAAATTCCCAGGCAATTACTGAGCACCAACTGAATGCAAGACAGCATACTAGGTGCTCTAGAATATGTGAGTAGTGGCTATTAAAATAACCACTACTGGCAAATAAGTTTCTGTGGACAAATACATTAAAAAGTCTTTTTCTCAAAGAGAAACTTTCATTTCTAAAAGAGGTATGTTGCATAAAATGATTTCCCAAGTTTTTTGACTGAAGATGACTTTTTTTGGAGGACGAATCAAAAAGACATGTTTTATAGACACACTTAGATAAATTCTGTCCAAGGATATCAATATAGATTATCAATCAAGTGTTTATAGATCCCCAAACCCAATTTGAAGTAGGCTAGGACATTAGAAATCAGAAAAAGATTTTTCTGAAGTCTGAAGATCTGAGTCATCAAGAGTAATCTGCAGTATGATTGGGGCATTGCTGCCCCATTAGAACTGGTGGCCTCTTCCTTAATTCAGTGCCATTGGCAGCATACTTGGGTAGAAAGAGCATTGGCCTGGTAACCTGACATCAAGGTAACCTTGCACAGGTAATCAGCCTTTTAGGTCACCAGTTTTCTCATAGGTAAAATAAAGGGTTCAGATGGGATTATTCTAAATTACCTAAATCAATGTCCTTGATTGCAGCTCAATATCAGAAAAACAAACAACCCAATCCAAAAATGGGCAGAAGACCTAAATAAACATTTCTCCAAAGAAGATATACAGATTGCCAACAAACACTTGAAAGGATGCTCCACATCACTAATCATTAGAGAAATGCAAATCAGAACTACAATGAGGTATCACCTCACACCAGTCAGAATGGCCATCATCAAAAAATCTACAAACAATAAATGCTGGAGAGGGTGTGGAGTAAAGGGAACCCTCTTGCACTGTTGGTGGGAATGTAAATTGATACAGCCTCTATGGAGAACAGTATGGAGGTTTTAATTTTTATTTTAACAGCTTTATTGGAGTATAATTGCTTTATAATGGTGTGTTACTTTCTGCTTTATAACAAAGTGAATCAGCTATACATATATATATATCCCCATATCTCCTTCCTCTTACGTCTCCCTCCCACCCACCCTATCCCACCCCTCTAGGTGGTCACAAAGCACCGAGCTGATCTCCCTGTGCTATGTGGCTGCTTCCCACTAGCTCTCTGTTTTACATTTGGTAGTGTATATATGTCCATGCCACTCTCTCACTTTATCCCAGCTTACCCTTCCCCCTCCCCGTGTCCTCAAGTCCATTCTCTACATCTGCGTCTTTATTCCTGTCCTGCCCCTAGATTCTTCAGAACCATTTTTTTTTTTTTTTAGATTCCATATATATGTGTTAGCATATAGTATTTGTTTTTCTCTTTCTGACTTACTTCACTCTGTATGACAGACTCTAGGTCCATCCACCTCACTATAAATAACTCAATTTTGTTTCTTTTTATGGCTGAGTAATATTCCATTGTATATATGTGCCACATCTTCTTTATCCATTCATCTGTGGATGGACACTTAGGTTGCTTCCATGTCCTGGCTATTGTAAATAGAGCTGCAGTGAACATTTTGGTACATGACTCTTTTTGAATTATGGTTTTCTCAGGGTATATGCCCAGTAGTGGGATTGCTGGGTCATATGGTAATTCTACTTTTAGTTTTTTAAGGAACCTTCATACTGTTCTCCATAGTGGCTGTATCAATTTACATTCCCACCAACAGTGCAAGAGTGTTCCCTTTTCTCCACACCCTCTGCAGCATTTATTGTTTGTAGATTTTTTGATGATGGCCATTCTGACTGGTGTGAGGTGATACCTCATTGTAGTTTTGATTTGCATTTCTCTAATGATTAGTGATGTGGAGCATCCTTTCAAGTGTTTGTTGGCAATCTGTATATCTTCTTTGAAGAAATGTTTATTTAGGTCTTCTGCCTATTTTTGGATTGGGTTGTTTGTTTTTTTGATATTGAGCTGCATGAGCTGCTTGTAAATTTTGGAGATTAATCCTTTGTCAGTTGCCTCATTTGCAAATATTTTCTCCCATTCTGAGGGTTGTCTTTTCGTCTTGTTTATGGTTTCCTTCGCTGTGCAAAAGCTTTTAAGTTTCATTAGGTCCCATTTGTTTATTTTTGTTTTTATTTCCATTTCTCTAGGAGGTAGGTCAAAAGGATCTTGCTGCGATTTATGTCATAGACTGTTCTGCCTATGTTTTCCTCTAAGAGTTTTAGAGTCTCTGGCCTTATATTTAGGTCTTTAATCCATTTTGAGTTTGTTTTTGTGTATGGTGTTAGAGAGTGTTCTAATTTCATTCTTTTACATGTAGTTGTCCAGTTTTCCCAGCACCACTTATTGAAGAGGCTGTCTTTTCTTCATTGTATATTCTTGCCTCCTTTATCAAAACTAAGGTGACCATATGTGTGTGGGTTTATCTCTGGGCTTTCTATCCAGTTCCATTGATCAATATTTCTCTTTTTGTGCCAGTACCATACTGTCTTGATTACTGTAGTTTTGTAGTATAGTCTGAAGTCTGGGAGCCTGATTCCTCCAGCTCCATTTTTTTTCTCAAAATTGCTTTGGCTATTCGGGGTCTTTTGTGTTTCCATACAAATTGGGAAATTTTTTGTTCTAGTTCTGTGAAAAATGGCATTGGTAGTTTGATAGGGATTGCATTGAATCTGTAGATTGCTTTGGGTGGTATAGTCATTTTCACAATGTTGATTCTTCCAATCCAAGAACATGGTATATCTCTCCATCTGTTTGTATCATCTTTATTTTCTTTCGTCAGTGTCATAGTTTTCTGCATACAGGTCTTTTGTCTCCTTAGGTAGGTTTATTCCTAGGTATTTTATTCTTTTTGGCAGTGGTAAATGGGAGTGTTTCCTTAATTTCTCTTTCAGATTTTTCATCATTAGCATATAGAAATGCAAGAGATTTCTGTCCATTACTTTTGTATCCTGATACTTTACCAAATTCATTCATTAGCTCTAGTATTTTTCTGGTAACATCTTTAGGATTCTCTATGTATAGTATCATGTCATCTAACCAAACCAAAAGAAGTAAGCTTTACTTCTTCTTTTCTGATTTGGATTCCTTCTATTTCTTTTTCTTCTCTGATTGCTGTGGCTAAAACTTCCAAAACTATGTTGAATAATAGTGATGAGAGTGGACAGCCTTGTCTTGTTCCTGATCTTAGTGGAAATGGTTTCAGTTTTCCACCATTGAGGATGATGTTGGCTGTGGGATTGTCATATATGGCCTTTATTATGTTGAGGTAAGTTCCCTCTATGCCTACTTTCTGGAGGGTTTTTATCATAAATGGGTGTTGAATTTTATCAAAAGCTTTCTCTGCATCTATTGAGATGATCATATGGTTTTTCTCCTTCAATTTGTTAATATGGTGTATCACATTGATTGATTTGCATATATTGAAGAATCCTTGCATTCCTGGGATAAACCCCACTTGATCATGGTGTATGATCCTTTTAATGTGCCGTTGGATTCTGTTTGCTAGCATTTTGTTGAGGATTTTTGCATCTATGTTCATCAGTGATATTGGCCTATAGTTTTCTTTCTTTGTGACATCTTTGTCTGGTTTTGGTATCAGGGTGATGGTGGCCTCGTAGAATGAGTTTAAGGGTGTTCCTCCCTCTGCTATATTTTGGAAGAGTTTGAGAATGATAGGCGTTAGCTCTTCTCTAATTGTTTGATAGAATTTGCCTGTGAAGCCATCTGGTCCTGGGCTTTTGTTTGTTGGAAGGTTTTTAATCACAGTCTCAATTTCTGTGCCTGTGATTGGTTTGTTTATATTTTCTATTTCTTCCTGGTTCAGTCTCGGAAGATTGTGCTTTTCTAAGAATTTGTCCACTTCTTCCAGGTTGTCCAATTTATTGGCATATAGTTGCTTGTAGTAATCTCTCATGATCCTTTGTTTTTCTGCAGTGTCAGTTGTTACTTCTTTTTCATTTCTAATTCTATTTATTTGAGTCTTCTCCCTTTTTTTCTTGATGAGTCTGGCTAACGGTTTATCAATTTTTTTTATCTTCTGAAAGAACCAGCTTTTAGTTTTATTGATCTTTGCTATTGTTTCCTTCATTTCTTTTTCATTTATTTCTGATCTGATCTTTATGATTTCTTTCCTTCTGCTAACTTTGGGAGTTTTTTGTTCTTCTTTCTCTAATTACTTTAGGTGTAAGGTTAGGTTGTTTATTTGAGATGTTCCTTGTTTCTTGAGGTAGGATTGTATTGCTGAAAACTTCCGTCTTAGAAATGCTTTTGCTGCCTCTCATAGGTTTTCGGTCATCATGTTTTCATTGTCATTTGTTTCTTGGTATTTTTTGATTTCCTCTTTGATTTCTTCAGTGATCTCTTGGTTATTTAGTAGTGTATTGTTTAGCCTCCATGTGTTTGTATCTTTTACAGATTTTTTCCTGTAATTGATATCTAGTCTCATAGCGTTGTGGTCGGAAAAGATGCTTAATACGATTTCAATTTTCTTAAATTTACCAAGGCTTGATTTGTGACCCAAGATATGATCTATCCTGGAGAATGTTCCATGAGTCCTTGAGAAGAAAGTGTATTCTGTTGTTTTTGGATGGAATGTTCTATAAATATCAATTAAGTCCATCTTGTTTAATGTGTCATTTAAAGCTTGTGTTTCCTTATTTATTTTCATTTTGGATGATCCGTCCATTGGTGAAAGTGGGGTGTTAAAGTCCCCTACTATGATTGTGTTACTGTCAATTTCCCCTTTTATAGCTGTTAGCATTTGCCTTATGTATTGAGGTGCTCCTATGTTGGGCGCATAAATATTTATAATTGTTATATCTTCTTCTTGGATTGATGCCTTGATCTTTATGTAGTGTCCTTCTTTGTCTCTTGTAATAGTCTTTATTTTAAAGTCTATTTTGTCTGATATGAGAATTGCTACTCCAGCTTTCTTTTGATTTCCATTTTCATGGAATATCTTTTTCCATCCCCTCACTTTCAGTCTCTATGTGTCCCTAGGTCTGAAGTGGGTCTCTTGAAGACAGCGTATATACAGGTCTTTTTTTTGTATCCATTCAGCCAGTCTATGTCTTTTGGTTGGAGCATTTAATCCATTTATATTTAAGGTAGTTATTGATATGTATGTTCCTATTACCATTTTCTTAATTGTTTTGGGTTTGTTATTGTAGGTCTTTTCCTTCTCTTGTGTTTCCTGCCTAGAGAAGTTCCTTTAGCATTTGTTGTAAAGCTGGTTTGGTGTTGCTGAATTCTCTTAGCTTTTGCTTGTCTGTAAAGGTTTTAATTTCTCCATCGAATCTGAATGAGGTACTTGCTGGCTAGAGTAATCTTGGTTGTACGTTTTTTCCTTTCATCACTTTCAATATGTCCTGCCACTCCCTTCTGGCTTGCAGAGTTTCTGCTGGAAGATAAGCTGTTAATCTTATGGGGATTCCCTTGTATGTTATTTGTTGTTTATCCCTTGCTGCTTTTAATATTTTTTCTTTGTATTTAATTTTTGATAGTTTGATTGATGTGTGTCTTGGCATGTTTCTCCTTGGATTTATCCCGTATGGGACTCTCTGCGCTTCCTGGACTTGATTGACTATTTCCTTTCCCATATTAGGGAAGTTTTCAACTATAATCTCTTCAAATATTTTCTCAGTCCCTTTCTTTTTCTCTTCTTCTTCTGGGACCCCTATAATTCGAATGTTGCTGCGTTTAATGTTGTCCCAGAGGTCTCTGAGATTGTCCTCAATTCTTTTCATTCTTTTTTCTTTATTCTGCTGTGCAGTAGTTTTTTCCACTATTTTATCTTCCAGGTCACTTATCCGTTCTTCTGCCTCAGTTATTCTGCTATTGATTCCTTCTAGAGAATTTTTAAATTCATTTATTGTGTTGTTCATCATTGTTTGTTTGCTCTTTAGTTCTTCGAGGTCCTTGTTAAAACTTTCTTGTATTTTCTGCATTCTATTTCCAAGATTTTGGATCATCTTTACTATCATTATTCTGAATTCTTTTTCAGGTAGACTACCTATTTCCTCTTCATTTGTTTGGTCTGGTGGGTTTTTACCTTGCTCCTTCATCTGCCTTGTGTTTCTCTGTCTTTTCATTTTCCTTAACTTACTCTGTTTTTGGCCTCCTTTGTGCAGGCTGCAGGTTCGTAGTTCCTGTTGTTTTTGGTGTCTGCCCCCAGTGGCTAATGTTGGTTCAGTGGGTTGTGTAGGCTTCCTGGTGGAGGGGACTGTTGCCTGTGTTCTGGTGGATGATGCTGGATATTTTCTTTCTGGTGGGCAGGACCACATCCGGTGGTGTGTTTTTGGGTGTCTGTGACCTTATTATGATTTTAGGCAGCCTCTCTGCTAATGGGTGGGGTTGCGTTCCTGTCTTGCTAGTTGTTTGGCATAGGGTGTCCAGCACTGTAGCTTGCTGGTCATTGACTAGAGCTGGGTCTTAGCGTTGAGATGGAGATCTCCAGGGGAACTTTCACCGTTTGATATTACATGGAGCCAGGAGGTCTCTGGCAGACCAATGTTCTGAACTCTGCTCTCCCACCTCAGGTACAGGCCTGACACCTGCCCGGAGCACCAAGACCCTGTCAGCCACACGATCTTTTTTGAGAGAGGCCCTGGTTCTCTTCAGGCTCAGCCAAGGAAAGCTGCAGGGAAGGCCTCCAAACTCCAGAACTCCACGCTCTAGAGGCCCTCCTTTGGACATGTTACGTATCCCCTTTCACACAGGTCCTAAACAGAGGCCCCCTGATCTTTTTTTAAGAGTTGAAATATTTCAGACAAACTGGCCTTGATCTCAAAGTAAATGATCTAAAGTAGAAGAAAATCATGCAACAAACTTATGACATTTTAATGTTGTATCTTTGGTTTTTTTTTTGGTCCTACTGATTGTTTAGTCATATGTCAGCACCTTCTCCCAACCTCAGAGGAATCAGCACTCAGTGGAATTTTCTGTAAGCCAGTGTGTTGTTTTGCTGGTCATTCCTAGAAGGTGTGAGATGAATTGGAACCAAATTTGAGCATGTTTAGCAAGGCTGAGTGTACTTGTTTACCAGATTGCTCTTCCCTGTACATAAATAATTAGTTAAGCCTTATCAGACCCTGAGGGTAATTTGTCAAAATAATGTGTGTTTTTCTATTTCAGTGTTAACTCCCATTACATATTATTAGTAGATTATTAACTTAGTATAAATAGCTTAGGGAAAACCATTTGGTTAGATTTGTTTGTTTTCTAACATTTTAATGGGGCAAGAGAAAGTGATCTTAAACTACTGGGCAATTATACACAGTACACAAAGTTTAAAGCATAAAAAAATCTAGCTCATCTCATAAGCTGACCAAAAAGGGCATTATTAATCAATTACAAATTATGAACTCCAAGAAATAATATTCTAAATATAATACAGTAGCAGTATTCCATGGAGAATATATTTGGAACATATGGAAATGGAAATAAAAAATATGAATTTGACTGCATCATTTAGTTAGAACAAAGGAATAAAAGCACCATGTTTCCTCTGCTGTGCATTATTAGAAGACCTCTAGATATTCTGGCCTTTCAGAAACCCTAGTCCTACCTTAGCTGGGAGAAGAATGGAAAGTGTAATTTTGCATTTAACTGAAATATTCAATTACTGTTTTTCTTTCTTGAGAACTGTGGTCTGAGCATCATGTGCTTTGGGGACAAGAAAATACCAGGGCAATTAGTAATAAAGGTCTGCTTTTATGCTAGAGTCATGACTTTAGGGAATAAGGAGGAGATCAAGATGCATTTTCACAGTTGAGCACAGACAAGCAAGACAGATTGCTCTGGGATGCTTGATGGCTCTGTAAGTATAAATGTGAAAAAAAAAGAAAGAAAGAAGGAGCAATGACATTCCAGGAGTGGATATTTACAAATGTAAATGCATTTTGCTTTGCTTGTGAGCACAGAGCACTTGGCACTAATACTATTTGCTTCTTTGGATAAAGATCACTAGAGTATATTATTAAGAGGAAAATATCAGGGAAACTACATGAATTAGTTATCTGAAATGAATTAAGAAAATACGTTGTGGGGAATTCCCTGGTGGTTCAGTGGTTAAGACCCCACGCTTCCAATGCAGGGGGCATAGTTTCGATCCCTGGTTGGGGAACTAAGATCCCACATGCTGCGCAGCGCAGCCAAAAAAAAAAAAAAAGGAATGAAAGAAAATATATTGTGTTTACAAAGCTTTCAGCAAGTGATCTTTCAATACTTCAACAACAAGATTGTCCAGAGGCTGTGAAAGCAGAAATGAACACTGTATTAGTCAGGGTTCCCCAGAGAAACAGACCCAATAGGATATATGTGGAGCTTTATTATGAGGAATTGGCTCATGTGATGATGGAAGCCAGGAAGTGCCACAATCTGCTCTCTGCAAGCTGGAGACCAGTGGTGTAATTCAGTCCCAGACTGAAGGCCTAAGAACCAGGGGGGCCAAAGGTGTAAATTCCAGTCCAAGAGCAGGAGAAGAGGAAATGAGATGTCCCAGCTCAAGTGAGGCAGGGGAAAAAAAGGTGCGAATTCTTCTTTCCTCTGCCTTTTGTTCTGCTCAGGCCTTCAACACATTGGATGCTGTTTGCTCACATTGGGGAGGGCAACCTACTTTATGGAGTCCACTGGTTCAAACGCTCATCTTATCCAGAAACACCTTCACAGGCATATCCAGAAATAATGTTTAATCTGGGCATCTTGTGGCCAGTCAAATTGACATGTGAAATTAACCATTACAAATACCAAGAAGTGAAATTCACATTCCAGTGATAGTATAAACCAAAGAAAGTGGATAATAGAATCTGGACTCTTCTAATTTGGACTCTGATTTGCTGCAAATTTCTCCTTCCATAATGACATAAATAGGAAAATCCGTAATTTCAGTTCTAGATTTTTAGCCACAGGTCTCTTTCCTGAAAATTAAAAAAACAAAAAGAAAGAAAGAAATGATGTCTGTTTTATAGATTGAGGGACCATAATCACACAAATAATTTATAAAGTCACTTGGGGTGACTAAGCATGGGATGCACTGGTGAGCAGGTCACGCTGAGGATAACCCAGAATCACCTGGAAATAAATGGTCATCATACTAAGCTATGAGCTTAGAGACCTGATTAGTATGTTATCATCATTTTCTCACAGCATAACATATGTCTGCTTTTTAATTGTTTGGCAAAATAGATTCTACGTTGAAGGTACAGTATAAAAAGCCAAAGTGTCAAATCTGGGATCTTTAAAAAAATGGGCATTGATTTCTTGGGTTGGTTCTTAATGATAAAACCTGGAGCTTGTTTGGAGGAGGGGTTGCAGCACTTGTGTCATCACTCATTTTTCAACCTGTTGATAAACTTGACTGTGACTGTAGCGAGTGAGTTGAGTCCTAGGTCTGTTTTAGGAGGTGCTTTTATAATATATTAAATTTGCATTCTGATACTGCACATGATTTCTATCACTGACTACAAAAGGAAAAACATCCTTATCGTGTGGTGGCAGGTTGTCTTGTTATATCTACAATTGGAGATAGACGTAAGAAAAATTATTCTTTGCGATTTCTTCCAGGGAATTTCTTCCAGATTTCTTCCAGGATTCTTTGGCATTCCATGAATGCCAGCCTTCATGGAAAACAAAACAAAACAAAACAAAACAATCTTGTGCAGAACTGTTAGCAGTTTCAGAAAGTGAACGTTTTACATCCTTTTGAAGATAGAGGAAAACTGCTACTGGAAGTCAATTTAACATGGATACCCTGTTTATAACAAAGCCATCTGCCATAACTCAGCATGAGCAGCCTTTATTGTCTTCAGTCATCTAGTAATCAACAGAGTAGAGATTTCCTGGAAATTTGAATGTAATTTTTAAAAAGTGTATACATCAATCTCTATTTTTCTCTTTGTCTTCATTATAAAACTTGAAATGAGTAACTCAAGTTAAAAAAAAAATCGCCCCTAGCTCACGGTCTTAGCTCCATGTTCTGAGAAACCTCCCCGCCAATAAGAGCCAAGTGGAGGAAGAAGTGAATGCACAGGCCAAAGTGCAAAAAAAGAAAGATGAGGCAGAGGTCCCAGGAAACTGCCGGCTTGTGTCCTCTTGGAAGCCACAGGAACAGGAACAAGGAAAGCCAGAGGCCGGGGATGCTGGTACCAACTGCTGGACTGCATGCCAACTGTCTAGAACTTGTCTCAGTGGATCCAGAACATCCATTGCCCCCACCACCTTTGAGAGACCCACCTTGCTCATATCAAGATGGTCCCTTTGGTCCTTTGCCTTGGACCTGTGACTTTCTGGGCCAGTTCTGTTCTGAGTTGTGGCTGCATGTACAACATGTACAGTAAATCACCTCTTCTGCTGTCTTAGCTGAAGAAAAAAAAATTGGCCCCTAAATAACAAAATCACACATAAGAACGAAGCTAGATCATTAAAAACATATACATTTTTCAACAATATAAGTTGTGGGACGACATTAAAAATTTTTGAAAGGAGGAAGAAAAAGAATTATCTGTCTCTCTAATCACTATTCACACTTTAATTTCTCTTATTTTTTATAGTTTTTGGTAGATGTGATCAAAGTGTATACGCTTGTCTCTATATTTTCCACTAACACTATAACTTAAGTTTTTCTGGATTGCAACTAGTATTCATAACCATTTCTTTAGTGGCAACCCTGAGTGGATTAATGCATTAGTCATTTCTTTGTTGTTGAATGTGTAGGTAGACATAACCAAGCCTCTTAAGATGCATATTTAAATGAGAATCAGTCATTACTGGAAAATGTACCGCATTTACTAACTAACAAAATGAATATCCTGCAGCCAAGATACCACAACAAGCGCTCTCCCTGTCAGGTGGTTTAGCGTAAGCAAGCATCTTGCTTCACATTCCCATGGCACCTGCTATTCTTGTTGGATTGATTTGAATTGCACTTTCTTTTGTCAGGCTCTGTTACCAGCTGAGGAGTAAAGAAGGAGGCTTTTACTATCTCACATTTTATTTTTGTTTCCCCTCCCTTTTTGAAACTCCACTATAGTACCCTATCTTCTTCGCCTTTCCCTTACAGAATCTTTCTCCACTATGAAACAGCATACTAAATACTTACAGTCCAAAAAATATATTTTTAATGTGAAAAAATTTGGAGGTAAACTTGGCATTGATTTTTCTGCCATACATACACGCATCGCTCTTGTGGAAAATTAAAGATGGAGCCGATGCCAGCCAGGTAGCTGGGCGCTCTTTCCTGGGGTAGTGCTGCTGGCCTGGTCCCACCAACGTGAATGAGAGGATCTAAAATCCTGTGTCCATCAGTTTAAGGCAATAGACAGGTAATTCATTCTGTGAGTTGAAAGCTTTTTAGTGCAACCCTTCTCAAATATCTTACAGTAGAAACAGATCCTGCCAATAACAAGTTTGGGAATCACTGAATACTATGGTCATCTCACAGAGATTCAAGTTGTGAGCGGTCCTACAGTGACATAAAAAAAAGTCCTTCTCATTTAACCCAGCATTTACCAGATTTATTTCACTCAGGAATTCTGTTTTCATGTCAAAACCAATTATTTCATTTATTGTAGAACTAGTGAACCTAAAACCTGCAATAGAGAACATGGATATAGTGTAATTCCGTATTTTGAGTTGACATTTTTTAAAAAATGACAGCTTTATCCTCATTGCTTCATTTTTATTCCACAATATTAAGCACCTACTGTTTACAAGGTCCTGGGTTTCACTTGACCTTCCTCTACAACCTCATCCATGTACTCTCCAGTCAGGGAAGCACTAATAGTAAGAAAAATGTTGTAACAACCCTACAGGCACCTTTGACAAGGTAATTTATCATTGAAAAGGAGAGGAGAGAATTGTTTATCAGCAACACCTCCTTGTTGGCTGTGCCCTAGGGAATGAGGCTATAAAAGGAGCTCTCCCCACTCACCTTCAGGGTCTCTTACCTCTCTTTAGGAGAGTTTTAGATTATTAATCATGAAGAGGAGGACTTTCCTCTCCTTTCATCCATCCCCAAGGGGAGAGCCAGCTGCTAGGTGTCAGACCAAGCATTGCTTTCAACGCAGGGGATTAAGGGGCACTTGGCAAGAGGATCTATTTCAAAGAGCTGGTAGAAGATGATCAATGATCTAGGAAATCAGAGTTGAAGAAGGGACATCGGTGCCTTGAAACGTTCCCTAGAGCTCTGACCCCATGAGGGTTTTAACTAAATGGCTACTTAGTTTATTGGATTTACCCACAGCACATATTTAAATGAAATGGATGGAGGAAAGAACCTCTAAGCTACATGACAGAAAAATGACGAAAAGCTTTTGAAGGTCAGGGAACATCGAACAATCACTTTAGACGAGTGGGCAAATGAAATTCTTCTTGGGACCTTGTAGATCTGATGGTACTATCAATTTTAAAATGGATATAGTGCTTGAGAAGGCATATGTTTCATACTAAGTGACTATGTACTGAATTATAATAGCTTTGGGTCTCCACTTGAGAACTTAATGAATGAGTTGCATGAAATGTTAATATCATTAATACCAGAGGAATTATTTATTTATTACTATCATCACATAATACAAAGCAGAGCTTCCAAAATCCTTGGCAAAAAAAAAAGAGAGGGAGAGTTCTTAATCTTGTTTCAGTTTCTTGAACATAAGACAATCCAGCAACACTGATCTGAAAGGAAAAGGTATCTAATCATAGAATTAAATTTATATCTCCCGATTTTTTCTGTTCAATTGTTAGCCAGTCTCATCATCTGTATATCATCCTATATAGCAGGAAACAGTATTTGAATTTTCTTAGCAAACTGGATAGACAAGAAGGGGCTTGTATCTCATGACGTGATTTTAAAAACAAATAGGATATTTTCCCAGTTCAACTTACACATTTTACTATAAGATGAAAACATCCATTCATACATCGTAATGCACTAAATTCCTAAATAACTTGCTGAGGTGGCATTCTCGGTGTTTGCCAATGATATGTTAAGAAGCCTTAAATTGAAGAAGGTAATAATCTCTGAGGGTGTGTGTGTGTGTGTGTGTGTGTGTGTGTGTGTGAGTGGATAGCTAGACATGTCCTTTTCTATAGTGTATGTATGTGTATATATGTACATGTAAACATAGTGCATTAGTTTTCCAGGGCTGCCTTAACAAAATACCACAGACTGAGTGGCTTAAATAACAGAAACTTATTTTCTCACAGTTCTGGAGGCTGGAAGTCTAAGATCAAGGTGTCAGCAGGTTTGGTTTCTTCTGATGGCTCTCTCCTTGGCTAGCAGATGACCATCTTCTCACTGTGACCTGCCATGGTGTTTCCTATGTGTGCTCGAATCCCTGGTGTCTCTTTTTGTGTCCAAGTTTTCTTAAAAGGACACCTGTCAGATTGGATCAGGGCCCTCCCTAATAGTCTAAATATAACTTAATCACATCTTATAGGCTGTATCTCCAAATACCAGCACATTCTGAGGTACTGGGGGTTAGGGCTTCAACATACAAATTTGGGGGACACAATTCAGCCCATAAACACATAGTGTATATAGAAATGCATAACTGGGGGGAAACTTCTGTTTCTATCACCAGTGTTTATGTTTTTCCTGGACCCTGCCACTGTATGGGCACCATCACTCATGCTACTCAAGTGAGATGCCAGTGGAAGAAATAGTAAATGCATTTTCTTCCTAAAATTGAATGGCTACCACCAGTCCGCCAGAAAATCTGTGTGATCAGCAGTAGATGAAAACTATGATTCCAGAGAACCTTTTGTATTCTTTCCTATTAAAAAGTTGTGAGAGCTCTGGGGGGTCGGGGGGGACTCGGCGGCCTCAGGTGGAGGCGGGAGCCCACAGGCATCGTGGACAAAGGTAAAGAAAACTGCATTTCGGGACTAAGACTGCAGTTCCTCTTGGTGATGATCCAGAACGTGATCCCATGACTAAGCAGTTTCCTCCTCAGAATCTGGTATCTGCGAACAGTGCCAGGCTCAGTGGGTCTTCTGCCCTTCAAATTTCCCCCAGCTCATTCCTTCCCCAGCACAAAAGCCTGTCTGCAGCCAGAAACCAGAACAAGAATCTGAAACAGAATCAGTTGCCTAACCAGTGTCCCCTGTCCTGTCTACAGGTCACTGAGTAACACCCCCCCCCCAAAAAAAAGTTGTGAAATAATTTACCACCTAAACATGGTTAATTAGTAAACAGAGATTAAAAACAAATATAATTTGAAAAGAAAATGTTACCTTGAGATGGGGCAGAAATTCTAATAAGCATACGGATTTAGCTTTGGAGCAAGCATTGTAGCATTTCCTTTTCTGATGGATCCTTTTTTTTTTTTTTTCCTATTTATTTATTTATTTATTTATTTTTAGCTTTGTTGGGTCTTCGTTTTGTGCGAGGGCTTTCTCTAGTTGCGGCAAGCGGGGGCCACTCTTCATCGTGGTGCGGGGGCCCCTCTTCATCGCGGTGCGCGGGCCTCTCACTATCGCAGCCCCTCCCGTTGCGGGGCACAGGCTCCAGACGCGCAGGCTCAGCAGTTGTGGCTCACGGGCCCAGTTGCTCCGCGGCATGTGGGATCTTCCCAGACCAGGGCTCGAACCCATGTCCCCTGCATTAGCAGGCAGATTCTCAACCACTGCGCCACCAGGGAAGCCCCATGGATCCTTTTTAAGAAACTAAAATAGCACATGGAAATGTTAATAATTTTCCATCCACCAAAAAATCATATTTACCTTTGTTAATGATTTTAGAAACAGTTTTGACCTTAGGTTTATTTAGGCATGATACAGTCATAGGGTTCTAGAGCTGATAAATCTTGAGCAGTTCTAGGTTAGGGATTCTAAAACCCTGTTGTTCCATGAGAGACTTTGCTGTGGGAGGAATGCTGGGCCTGTGGGACTCTGAGTTCCTCTCTTGCCTTTGTTTCAACAAGAGCTGTTCCGCTCTTACCTACGTGCTTTGAAACATTAAAGAAAACCTCTGACGTGGTAGTCAGTTCCGATTGTGCAGTCAGGAAACTGAGGCCCAAACAGGTTAAATGACCCGCCCAGGGTCACACAGTTAGGTTTCCTGATTCCCAGATCAATCTTCTTCTAACCATGTCAATTACTCAAATACTATTTGCTAAATTCCCGTGCCATCCATACAAATGGGATTTCACTGTGGTTTTGCTTGACAGGTAAAAAAGTCAAGGTTGAGATTATGGTCATTTAGGGATATTGACAGAAAGCCAGGATAAGACTAGGTCTCCTGATTTGTCATCCCTATCATTTTATTTTTCGGTGAATATCATCTTAAGTGCTTTTCTTAGTTCTATATTATCCACAAATGAAATTTTGTTTCTTCTTCACTGGCGATTTTTTAAATTGATTTAGACTGAACTCAGATTCAGGAAACTGCTCAGATGGCGGGGCTTTCTCTAGCTCACCAGAGCACACATCTGTTTTGTTCAGCATGTTTTGAGACTTGTATTGCTTTGTTCTCCAGGTCTAGGATTGGTGCTTTCGATTCTGCCTGCATGTGAGGTACAATGAAACCTACATAATGAATCAAATATGCTTGAGCAAATGTATTTCCGGGGAAGCGGTGCCGCTTATGACCCTGGGAAGTAGCTACATATTTTATTATGTTTGTTTTAATTAAATGTTTCAAGAGAGATGAGCTTTACCTTTGGTTCTGCTACCTTGGCATGCTCCCCCCCACCAACCCCTTTCCTGTTTGAAGACCTCCTTTTACTGGGCTGTGAGTGGGAAACAGAACAGGGAAACCTGGACAAGATTAGCATATCCTAAAGAGGAATTCTCCTAAGCCTCGCCTTGTAACACTGAACTCAGAATGTCTGTCTTTTTTCCCTACCCTAGACAACTTGAAAACTCCTCCCACTGTAAAAGCAGAGAATGTTTTACTGAAGGCAGTCATTCATTTAGCAAATATTTTTGAGATCTACTCTTTGCTAGGCATTCAGCCCCATGACAGGAAATCCTGTGTGATTTATCAGTAAGAATTCGAAAATGAAATATCTCAAGCAATGAAAATAAAATTGACATTGTAAAAAGAAGGTGGGGATAGATGCAGCAAGATTGGGAAAACGATGATGGTTGAAACTCAGTGATGAGTTCATGGAGACTCACTGTATTGATATAATGAAAATGAATCATTCATTGAAGCATGAATCAAATTCAACTTTGTGCACATTTGGAAACTTCCTAAATAAAAAAAAAATTAAACACATTATTTAGTTGGTGATGGCTGGGTACGTCCAAGACCAGAAGACAATAGCAGCAATGAGACTTGAGAGGAAGGAGTCAGATCAGAATAATTTTTTTAAATGGGGGAAAAATGAATACAAATAAGAGCCCAAACAGACATTCGAGGACCTTCGCTAAGGGTTTCCAGCTCCTGTAGTAAGATGAAGCTGGTGGCTTGAGGCAGAACCAGGCTATAAAGTTGTGACTTTGTGTCATTTCTAGTGCTGAGTGCATGTTTATGAGTAAGATAACTGCTCCATAATTTATATTCCATTCTCTTCAAAGTATTTGATACTTCTTTTCTTTCCAGACTTTTTTTAATCTCCTAAAAATCAGAGGACCGATTTTGCTCACCTTTTGAACCCAACTAATTAGATCAATAAGTGGCACATACTAGATACTTAAAAATAATTGTTGAATAAATGTTTTTTATGCCCCTATTTAGAGGTTCTTGCTCTCATTTTTTCTGGAGAGCAGCCTGAATGGTGACCCCATCATCATCTGTAGGTATGATTCTGGAAACCCACATGGCTAGGGTGGGTTCGCGGGGACCCACAGAGAATATGCTGCAGTAACTGTCAGACTATAGCATTCTTTGCATCTAACCTCCAAATTAATTTTTTTCTTATCATGTCTTTTTCCTTTCTGGTTCTTGGACTGATGATATGAGAGTGCTGAATCACAGTGTCCACATGTTTGATTTTTGACAACAAGCCAGAGATTTTCTCTGTGCAGATTTAGCAGCTCTTAATCCCTTTACACTAGGTTTGTGAGCATGTCCAATTGCTGACATCATTATGTGATGAGTTTATGATTACTGGGCAGGGAGCCTCATAGGATATTCTAACGTGGAACTTGAATTAAATGACATTTCTATGATTTTTTTAGCAGACTCTTACAAGTCAGTCTGTAAGATTTACGGAATACTGACTATGCAGAGCCCTATTCGACGCTCTGAGTGCATACAGAGAAATAAGAGAAACAGGCCTTTCTTGCGTAGGACTTACCATCTGGTTTGGAATTTTAAGCCTGTCTAGTGTCAGTCAAAATTATGCCCTATCCTTGGATGCTGTTTTCTTGTGTTATTCAAACTGTGATTAAAATAGGTTGATAACTGGTTTATAGCCTCCTTTATAGAATTTTCATTGTAGCTCAAGGGCTAGAAATAGCAATTTAATTAGAGACTTACTGTCATGCATTTCATAGTGATAAATGTCTTGTGAATATTTAGACTATTAGTGAAGGTGAAATATTTTTGGCTTTCCTTTAACGTATATAATATTCTCCTTTTCTGGAATCTATTTCCCAAGCAGATGTCAGACTCTTATTTCAGATGAAAATAGAGCCAGTGATGCCTTATTGTGAGGCTAATTCTGATAACCTACTATGTACTAAAAGTTCACTGCTACATTTCTTCCCTAGAAATCATCAACAGTAGAAAACTTTAAAGAGAAACATTCTCTTTGCTCTTAAGTATTAAGGGCTTAATTGATGTATAACAGTTATATATATATACATATACATACACACATATAAACACATAGGTGTATATATATATATACACATACATTTATATAAATTTTATTTGAGAAAGACATATTTAAAAATCCACCCATTATGCGATTATTTGGATTTAAGGTATTTCTTTTACATAAATTTATATTGCTCTACAGAGTATTTTTAGCATTTTATTCCAACTGTTTAATTAAAAGAATTTGTGACCAGGGGGTAATATTTCAGCAGGAACTGGTACCGCAGCCACTCTCTGCTTAGGCCTTGCAGCAAGGGAGTAAACACTGGGTCACAAATTTAGTAACTAGGGCTCTCCCTGTGGCTTTGGCTCCACCAGAAACTGCAGCAACCTCAGGTCTACGGAGTTTACACACACACACACATGCACGCACGCACACACATGTGCAATGTCCAGAGTCCCCATGTGATACTCACATGTGCTTATACATAGGCTTCTCTGCAGCCCATCAGTCCCCTCTGCTCTCTTCCTGTCTGTCTGCTGCTGTGCCCCTAGTGCCCTGAAGGTGTGTCTGAGCTGTTCTCAGGCCTGGGAGACCAGCTCTGCCTCTGCTCAAGCCATGGGTGCCGCCTCCTGGGCTATCTGGGCACTGCCTTCCCAGCAGCCGAAGGGCCTGTCCTCTCCTTGGTCCAGACGCAGGCCTATCCTGCCCACTCAGCTACATGCTGCTCAAACCAAGTTCAACAGTCATCCTAAAACACTCTACACCTCCCACCCCCTCCCCGACACAAAGCAACAAAAGCAAAAACAAAAAACAGGACTACATTCCATAATGGAGAGGCTTCAAAGCTCCTGATATCTTAACCAAAGTTTTTGTAGAACAACCATTTAATGTTTACCTGCTGTTGTATTTTAACTCCATCACCTTAAGATTGATGCATGAGTCCTAGGGGAACTAAACCTACAGTTTTTGGTATCCAATTTGAACTGCACAGTTCGGTATTTTCCTATACTTGAAATTTAAATTGAGAACACATCAGTCTTGGAAATGTGTCCTTTCATTGCCTTATCATCACCGGAGTCTGTGTGCTGTGCACAGGAGTTCTTACTTACCCTCTGGGCCCGTCTAGGGTGACTGCCCCAGAGACAAGAGTGTGGGCCTCACTGGCGTGTCATGGAGGACACGGCCCAGCGCGGCCCTACAAACAAGCGCTTCAGCCCAGCCCCAAATCCACACTATTTTACACACTAACCAGCCAGTCTGCAACTAAGAAGAATGGGAAATACTTTGTTGCATACATGTACAATTCAAATGGGGTTCACATTGTCCTGTTTCCACCTTTCCCAAATATCCTGGCAAGCTTTCAAGCTAAGGACTACTTGGCAACTTATTCAAAAAACTGGCTGCCTTAAATAAAGATTTTTCTTAACTCCAAATTTCCTTGAGGAAGACTCTGTCATTAAGTTTTTCAGAATAAAAATTGTATTTACTTTATAAAAAATATTTACTCTATCATGTGGATAATGTATTTGCCTTTAAAACACTAGATATAAACAGTTCAGAAATTAAACATGTTGTTTCCTTAAAGGTTTGAGTTTTGCCAGTTGTGAGAATTTTTTTTCTTTTGATGAATCTGGGTGTTTTCACGGTGGAAAACCCAGCTCCCTCCAAATCCTGTTTATGAGAAAGTCACTGGCCTGGACATGTTCGGGTCCCTTGAGAGGACATTTCTTCAGAAGTGGAAAGAGTTTTTCAAGAAAAAAATCTGTGTGTCTGAATTTGTTACATTCATTTTCGTATTGTTTCAACTTCAGTAAGAAATGCCTGGGTAGAAGGAATTTTTGTTTCACGGGTAGCTTTTGGATTTATGGCTAAAATGAGTCTCTAAGTAATAAATTTCATGGACTTTTAAACGTACATTTCACTGGTTTTAAAGCAAAACATTTTTTTTTTGAGATATTTTGGTAAAGCCCTACAATCTCAGGGGAAGGAGACAATGTTGTATAAATTGCCATTGATAAATTCCCTATAAAATATATAAGTACTATAGAAATAGTTATGGCTATTGGCAAATCTCAGCAGGTGTGATTTGTAATTAATTCCAAATGATAGGCATCTCGCTCTACACAGAAGCAGTGCCCCTTGCCGAGGCCCTGTCCTTGTATAGCTCCTTCTTCTCTCAGTATTAATTCTTGCCCTGGGGGCTTCTCAGTCTCTCACAAAAGGACCTTTTGTCAAGCTATCACACAGGCACCTCCAGGCATACCTGAATCCTAATCTGAACGACTCTTGTTCAAATGGAGACCCTACTCCATATATTATACAGGTCATCCTGTCACCATAAGCAGTTGAAATATTTGCCAGGTGAGTAAGTGTGGAAGATCTGAGCTATTAAAGAGCATCAGTAGGGCTTCCCTGGTGGCGCAGTGGTTGAGCATCCGCCTGCCAACGCAGGGCACACGGGTTCGAGCCCTGGTCTGGGAAGATCCCACATGCCGCGGAGCAACTAGGCCCGTGAGCCACAACTACTGAGCCTGCGCGTCTGGAGCCTGTGCTCCGCAACAAGAGAGGCCGCCATAGTGAGAGGCCCGCGCACGGCGATGAAGAGTGGCCCCCGCTTGCCACAACTAGAGAAAGCCCTCGCACAGAAACGAAGACCCAACACAGCCAAAAATTAATTAATTAATTAATTAAAATTAATTAAGAAAAAAAAAAGAGCATCAGTAATAATACAGATAATACGGTGCTGGCTTTGCTGTTTCTTTGTAAATAACGATCTTTATAGCCTTCTTCTTAGTTGTCTGTATCCAGAAAGGTAGAAAGCGGTCTTGACTCTCTTCGGAAGAATGCGTTTGCAGCATCAGCCACTTATGATCCTAACAAGGCATTTTGTATCCCCCTCATCTTAAATACCAAGGTTTTGAGCTTCTTCCTCAGCAAATACGATTCGTTATATATACTTTGTGTGACTAGAACAGCTCTAATTCATTTTCTGTTGTACTAACCGTATTTGTTACCTTTTAATAATTACACTCAAACCCTCTTGGGAATAATCTTTTCCCTTTTGAAGATGCGTATTGAGTTTTTACAAATTAAAAAAAAAATGATCGGTTCCAGCCAGCAGCATTCCTGTCTTTGAATGCTTGGTTTGGTCATCCACGTTCAGGAGCAGACCAGAGCCGTGCCTCCAAGATCACGCCACTCACCATGGCTGTTGTGTCTTCAGTTATTTCTAAGCGGAAGTTAAATAAGAGCCTTATGTTCTGGGGGCATTACTTTTTATTCCCATCATGGTTCATAATTCTTCAAGGAAAAGGCACAGAAGGTTTGTCCCACGGCTTCAGCGTCAAGGGCTTTGGGTTTCTACGCATCTCCCACATGCTTTCTTTGTGTGTCTGTTGGGGAGGCATTGAGTTTTTTAAATTTTATTGTTAACGGTAGGAAAAAGTTTGAACAACACTGTTTAGTTTTTCGGGGCTGCTGTAACAAAGTACCACAAACTGGGTAGCTTGAAATGACCGAAATGTTGTCTCTCAGAGTTGTGGCATTTAGAAATACAGGATCAAAGTGTTGGCAGGGCCATGACCCCTTTGAAGCTTCAAGGGGAGGGTGCTTTCCTGCCTCTCCCAGCTTTTATTTATGTCCCACCTGCTTTAGACAAGTCTGTCTCACTCTGCTGTTCTCCCCATCTACACTAACGTAAAGGAAGCGTGGATTCTGTAGAAGTTGGAATTCCTACGGAGAGATGTGCCATCTAGATTAAAAGCAGAGCTTCTATTTTCCTAATAGCTGTAATAACAAAATGATGGTGAAATGGTTTGTGTGAGCTCTTTCCCAGCATATTAACATGATGTCTGAAAGGCAGAATGTCTCCTTTCCAACCCTGGGAACTGCTTACCATCCAAGTTGCCGCCCCGCAAGTAGCTGGGATGCATGAAGAGGTACAGCTGAATCACCTCCTTGCCACCGCCCATTGTATCACCTGCTGCCTTAGTCCATTACTTGGCTGAGAAGGCTTCTGAGAATTCCTTTTCTGCTTGGAAAAGGAATAGTATAGCTATGTAAGAACAATTTCTTTCCTAGCCTCAAACCCTAGTATTAACCACTAGATTAAATGCTACTTTTCAGGCCATGCACCACTTATTTATTATTTACATGGGAAAAAATTAAAACTTGGTTGACCTTCAGGATCGGGAGGAGGACATACGGGAAGCGGTGCTGAGTTTAATTTAATGTTCTGTAACAAACAAGGGACAAAGATATAGAGATACCGATTTTGAGGGGAATGTTAATTATCTAAAGCTTAATTACAGATAACATCATGAGGAGAATACATAAAAGGCTTGAAATGCAGCCAAGGCATTTCCCTAAGAACATTAAAAAAATGATTGTTGTTTACAATTCACAAATCGCACAGACATAAAGCTGAGATGGGAAAAAGAGAGTCAGGCTTGAAGTAAGAAGCCAACCTGCTCTTTTAAAACCAGTTCAGAAGAGAAGTGATAGTATTGCAGTTAGCTCATGTTTTAAAAGCAAATGAGATTCTGTACATGTTTCCCCTTTAAAATAAAAATTAACAGATCACTGGCAAACACACTGAAGTAAAATCCTAGGAGACGACACAACCCAAATAAAAATAAATAATTTATGAGGTCTCAAAATGGAAACTACAAACAAAATAGAATTCACAGACATTTATCTCCATGTAAATACAATAGAAATGAAGGAAGTAAGATTTTTACGTTCCTGTCCCTTCATTCCTGAATCCAATGATATGAAAATCTACCTTTTCATTCATATGTAATTTTCATTCATTGCAGCAAAGAATGGCTTATATTTATTTAGTCTCCTCTATAGAGATGCTTGTTGGTCTTTTCTGTACAATTGGTATCTATTAATAGTCAATTACCTTTAAAGGTGAGTTTCAGGATAACGGGAACGTAGCATTTTGGAAGAAGTTTGCATTTAAGGAGGTTATAAGAAATGAGTACCTGACACTCCCTATTTGCCTAAAGCCACTGAGACGTGATGTTCTTGGGAAGGATGCAGTCTTGGGTCCCAGGGCCTTAGGTGTGGCAGCCAGGGCTCCTGGTTCTGGCAGGCCGGACCTCAATGGTGTTGCATTAGCTGTTACAGGAGAGGTATTGGGGATGCTTCCAGAAATAGTAGAGTTGCAACTAGAGGTCTCAACACTTGGTACTTTTTCAAAGCAATGGGAATGTAGTGAATTTGTGTGTGTGTCTGAGGGATTTGTAAACATTTGGGTGAGCGGCAGGAGAGAGCAGCGTTATCACAGGGGAAAGAGTGAGAACAATTAGAGACGCGGTGATGCTGGCTTACTGAGTGTGGAGAAAATAAACCAAAAAAACTATTAGCATGATAAACATTTATTGAATGAATGAATGACGAAAGAGATTGGAGGTCTCTATTTGCTGACAGCTACTAAGTAGAAGTTGTTTTGTCCTGTTTCTTCCTGTAGTTTTTTTTTTTCTCGCCTTAATTCCCTTTTCTTTAGTTGAGGAGAAATTCATATAAAATAAAGTTCACCGTTTCAAAATGAATGATTCAGTGGCATTTAGTACATTCACAGTGGTATGCAACCAGCACTTCTGTTTAGTTCCAAAACGCTTTCTTCATCTCAGGGTTTTTAATTCAGAATGCTTTCAGCAGCTTTTCCAAACAGGGCTTTAGAATTCCGCAGATCATTTGACAATCGAAAATAGCCCCTGCTTGTCTGGCAGAATATCAGTCTGGTTTCAGGGACTGACGCAGGATCGTTCGAATTGAGGCCCCGCTCAGTAAAATCATGGGACCTCCCCTCTCCAGCTGGGGATCCCGGTGACCCAGTGCTGTCCTTGGAGGCCATCAAAGCAGCGATACAACTGCCCCAACTTGGCTGCTGCTCTCACGCGAGTGGGGAAGGACCCTCGGCCCACCTCTACCACATCGTCCGTATCCTAAGAGCGTGCCCGAGTCATCTCGTCTCTATAGCCCCGTCTCTTGAGGAACTGAGGGGTCCCGGACGCAGAATCATCAGAATCTCCCCAATGCTACCCCCAGCCCCCATCCTCTACCCAGTAACCAGTCAGGGCTGCAGGGGTATCCAGATAAGCCTCCTTGAGGAAACTTCTCTGTATCCTGGGCCTTCTCCACAACATTTGGGACAGTCTTTGCTTCCATTTATTTAAAAAAAAATTTTTTTTGGTTACATATAATTGACATGATATGATATTAGTTTCAAGTGAACTGCTTCCATTTATTTTTAAAAGAAGCTTAATCTAGGTTTCTGTCAAAGCTGTCCCCCAGATCCCACGTAGTCATGCAGTGAGGATTCTGGGCAGCCTGCCTTGCGCCCTGGCTCCCACGGTGGGAGGGGGGGGAGTGGCCAGGGTACCAACCACGCCCCAGCTCAAACTAGATTAGCTTTCACTGCTTCATAGTCTTTTTCATAAAAATTTAAATTAAACACTTGAATTAAAACTTTAAATTGAAAGTAAAACAAATTAAGAATTTACTTAAGTGTAGTAAAAATAAATTTTAAATGAAATTAGAAATTTAAATTTGAAAAAATCGTGTCCGAGGAAGACATTTACAGCTGTCTTCAGGAAGCTGTTGACGGGTTTTGAATGGCCTGACTGCTCTTCCTTAGACCTAACTACAACTGTCCTTCACTATTTAGGTCCACTGCTTCCTGCCTGGTCTTCAGGTTTCCTCACAAAAGACCTTTTCCCCTAGATGCAGTGGCCAGGAGTGGAGACTGGGGTGGAGAATGAAGCTGAAGAGGACATCTGAGTCACTCAGTCTGGCCCTCCCTTTCGAGCACAGATGCCTGGGCTGTGTGTCCTTACGTCCACATCTGGCTCCTTCTACCGTTCCTTCAGCAAATAATTAGTGGGAATCTCATTTCTCACAGGCCTTTTTTGAATCTGTGATTACTCACTCTGTACCTATGATCTTCTGGTCCAATTATAAATTCTTGGGGTTTTTGTTTATTTGCAAGGTTTTCTGGCATATGACAAAGAAGCATATTGCAGAAGGCTGGAGTGAATTTTGCTCATAGGTTAGAAACTGCAAGGAAAGGGGCCTGAGCTAACTGGATTACTTGTTACTATGGAAAAATGACTATTTACAAATATTAAAAAGCAAAAATAATTTTTCATCAGTTCTAAAATCAGAACTGCCTTCGTCAGGAAATTGTTATTTAAGCCTGAATTAGAATCACATGGAGAAATGAACTATCAGTTTCATACTTTCTCATTCAGAGATGTAAAGAAGTTCGTGGATGATCCCACAGACACAGCCCTTTTGAGGTCTTTTAACGGAGACATGTAGTGTTACTTATCTTGAGAAAATTGCTGAACGATCCCCTGTAAAAAAATTGGATGAGCCTGCACGGGTGTATTCAGGGTAGGAATCACAGTGCGGGCTGTGTTCCTCTCCAGTCTGGAAGCTGGTTCAAATTAAAACCCGGTGACAGGGCAACATTTAAGCCCTTGTTTTAAATAGGCCCGTGTGGAAACAAATGAAGACCAACCAAATGAGAAAAGCAAAGGCTGTTTATTCAGAGCTTGCTAGAGCATGGGAGTCAGCTGCCATCACTCACATCTGGACAGACTCAAGGCAGCCAGAGGAGTGGGAAAGCTTCACGGTGGTGGAAGGGGAGGCCTCAGGTGTGCCCTGATGGAGGCTGTGACATGGGGAAGCTGCACGTGACTAACTAGACTCCTGTGTGATTGATTAGAGGTACATATTTGGCTTTCTCTGGTTGGTCCTAAGCTAGAAGCAGGGACAAAAATTAGGAAAGCTGTCAGTTATTAATCAAGTCCCAGCCATTTTGAGCCCATTGTTACAGGGGTGATTGTTTGGCTTCCCGGATTCTTACGAGAGATAGTGGTCTGGCTTCCTACAAGTCTGAGGTATAGCAGGCTGACTTCCTGGGCTGGTTACTATAGATGATGGGCCAGGTGCTGCAGCCTGTGGGTCAGAGCTCTGTTTTTATACATGGTCTGGCCATTGTCTGTTTGTATATTCAGTCTCTCATCATTCAGCTGAGTTCACATGTGCTCACCTACCTTTCTGGAGAGCACCTTCATCCACTTTGTACTTTGAGCCTTTCAGCCGGCCAGGAGCAGGTTCTACAGTAGCCAGTCCCACCAAGAGTACCTCCACTGGTGTTGGGTGCACTTAGCAAGCAAGGGCTCCATCATCTGTGAGCAGAGCTGCTGCCTTGCTGCTCCGCCAGGCACGGTGCACCATGCACTGTGCTCCGGACATAACCATCTTAGATGTAAGCGGCCATGTGCTTTCTTCACAGAGTTACAATAGGTATCACGTACTGAGTGCTACTACATGCATCGTGATAAATATTTAAGTATATTTTCTCACGTATTCCTCACAGAAAAACTATGCAGTAGGTAGATACTACTGTTGTTACCATCAACGTGTAAGTGGTGAAACTGAGACTGGGAGAGATTAAATAAGTTGTCAGTGGCCACGTGGCTAGGAAATGGTGGGGCTAGAATTTGAACCAAAGTGGCTTTAATCCACATTGAGCCATTGTGCTACCTTGGGAGTGAAGGTAGGCAAAATGTGCCGTTTCATGTGCTGAGCATCTAAGAAGGAGAGTCTCATCAGACAGTGTTTGAATAAGTAAAGGAAGATGTGGATATCTTCTAAAGTCTCTAAGGAAAATTCATGACAATGATTACTAATCAGTCAGGGCTCCGAGAGTTTCCCATGGGGCCAGCACTCCAAGGATACAAAGAGGTGTACGAAATAATTCTTGCCTTCTTTTATTGTCTGGCGGGGGAGCCCAAACTGGTACACGGGAAACTATTGTTGAAAAATTAAGTGCTATCCTTTGTGTATATAGTGAGTAAAACAGGAACTAGAAAAATGAGAATAGATAAGGGCCGAGAGTAGAGAAGATTTCATAAAAATGGGTAGGACTGAGCTTTAAAGGGCAAGCAGAGTAGACAGGCATGGCTGGGGATGGAGGACGTTCCAGAGAAGGCTTGGCATGCTCATGAGTATGGCCTGGGCAGGATCAGAGACTACCCTGAGTGACTAGAGGGTTGCAGAGCAGTGGGGACTATGTTTGCATAGCATGAGATTGGCTGAGAATTATTATTTTGAGGACCTTGAAAGCCAAACAAAGAAAACTGGAAGGTATACATATTATGAAATAGAGAACAAAAACAGATTCTTTAAATAGAAATAATACAATAAAAGTCATGGTTCAGGTGCATTAATAATCTTGTCAGTGGTATGTGAAAAGTATTAATAGGGAGAAACATGAAACCCAAAGCCCATCTAGGAAGCTGCTAGAGTAACTTGGGTGTGAGCTTCTGCATGGGGCAAAAAGGGAAGGGAGATGGCCATGGGTTTAGAGAAAAAAATATATATACGTATTTGAAACACTTTTTGGAGGAACAAACAAGAAGCTTGGTGATAGCTTTGATCAAGAAAAGGGGTGATTTCAGTTGTCTCCCAGTTTCCTAGCCAGGGAGACAAGAGGAGGAAGACACTGTAGTGAGCCCCCGTCAGGAAGGAAGGTTTTGCTGCTCCGTCGCCAGCAACAGCTGGCAGGCAGCCCTCAAGTGTCAAGTTCCACTGGGCGTTGTCCCAGCAGAGGAGAGCCACTTGCACAAGACGGCACCCACTCCTGGGCGGCTGCATCCAGTGACTGACGAGGGGCTGCTAAAGATTCGGCTCTCCTGCCCCAATCAGCTACAGCCTGGAGGAGTCATCCCATTGTCAGAGCTCCCGCTAAGGTGGCCGAGGCTTCCATCGCAGCTCAACTCCTCAGTCTGTCCAGTTCTGCTTTTCTCTCTCCTCCCTTTCCATGGGTGCTGATCACAGTGAAACCCTAAGAAACCTCCAGGCTGCTAATTTCCATCTCAGAGCCTGCTTTCCTGGGGAACCCAACCACTGACACTAAAAGCATGGGCATATCATGGATAGAAAACAGGGAATTGGAAGTTATGCTGCTTTGGTGGTAGAAAATACATTGGCACATTCCTTCCTAAAAAGGAGCCTCTGGTAATGATCAAGAGACATCCAGAACACCATCGCTGTGGATCGTGAATTGTATCTTCTTTTTTTCAAGAGATGAAAATAAAAATTGCTTGATTTTTTTTTTTTTGCTTGTTTAATGAAACAAAGTATATATAATCAACCATGTAGATCCCTTAATACCTGGTTTATACTTGTAAAAATAGTACTTCATATATATAAGATCAAACCTATCTAGCAAGCGTAATTATTTGATGTTTTATGTATTTTTTAAAGCCAATTAGAGAAAGTAAAAGGGTAGACTATCTTCATAGAGAACCGTGGTGTTTGGCAGTCAGGACTGTCTTCCAAATTTTCAGAGAAAATTAAAGTCATGTTTTAGACAGTTATTTAGTGATCTGGAGAAAGTTTGTTACATATTAAATAAAAGTGAAGATTTAAAGGATATATCGCATGATTCCAAGTTAGAAACAAATAAATATATCTTTTCATCCACATGTGAATAAAGACTGAGGGGACATGTTGACATCAATATGTCAACGGTGATTATCTCTGAATGATAGGATGTGGATAACTTTTATTTTCTTTTCTATGCTTTCTATATTTTTCAAAAATTCAAGAATCAGCATGTGTGATTCTATTAGCAGAGATAAATTTTAACGTAACAAAGGTTAATCTCTAAATTTAGCGTACAGATGTAGCAGAAATATCAATATAGAAGAAGTTAGGAGATTTCACCATTGTGTAATTCTTTAGTCACCTACGTAAATATATTTTTTTAACTGCAAAAGTTGTTTCCATTACAATTATTTGAAAACTGTGGCCTCTGACGTCTCTCACTTTCCTAGAAATTTCATAGGTTTTTTTTTTTTTTTCCTGTTTTCTTTTTGTTCCCAAAAAATCTTCTCTACTGTTCTGAAAATTGTAGTTTCAGGATGAAAAAAATATTTCTATTTCGTTTTTGGAAAATGGGGCCTTTTGTCAAATTAATTGAAGTGGCTGAACTTCTGAGTTTTTTCTGAAATTACAGTTAATCCTTATTTGAACAACAGAGACAAAAACTTTTCTTCTTCAACAGCTATTCTTCTTGAGCTTAAAGTTCAGAAATATTGTTCTCTCTTCATCTAGCAAACCATGTTGTTTTACATCTCATCCATGCCACTGGGAGACCTTTGGCAATCAACTTTTCTATGCCTCTTTATCCACTCTTTAAAATGGACAAATCTGAGGAGGAGGGGTCAGACAAGTGCTAAGTCGCTGTTCTGAAGATAGAATCAAAAAGAGCAGTGGCACCAAAACATGTGCAAATGAAAATAACAGAAGTGTCTATGTTTATTTCAATCTTAATTACTTTCTTCTACTAAAAAAATCAATACATGTGTAGCGGGGAACTTTCAGCTTTATTTATTTATTTATTTTAGTCAAAATTAACAATAAGGCAAAGATTATATTATCCTACTTAAAAAATATGAAACATTGAACTTGTGTATTATGAATTAAGTAAAATTAAAAAACAAGTGATTCTCTTGCCAACATTTGATAATCAAAGTGTGACGTGGTAAACCGTTCTTCAAAGTGGCTTTTGTTAACTTGCAGTAGTTACAAAGTGACAACTCCTTGCTGATGGCACTAGACTGCCCATTTTAAATGCCGCTGTTGTAAAAACCAACTATTTTTATGTTTAAATGTTCCTTTTACATAGTTAGTATTCAAAGAATTGACACAACTTTATTGTCTGTATTTTATACCATAAGCATATTCCACATTGCTAACATAGTTCCTTTTTCATTTAATTTTTATATTTATCAAAGCAATGCATGTAGATGGTTTCAGTAGATCAATGGTGCTATACGCCTGATAAAGAAAACAAGTGTTCCATGCCTCATCCTTCCTCACTCCTAATTTCCCACTCTTCAGAGACAACCACATTCAACTCCTTTAGATACTTAACCCCACATGGGTACATAATGAGATTAACTGGATATATCTCTGTTTTTAAATTACAGACATTATTTATTGACTTCCTTTTTCCCAGTCTTAGCCTTCTTGCCCTCCTCTTACACACACATTTCTTTCCATCATACTTCCAATGAAGTTTCAATTACAGATTTTATTTATATCAGTGTTATCATGATAACAATCATGTAAATACTATTCCACAGCTGAGCCCTGTAGATTACTCTAATATTATTACCTGTCTTATTCAATGTTTTGTTTTCTCTGGAGTTAATAATTATCTTGATCTCTTAACTTTCTTTACATAGTTTTCCTTGTACTCATCACTAATTCAACCCTAACTTTTCCAAAAGAACTATAAAAACTCTTCCTAATGTTGTCAAAAAATACAATTACTTCCATTTTTTTTCTTTGGGAGCACTGTTTCTGGACCTCTTGCTCTTCTGTTCTAACCCCCATGTTTGCTCTAGAAGTACCATCACTATTATTCTGGGAACTCCCTTCATTTCTTTCCTGTGTCAGATCTCCTGTTTCCTGGATCCCATATCTTTCTCTTACTTGATTTACTCTCTCATTTGGGTGGAGCGCATTATTCAGTGGCTTCCTGAGAATGGTTACAGTGGGGTAAACTTTTTATGACTCTTTTCTGCCTAAATGACTTTTTTTAAAATATAAATTTATTTATTTATTTATTTATTTTTGGCTGCGTTGGGTCTTCGTTGCTGCGTGCAGGCTTTCTCTAGTTGTGGGTGAGCAGGGTCTACTCTTCGTTGCGGTGCACGGGCTTCTCATTGCAGTGGCTTCTCTTGTTGCGGAGCACGGGCTCTAGGCACACGGGCTTCAGTAGTTGTGGCACACAGGCTCAGTAGTTGTGGCTCGCAGGCTCTAGAGCGCAGGCTCAGTAGTTGTGGTGCATGGCCTTAGTTGCTCCGCTGCATGTGGGATCTTCCTGGACCAGGGCTCGAACCCGTGTCCCCTGCATTGGCAGGCGGATTCTTAACCACTGCGCCACCAGGGAAGTCCCTAAATGACTTTTCTTTATTATCACACTTGATAGTTTAGATAAGCATTATATTCTAGATGGCAAATGATTCTCTCTAAGATTTATTGAAGTCTTTGCCCTATTGTTTTAAGTTTTCTAGTGATAATCTTATTCAGGGCTATTCTGATACCCAGTTCCTTACATGTGATATAGTTTCCCCCCAAAAAAACTGTTTTAGGAAGTTCTCTATAACCTTAAAATTTTACAATGCTATGCCTTTGTATAAATCTTTTCTATGTATTGTACTGAGAACATTGTGGGCCTTTTCAATCTGTAAATTTCTGTTCTTCATAAATTCTTGGAATTTGTTGTATATTATTTATTGGATAAATTCATTCTCTCTCCTTTATCTGCCTTTTGAAACTCCTCTTAGTTCGATGTATGATCGTATTTGATATACTATTCTAATTTTCTTATCTCTCCCCTATTTTCCATCTCTTCAGGATTTTTTTTGTTTATTTGTTTTACTATCTGGAAGATATACTGTATTTTATCTTCCAACTTTTCTCCTGAAATTTTTAAAAATTATTATTAAATTTGCTTTCATTTCCTTTTTAATTTCTAAGAGCTCTTTCTTATTTTCTAAATACCCCTTTTTTGCTTCTCAACTTTAAAAGATATTAATGATAGTCTTTTAGAAATATTTTTCTGCTGCCTGAATTAATCTGTTTCCTTGGAGTTCCATCCTCCACGTTTTGGGGTTTTCTCACAGTCCCATGATGTTTGATGGCCCATTCATATCTGAGTGAAGGGCTAAAATTCTGGTCAGAAGCTTTTTTTTTTTTTAAATTAATTTATTTATTTATATTTTTGGCTGTGTTGGGTCTTCGTTTCTGTGCGAGGGCTTTCTCTAGTTGTGGCAAGCGGGGGCCACTCTTCATCGCGGTGCATGGGCCTCTCACTATCGCGGCCTCTCTTGTTGCGGAGCACAGGCTCCAGATGCGCAGGCTCAGTAACTGTGGCTCACGGGCCCAGTTGCTCCGCGGCATGTGGGATCTTCCCAGACCAGGGCTCGAACCCGTGTCCCCTGCACTGGCAGGCAGACTCTCAACCACTGCGCCACCAGGGAAGCCCCGTCAGAAGCTTTTTGTATACAAACGAAGCTTGTGTCTGGCCAGGGGACCTGGACATTGCTTTGGCAGACTCCAAATATTAATCAGACCCCCGCCTTTTGTTGATCAGTTTCCCCAGAGAAGAATCACCTAATCTCTCCTGCCTGGAGGTGATAAAAATGGATAACAGCGTTCTGAGGAGTAAAGGGGGCACAGGGAGGAGGGGCTGGTAGAATGCACTCTTTCCTCCAACTCCATGTTTTCGCCATCCTGTCTCCTGGCCATCTTCAGCCAGAGCCTCGGTGATTCATCCTCTCTGGAGAGTAAACTGGCTTCTGTTGGGAGGTGAAAGGGAGGGTGCCTGGATTCGTAGGCTGGGGGAGGGGATCCAGGGGCCCCACTACACTTTATACAACTAGTTCTTCAGTTTCAGCTCCAGGTACCTCCAGCAGGTACCTGTTGCCTTCAGTTCCTAAGGCCTTCTGGGGTTCTGTGGTGCAAATCACAGGGTTTCTTGTTGGCACCCTGCTGACAGCCTTGAGTTTTGGGTCTCTTCTCTCTGCTAAGTCTGTTACCACCTGTCGTCAGCTGTCCACGAATTTAATCAACATCTCTTGTCTGCTCTCTCATTCTGTCTTATCCCTTGTGTGTTTATAGCATTTTTGTTATTAACTTTATTACCTTTATAGAGATATTTGGACAGATAGCAAATGTGCTAACCTGACTTAACTAAAATTTCTCCCTCTCTTGAATTTATACACTTATTTTCCATACCAGAGTATCCTTGAATTTTGTTCAATATCACAGTTGTGCTCTGAAAGATGTGAGGGGCTATTCCACGGGGAGAAAAGGGGCTCCATGGTCAAGGAATGGTGTATACCATTCACTTGGCTCTTGCTTCTAGTTCCTTTTGTTACCTTTGTGAAAATTATGCTCTCGATTCTGATTTAATTTCCAGTTATGTTTATTATACATCCCCAACGATACTCTAAGACCCCTTGAAGTTATATTCTATGCTTCCTTGTATAATATCTTATGTTCACTGTAGTATGTAATAACGTCTCTCTAGATACCTGTCGCTCCTGATTAGAATGTAAGGCTTTTGGGTAAGGAGTGTGGCTTATTCATCTCTGTAGCCCAGCACCTGGCAGAGTCACTGGAACATCACAGGGATCAATAAATGCCTGCTGATGAGTGAGGGGGTGAGGAACGTGCTTTCTAATACAATCCATGATCCCTTTTTCACTGCATACCTATGGAGAGTTCCTGAAAGCACAATAGATGCCGTAATACCTTTCAGCTGAAGTCTTTGTGTGCTCCTAAATGAAAAAGACAGGTAATACTGGGAGATTTTTACGAGACTAGGACAGGGATAGGGTAGGGGTTTGGGGAAGGGACGTACGTTCTCCCCTTCTCCACACCGTGCACATGGCTGCCCCCGCCTCGTACCTGTCCCCAAGGAGTACCTGCCTAGTCATCCCATGCAAACCCTTTGCAGCCCCCAATCAGAAGGTGGGTGGGTCTCCTGCTGTGAAGGAGAGGAGGTGTGTTTCTGATAGTCCTGCGGCAGACCTCAGAATTCATTTTCCCAGAGAAATAGTTTCATAAATAGTGACCTAGTACAAATGGTACTGTTAGTAAAATATTTCCAATTCAGTATGAGTTAAACTGATTTTAGGGGTTACCCTTGAAAACTAGTTATCATTTTGTTAAAAAACTGATTTTGTGGAAAAATGCATTTTGAATTGTAAACGCATATATAAACTTCTGGAATGCTGCTCACTCACATGCTGGGGACTGATTATTTGTGTTTGTAGTCCGCTTGGGGCTGTGAGAACAAAAGGAAAATCAAATTATCAACTGGATAAGACCACTACTGGGAACAACAAATCTAAAGTTACAAAACAGCCTATAATATGGAATATCACATCAGAATAAAAATGAACATTTTAATACAGTTTGTGATATTTGTGGGCAGGCTTGGTGTCCACAAGAAGGAATATCTTATAAAATTGTACTGCATGGGTCTAATGAAGTTATGTTTGAGTCTGTCTTAGGCCCTGAGATAATATAACTTAATTCTGAGTCTGGAAAAATGATGAATGGGCACCGTGGTATATACCACCTTTACAGTGGTCCGAATAATTACTCAATACATTTTTTTAAATCTTTGGAGCCTTATGAACAGACTGGGATTGGCTTGGAAGTGGAAGAAAGGATCTCAGAGGTTAAGAGATCCTTTCCTGAGTGAATCCTCAGATTCGCTCTCTGACTTTGGAACTGTTACTTTTTTATTTATATCATAATAATATGACCATTTTAGTAGTCAACTCAGTGTTTCGAAGCAAAATGTGGAATTCAGAACCTTCAGAATTTTGTGATGGAACAACAAAACACCAGCAATGGAGCCATTGCTTTTTACACCAAAGTATTATAAGTTTCCTAAAAGAACATTGCATTGCAAAAGCAGTGAGTGGTAGGAACAGAAGAAAAATGAAATGAGGGAATGTTTCATAAAAATAAAGTCTGAACAGAGACTACTTTCTCCTAAAGTTAAAATTATACTGCCAAAGTATATGTCTAATTATTTATCACTGGGGTAGCCTGAATCCTTTTCATTTTATAGGTCCAAATATATATACTGAGTGTATGTTTTGCTAAAGCCTTTAAAAATCCATTTAAAGTTATTGTAAAATTATTAATGATGATGGGCAGGGTCTACATCAACACAAAAAACAACACATTCAGTTTTCATTCAGGGAACAGACTGATTGAGTGGTTTATTTGGGCCAGACACCAGACTAGGTGCAAATTTTAGATTAGGTATTGGGCTACAGGGTTTAATAACAGTTTCATAATCTGTTACTGTTGGGCTACAAAGTATTGAGTGACTCTTCTGAATTAAGTATCTCTATAATTGTTAGTATTTATTTTATTCAATATATTGTTTCCTAAATAGGCCTAATATATGAGTTTTTAAAAATTTTATATTGTATCTGCATTTTTGATTAAAGGAAATTTTGTGGTCTTTCACTTTTAAAACTAAAGCTAAAGTACAAATACACTCAGCAGGTTATTGCTATCAAATTTTCAAGTCTGGTAAATTTGATTAATTTCATTTAATAAATGAAGAAGAAAGGGTAAAAGACTATTAAGTTACTAACTAAATATGTCCTAAAAAGTAAATGATAGCTTTAAAAACATAAAATATCCTTGACCCTCGCTACCCTACGGAAGCACAAAATCTCACAGTGGTTTGTAGATGGTACTAATCATCATAATGTGTTTTTTCTTGGCAGCTCTAAGAACATATTACCTACCATAGTGGTTGTGTAACGTTAGTAAAGGAAAAAAAATTTAAAGAATATGCAAAAAAAAAAAAGAAAGAAAGCAAATCTCATCAAGAGCTAACATTTTCAAGTATTAAGTAGGAAAAGTTGAGCTGGTAATGTCCCCATTTTCCAAGAGGAGACGGGAGTTGAGTGAGTGCCTAGCTCTGACCTTCACATGACCTTGTGCATGACCTTAACTCCTCCAAATCTGTTTCTTCATTCTTTTTTTTTTTAATTTTTTTTTTATTTTTGGCTGTGTTGGGTCTTCGTTTCTGCGCGAGGGCTTTCCCCAGTTGCGGCGAGCGGGGGCCACTCTTCATCACGGTGCACGGGCCTCTCACTATCACGGCCTCTCTTCTTGTGGAGCACAGGCTCCAGACGCGCAGGCTCAGTAGTCGTGGCTCACAGGCCTAGTTGCTCCGCGGCATGTGGGAACCTCCCAGACCAGGGCTCAAACCCGTGTCCCCTGCATTAGCAGGCAGATTCTCAACCACTGCGCCACCAGGGAAGCCCTGTTTCTTCATTCTTAAACTGAGGACACCAATCTTCTCTGCCCCAGAGGTAAGGGTCAATTAAAAGGTGAGATTACCTGTGTGTAAGCATTTTGTAAAGTGAAGGACATTTTATTTTTCTTCTCATCATTATTATTCCCCTGACTCATTTCCTGTTGTGCCCCTGAAGGTGGGTGGCACCTGTGGAAGCCTTATATTCCATGGGAATTGTCACTGGCTCAGTTTCTGTTGGTGCTTCTGGGTAACCTTGCTCGCTCCTGCATGGAAGGATAGACGTGGGTCACACAGGATGCCAGGCTCCGTGTTGCTTTTTCTTTCCCCCTCACCAGTCCTGCCTGTTCTTAGAACTGAGTAGCCCCTGATCATTCTTACAGGCGCAGGAAGATGCAGGGTACCTCGGTGTGTCCACCTTTACATGCCGACACATTCCGACTCTCATACCTCATTCATAGTTTTGAGAGTTGCCTTGAATCAAGGCAGACCAGAGTGAAGCAAGGGGTAAGAGGCTACGGTCAGTACGTTGAGGCTCCGACCACAGCATGTTCTCATCAAGGTTGACCAGCTCTGTTGTGCTGCATCCTTCACACTGATGAGCTTAGAAGAAGGTATTTGCTCCAAAGTATGTCAGTTAAACGTAGTAATTATTTCTCTTGGAAGGGAAAAAGGCAATAAGCAGTGCGTGCTCACTCACCAACATTATAGCTTGTGCTCCCTGATCACAACAATAGATTTGGGCTGATTTCCTATTCTCAGGCAATCAGTGACAGGAGGAGAGAGAGCCATTAGCGGGGTGCCCTAGTTGACCTTCAGCTAAATTTATTGTTCCTTTCCCCTCCTGCCTTTCTTTCAATATAAGAGAGAAGGGAGTTGAGTAGCTCTCCATTAAAAAAATAAATAAAAGAAGAAGAAGAAGAAAAGGAAAGAAAACAGGTGCATGGCCAGAGCTGTCTAGCAAAGGGATTTAATTGATGGTGACAACAGCATTCTTAGTCTGACAGCTGTTTTGGTTGTCCCACCCCTTCGTGTCAGCAAATAGGAAAATAACTTATTAGAGCTATTCATGTCAGAGATATAGTCCATAAATATTTGTTGGGCTATAAGTACTGCATATTGCTTTAAGTTATTTTTATTTTTTAAAATATTTTTAAATATCCAAAAATATTAAAGGCAAAGATGCAATCTAATTCGTTATGGCAGTAGCTTTGCCCTGTGCAAATAAAGCACTGACGCCAAATGACAATCAGCAGGTTTCAAATACATAGCTTTGCTATGTCAGAGATGTCCTATCCAAAGAAAAGATGTAAATCAGAAATATTGAAAGCTCAATGCAATGACATCCCACATAAATGTCTCTCAGTCTGTGCAAATGAGTACCAGTAAGTACAGTTTGAAACTTGGATAAAAAGTACATTACTGTCCAACAAATGGTATTGAAAATAAAGCTACTGACAACTAGAGCCATTTGGGGAGATTGGATGTTCTCTTGTTATAAGTTTTGGAGTGTTTTCTATCACTTGGGGAAACCTTAGAGGTGTTTTTCAGCAGTGCTGTGTAAAATGAAATTCTCCTAACAGTCTATCTCATTGTTATTACAGACAAGTTCAGCATGAGTAGTCAAGAAGGGAATATAGCTGCTAAGGGCACTTGGTGCTAATGGGTAGTGGAGTAGCTTAGGTGAACATAAAAAGCAGGAAAGGTGTGGGACTGGCCACAATTAATCTCAAGTAGAACCCAAATAAAGACAAAAACCATAAACATAAATCATGGCATTCTCTAGTTAGTTCAAAGGGAGATAAGTTGAGAATTATTTTTGTTAAATTCTTTGAACCGAAATATGGGAAATACCCATATAGTTAAGTTCTTGATGTCAGTTGACTGATATAAATCTATTTCCTGACACTGTCTACATATAATGGTCAACTCTGTGAACTTTCTAAATTTACTACTAAAGGCTGAAATCAAGCTATAGATAAAAAGGAAATCAATATTCTGTAAGTTTTTATGAATGCATTATGCAAAGGCAGCATATTTTGTTTTTATATGATGTTTGATATATAAAAATTAATCTATTTATAATTTATTTATGCTCAAAGGAACCCATTACTCAACTTAAGAAAGAGAACTTTACTAATATTGTTGAGTTTGTCTGGAAGTTCCTCCCCCATCCTTATCCCTCCACTCCAGCTAATGTTATCCTTGTGTTTTGGGTTTTTTAAAAAAATTTACCTACTTTGTCATTCATTTTATCATTTTCTTTATGATCTTCCACATCTGTATGCATTCCTAAGTGATATATTATTTGGTTTTGTACTTTATAAAATATTTTATACTGCATATATTCCATTGTTACTTATTTTTTAATTTAGTTGTTATTTTTATCTATATTACACAAACACATAAGGAGACAAGTAGTACCACGTCTTGATACATAAAAAAGAAATCAGTTCCCACCCCAACATCTACTTCCAATTTCAGCCTTTTTAATGGATTTTATAAATACTTACCTATATATCTTTAAATAACACGACGCTTACATTGTTACTAATAGGTTTTTTTCAGTTTTAGAAAAATACCTATTTTCTTCTCACTTTGAAATATCAAAACTTAGCTGTTTCATAGAAATCCCATCTCCCCACATGCATACTCACACTTCTCATCTTCCTCACCCTTCCAGTAATCTTATATCATATTTGGTTATATCGTTAGTCAGAGCTTATATAGTGATGACTATGTGAACACCATTCACAGCCTGGCCGTGTGGTACATATGATTACTTTTTATTTTCTGTGCATTTTCTGTTGCATTTTCCTTAGAATTAATAATTAACTTATTTTTTCATTCATTTATTTTTCTATGTGCCCATCATGAATTCAACTCCCAAATTTCCCCCAGTTATGTAAATCTCCTTTCAAAATGTTCAAATATATTAGTTTATTCTTTTTACCTTCTTGACGAAATCGTCTGACCTGTTCTAATCCGGACGGTCAGCAGCTATCATTAGGAACCTCATTCTAGGGACTGTCATTCTAGGGAATTCATTCAAGGGACTGCTATTGTTTCTCTGTTGCAGTAGATCTCCTGTTTCCTGGGCTCCAGGTCTTCCTTTCTCTTGGTTTACACTCTTGTTTTGGTGGAGCACATGTGCCAGTAGCTTTGTGACAAAGGATGCATGAATGATAAATTTTTGGTTCGTGAACATCCAAAAGTGTCTTTATGTATTTTTTATTTATTTATTTATTTTATTTATTTTTGGCTGCGTTGGGTCTTCGTTGCTGCGCGCCTACTTTCTCTAGTTGCGGAGAGCAGGGGCTACTCTTCGTTGCGGTGCGCGGGCTTCTCATTGCAGTGGCTTCTCTTGTTGCGGAGCACGGACTCTAAGCGCGAGGACTTCAGTAGTTGTGGCACACGGGCTCAGCAGTTGTGGCTCGTGGGCTCTAGAGCGCAGGCTCAGTAGTTGTGGTGCACGGGCTTAGTTACTCCACAGCATGTGGGATCTTCCCGGACCAGGGCTCAAACCTGTGTCCCCTACATTGGCAGGCAGATTCTTAACCACTGTGCCACCAGGGAAGTCCCACAAAAGTGTCTTTATTGACTGGTGACAGATGTAGGTTGGAAATCATCTTCCTTTGGAATTTTGAAAACATCAATTTCTAGTCTTGCTATTGAAAAGTCTAAAGCCTTTCTTGATCCTTTGTATGAAAGCTGTATTTTTCTTTCTGCAAGATTGTAAATCTACTTTTTGTTGCAAATGGTCTGAAATTTCATGACAATGTGCCATTCCAAGATAGGGGCTGTTTTCATCCATTCTGCTGGGTACTTCTTGAGTCTTTCAATCTGGAAAATCATGTTTGGTTCTGAAGAATTTCCCTTCAACTATTCATTAATAGTTTTCTTCTGTTTAATTTCTCTGACCTCTTCTTATGGGATGATTATTATTCAGATGTTGGATTTCCTGGTCTAATCCTTGTGTTTTCTCATTTATTTCTCCTATTTTCCATCCCTGTGTCACTTTCTTTATTTTCTGGGAGTTTTCTTCAACTTTATCTTCTTATCCTTCAAGTTAGTTTTTCATTTCTGCCATCAAGCTTTAACTTCCTGCAAGAGCTCCTTTTTTTCTTAGAATTTTTCTTTTGTGTAACATCCTGTTACTTAATAGATACAGTGTTTTGCATACTTGAGGATTTCAAAGTTTTCTTCTTCTAACATATTCTCTACATGCTCCAAGTTGTTTTACTTTCTTTTTTGCTGCAGTAATCTTTGTTTTTCACATTTAATGCTTTCCTCAAAGCCTGGAGATCCTTTTCTGCCTGTTTATGTTTGAGAGTGGTGTGCTAAATAGCATATTAGAATCCTAGTTGCATGTGTTAAAGATATCTTTCCCAAGTTCATGGTTTGTCTTTTCACTTTCTTTATGCTATAGTTCCATGAACAGACTTTCTTAATTTTAATATAGCATATTTCAACTTTTTTCCTTTAGCTTTTTTGCTTTTTTATTTCTTATTTAATAAATCCCTCTTGATCATAAAGATATTTTCCTCTGTTGTCTTTTAAAAGTCTCATACTAATAGTTGTTCTTGTCACATTTAAATCTTTAATTCACCTGGAATTAAATATTGTGTGTGGTGAAAGATAGGCATACAATTTCATTCTTTTCCCATATGGATAACCAACTGCCCCAGCACCATTTACTGAAAAGGCCATTCTTTGCTCACCAACGAATGTCATTACTCAAGTTTGTGGTTGGGCCCGTGTGGGGCTCTCTCTTCTCTTCCATTGTTCTAATTGTCGAGTTTTTTGTCAATACTATGTAGTTTTATAATAAGACCTGATAGGACAGGCTTTCCTACCTTACTCCTTATCTAGAATAGGAATGTGAAAATAAAAGGATAAAAACACTCCTAATGTGAAGGAAATGATGGGTTTGACTTCAGTCATCCATTCACTCATTCATCAAAAAGTAGTAAGTACCAACTATGTTTCAGACAAGCTCTAGAAATTGAAAAATAAATGAGACACAATCCCTGCCCTAAAGGAGTAAGCAACCTAGGAGGGGAGACTGATAAAGAATTACATTTTAATTCTGTTATAAGCAAGAATAAAGAATGCATAAGATGCTGTGTGTGTGCACAAAGAAAAAGGAAGTAATTACACCCAGGAATAGTCAGAAAGGTCTTGACAGGTTTGACCAAAAAAGGGTAGAATCAACTTGGTCTCAGAAGATAAATTGGTATTCACTAGGAGAGCGGGGGAAGGAATTACAGGCAGAGGAAACTCCATGGAGACATGAAAGTGCATGATCTGTTTCAAAATAAAGTGTCAAGCAAAGGGGGAGATCAGGTTAGAAAGGAGGTTAAGGCCAGATGGGGAAAGACACTGTCTACCCAGCTGAGAGGTTTGAACTTTACCCTGTAGACAGAAATAGACTGAGAGGGTTTGAAGTAGGAAGGTAATATCACTTCTGCTGTGCATTTGGCAGTGGAAAAACCAGAGCTTATTGGGGGCAGGGGGTGGGCACTATGTACGGAAAGGCCAGTTCCAGTTAAGTTGTCCGTGGGAGAGATGGTGACATCTGAACTCAGGCAGGAGAGAAGGAAATGGAGAGAAGGTAAGGACAGATGAAGAGACATTCAAAAGGAGAACAGAGCACGGTGAAAGTGGCTGTCCCTGGAAGGGGAAGAGTGGAGTAAATGACGGCCAAGTTTCGAGCTTGGGTAACTAAGTGGATGGGGGCATCACGGGCTGACCTTTGGAAACAGAAGTCTCTGTGCTGGAGGAAGATGACAGGGGTCTGACAGAGGAGAGGGATAATCCGTGACTTTACATTTGATCGTGTCAAGTTTAAGGGGCCCCTGGACATCTGTGTGGAGAGATAGGGAGGCGCTTGGCGCTTAAGAGCTGTCCCCCATCAACACCCTAAACATGCCCAGTGTCCTTCTCATTCCCTGAATAACCTGGATCCTCAAATATACCACATCCTTTTTCCACATCCTGCAGTTGTTAAAGACAGATTTTCCAAATGAATATACTTAGAGTTTCAGAGTATTTATCCTCTGTGCATTTTCAGCCTTAAGACTTAGATAGAACAATAACTTACTCAGCTTTTCATGGGGAGGGTGGTTTGCTCAGTGACTCTCCAGGGACTTAGTAATAATAATTTTCAAGAGATGCTGCCATGGGAAAGAGTCTCCCTGATGGGGACATCCAATTCCTCAACCCTTACAGAATCTCTGCCACCGTGTCAGGAGAGGAGGTGTCATTTAATCCTGCACCTTGCACCTCACTTGCTACAAAGTTTCTGCCAGCATCCTTTAGAGTACTTTGGGGGCCCAGAATTAATCATGGAGAGAACCATGCTGCCATGACAAAGAGCACTCGGGTGCAGGAAGCTGAAGGCGTCTGTGTATTTAAATCATAGGCTATTAATAAAGGTGTCTGTTTGTCTCTTTTGTGATTAGAGCGTGAGGATTATGTTTCCAGAGGAAAGTAGAATAATTAAAAGTGGTTGATTTCTAGCTACTTAGAAAACACTTAAATATATGATGTTTTCTTTATTTCTTGAAACATCAATGGTACTTTTCTAATGATTGCCATTAATATTAAATTTTAAAAGCGCACTGACATCCCACAGGAATGAATTAGACAGTCACTGCCCTTGCCTTAGACACAAACTTCAGACACAGTGTGTGAACAACATGTACCACTTCAGGCTTGAACTCCTCGATGCTGTGCTGTGGATACAACAAATGTTAAGCTGTAAGGTATGGAGTGGTTACTACAAATCCAGGTCCATTCTCACTCTGGCCCACACGAAGGATATGTCTGTTGCCGTATGGTGTGGGAGTTTAAAAGTACCCATATTGTTTGGCGTGAGCAGCCCATCAGCTGAGCGTTATAAATCCTTTTCTTATACCATTATTTACACTGGGATATATTGGTTCAAATGTGATTCACATCGCCAAGAGAGATGAAACCAGAAAACATTAAGATGTATCTGTAGGCTGAACACATTTATATCCATCACACTCTACTTTAGGCTTATTCCTAATCAAATCACCAGAAGGACAAAATGTTATGCAAAGAGATCAGGAATCCTACTCTTTAAAAATCTTGATTGACAATTCCTCTTAAAACAAGCCTTTTTCTCCAGGTTTGGCTGCTAAGAGGTACATGAGTGCTCTGATATCAGACAACATTTTTGAGTCATATTTAAACTTTGCCCTTGTTTTTTGAGTTTGATGAGCAGTTAATCAGGAGGCGTAGGCGTTTTGAGAAAGACTTTCCCTAGCAATTCCTGGCAAATTCAGTGCTGGGTTCAGCCCTCTTGCAGCAGCTTGCTCACATCTCCAAAATAGCACCTCCTCCCTGACTTTACAATGTATCAGTATATGGTAACACACATCTCCATCCCAGAGTGTGCGTGCGCGCCATCGGGGCAGACCTGGGGCTCCTGCATCAGTGCTTCGTCAGTGTTGGGGCCACTATGAGGATCTCAGAGTGTGCTAGATGCTGGGCCTCCCACATGCTGACTCACCTGCTGTCCAACTAGCCTGTTATGGGTTGTACTGTGTCCCCCCAAAATGCATGTTGAAGTCCTAACCTCCAGGACATTAGAATGTGACCTTACTTGAAAACAGGGTCATTGCAGATGTAATTAGTTAAGTAGGTAGGATGAGGTCATACTGGTGTAGGGGGTTGGAGCCCTAATCCAATGCAACTGGTGTCCTTATAAATTTGGGCACAGACACACAGGCAGAGAGAATGCCATGAGAACACAAAGGCAGAGATCAGTGATGTGTCAATAAGCCAAGAATGCCAAAGATTGCCAGCAAACCACCAGAAGCTAGGAGAGAGGTGCGGAACAGATTCTCCCTATGTCCTCAGAAGAAACTACCCCTGCTGACCTTGATCTCAGACTTCTAGCTTCCAGAACTGAGACAATAAATTTCTGTTATTTAAGCCATCCAGTTTGTGGTTCTTTGTTATGGCAGCCCTAGCAAATTAATACATAGCCTATATCCTAGAAAAGAAGCAGGGGAATGACAAGGTTATTATTATCAGTTCATAAGAACAGAAATGACAGCTTCGTAACAGAGCAAAATTAATCATTTTTGGATTGTTCACTTTATAGCCTTATGATTCTTAAACTTGTAATTGCCATACGCACTATTACCACATATGGAGTGAGAAAAGGTCTGATGGAAATGTGTTCTTAAATGAGTGATGTAGATTACACTGATGGGTGGTTGATGGATGTATTTGAGAGAATGAGGCCCTGTTATAGTAAAACAGGCTCAGAGCTATACATAATCTAAACATATTGGTACCAAGGGCCCAATACATAAAGCTTCTGCTTTGGTATTAAACTGATGCATGTGTTATAAAGATACTAAAGAAAAATGTGCACAGATAATCATAGACCAGTTTTTCATTAGTAAAGAGGAGACACGTGACCTCGCGTATTTTGCTCCCACATAACTATGATCACAATTGAACACGAAATATTGATACTACTGGAAGGTGAAACTGACAATAGAATATTCTCTACTCTGGAGGCTCAGGGGAGAGGATGGAAAGAGCACACATTTTTGAGTCAAATAGAGCTGGGTTCTAGCCCCAGGTAGTTCTACTACCTCCTAGTTATATGACCTTAAGCAAGTCATTTAACCCTCTAGGACTCTGTTTCATAACCTGGAAAGTGAGGATAATAATAGCTCTCCAGAGAGCTGACCTGAGGATCAAGCAAGATTATATCAGTGCAGTGACCAGCACAGTGCCTGGTAATATGCTCAGTGATAATGTTCAGTAACTAGTGGCTGTAAATTTCATATTCATCCTTGCTATTACTTGATGTGACAGTTCTGCAGTCTGACACAAATCATCTTGGCAATCCCAGACTAGGAGGTCCATTTACTGGAGTCTAAATGGCAATGACCCTGGTGAGGCCTAGCAGAATCACTGAAGTTGCTACTAACCTTTCCCTTTTTCTTTCCTCCTTCTTAACCACAGAGAGTACCCGGATTGGGAGCTGAAGCCCTAGGGTACACTGGCATAGCGTACACTGGGTTTGAATGAGCCCTACTTAAAGTTAATCCAGGTGAATCCTCAGTCCAGAAAAACCCCTCATTCTAAAGGACAAATTAAAAATAAAATCGACTCTGTATTGAAAGGAAAGATGATTAGGAGGTAAAGTTTTAGAAAACTGAGACTGCACAGCAGGCTCTCCTTAACTTCAAGGCAGTCTTTCTTTAACTCACTCAAATATAGGCGATGCTTTTAAACTTGATTCCAATCAGTGTAGCCTTTGTATGTAGTCTCTGAAGGAGGTGGGCAGTGAGACAAGGAAATACAAAGCAGGGAAAAGGCCTCAGGGAGCAAAATATATTTTCTGACCATCTCCAGTGCATCCCTGGGCAACCTTTTTCTGCAAGGGAAGTCAGTATGCTCCATTTTGATTTCCAGTCAGCAGGCTGGAAATTATTCTGGGTAGTTTGGGGTTTAAAATAACAATGTTGTTGAGAAGGAACCAGCCAACAGACTCACGTGATGCCAAGGCACCACTTACCGAAGGGCTGTGTAGTGAAGCTTCTGTTACAAGTGCCTCTCGTCCTCACCAAGCTACGTGTTTCAGTCCCCTTGGTATTTGAACTCTCTAAGTTCAGCATTGCCATGTGTTTTCCTAAACAGAGGTTAATATTTTCCGCTTTGAATTTAGTGAATTACCGCAGGTAATATTCAGCCGTCCCCTTCTGCCGACCCTCTCTACCGCCATGTTCCCTGTTGTAATTGCCCATTAATCAGCCTTGCGTTTGCCAATAGGAAAACTCATCCACAGGGCTAGGAACTTGAGGGGATTAGAACAAATTAGCCTCGTGACACGCAGTGACAGGTTCAGGTTGTTTGGCAAGCCTGGAATGCACAATTTGGTGGGTGGAAAAACATCCTTCAGCGAAAGGGCTACAGCAAAGCTGTTGGTGTGAAATGTCCATTTGTCTTGAACAGAGAGATACAAAATGAAATCTGAACAGCTTCTTCACTAACAGATAAAACATAATTTGGTTAGTTTTTACATTTAGCACTCCAAAACCAGAGACATTTAGAAAGTTTAAGAGTTAGACGAGACCTTAAGCATATCTAACCTAAGTCCCTCGTTTTATAGATGGATAAACTGAAATCCACACTGGGAAAGTTACCATGTTTGAAGTGACACAGAGCTAAAACCCAACTCTCCTCCTTCCTAACTTAGGAAGTTGATCCAGGTTATCAGTGTAGGAAATAGATCATTTGAAGTGTGCCTAGGTTCTAATGTTGCCTTGCAAATAAGTTACCCATCCACTAGCCCAGTGAGAGAGGAGGTCCAGACTTACTGGAGCATCTCAGGGCTGTGCCTTAGTCTCTTCCTTACTTTGCCTGGAACAGGGCACTTGCTCAGTATCAAAGACCTTCGAAGTTCTTGCTTCCCCTAAAGAAGGACTTGAGGCTCTGTCTTCACCTGCTGGAATCTCAGCTGCCAGTCATCCCCAGCACCTAGCACGCCTTGAAGGGGGACACTTTCAACTCCTAGAAAACTGGCTGGTGGTTGTTTCTCTTGCGGAATAGCAAGTGGTAATGGAAATGGGCAAAGAGAAAGGAGTTTGAAATGACAGAGCCAGCTGAGGCAAAGGAAGTGCTCCTCCGATAAGAAACTGTCTTAGCTTGGGCTGCTATAACACAGTACCATAGTCTGGGACGCTTCAGCAACAGGCATTTATTTCTCACAGTTGCGGAGCCTGAAAGTTTAAGATCAGGGTGTCCACCCGGTTGCATTCTGAGTGAGGGCCCTCCTCCTGATTCACAGATGACCATCTTCTCCTTGTATCCTCACATGGTGGAGAGGAAGGAAGTGCTAGGATCTCTTCCTCTTCTTATAAGAATGCTAATCCCATCCTGGGAACTCTACCCTCAAGACCTCATCTAAGCCTAATCACCTCCGAAAATCCCCACCTCCAGACACCATCCCACTGGGGGTTATGGTCCCAACATGTGAAATCTCTGGGGGTCACAAACGTGCGGTCCATAGCGGCAGCTTACAGGCAGCATTGTGAAACCTTCTTCCCTGCAGACCTTCAAAGAGAGTTTATTGCTAGTACTTATTTGTCTTGCTTATGAAAGTAAAATTCTACCTGGAGTTGGAGGAAGGAACAGATAACACCCTGAAGTTGCTGCCAAACTTGAGATTGAATTTCTTTCATGTTAAAAGAGTAAGATGGTTGGGGGAGCAGGGGCCCCTCGAGGCCACCAGCAGCTATGGAGGAAGGCACCTGGTCAGGGCATCGGGGCTGGTGGAGAACATTGCCAGCCCTCCCTCTCATCTCTCTCTGTCGGGAACATCTGGCTGCCGATTTCAGGTTTCTCAGAGGCGGAGACAACATTTCTTAAATAAATTTACTTGACGCACACAATCAATAACATACGTGTACATCCTCAGGATCCCTCCATCCTCTCTATCCCCATGGCAGTCAGTTGGTAGCCCTGTTACTGGACCTCTGCTCCTTACATTCTGCAATGTAGAATCGCTTATTTACATGCCTGTCTCCTAGGAGACAGGAAAGCCTTTGAGGATAGAAATGACACGATAATAGTTCATGGATCACAACCTTTATTTATTACAACCTGCCGTCCTTTGTGTGATTTCACTTCTAGAGAAAGACATTCAACTCGAATGTTTTCAGGATTTGAATGGAATTTTAGAATGTACTCTTGCACATTTAGATTTTAAAGGTTTCTTAGAATCCAACCTTGCTAGCACCCTGCCCAAAATTTCATGAAATTTGTTTGCAGGTGGGTTTGTGACATTTACTGCTGAAAGAAGTAGTCACCAGGATATTAGAGGCACTAGGAACCCTCTTATATGTCCATACTACGTCCGCAGCTTTGAGAGCCAACAGTCTACCTACCGTGGAGACCACACCCGGCCAGCAGCTTGCTCGGCACAAGCTTGTTTGCAGTTGGCTCTCCATGTGCACAGCCCTATACTTACACAGCCCGGACGCTGACCTCTTTTCTTGCATTGTGCACCCTGGGCAGGCACCTCACTTGCCCCACCCTGGTGTCGGGCCTGACCTGTGTTAATTTCCAGTTCATGTTGAGCCTTCTGTCCTCATCTGGTGCCGCATCTCAGCATCATCCCATTGTCTACAGCAGTGATTCTCCAAGTGTGGTCCCAGACCAGCAGAGCCAGCATCACTTGGGAAGTTTCTGGAAATTCAGTATCTCACGTCTCAGCTCAGACCTGCTGGAAACTCTGGGGGTGGAGACCAGCCATCTGTGTTCCCCTCCGGGAGATTGTGATGCAGGCTTGTTTGAGAAAGGCAGAGGCTGGTGCTGACTGTTTTTCCAGTGTCTGTATAAGAATCTCCCACAGTTTCTGCCTCCCGCTCCCTCAAGCATCCCACAGACTGTTGCCTGCAAACAGCTGGAAGCAGCGCCACCCCCGTCCAGGCCTTGTTCAGCTTCCCAAAATATGGTGACACCATCACCAGCATCAGATCCCTAAGCTCCCACATGTCTGGAAGGGAGGTCCAGATATATAAAGAATAATGAGGGGAGAAAGAAAAAAAAGTTTAACCTTACAATCTTAATCTTTGGATTCAGATTTGTAATCCAAAGATTAAGAATGGACGTGAGGCACGACTTCAGATATCTTGAGGACCATGATGTAGAAGACTTAAAATTATTTTTTATTTATAGGTTAGAAGCAGGAGCAATAAATAGAAGTTACAGGGACCAAGATTTGTGCCGAATAATAAAAGAAGAACTTCCTGATACATAATCATGGGTTTACACACAGCATGGGCTGCCTGCAGCCATAATGGTTTACCATCATTGCTGGTGTTCAGGCAGAGGCCACAGGACTCTTATCAAGGCTACGGTAGAGCTGCTTCATGATAAGGCAAGGGTTGCCCTGGATCACCTGCAGGTTTCTCCTGACATTCTATAATCTTAGCGCCTTACAGATAATAGATACTGACATGCATAGGAAGGAAGGAAAGGAGAGAGGGAAGAAGGGATAGTGGGAATAACCCCCAGATTATTTATGATTATTATATTTGATTATAATTTGATGTTATATTTGATGTTACAAATGTAACATCAAGTTCACCCTCCTACTATGTGCTGTGTTGGTATGGTGTTACTTTTTATAGTTACTATGCATCTGTTAGCCCATGTAGAATAAGATTGGAGAAGCAAAGGGGTGACTCAGTGATTTATGCAGCATGTGCAATGCGCCCCATGCACCAGGCACCAGCAAAGTAGGGGGTGAGGATGCAGGAAAGACTGAAGATGTGGTTTCTGCACTGAGGTTCTCGGGCTGGTTTGGGACACAGCCGGGTAGACAGGTCCCTAAAAAGGGAGGCCCCGAATGGATGAGAACATAGAGGAGGGCTGGGTTCAGAAAGGTTCGATGGTTAATCCCAAGGCACAATATTAAACACACTAACTGAACTAAATTACTAATTCCTATCACACTTGAGAAAACATTGCTTTTAACCATTAAATTAATGTTTTTTTAAAATAAGAAGGAAAGGTAGGTTTAAGAAAGAAGGAGAAAGAGAAAGTTGTGCAGTACTTTTTAAAAATTGTTGGTACTAAGGAATAGTTAATATTTTAATCATTACAAGTTGAGGACCTATATGGGAAAAGAATCTAAAAAAGAGTGGATATATATGTGTATGTATAGCTGATTCACTTTGCTGTACATCTGAAACTAACACAACATTGTAAATCAACTATACTCCAATAAAAATTAAAAAAAAAAAAAAACAAGTTGAGGAACTTACTAGTGGTCTCCAAAAGTTGTAATTTGTCCTCAGTTTTCCAGCCCCTGATGTTTGGGCCACTCCAGACTCTCAGGGAAAAAAAAGTACTTTAGGTTTTTAGAACGTTTGGAAATCAAAGGCAGATTCATCCACAGTTCCAAATTCAAACTGTATTTAAGGATGGTCGGAGTGCCAGTAATAATTGTTTTTTTGTAAAAATCTACCTGGTTAGGAATCTTTTAGCTTCATTTTTAAGGAGCATAAATTCCTGTCTTAAAAATTGCATATAGTTGTGTGTGTGTGTGTATGTGTGTGTGTGTGTGTGTGTGTGTGTTTCACTATATAGCAAATGTCTGTTTATGCAGAAGGGTCAAGGAAGTGATGTGCTGATGAAGTGAACATTCTGGAAATGAATTTTCAGCACACTAAATGAAAATGTCCATTTCACATTCACCTCACAGCCCTGAGCGGCATCAAACAGACTTTAACCTCTGCTGATTTGGAGGCACATGCCAGCCCTTCCCTCCCGCCAATCCACCCTTCTGGGCATCAGTCTTGGTTGTACAGTGTTGTGGTCCAGGAGATCAGCCTGAAACTGTCTGATCTCACCCTGTGACAGCCCTGGAAATTGCACTTTTTGAATCACTCCCTGATAACTCTTTGTTGGCTTCACATTTGCCCTTTTCCCACAAATGTCTGGTCAGAATTGGGTGGAGAGTTGCCCCACCGCTGGGTTGTTCCAGCTGTTGAGATAACATCGGACTGAGGATTGTTCTTCTGTGATGACTCAGCCGGTGCTTCTTCCACCCTGTCCTTCGTGTGCTTGTCACTCTGGGAGTGTTCATGGGCGGCTTGGGCCTCAGGCTGCATCACAAGCAGGAGAGCAGCTCCCAGCTCAGTTCCCACAAGGCGGGTCCAGGGCGCCATCTTTGTACACAAAGAGCTGCCTATTTTGCTTCTGTTTCAATATCACCTTTAAAAGTCTTTCTTCTCTAACAATGTTATATGTGCTGAATTTATTAAGAGGGAAAGAATGGAAACATTTATAATAGTCATTCTATCTCTCTGTTCAGATAATTTATCCAAATATTCAGGTTAATTTAAACAATCCCTTTGTCCATGATTTCTATACTACAAGTAGTTCCCGTGTACCAGTACGTTCAAAGCTGAGAGTGTATTCTTCACAGAGCTGATGTTGCTTTTTTCTACTTAGGCCCCCACTGTCTTTCTAGGCAACCAGCTGCATGAACTGTATTCCTCCCTTCCTCTCTCTGCTCCCCTCCTGCCAGCATCCCATCCCCACATCCCTCTATTCACTTTCCACTCAGAGGCCAGGTGCTTTTTGCCTGCCTTGCTAATCTCTCTTGTATTTATTCCCCTGTCCCTACACCCCTGCTATTATCCTAGCCAGGCCTGTGGTTTTTGGAGCTGAAAACAACCACCTGGCCCAACCTTTTGCTTTTTATAGAAGGAAAATTACCTAAAGAAATGAAGTTCATGGTCTGGGCTTTAGGATGAAGCTTAGCTAGGACCACCCAACTGCCTCTCTCCAGAATTACACACCATTGCACAGCCAGTTTCTCTCCATTTCCATCCATCCTGTACAGATTCCAGGCTGTTCTTTCTGAAGCACTGCTGCTAGACCCCTCCTCAGCTCAAAAACCTTCAGTGCCTCCAGAATAAATCCAAACTTCTGAACCTAGCATTCAACATCAAGCTGACTTTATTGCCAATCCTCCCTTTTATATACACTTTGCAACCAAGCCAACTGACCTGACCGTCCCTGGGTACTCCTCACCTGCCCTAGGTGTGCTTTTACTCCCATACCTATCCGCATGCAGTTTGCAAATCTGGATCCCACGCATCCTTCAGGGCAATTGTTGAGTGTCCTGCTTCCCAAAAGGCCTTCCCTGATCCCCCCCTACCCAGTTAAAAGTAATCTCTCCACCACTATAGTGTCACAGCTTTTCATCCATAACCCCTTCTGTCACCCATTACCTTGTATAACAACTAGGTGAATACATGTTGATATTTTCTGCTGGTCTCAAGCTTCTTGAGAAGAAGACCCTAGTGTGCTGGACTTTTGCATCACCCAAAACCCTTGCACATAGCATTTACTCACCTAGGATTCAGAAATAAACCAATGTGTTCATATATTTTTCAGGTTATTGGCCAGTATACGTAGAATGCTATAATTTCTCCAAGCCAAATGTTAATTTTTTATTCATCTTTTTTGTTACATATAGTTGAGGTGGATAACAGTTATGTTATTTTTTGTTATGCTACACAGCTTAACTGTTACGATAAACAATGTCACCCACTTGAAGGCGTTTTAAATCAATTATATACTACTGGATATATTTGACACAAAAATATAAAACATCAAATAAATAAAAATTTTCTTCTAGACCAAGTCTCACTCCCCTTCCCACAGCCCTCCCCACTCCACAGCACCCCATTCAGGCACAAAAGACTAAAATAATCCTAGAAACTCAGCAAACATTTACTGCCATCTTGTGGACAGAGACACACCTAAATGGAATGGTCCTTTGCTTTCCCAGGCAGCCTCTGCTTAAATGCTGTGTGATTAAACCAAAGGAATTAGCCTCTTCATTAATTAAAATGTTTGCCCAGAAAGTGGTTAGTGGAAGCCAGAGAAGGCTTTGCTAATTGTTCTTTATCATTACAGAACCCTAAAATGGTTGTCAGAAATGTGCATACAAATTATCTTAATTTTCTCATTCCTAACATCCAGGAAGAAGGGGGGGGGGGTTGGTGGGGGATAGGGGGTGGGCGTGGGGAGAGTCAGGAAAAGGTGACGGGGTGATTTTTATAGGCTTTGCTTCTTGAAGCAAAAAAGCCCAAGAGTTGTATTAATTAATGCATTAGCAGTTAGCTGTTTGCACCCCAAAGTACACAATTCACTGTTGATGATTCAGTAGTCTTCTTGCCAAATTTCTCCCAAACAAGTTGATGTCGAAGCTGAAGAAATGTGTTTTTCTCCACGTGACTATAAAATCGATGTTTCACAGAAGGGACAACCAGAAGCCCATGTCATGGCCACTCACGTATAGGAATTCAAATTAATTCCTATGAAATGGGCATGAAATAGAAAGAATGAAATGAAATGTTAAACAAGAGTCATTTCACTTTCTGTGGGAGGAGAGGACCCCATCCCCACAAACCTTTCTTTCCTTTGATTTTTACTGGTACAGTGATCTCCTATTTCAAATGACATAGGTGCTCAGAGTATTTTCCTTCTGTATTAAATATAGTCCTTATTCAAATACTGAGCCAGGCCATATCTACAATGTGTTCATGCTATTATTATGTCTCCAGGGTGCTTTATTGCGTTCTATTTGGACTGTAATGAAACTCGTATGTGGCGCTGAACTTGTCTTAAAGAAATGATCTCTTATATGCATAAAATTAGACCTGAAAGAGAATCTGTACACTTCAAGCAAAGCTGATTCAGGTGGGTGGCACTTTCCCCAGCATGTGCTGCATCTCTCTCTTCCCTTCCCTGCTCAGGCTCTCTGGGGGTCAGGATCGCCTGTGTTTTGCATTTCTTTCTTTCATCCTTGCCTGCCTTTGTTAATCACTCCAGAAAGGTTGTTCAGATATTAGCTGTCAGATAAGGCCATGCCCAGCCGACAGAAGAGCATGCATATTAACTTATTTATTCACTGAACTACAGTTTATTGACCACTTACTATATACCAGATTCTCTGGTGGCCATAGGGGTATAAAGATGCAAAACCGCTCCCCTCCAGCAGCTCAGTCTGAGAGGGAACTAGTAAACTGTTACAAAACCACCTGAGAAGTGCAATGCCAGAGGTATAGAGATGCAGTGACAAGGAGCTTGCAGTTGCCAGATGTAAGGTGCACCAGAAGGAAATAAGGGGTGATGGTCATGGAAAAGGAGAGGGAAACCATATGGTAGAGAAACTTTGGTCAAGACTGGAATCAGACCAATTATGAAAGCCTTCCATTAATCTCAGCTACAGTGATCAAACCCTGAGCTAAGCAGTGGGAATGGACAAGAGGGGACAGATACTCAGCTCCTAAAGAGCTAGAAATAGCAAGAGTTGGTGACAGAGTCTAGAATCTGAAGGCACAGTGTTGACAATGATTCCCTGGTTTCCAGCTTGGGTGAGTATGTGAAGCATGATGCCATTTTAATGAGTGAGGAAATAGCAGTTTCGAGAAACAAGTGTGAAGGTTGGAGTGATGGCAGTCAAGTGTCCAGAAGCCAGAAGTAGGAAAGTTTCAAGGTCACCAAAGAGGAGATCTGAAAAATATTTATGGACTTTTGTCATTAGACTATGGCATAAACCAGAAGTGAAAGGGTTTGAGGAATTAATAGAAACAAAGATAAACCAGTAGTTCTGTACTTTGACTGCATATTAGAATCAACTGAGGATCTTTAGGAGCTACCAATGGCCAGGCTGCATCCCAGACCAATCAAAGCTCCCCGGGCGATTACAACGTGCCTCCAAGGAGAGACCAATGTTATAGACTCTTCCCTGTAGAAGCTGTAATAGAAAAGAAATGAACGAGATTAAAGAATACCGTGTTTCTAAGATGAGAGATATTTGAGAATAAACTAAGGGGGCAAATACTAGTTGAGACAGAGAAAAAGAAACAGGAAAGGGAATCGTTGGTGGTGAAAGCTCTAAAAGGAAGTGAGAAGAACAAGAGGGTATGTAAGATTAGCTCTGGACAGGAAAGAAAGATAACTGGAAGTGAAGTTAGTAAGAAAAGATGGGTGTACATACGATTAAGTATGTAGGTAGAAGGGTGAGAAGAGTTTTCATCATCAACATGATAGTAATTAAATGCATCCTCAGACAGATCAGTTTGAAATATCTCCTGCTGTGAATAAAAAACTTGTTAAGAAAACATTTCAGGAGACTCATTGCCAGAAGTCTGGGGATGGGGGCGGGCAAGGTCGATGCACAGAATCCTTCAATCCTTCTAGTTTTTGCCTCGTCTGTATTTTCCTAATTCTCACCCTGCCCCCAGTGTTGAGCTCTTCTCAGTGCACAGCAGGTCTTGCAGAGGTAGGTAGTGTTCTCTTTCTATATCCATTACCATTTTTGTCTCCTTCACCACCTTCATTAATAGAAATTTTCATGAGCGTGTGACCATAGTAGGTTTTGGGAGAACCCATTTAGGCCATATTTTGCCCTCTGTGCCTTTGTGATCTGACAGAGAACAGTGGTATAGATGGAGGAGCTAAACATCCAACACGTGACAATGCTGGCCAATGATGAGCTCAGTCAGTTTACTCTCTGTCTTTATTGTGTGTGTGTGTGTGTGTGTGTGTGTGTGTGTGTGTGTGTGTGTGCGCGCGCGCACACAGTGTTTGAAGAGCCCAGCCCTGTATTTGTCTCTGTGTTTTGTCCCATTAACAGTTTTGCCAAACAGACTAATTGTAGTTCCTTTTAAGGCATTACATTCTGACATGTTGGCTGATAATACTGCGTAGAAACGTGTCTTTCTTCAAGCTGCCTCCGCACTGTTCTCATAGCATCCTCGGCCGTGAAGGATAGGATGCTGTCCTCTGCCCCTTTCCCCTTTCTAACCAGTGAAGCTGCGCTGTGCAACACACCACGTGCAATGTCAGTCCTATAGGTGTGACGGGTCTAGGACCTATGGATGAAGGGCCAAACTGGCTCCCTCAGAAACCGTCTTATTGGCCAGACTTCCATGCTCGGAATCATCCCTTAACTGTTTCAGTTCTGTTGAACCTGAACTTGAGAAGTTCAAATCAGAGCAAAGTGGAGCCTCTTGCATTTGAATATGTTGAACACGAAGGCTCTCAAGGTCTATTTTAGGCTTTCACTTAATGAAAAAAAAATGGTACACAATAAACTTTTATGATCCCACCCATGATCTGTTAACCAGATTATCATCTCGTTTTCCTGATGGAATCAGCGGAAACAATCTGGGCCTTTGGGGAAATGCTTTAAGGAAATATACCCCTAATAGAAAAAAACCTAGAGATGTTTTCTTGGTTATCTCTCAGCCTCTTCTTTAGAAGCTGTATATTGCAGCAGGTAAGGACAGGAGCTTTGGAGTCCGGCAGATCCACTGATCCACTGGCTCTGTCACTCCTGCCCCAAGCCAATCTTCATCTGTGAACTGGCCGTCTTATCTGCCAGCCGGTGAGATGTTTGTGGTCCTGAGGACTGAAATACTGTGAGTAGAGCGATTAGCACAGTGCCCAGCTCCCCTTCAGGGCTTGGTAAACACGCAGTATCATTGTTTTCATTACTATTAGGAAAAGACTTTTGTTTGGGAAGACAAAAGGGAGGAGGAGTGGGATATCCATCCCACAAGAGGGAAGAGCAGAGGCTTTTCTTTCTATTCTATCCCTGAAGTGCCACCACATTGAGGGAAAATTCCTTTCTCATCTCTACATAAGGCAGTTCTTCTTCACTTGAACCAACGGGTTTTTGTTTGTTTCTCTCTTTGTTTGTGTTTTCTATATAAAGCCCCACTCTTGTAACTGACCATGTTTTCCTCTTCATAGTTCATGCTAGAAAATATCTAGGACTATAGGACATGCTTTTTTAAGACTAATCTCACACCTGGCACCCTCTGATTTTCATGCACTTTATTTTGTCTTTGCCTTGTTTTTTTGTTTTTATTTTAAACCTCTTTAGGTAGCTATATTATTATGTGCAACTATGTAGTTGCTTTTAATCATTATTTTGGATAAAGGATATCCTTGATCAAAAATAAATAATGGATAACCATATATATTTTTCCCCATTTGGGTTCTGGCTTTGAATAATCCATTATTTATCCCAGAAATCATCAAGTCAGACTCTTGCTCCAAGCCAGCCAAATCATCCAGGAGTGTGCTCCAGAATTACTGCAGAGGTCACCTTTAGGCGTGAATGGACAGTGTATTTAAAATGGCCCATTCATTCTGCCCTTGGCACAGATGCTGTAGTGGTTAATTATTTTGATGCTAATGTATGTGCATATCTTTTTTAATGTGGGTACCAGACTGAAAATTTGGATTGAAAGCAGTAATCAACAGATGGCCATCACTCGGGTGTCCTGGGCTGGGTTTTCACCAGTGACTCTCAATATAAGCCCCAACCTGGCCAAGCAGTAACTCCCTCCATGTCTGTCTCCCCACCCAGAACCGTCTCACTGGGCAAGTCTGTGACTGTCCTCCTTAAAGGAGAAAAAAATCTCCTGTATGCCCTGGCACAAGGGTCCCAAAGTGGAGATTATAGAAATATTTTCACCATCAGTGAACTTAAAATTTCCAATACTTTTATTTCTTAGTGTTAAGTGATATTTCTAAAGCTATCCTTCTTAAAAGTATCTGTCTCATAGAGAGTCATTTGGGAATAGCATGAAGAAAGAATCGTTGATAATTGCAAAAACAGATTTGACCTGTGTCGGTAATATTTAAATGATTCGATTTAATTTCACACTTCTCTGTTGAATACATATTCTTTTCAAGTCACTGTGTGCGCCCCAGAATGACCTCTCTGCAAGCATCCACAATCCATGTAGTTGTGATATAGTATACTGTAGAACATAGTGATGAAGAATTTTTTTCCATATTTCTCTTTACTGTTTTGAGCCCTATTCATGCAGTAACAGGAACCAGCTGATTGCAGCTCTCACCCCAAAAGTAGCTCAATCATGCCCAAATTCTCAGATGCCAAGTAACTTGGTTGAGACCATGTGAGTGAGCGAGAGAACAGCCAAGTCAATCTGGATTAAGCAAAGCTAAAAAAAGAGGGGGCAGGGATTTATTGGCCACTGTAACTGAAAACGCAAGACCGAGAAGCTGCTTCAAAATGTTTTAGTCCTGTAGCTCAAACAATGTCATCAGAACCACTTTCCTCGCTCAGGATTTACAGCTCTGCCCAGATGTGCTGGCTCCAGCCTCAGATAAGATCTGTCTACTTCGCATCCCCAGAAGCTCCAGTCTTATTTCCTCACAACTGTAAAAGAAAGGAGATCTTGTCTTTCCCAGTTGCTTCCGAGAAAATCCTGAGGTTCATTCTGATTGGCTTGGCTGGAGTCACATGATCACTCCTGTATTCCTTTGCTAGGGCTGCAGTAAGAATGTATTGCAGACTGCGGGGCTTAAACAATAGAAATGTATCCTCTCACAGCTTTGGAGGCCAGAAGTCCAAGATCAAGGTGTCATTAGCTCCTTGGGAGGTTGGTGAGCAAAAATCTCTTCCATCCTCTCTCCCGGTTTCCGGGAGCCTTGGCTCGTAGATGGCGTTCTCCCCGTGTCTGCTCATCGTCTTCCCTCTGTGGTGTCTCAGTGTCCACATTTCCCCTTTTATAGGACCCCAGTCACATTGGATTAGGGCCCACCCTAACAACCACATTTTAACCTGATTGCCTATCTCCTAATAAGGTCACATTCTGAAGTACTGAGGGTTAGGACTTCAGCCTATCTTCTCAGGGGAAACAGTTCAACTCCTAACAGCCCCTAAATCAAACACAGTGATGAAGGGACAAAAAGGATTGATTAGCCAGTTCTGGGTCACTTGAGCATCCCGGATCTGGGAGTGGCGTCACCTCCATAAACATAGTGGTAAGAGTGAGAAAGGGCTGATTCTACAGGGAGAATGGATGGTGGGCAGGTGAAAATAATAGTCATTACACTGAGTATCATTCAATCAAAATAAAGGCCAAAATCCTATACACGTGCCTACCTATGAACAGCTAAATAAATTACCGAATAAGTGTATATACAGTGATATTATTCAAATGGAATCATAGCATTCAAATTTCTCTCCAGTACCCCACGGGTTAGGAAAAATATTCATTTTAGCATCATTCTAATAAAGTGAAATCTCATTTGGCTGTTTAGATGCCAGCGTGGAGGAGAATAAATCTTAACTACAGGAAGATAATATTGATGCCCCATTCCCATCAGTTTCCACAGAACAAAGATGCTGCAGTTGCAGCCTCGGGAAGGACATGGTGTCACTCTTGGTTGGTGTCTGGCCACAGATGAAAGCAGGGAGGACCAGCTGTAGAGCAGGGATGTGTAAAACGTAATAGGCGTCTTCCCCTTCCTCCTCTCGTGTCACAGTAAACATTGTGGATCGGTCAAGACATTTGTTCCCACGGAGCCTTGGGAAGGCTCAGAATCAAGGCTGCATGGAGTGTGTGTCTGTGTGACTGACACACTCAGGAGTTGTGCAGTACACACCTCTGTGCCCACACCTGGCAGCCTTGTGCAAAACCTCCTCAGGTCAGGCTCCAGGCAGCCTGTACCGCAATCGGAAGTGGCTCAAGAAATCTCAGCCACTTGCCCTCCTGGCCCTAAAGCCTCCGCTGGGTTTCTGAGATACCTGTGCTAAGACAATCTCCTAACCTGATCTACCCTCTTTGATCTACCATCTTTGTTCTGGATGCTTATTTCTATACATACAAATATGCACGAGCTACATATTCACTATTAAATACTAATGATTTAATATATAGGAAGTTCCTTGGCTTGCTGCACCTCTTGCATGAATTAGAAACAGGCTTCTTTATGTTAGGCAATGCCGCCATATACCCCTAGTTTCTAGAGGCTCAAGAATACATTTTTCTGACAATGGTTCAGGATACAGGCTGGTCTTTTGCCAGCTTTCTTGCTGTTAGTTCATTTCTTTAACAGCATCGTGGGGAAAGTCTTTTCAGAATCCAGGGTCTCCAGCCTCAACCCTTTCTATTAACTAAAAAACCCAGAATAACCCTCCATATGGTGCGGCCATGACGTTTGATAAATACCTTGCTGATTATTTATATGGCTTTACACTTATTTTGACAAGTTGATCACATTAGTCTGTCTTGCAACCAAACTTTTATCATAAGCATCTTCCCACGGCTCTCTATCGCTGGGTTAAGTGGTCTACTGAATTTCTGCCACACCAAACATGGGGGAAATGAGAAAAAGGAAAGTACAATCTAAAACTAAAGCAGACAAAAGCAATTCTGAAGAGCAAAGAAAGGGACAGAACTCTATTAGAGGTCCTGGTGAATAGATTTGTACCTTCTGTCAGCACGGCTCTTGACTGTAAACTGCCTTAACTACCAGGATCAATAAAGGGCAGAGCCTGGAGATGGTAATTATGCTAATTGGTAGTGACTAGAAAACAGGCAGGCAGCAGGATAAGCAGACAGCATCTTGGGAGGAACAGACACATTTGTTAAGAAGGGCAAGATGTGGTGTGGTACCCTCGCTGAGGTTTTTTCTATAGTCAGTTTTCTAAGAAATGCCAAATGTGGCACTTCCCTGGTGGCGCAGTGGTTAAGAATCCGCCTACCAATGCAGGGGACATGGGTTCGATCCCTGGTCCGGGAAGATCCCATGTGCCACAGAGCAACTAAGCCCGTGCGCCACAACTACTGAGCCCACACGCTGAAACTACTGAAGTCCACACACCACAACTCCTGAAGCCCACGTGCTCTAGGGCCCGCGTGCAGCAACTACTGAGCCTGCATGCTGCAACTACTGAAGCCCATGCACCTAGGGCCTGTGCTCCGCAACGAAGGGTAGCTCCCGCTCGCCGCAACTAGAGAAAGCCTGCACGCAGCAATGAAGACCCAACGCAGCCAAAAAATAAAAAATAAAAAAAAATTTTTTTCAAAGAAGTTTGTTACCACAATAAAGCAAAGCAAAAAGACTGATGAGATGAAGTGCCCCCCCCTACAAAAAAAGAAATGCCAAATGCATTTGGTCAACATCATTTGAGTTCTTACCTTGGTAGAAGCTTATAGCAGGCACTTCTGGACAATATCAAAGAAATGAAAGACTCAGCACCTGCCTTCAGAAAGCATACAGCTTAGCTCAGTCTACAACACACTAGCACATGTGTGTGCACACACATGCACACACACGCAGAAAGCCATTTTCACTGTAAAAACATGTCAAGAACTGAGACCATAAATTCCAAGGTACTATCAAGAGGAGAGGGTCCAAAGTCAGATGGGATGAGACACAGAAAGCTTCTTGTAGGCACCATGTTTGGGATGAGGCTTTGACCAGAGAGAGGATGAAGGCATCTCAAGGCCATAGACTTTGCTCTTGGTAAAGGAAGTTAAGAATCTCTAACCACAAAATCTGTCCAGTTGTCATTATATTATAGTTGTGAAAAACATCTTACTAGATGTGGAAGTGTAAAAGCACTCCATATATGTGTAACATCTCAGTGAATGTAACATGGACACAATTTTGGAACTAGTAACCAAACCAGTTAACCCAAGTGTGTGTAGGTACCAAGAGAATAGACGAACCAGTTGAAAATTTAAAGTAATTACCCTGCCGGGCTGCTATGAGATTCTGAATTTTCTAATAAACTTTGACCAGTAAAATTTTACATGCAATTTTTTGATCATCTGAATTATATTTAAGGCTCAAATATTAATAAAGTCTAAGTAAAATGTAGCCAAATGTATGAATATTTAGAAAGACAGTTCTAAAGACGGTCTGGCTCTGTAAATATCAAATTTACTTCTTTTAATTCCATCCTAAATCACTAGCTCTAGTTATGAAAGAATCTTTTCCCCCAGAAACTAGACTACAGAATAGTAACAAAAATTTTCTATTATTTTTATTTCAGGAAAGAGATGTAGGGAGGGAGTCATAAATACCACATATATCCAAGGAATCATATTTCAGCATTTAAGGAAAATCTGATAGTTCTAGTTAAATGGGTCAGATCTGAAGGATAAGATTCACCATAGAGCACAAGACTATTTAAAAAAAAAAAAAGAATATATTTACACACAGCACAGTGAGGTTAAGCACTATTTTGGAACTGTGAATTCCAGGTGTTGGGTGTTTGGTGAAGTTAGGCAGTATAGAGAGAGACCTGAACTAAAGCTGTGATAACGAATAGGGCATATCCCCTCCAAAGGCCGGCTACAGCTTCCACTGTGCACAAGGGGTGGCGTGACAAGGGTAGTGTGACCTGGATCATCTCTGAGAGCTTTAGAGCTCTAAACATTTCCTAGCAGATACTAGAAACTGGGACAGAGGAAACGCCTGTTTGCAGGGTTGCATAACCGCTACCAGCAGGGGGCAGCACTGCTTAGCTAATCACTGTATTTTTGCCCTTCCTCATTTAGGAAAACTGTGGGGAGAAAGGGATTTATCCCCTCAGTTCTTAGCAGCTCAGTAACATATAAGTGAGCCAAAGCCAAGGAACGCCCTTGCCCCCAAAGATTACATGTCCAAGGCACCAACACCTACAGTAACAGATGTGCTGACGACCTACATTTCCCGTGGACACTTTCACTGATGGTATGGCTTATGGTTGATTTTCCTTTTTATCTTTGTCTTCTCTTTATTTCCTACTTGTTTCTTGTCGGGGAGGAATAATTGTATAAGGAATTTTAAAATTTAAGAAATATGGGAATCTTCTACCAATCTTTCTCTCCCTAAAAGAAAATCCCCCATTTGAAGTGGAGTTTGAGATAAGGACTTCTCAAGAATGGACACTTCATGCAATAAAGAGCAGAGATGATGACATTTCAGGGAAGGAAACGACTCTCCCCCTTTTGTTAGGAAAGGACAAACACACACACACACAAAAGCCATTCACTGACCAGTGCTGCCCCCTGCAGCTGAAAGGAAATGAGGCTGAAACAAGTGAGTGCCTTGTTCCCTGAGTCATGTTTTATTTTAATGATGTAAATGTTTCTTTTAAAATTCAACTTGCTTATAGCATAATACTAAATCACATCTTCTAATTAATTTTTAAAGCTCAGATTTGATAGTAAGATTAATGTTAGCCTTATTTTCAAGATAATTTAAAAATTACTAGACAACATTCGTTCCGTTTAATAAGAATGTATTATTAGTAAACTTTAATTCTGATTATACATAGGGCTTTCATTTTGCTGAAGTATGAACCCTTGAAATGCTTCATTTAAAATTAGAGGTAGTTTTCCATAAAACAAGAATGTTTGGGGGCTTGAACATCTAAAACTATTACCTAAAGAGCAACAGAGGCTGTGGTCTAGAGCTTGCTGTCATCAGAGAACTATTGTCACTTATATGAAAGCACTTCTATCCATTTCTTTCTTTTCTCTTTATCTTCCCTTTCCTTGGACATTATTCACACACAGTAATCATTTCAAGCAGGGTTGCATAATGTGAAAAATCTGTGCTTTGAGCCAGACATACCAGGATTTAAAACCCAACTCTGCCGCTTATAATCTGTTTGACCATGAACTAGTCATACAACCATTTTGAGCCTATTTTGTCTTCTCTAATATAGGGAAACTAATAATACCTGTCTTATCAGGTCATTGTGAGAATTAATTGAGAAAACACGTAAAGCTGTATAAAGCACAGAGTAACCACTTGATAGTGGTAGCTGGGGGACTGGCCTCAAGGAAGCCTGGGATAGAAAGTCTCCAAGATGTCTGCCATCCATTCCTTTCCTCCTTGCATTCACATGGTGCGCCTTACATCAAGAGGTAGAGTCTGATTCTCCTTCCTTGAATCTGGGCTGGCCTTAGTGACTAGTTTGACCAATAGAATACAGTGGCAGTGACAGTCTGGGACTCCCAAGGGTAGGTCTTAAGAAGCCTTGAAGCTTCCAAGGCTACAAGTCTCTTGTATGCTTGACCTTGTGATGTTCCCTCTTAGAATCCAACCAGTGGACCTAAACCACATAAAGAGGCCATATGTAGACATTCTAGTTGACAACCCAGCTGGGCTCCCGGTCAACAGCCAACATCAACTGCAAACCACGCAAGGGAGCCATATTGGACATCTAGCCCGTGTGGGCCTTTAGACCCTTCCAACACCTGTCGCCATCTGACTGCAGCCATGTGACAGATGCTGGACAAAAACTACCCAGCTGAGCCCAGCAAATCCGCTGGACTATGAAGGATAATCATAAATTGTTATTTCAAGCCACTAAATTTGGGGCTGGTTTGTTATGCATGCAATGATAGATAACTGGAACAAAGCTGCAGGGTAGATGTCTATTTTAAAGAGCCACTAGTACAAACCCAGAGAAACAGCTGGGAGGGAGGGACTCTCACTATAAACATTTATCTGTAATTCATAATTTTGTTTCTCAAGTCCTTGTTTCAAAACTTCCAGAAAAGTCCAATTCGATTTTGAAGGGACATGTGGGGATTGAAGAAATGTTGGTTTGGATGAAAAAGGGAATGAGTGAATGATTGAATGTTTCCTGTGATATAAGTCCTCTCGTAGAAAGCATCTAATGACCAGCCATCAATCTAGAAGTATCATTAAGAATCTATTATTTCTAATGCCATTTGCAGCAACATGGTTGGACCTAGAGATTATACTAAGTGAAGCAAGTCAGAGAAAGACAAATATCCTATGATATCACTTATATGTGGAATCTGAAAAAAATGATGCAGATGAATTTATTTACTAAACAGAAACAGACTTACAGACATAGAAAACAAACTTATGGTTAACAAAGGGGAAAGGGGCCGAGGGGATAAATTAGGAATTTAGGATTAGCCAGATACACACTACTATATATAACACAGATAAATAACAAGGCCCTACTGAATAGCACAGGGAATATATTCAGTGTCTTGTAGTAAACTATAATGGAAAAGAATCTGGAAAAGAAATATGTATATATATGAATCACTTTGCTGTACCCCAGAAATTAACACAACATTGTTTGTTCCCTTGACCTAAAAACTACACACGGGGGCACTCGTACATGCTAAGGGGCTATCTTGTGGTATGGTGAGGGGGCACCACCATATCTGTGTGTTGCCACGGCCATTTTCAGAGCATTTACATTTTCATTGTAATTTCATTAAGCCCTGTGAAGCAGGTTGTATAGAAAACTGCAGCGTGGGTGTGGCCGTCCAAGGTCACCCGACCAGCTGTTGGACAGCCCAGACCCAGGTCTTCCGCTTACCAGTGAGGTTCACACCAAACCCCTCTGCCCGCTCCAGATCTTATTTTTGTCCAGGACCCACCAATGTCTTCAAATGACCTTGTTTACAACACAAAATAATGCCATAAGGCTGCTTTTTAAAGATGTTTTGGGAAATAATGTTAGAAATAATGGCACTGATTGCTAGACCAAAATAGAGTATGTCTATCACTGAAATAATTCTAAAAGCTATTTTTGTGGGTCACATTCTATGTGATAAAAACTGTCATCTTGGTTGCCTTTAAAGGACACTTCCCTCCGTAAATCCATACATCATCTGTATTCTCGGCTGAATGGGACTTCTCCACAAAGAGTACATAAATGACTCTGATTCAGAACGGAGGTAGAACAGATAAATAAAGTTGACAGTTCAAAGAAGAGGTCTTCATTACTAAATTATTCGGGGAGGTTTTGTAAGTCAGGAAAACTAATCTGCAACTAATGCCCCCTCGGTGCCACTTATCCTGTATTCATGTCCTCACACTGACTAGGAAAGAACAAGAACACGGAGTTTTCCCTCCCCATCGTCAATTACAAATATGTCCTCTTTTTTACCCTCTGTGTGAAATTGTGTTTCTTATAAATTGCCCTGTGCTGGTGCCTCGTGAAGTAACCATCCAAGTTCCTGAGGCATCTTTCTGCCTTAGACAATGAGGGGCATGTGCCCCGTTGGTGCTCTTAGAGCCAAGCTGGCCCTACGTGTGGTCCTCCGTGAGTGGGAGGCCAGCGGAGGCTGGGAGGCCATGCGCCTGGTTATGAAGCTGTTTGTCCACTTTCCACATTATTGAGCTATAACAGATGTTTGGCTCACAAGAAGCTGATGGACACGGACACAAATCAAACCAGTCTCCCTCTGCCCGAACCCTAGAAAAGCACTTTGCTGGGGCTGTGCGGTAGGAAGGGTTGGGGCTCTGCTGTAGCACAGATGACAGGAGAGCTGGCGTGCGCGCCCAGAGAAGGCAGGAGCCATCTGTGCATGCTCATTGGAGGCCAGTTCCCTGCTAGGGGACCTTTGTGCTTGGCTCCATTGGCTAGGAATGACTGCGCACGATTTAAAGATCTGAAAGGATTAACTGTATGTTTCACTGTCAGTCATCTGCTGGATGACAAAGAGTTGACGTTTATAGGAGAAATCTTTATTCTGAAATCTAAAGGACCACCTGAGAAGGTCTACAGTGATGCTTACCAAAAAATGGACTTATAATCATTTAAACTAACTTTAAACATTTGTAGCTGCATGGTTAGCTGGTCCAGAAGAAAAATACAGCCTATGAAGGTCATCTATGTTTTCCCTTTTTATTCTCAAGTATGGCTCCAGACATGTACTCCTGTTAGGGAAACCTATTCAAGTTGTTTCCCTACATAAATATTATGTGCATAGTAGAAATGGCTGTGTTACTACACATCAGATTGTTTCTGTCCTGTATGACTAATTCAGTTTGGTTTCATTGTGGTTTAGCAATTCCAGAAAGTAAGGGCAGAGCCAGCCCTACAACATTTTTATGTAACACCTGTGCTTCTTCAAAATGCCTCTGAACTTAGAAGACCTAAGAACTTTATCAACTATTTGCTCAGGTTATGCTTAAAAGAACATGAATTCATCAACATTCAGATTACTCAAAACCCCGGTTTTCTGGGAGATCAATGTAGATGTGTTCTAGGCTCAGTGCATAGAAATGGCTTACCTTTTATGTTTTTTCTAGTGTTCGAGAAAAAATGTAATTGAATTTTTTGGTGTTCTCTGAATTGGGGGGTCACTGTTAAGGAGACAGAGGATAAGTCTTGATAGGTGCTGGTTATTGAGTTTAAAAGAAGATGGTGGTGTCTCCTCATGAGAGTTTAGATTATTAGGGCCAGAACTGGTAATCTGCTCTTGACGAGCAGGCTGAGGAATTCCTGTCACCTCCCTTGTCAGGTGGCTGCAGGTGCTGCTCTGATATTTCCAAATCAACCCCCAGCCTTCCACTAGAGGCAGAGGGAGCAACTGAAAACAGTATTTGCTCCATGATCGTGGAGCTCCAATCTGGTCTTAGATGGTCTTAGGCAGGCCCAGTTTCAATAAGCCATTCCCTTCCTTCTCTTGCCTCCAAATAGGACTGATCTTAGCATGTCCATTTAAATAGCCCCTTGCACCTCATATGGGAAGGAGCCGTGGATCAGATTTAACACCCACAAACTAATGCTTCCACAGACAATGACAGAGTTTACCAAACTGGGCTTACCAGAGCTGGAGATTGCACATCCTCTAACTGGCTTGCTTGGTTTTTAACTACCAAAAAAACCATATCTTCTCTTGACTATTACCAGGTGTTGGTTTTAAATCAACATATTCAAGAAATGTGTACTATTAATTAGAACTTTCCAATACGAACACTAACATCTGATAAAAGCAAGATATTCTCCCTAGAGAATGACCTTTGGCAGTGACAAGCTGACCAATTTAAGGGGTTCTATTTTTATGGTTTAACTGCCACCCCCACTCCATCTTAACTACCTCTGCAATATGTACTTCATATGTACATATGGTACTTTAGCACAAACTAAATAGTAAAAGGCCAACAGGAATCAGAGTGGAGCTCAGAGGAAAGGAAGCGTATGTCAGAATTATTTTTGCACATATCAAAGCCTGATTTTGGTGTAAACTTAGCCAGAGGGGTAAATGATGTCTTTGCAGCTCAAATATATTGACACTTTAAGTAATGGCCTAAGAAAATACACTGGGTATTGGGATGAAACCAATGGACTATTCTTTTGCCTTAAATGTGCTATGAGAAGGGTCCATGAAAGACGGGGTATGTACATTGCCAAGCGTTAGGAGGGGACTGGAGTTTCCAAATCCTGGCCATCCCTATGTTTGTCCATCAGAAACTGGGTTAGCATGTAATGCAAAAGCAAGAGAATTGTAGCAACACAAAATGAGGCCATATTGTACACTCTAGGACTCTATATAATTGCTAAGAATGGGTCATAAATTTGGTGTTAATCTATTAATCAACTATCACCAAGAAATTTAGATCCTGTCACTACATGCAAAATACTATGTATTGCTTGACTTTTCATATGGGCAGATTTGATTCCAGAAAAATATTTTGGGATCATCAGAAACAAAATGGCTTTCTAAACAGAAGGTGACTTATTTTATGATTACTTTCCCCCCTTTTCCTTCAAAAGAGGGAATAAGGAGAGAGAACAAGGTAGCAGAGAGATATGCCCAAAGGGCTATGACCAGGAATGGGCCCCAGCATGTCCACGCCTGGCAGGAGTGGCCCAGGAGGCAAGCTCAGGGCTGCTGTGTCTGTCAGAGGCCATCATCCACATGTAGATCTGGGTTTTGAAGTTCCAGAGACTTATTCTGCATTTGGCACTGTGTCTGTAGTTTGGGTAAACTGCCTTAGATGGGCCATGGTGCCCAGGACCCCATGTCCTGATACTCTGATTGTCTAGGCAAGAATAACTGAGAGAAATTTTCTTCTCAATTACCTTTTCCGATTTTTTAAAATGAATCTGTCACTAATTTTTATTTTTTAATCAATGGGATATAGTTGAGAGCAAGATATAAAGAAATATGAATTAATAAGTAAAGAAATATTAGCCAGATGGTATAGGCTACCTATTCTTTTCTGACTTTCAACTATTGCCAATTACTATTTATTTAACCATAGCATAGTTTCTGTGTTTATATAAAATAACTCAAATAGACTTTCTAAGAGGTAGGCCTTTCCTGTATCTTCTCAGTGGCTCTAGCACACAGCAACTTTTACCAACTTTTTATCCAAGGCCCTCTTAGTTGTTCTCTGTTTAAACTTTGTTTTTTACCTTCTCTTTATGAAAACAGTATGGTTATTTACAACTTAAAGAGAAAAGAGCAACGTGATACAATGAACTTTGAAGTAAATTAGCCTGGGTTTAAATCCTGCCTTGATATCTGAATAAACATGGTCATGTTATTAAAACATTCTGAGATTCTTTTTTGCGGGGCGAAGACTGAAGTAGAAAAGAATAGCTTTATTGCTCTGCCAGGCAAAAGGGGCCACAGCGGGCTAATGCCCTCAAAACTGTGTGTCCCCCAAACATTCTGAGATTCTTAATTTGCAAAATTGGAGGGAGACCTTGCTTGGTTGTTGGACAATTAACTGAAATAAATATGTAAAACTCCTAGCACGTATTGAGGTCGTGGTCTTCATTACTACCACTTCAACCATTTCCACTAATTTCACTATTACAGCAACTGCCAACTGAGTCACCATGGGGAATCCAGGTAACTCTCTGACCCTCAGTTTCCTCCTCAGCAAAACAAAGATATTAATGTCTACCTCCCAGGGTTATGAAGATAATGAAATGCGAACATCTGTAAAGTGCTCAGCACATGACATGTATGTTCAATAAGTGTAGTGCAACATCTTTCCCTCTTTCCCCCTCTTCTTAGCAATTGCAAGAAACTCTTCAAGCGCTTGTTATTCCCAGGCTGGTAGTTCACTCTGATCCTGAGATTAGATTAGAGCCTGCAGGGTTGCCTTCAGTGCACTGTAAATTGAACCTGATGTCTGGATTTGTGTCCAGAAAAGATTCACACACTCCTACGAGGCTTGCTAGGTCTAAATCAATCTTTAGGCTGTAGAGGAAGCAAGAAATGTATGTAGCACACAAATATTCCTCTCCTTTCTCCTTTCTCCTTTTCCTTTTCCTTTTCCTTTTCCTTCAGAGACCCCTCATGGCCAATGTCCAACACAAGTTGCACAGGCAGAAAATATCCCTACACTCTTCCTTCAGGCCTCTGTTTTGCTCTGTTTGCTCAGTGGTAAGAGGGTCTTGCCTCCTATTGCTCGCCATTTCCTGGCCTCCCTCACCATCTCCTATTGACAGACACAAGAAAATGGACCAGATTTCCATGCCTACAGGGACCCTGTAGTACCCCCAAGGGCAGCTTGATGCAGGACAAGATGCAGCTGACCACAGCAACGTGACAATTGCCATGTCTTTACGCTGCTTGCAGAAATAGCCGATTAAAATGAAGACACAGTCTCAGCACATAGTTTATTATCTACCTCAACATAGGCTGTTCATTACCCCGCCTCTCTTATTCCTGTGTTCTGTGCACCTTCCTTCTGAGGACACAGAAGGCTCCCCTAGTCCATGCCTGTGTGGCTTCCTAGACTGGGGAGTTGATGTTTTCTATTGCTTTGGGTGTTCACTTAAGTTTCAGTATGTTTGCTTTACTCACGCTTCTATGGATCATTCAGGAAAGACTGAGGAATGTCTTGTTTTATATTGTCAGATAGATGCCAACCCATATGGCAGGGGTTTTTGTTTAATTTTTATTTTTTAGTTGCACCTGTCAAAGGTCCTAGAAACTGTTTGGTAACAGACATGGGCAGTATGTACAGTAAATTTCAGGAACCGCCGCACTTAACATAGGAAGAGAAAGGCCAGATCAAATTGTGGGGTGAGCATGCCATGCTCAGTATCCTAGGGGGCCTTTGGTAATTGATCCTAAATGGACCTTTTTCTCTGCCATAGAATTTTATTTGGTCAAGATGTGCTTTCTATCTACTGTGGTCCAAAAGCTAAAATCACAATGAACACAATAACCACTTCTAATTCAGAAATTTCACCATCTGTTGTTTCAACTTGCGCCACTTACCTGTGCAGAGCCAGGAAACAACAGCAATAAACTTCCCACTCAGGAGCCCAATGGTGAGGGTCAAGGTGATGCCCAAAGAGCAAAGGCTACCAGGCGACCTTGAGTCCAGGAGTAAAGTAATAACACGGCATTTATCTAGCTCTCTAGTTGTAACACTAGAGATGTGATTCCACCTGTTTACATAGAAGAAACTGGCAGACCTTCCAAGGCCTCACCACATTGCTTGGCATCAGAATGAGTAGCTGATACAATCCTTGTCCTCAGACTCAAGTGAGGACTAAATGTGACTTGATTTATATTTCCTTTAAAGCAACTTTGAGCCCCCAGCTGCATTTCATTTTTGTCCTTGTTGGGCTTTCCTCTCCTTCCTAGGACTTCACCAGATTCAGGAAGGGGTACAAGTGCCCAGAAGGCGAGGGGCCTTGGCTGTGGGGTCTGTCGTGGTGTCACCGATGCCGTACCGCCTGGGCCTCCAGGGCTGCCTGGACATCCAGCAGTCCTCTGCTGCTCCCGTGTCCTCCTGAGGCGTGAGGATCATTGTGGAAGCTGTGAGTCCCAGGCTTATAGTTTCTCCTCTGTAGACACACCACAGCTCTTCCTCCCTGGGACCCTCTGCTTCCCCAGGGCAAAGCCAGGGAACCACCCTTCCCTGGGACCCTGGAACCTGACTCTACCCCCAGACCTGTTTCTCAAAGATATTCTGCTCCTTCCTTTAAATTCAGTCTTCCCTTTGGGAGTCAGACTCTTAGAAAAAAAAAAGCCAGGAAATCTTGCAACTGGGTCTGGCTTCTACCACACTCAGTGAATGAGGCATAGAGACCGAGAGGAAAAAAAGAAGGATACAGAGAGTGAGAGGGGGAAACAACCCTAAATTGAAACCTCCAAACTTTGTTATGAGTGTGTGTGGTAGCACCAGACACAGCACTGTGCTGCATGTGCGGGTCTGAGCCGTTCTCCAAGACCAAGCGGAGTGAACATTTCACAAAGAGGAGACCTTGGGTCCTCCACCCACTGGATTTGTGCAAGGAAGTAGGAGGGGATTGAAGGCACATTTTCAAGGCACCACTGGTTCATCCTTTACAGACTGCGCTTTGCATCAGTTAAACTTTTTGGACAGTGTAGACCGATTTTGCATCCTCTTTTTCTTGTAAATTGTTTGCAAATGAGTAAAATTCACTGATACTCAAGAAAGCTCTCATAACCACTCTCTGTGCAAAGGACGACCAAAACGTGCCTGTAGAGTCAGTTTTGTGTTCCAGTGACATTAGTTGAGTCAGTCACAGCAGGCTGAACTCGTGTCCCTCAATTTAAGACAATGCAGTCTATAAACCCTCACACTTGCAAAGTTGTTTTGCCTCTTAAAAGTGGATGTGCCGTGGATTCCTTTAAGTATCAAGATGCCCTTGAATTTTTAAAACATATGACTTAATTTAGAATGGTGGGTTTGTGTGTAGTCTTTCACAAGTGTATCTGTTTAATATGAAGTGTATCTATTTTATAAAAGTACCTATGTCCCTACTCAGTGAAGTGAATAGTAAGCAGATAGAACATCAGATTTCACCAGCGGGAAAGAAGACTCCCTGCCAGAGCGAAATAGTTGCTTCACATGGTTGGAAAAGTTGCCCAGTGTTCAAATGACTCACCCTGGCCGCAAACATCAGCAGTTAGAGATGAACTCGGCTGTGAGGCAGGACCCACAAAACAGGTTCTGATGGGCGCAGTGGTTCATGGAATAGTTACACTAAGTATAGCCCTCCTCGGGGCTTCCGGGGAAGAAAAGTAAACAAGTACTTTTAGATATTCCTCCAACAGAATCATCTTTCTTCTCTTGAAAATGTGCTATTCTTTATCACCTTTCCATTTCCCCAGATCCCTTGGTTGTCAGTAGTTGTTTTTTTATATTTAAGCAGTTAATCTGACAAAGTTGAAACTAATTTGGGGCATGAAAGAAGTGGAGAAAATGTACCAGACATAAATAACTGCTTTCCAGGGTGAAACTCTATAAAACTAAGCGTTTTAGAAATCCCTACACATATTAAAATGAGGAGAGGAAAATCTTCCTGCAAGAGAATAACTATCAAAGTGGTTTGTTTCGTGTTGGAACAGCAGGATGTTGGCTTCTGATTTTCCACCCCAGCCTTTGGAAGTAAAGCTCAGCAGTTGACCACAGTCAGGTTTTACTGTAAAGGGCCACTGCTCATTAAGTCCTGTGTAATTAGAAACTGGCAAAGAAAGGAAATGTTGTTAGAACACTCAGGGGAAGGTTTATCAAAGGATATGCATTTTGTGCATCTGAATTTTGCTTTTCATCAGAAGCTTTGACAACTTCATTAAATCTAAATATCTGAGAAATGTTCATTGAACATGTAAAGGTCATGCAAGCCCAGAAAGAAAGAACTTCAGTTCTTCCAGGTCTCTGCCATCAGGCTTTTTCTAGTCTCTGCTTTTCCTTCCTTTCCTTTTTCAGCTTGCAAGAATCGTGGGTAGAGGGTGTTAAACCTCTCTATTGGGACTTCCCTGGCCGTCCTGTGGTTAGGACTCTGCTCTTCCACTGCAAGGTGCTTGGGTTCAATCCCTGGTCGAGGAACTAAGATCCCGCATGCTGCATGGCCAAAAAATTTTTTTAATTTTTTTAAATGTTTAAAAAAAAAAACCTCTCTGTTTACACATATGTTACTTTCGAGTGACCATTAGAATAGTCAGAACTAATGAAAACGGGAGTGTCTCATATCTGAGTTATGCCTACGATGATAACCACAGATCCAGTTCTCTGGGACATTTTAAGGAAGTTATTTATTCTCCAATCTCTCATACGAAAAAAGTGAGACTATTACAAGCACATATATCTTTATGCGGCTGTTAAAAAATCATATTTTACCTGTTCTAACAGAACACACACAGGATGAATCATGTAGTAGTTGACTTTGGTTAATTTTGCTCACAATAATGTCAAAAGTTGTCTCCCTGACCTTGCAACCTTAGACTTGCATTCCAGATGTCTATTCTTGTGTTACTGTGCACACCTTCAAGTGAGCTGAGAGGTTTATAGTTAATAGAGTCTGCCATAAAAAAAGAAAAAAAAATGCCAGAAGGAGCTGACATCACCCACTGTAGGTTTGTTCTTGGCACAGAGACTGCGGTGTGGTGCACTGGCACAAGGCAGTAGGAGTTGTCATGTCTTAAGTGGCAGCAATGCTAGGGGATACTTTTCTTCTTTGAGTTATATTATTATCTCCCTGAATGAAACATAACTTGGTTTTGAATCATAACTATGGGAAATGCCCACACCCATCTCATCCCAACGTATGTAAATTTCATTTCTCCCAAGACTCTCAGCGATGAGAGAAAGCAAACCATCAGTATTATGAAAGCAGCTTGGCTGAAATGTTTGCTTCCCTGTGTTCAGTCACTGGAGCAGTCCAAGTGACACATTTGACAAGGCAGAACACGAAATTTATCTCTTCAATATGGAGCATTTTGCAAGGGAGGCTGAGTTTTGGAGCAAACTAATGGTAAGTGGAACGAAGTGTTTAAATATCAAGGGCATCATGCTGGGCATTTTCCTTGTGGCTTTTCATAAAATTAAGATGAAAGGGGAATTTATAATCAAAGGACTGTAGCCTTGCTCGTTATTTTAAAGTGAAACATGCCTTCTACATACCAAATGGTATTAGTGATAAATGACTTTGGATGGATTGTTTGGGTGTAACATGCCTTCTACATACCAAATGGTATTAGTGATAAATGACTTTGGATGGATTGTTTGGGTGTAACATGCCTTCTACATACCAAATGGTATTAGTGATAAATGACTTTGGATGAATTGTTTGGGTGTAAATTTTTCTAATTTTATTGACGAACCGTACCACAAAGCTTGTGGGCATGCAAGACATTACCTTATTGAAGCAACACGATTCGCTGACAGAAAGGGATTGTAACGTCGAACTAGGTTCTTAACACAGGTGAAGTGTTTTCTTGGAAATCTGGGTTGGATTGTTACTTTTGATTTTCTTTAAATGTATCTCATTTAGGATTATATAAATACACCTGTCTGTGTGTGTAAATATATATAATGATCATAGTATATACTATGATCAGAAGAGCATGAAAAAGGTGCGTACTAATGTCTAAAGCTAATTTTTATGATTTTTGAACTGGGCATATTCAGACCTCCTATTTCTTTTTATGTCACTGAGAACTATTGAGTTTACTTCAGATGAATTGGTCAAGTTCTGAAAGCCTGCCAGAACAACACAGATTCCCAGGCCTTGGGGACCCTGGCTGATCATCTCATTTTATAACTGAATAAAGTGAAGTTCCCCTACTTGAAGAACCCAGAGTGGGACTACAAGATCCTAGACCCCAACCCCAGTGCAGTGCTTTTTCAGTTAGTATATCTCACTGTTCCATAGTATAACTTTTCATTGTGTTTTCTCCTTTCTAATGTGAATTTGAACTTCTTTGGAAATAGAAAAGATTCTGTTGCAAACATGGGTGATTTTTAGATCGGAATAAAAAATTCTCTCTTGGTGGCAGCAATGTGATCTACCTGTCTTTTCCCTGGCAGTATGACTTAGCTTCTTTTATAACATAAAGTTGACTCCAAGAACAAATTAAAACATTGGTTTCTAGAATAATCACTTCTGTTCATTAAAGAATGCTCACCATGCCCGGTGTCTTAGGTTTTCATGCTATATCTCGGCTGGCAAGCCATGTTGCATATTTTTGGAGAAATCAAGGTAAAAAAATACTATATTCTTCCCAGACATAACTAAAAAGGCACAATTTTCAGATCCATATGCAAGCTTTGGAGACATCCACCTTCGTTTATCCAAGTCATTCACTTAGCAAAATATTATCAATCAGTTGTGTTCTGGAGACTGAACCATTTCTATGCTCTTGTAATATTTCGGTTGTTTAAATGCCTTAGTTTTTATTAGGAGCTCATTTTGACAAACCAGAAAAATAAAAAGGGCTTTTTCCTGCATGCCCTCAGGGCAGGAAGGGATGTCTGTGCTCCCTGGGGCTGGGAACTGATGGAACAGTAGGCTCTGGTTGGGTCCAGGATGCTAGGACGGCCCGAGGGGCCCAGGCAGGGGCTGGAACTCAGGAAATACACAAAGGGCTGAGGTGTAGATATTGGTCCTCCCCACTTAGACCCACTTCCCCCCCAGTTCCTTGCCCGAGGAGTTTCCAGGTAAGATACAGTCAGTCACATGAGAGAAGATCAGAATTGTACTGTAAACACCTATCACAAATTCAAGCTCGCCTGTTGTTCTGTTCAACCTTGATTACTCAAACTGCCGTTCTGGAAATTCTCTCCTCTTTTGGAAGCTCTTCAGCCTCTGGCTCCATCTCGGCAACTACATGTTGTCACCAGTTCCCTTGGCAAGTGAGTGGCCACTTACCGCCAGGCCATCAGGCCCCGACACTGCCTTAGGTTGCTGGCAGCAGCTCACCAGGCTCCCCTGAGCTCCTTCCGGGCTGTGCAATAGGTAAAATACCTGCCAACTCAGACAGCCAGGGCCAGGCACAGCCCAGGGCAGGAGGGACTGAAATTCATTGTGATCCTATGGCTGCTCAGGGGCCTGTGTGCATCAACAGAAACAAAGTTTGGAGAGGCTGGTGTACTTTCACAGTGTCTTTCTATCATAATTAATGCACCCAACCTCTCTTGTGGTCAGCGGGGTGTTATCTTAACTGCAGAGATGGTGAGACCCAGAGATTGAATGATGGGTTAGGCGCTGTCTGCATAGCGAGCAGTGTGGGAGTGAGAAATATAAGCCTCTGCCATCAGAAGCAGGTCATTACAGCCATAATGTTGGACGTTTGCTCTCAGCCTTCTCTGCCTGGACGACCAGAGTAGTTCCTCCATGGATAATTCCCTAGTTATTCTTTGTTCTCAGTGCATTTGAATTTCTGCGTGTCTTTGGTCTTGCAGACTGCTTGTGTCACTTAGAAATTCACCTCCATGCTGGACAGGACCAGATAATCCTCTCCAAGAGGATAAGAGCAGCCCCTGCAAGTTCAAATTCGGGAGCTTGCCTCCAGGTGCAGTTTCAAATCCCCAAAGTTGTGTGCTGTTCAAGGACAGTTGATAGATCAGGTCCCTGCCCTGCACACAACTTAGCACAGTGGTTCTACACGCCAGCTTCAGCACAGACGGATTAAATATGAGGATGCAGTCACCAGTGGGTGCTATGTACAGGCACAGGTGTTTGGGGGAAGTAAACAGTGGTAACTGACTCTGTAGTCCTGTGTGATCATCATCACCCCCGAGACCCAAACCGTTTTTCTTTTTTTCCAACCTAAAATCCCCATTCACCCCCATTCCCTCTCTCCAAATGAGCTCAACTGAACAAAGCATCAGGCAAGTGCTCACTGAGTCTGGCTTCTGTACTTACTCTACTGTTTGTGCAGAAAACACGGAGGAAGAAGACATGCTCTTGACTCACGAAGGTCAAAATGTAGTTGAGAGACGAGCTACATGTACACGAAACAATTAGAGAACAAAGTAACATATAAAAGAGTATCCAAGTGCATGGCTCACACACTAAATGCAACAGGGATTCTGAAGTCAGGGAGGTTGGAGAAGCTTTCGTGAAGGAAATGGATCAAGAAGGATGGATAGAATTTTGAAAGAAGAGGGATGGGCATCCGGGTGAAGGGGATGGTGTTGAATAAATGCTGGGATGCGGAAACATCCCTGGTGCTGGGACAGTACTGAGTGACTGAACAGGAAATGCATGTGAGGGTCGGGGAGAGATAAACTTGAGCAGATCCTAGAGAGCCTTGAAGGCCAAGCAAAGGAGTTAAGACTTGGGAGTCATGGAAGGTATGGGAGCAGTAGAATGGCATGATAAAAGCAGAGTTTAAGGAAAAGTAGTCTGTCCACATAGATTGGATTCTGAAGATTCTGGAGGCCGTGAGAAAGCTGTTGTTACGGGACCTAAACATGAGATGACAGGGGTACCAGGCCAGAGCGGTATAAGTTGAACAGGGAGAAAGAAGCGTATTTCTAAGGAAAAATACGAAATGCTGGTTGATGAATGGGATCCTGTAGGGTGTAAACTACATCAAGTTAGAAATTATGGCTGTCTTGTGTACTAGGTAACAGTCTGTCTCTGCTTAGGATAAAAGAGAAGTCTAATTCTTCTCCTTAGATCTACTCCTAAGGCCCCAAACCTTTCTGATACTTCCCTGTTCCTTGAGTTAGCCAAATCTTTTCTACAGAAATCTCAAGGCACCAGTGCCCATCCTAAGAGCTCAGAACAAAATTTCTCTGCTAGCAACACTCCTGCCATAGGGAACATTTTGCACTCTCAAAACTCCTCCTCTCTCTGTTTGCATGACATTGCAGGTAAATTTTCCCATTTCTCCTTCTTAGCTACTGGTTGCTAAACATGAAACATTTTTATTCTTTCACACTCACTGTGTTAGTTTCTCTCTAGTTTGTCTGCTCCTCGCAGCTCCCCCCCACCTCTGGCTTTATTCATATCAATTTGCCCACTGAATCTGGTTACCTGGCAGCATCCTTTGCTTTAGATGATCAACTTTGCCAGGAATATACATAGTTGTATTACTTAAACTCTCTTCTATCCACCAGAGAAAGAGGTACACAATTCACCTGAGAGTTTGAAAGGGGAGGCAAGTTATCACAAGTACACAAGTGAAGAAAATCAAGAGGTTGCGTGTTTAGACTGAAAAGTCCCAGATAGGTTTTTTTTTTTTTAATATTTTTATTTTATTTATTTATTTTTGGCTGTGTTGGGTCTTCGTTTCTGTGCAAGGGCTTTCTCTAGTTGCGGCAAGCGGGGGCCACTCTTCATCGCGGTGCGCGGGCCTCTCGCTGTCGCGGCCTCTCTTGTTGCGGAGCACAGGCTCCAGACGCGCAGGCTCAGTAATTGTGGCTCACGGGCCTAGTTGCTCCGCGGCATGTGGGATCCTCCCAGACCAGGGCTCGAACCCGTGTGCCCTGCATTGGCAGGCAGACTCTCAACCACTGCGCCACCAGGGAAGCCCCCAGGAAGGTTTTGAAGGTAACTTTGAATCATAGAAGGTGGAGAACTTTAAGGGGCCATACACGTGTTCTATTTCACCTTCAGAGTTTTTTTTTTTTAATATTTATTTATTTATTTATTTATTTGGTTTTGCCGGGTCTTAATTGCGACACTCAGGATCCAGTACCCTGAACAGGGATCGAACCTGGGCCCCTTGGTCTTAACCAAGTGCAAGGTCTTAACCAGTGGACCACCAGGGAAGTCCCTGCAGAGTACTTTTAATAGTTTTTTTTCTTTTAATCTTTAAGCCAACATTTAAAGTTCAGAAGACTTGACGTAGCAATCCAGAAACATATTTCCTTGAAAAAGAATCAGAAGATATGGCAATAATCAGCTGGGGCTGAGCACTGCTGCCCCCTGTGTATAGGGTGGCTGCACGTCCCCCTCCTTCCCTGCATTTCTGAGTACCTATGAGGCCCTCTGGACATTTGACATTTATTTCTAGTTAGTTCTGACTCTGATCTAACCAGTTTCTCATTTTACAGAAAGAGAAACTGAGACACAGAGGTTAAATACCTTTTTCAATATTACCCAAGATTGGTAGTACTACAGGGATTAGAACTGAGCTTTGCTGTGACTCCTGGACCCGCTTTCCCTCCCTGGCTGGACAGTAGTTGTGTTTTCTGAATACAGGCTGGCAAGCTGGAGGAAGGCAACAACCTGCGTGTGGGAATATGCACATCAGTCAATAAAGCTACTGAACAGGTGTTCCTGAGGCAGGAACCTGGAGAATTTCAGAATAATAGTATTTTTCAAATGTGACCCTTGATTTAATTTTATTTTACTTTATTGTACTTACTACTTAGAATTTCAAGAAGGAACATAATTAGCTTTTCCCCTTTATTACAATTTCTTAACTTTATTTTTTTTAACTTTTTATTTTATACTGGAGTATAGCCGATTAACAGTGTTGTGATAGTTTCAGGTGCACAGAAAAGGGGCTCAGCCATACAGATACACGTATCCATTCTCCCCCAGACTCCCCTCCCATCCAAGCTGCCACATAACGTTGAGCAGAGTTCCCTGTGCACAATTTCTTAACTTTAAAAAAATGTATACTTGAAAATATGGCAGTGGTGTTATAACACTGTAAGCATTTGTATTGAAAATATCCCAAATTTTAAAATGAAACCTACTGATAAAAAAAAAAAATCTGCGTGCTTTTTCTCCTCCACTTTCCTCTCCTAAGCTCATTTCATTCCCTTAGACCTCTGGCCTGCACTGTTAAGAGTGTCCATCTCAAGTGTGTTAACATGACTTTGGCACTTGGCTAGAGGCTCCTGCAGACGCTGCCTCCTGTGGACTCAGTGGTGATGGGATCTCCGTGGGCTCACAGGGCGGGCCGGAGGGGGCCGCGAGCAGCCTGCTTATCATTATTGATGTGGCTTCGGCGACCTCTGCTGCGTTTCTGTCCAGTGCGATTCTGGATGCAATTCAGAAAACACCTGCCGACATCCTTACGAGAAATCCATGTGCGTGCCAAGGCCAGGTGATTGGTGTCACTCTTGAACAACGTGAAGGTCAGCCTCTTGGCCCTCCTTTAGCTCTTATTTTAATGAAAGTCAGAATTCTTTATTGAGCGGATTTTAATACAGACCCAGCACAGGCTGCCATTTCTACTTTTTGCGTAGTTATATTTAAAATAGTCTTTTAACTAAAATGGAAGAAGGGTGGAGATTTTGCAGGGCGTTTAAAATTGGAGGAGGGTTAGGAAAGAGACTCTCTGTGTTCTTTGAAATATCAGAAAGCTTAAAATTTATGTTTGATCTCTCCTTTCACCACTTCAAAGGAATCGTACCTCTGTGATTGCTTCCTTCCTTTTGGGGGGATCTATCGTCTTCCTCCCCAGACCTGTGGAGCTTTTAGCTGATGTAACAAGATCACTTCCTTACATCAATGAGGGTGTTTCAGCCCTACCATTTATGCTACTGTTTTCAGTACACGTTTTTTTTGTTTTCTGGGTTTTTTTAAATACAGGTTTTACTTTTCCATTCACTATGTAAATATATGAGTTGTAAATAAGAGACAAAAACTCTAGAGGAATTTGACACTGAGTGTCCACAGTAGAAACTTACTGTGCACTAAAAGTACATTTGGTCTTAGACCACACTGAAAAACTGTTGTATAATTAATATAACACATTGATTAATGATGACAATAATAACTAACATGCATTACATATTTAGTAGGTGCTAGGAACTGTGCTAAGTATTTCATGGGTATTATCTAATTTAATCTTCATAATGCCCCTTTATTCTTCTAAAATGAATGAGATAATAGTCTGTGTGGGTCAAGGTTTAGTTTTAGGCATGCAATTTAGGAGGAATACAGGCAAACTGAAGCACATGGCAAAGTGAGGATGAGAGCAACCGGAGAGAGCAGAGGTTCTCAAACGTGAGCTTGGGGACTTCCCTGGTGGCGCAGTCGTTAAGAATCCGCCTGCCAATGCAGGGGACATGGGTTCAATCCCCGGTCCAGGAAGATCCCACATGCCGTGGAGCAATTAAGCCTGTGCGCCACAACTACTGAGCCTGTGCTGTTACCCCGTGAGCCACAACTACTGAGCCTTAGTGCCACAACTACTGAAGCCCACGTACCTAGAGCCCGTGCTCCACAATAAGAGAAGCCACCGCAACGAGAAGCCTGCATACCGCAATGAGAATATTTGCAAATGAAGCAACTGACAAAGGATTAATCTCCAAAATATACAAGCAGCTCATGCAGCTCAGTATCAAAAAAACAAACAACCCAATCCCAAAATGGACAGAAGGCCTAAACAGACATTTCTCCAAAGAAGATATACAGATTGCCAACAAACACATGAAAGGATGCTCAACATCACTAATCATTAGAGAAATGCAAATCAAAACTACAATGAGGTATCACCTCACACCAGTTAGAATGGCCATCATCAAAAAATCTACAAACAATAAATGCTGGAGAGAGTGTGGAGAAAAGGGAACCCTCTTGCACTGTTGATGGGAATGTAAACTGATACAGCCACTATGGAGAACAGTATGGAGGTTCCTTAAAAAAGTAAAACTAGAGCTACCATATGACCCAGCAATCCCACTACTGGGCATATACCCTGAGAAAACCATAATTCAAAAAGAGTCATGTACCACAATGTTCATTGCAGCTCTATTTACAATAACCAGGACATGGAAGCAACCTAAGTGTCCATCGACAGATAAATGGATAAAGAAGATGTGGCACATATATACAATGGAATATTACTCAGCCATAAAAAGAAATGAAATTGAGTTATTGTAGTGAGGTGGATGGACCTAGAGTCTGTCATACAGAGTGAAGTAAGTCAGAAAGAGAAAAACAAATACCGTATGCTAACACATATATATGGAAGCTAAAAAAAAAAAAAAAAAATGGTTCTGACGACCCTAGGGCCAGGACAGGAATAAAGATGCAGACATAGAGAATGGACTTGAGGACACGGGGAGGGGAAGGGTAAGCTGGGACGAAGTGAGAGTGTGGCATGGACACATATACACTACCAGATGTAAAATAGTTAGCTAGTGGGAAGCAGCCGCATAGCACAGGGAGATCAGCTCGGTGCTTTGTGACCACCTAGAGGGGTGGGATAGGGAGGGTGGGAGGGAGACGCAAGAGGGAGAGGATATGGGGATATATGTATACATATAGCTGATTCACTTTGTTGTACAGCAGAAACTAACAAAACATTGTAAAGCAATTATACTCCAATAAAGATGTTAAAAAAGAAAGAGTGGTCCCCGCTCTCCGCAACTAGAGAAAGCCCACGCACAGCAACGAAGACCCAACGCAGCCAAAAATAAATAAAAAACTAAATTTATTAAAAACAAACAAACAAACAAAAACCTTGAGCCTGCAGCAGAATCTCCTGGAAGGCTGTCTTAAACACAGATTCCTGGGTCCGCCGCTGTGCACCTCCACCCAGCAGCCTATTAAAGGGCTGGACTGTGTAAGTGATACCCTTGGGACAGTGGATGTGACATTGACCAAAAGGTATGGATTGAGACCAGCACAGCTGAGAGTGAGGGAAAACAGATGGCGTGGGCTGCCCGTGGAGGAACCTGGGAGGTGCCCACGCGGAGGAGGGTGATGGGTTTCTGAGCAGGAATTACAACCTGGTGGCCCCGAGGCTGAACGCGTCTGCAGATGGGTCTGCTGCGAGTATGCAGGGCCGCCAGGTGTTTTAATTTGAATGCATCCATCCTCCAGTCCCCCACAGCCCCTCCTCTCTCTGCCTTGATGATTCATCCATTTATGCTCAGCGGCCTGGCCACAGGTGGCCCTGGAGCTGAAGGCCCCTGACGTACAGGGTGCGAGCAGCAGGTGAATGCTGGATTCGATTTTTTCATTTTATTTTATTTTATACTGGAGCAGAGTTGATTTACAATGCTGTGTTAGTTTCAGGTGTACAGCACAGTGATTCAGTTATACATGTACATATGTCTATTCTTTTTCAGATTCTTTTCCCATATAGGTTGTTACAGAATACTGAGTAAGGTTCCCAGTGCTCTTCAGTAGGTCCTTGTTGATTACCTGTTTTTATATATACTAGTGTGGATATGTTAATCCTAGACTCCTAGGGATTTGATTTTTTTCCGTAATCTGCCATCTGGACTCTATAGAATGAGAGACGGGCCACTTGGTAAACTGATCCCAGTTTGTTCACTTATAGGAATTGCACACTGGGGGAGAGGACCCACTACAAACTGTGCTACCATGGAAGTGATTCGAGTATCGCCCATCATTGTGCTGTTTCCTAGGATGGCTGTCTCCATCGAGCACAGCTCTCTCGGTCACCCCAGTCTCCTCCAGGTCTTCTCCCTCCGAGGCTTCCTTTGGTTCCACGTGACTAGGGCTGACCCTTGGTGGACACAGGACCTGAATGGCAAAGCCACGCCCCTTCTGTCCGTCCCTGCAAACAGCACCCCAGGGCTGCTCTCCCTGAGTCCAGTGGGCTCGTCTGCCCTGCAGGGACACACGTGGGCCTAAAAAGCCAGACACTGAAAAGCCTTGGAAGACAATGACCCAGCCTTGGCAGGAAGAGACATAAGCAAGAGAAGTTTGGGGTTGATTACAAAACAGCTTGTGCCAAAAGTGGTAGATTCTCAGGAGAAAAACCTTATCTAGGAAATTCCAGGGCAAGGAAGAATAAAGAAAAATGAAATGGCAGAGAGAAGTAACAAGACCAAATTAAGAAATGGAAGATCTAGATAAATTGTTAGGAGGCATGTATGGTCCGTGATGGATGCTTTGTCCTTGAGACATTTAAAATAAAATCAGGAGAGGCCTTCACTGACCAGTCTAAGTAACTTGATTAAGTCTTTTCCACCTTTGCCTCCTGGGTTTGGTTGCTAGGTATTTAGCCACTGCTGTCTCAGTTATGAGCATTCTGGGGTCGGGCTGCCTTCTAGATGGGGAGCAAGGAACAGGGTGCCCTCTCTTCCTTGGACCAGCTTTCCATTCTTTCTCTTTTCTTTCTCTCTTTCTTTCTGACTTTCTTTCATCCCATCCTTCCTTTCCCTTCCTTCCTTCCCTCCTTCCCTCTCTCCCTCCCTTCCTCCCTTTCTTCCTGTCTTCCTGCAAATAAGGGGAAAAAAAACTTGAGGAGACCGCTGGTGCAGTCCAGTAATAACCATGGCAGGTAATTTTTGCACATCCAGAGTGAGTCATTTTCTTATAAATGAGATCAGGGGCTGTAGTGCTCCCAGAAGAAAAAACACTTATATTGACGTGTTTATGTATTGGAATGATAATATTTGTCCATGTGAAAAGATGTGTGATTCCTTTCTGCCACACCATATGGCTTATTACTATTCATAATCCAAATAGTAGCAGCTGCCGCAGAATGCGAGAATGAGTTTTCCTGAAGTAAAAATGGGCTAACTCTTGGATGCCACATGTACTTTCCACAGTATCACCAGCAATTCACCAGAAACCTACATATGGGTCCCTTCCATTAATCGATTCCTTTCTTTATTCATATCTCAGAAGTTCATTTTTCTATCCACTTCCATTCTGTCCCTCTCACCCAACCTACCCCCATGCATCCTGGGCCCCCAAGGGGCCATTCCGTCTTGGGAACATGGACACGTATTATTTAGAACTGTTGGCAACTGAAGGTTTCAGTTTGGGTCTTGTTGACCACTGACAACTGCCAGAGAAAATGGCAGTGAATTTTCACCCTGGTTCCCCATGTGACTTCCTACACCGCTGAACCACATTATATATTTGTAGTTAATCAGACACATGAAGGCACTGAAGCAGTTAATGACTCCCCGTCAGGCCGACTTGGCCCAACTCTGAGGTAATGGAAAATGTAGGGCAGCACTTTCTGCAGACCACTGGAATGTGGTTTGCAGAAACCCTTGAGGTTTAAGAAGGAAGCCATTTGTGGCCTAGGTGCTGGATGCCACTGTAGAAACCAACACAATCACCAGCACAAAATAACCCAGTTTCACAGAGGAGAGGTATCTGTGGGACTTATTGTATCATTACATGGTCATTCTGAGTCCCCCTGAAAGCTGGAGGTTTTAGAAAATCAAAACACTCTTTATGCTGATTCTACACATCACAGTGGTAAATATCCAGACCATTTAACCAAAAGAAAAAAAAAAAGTCCTGACCAAATATCCCAAAACTTGATCCTAAAATGAAAGTATATGGATAATTGCTTTAATTTTCCACTTCAGTTGGTTAAGTTATAATAATACCTTGCACTTGCGTGATGTAGCATAGTTTTCAGGGTGTTTTCATGTATATTAATAGTAATTGAGACTTTTTTCCAAGAAGACTGTCAGGTGACCTGAATCGATGGACATTCGTGAGATTGGTATATTATCTCTGTCAGCTACGTTTTGTTCTGTTCCTCCCACAGCGGGTAGCACTAATTTCCAACTTGTATCGGCCATCTTCCTGCAGCCATTTGTCTTTTTCAGGTGTGTATTGGTCAGTTCTCTAAGTACCTGCTGCTTTTTTTCCAAGTTATAATAGGGTGATTTATCAATGTCATTCTTCTCACTTGGCAACGAGAGAGAAACTACAAGATATTATAGAATCGGTCTGCATACCTGGCCTTTAACCACAGTTCTTCAACTTGAAATGGCATTTATACCCCTTCATCACAGACCTTGTCAAGAGGTCCTGGAGTCAGCCTTCACTTAGCCAGTCTTTGCCTTCAGGGTGCATTAGGTAACTGTTTCATAAACTTCTCTTTTCCAAAAGGAATATCTGACAACATTCCCAAGTCACATTTTGTGTTTAGGAGTTGCTGCCTGTGTGTGTATGTATATATCTGCTTCTCATTTGTGTTTCTTATAATCATAAGAAGTCTGACTCAGGCCAAGTAGGTGATTGTCCCTAAATGCCATGATGTGATTTCAGGGCTAAATAGTTCGAATAAGTCTTCCTAATTGATGATGACTGAAATCCCATGATTTGACCATCCTGCCTTTCCTCTGTCCCCAGCAAAACTCCCCCCGAAGTATCCTGCCTTTCCTCTGTCCCCAGCAAAACTTCCCCCGAAGGCTCAGCTCTGTCCGCTCCCAGAACCCATCCTGACCTGCAGGTAGTGATCACTTGAACTGGGATTAGTCCTGCTGTCCTAAGCCTGGTGTCTGGTGGGCCTGGGCTGAGCCCTGGGCACCCTGTCTGCTGACGTGAACCTTAGCTTACACCATGCTTAGCTGGCGAGCATGCACGGGGCGCTGCTGTTGCTTTCTGATTTATACTTATGCTCTCCTGCTGAATTCCGAGTCCCCCACCCCTGCCCACTGATTATGCTGCTGAGCAAATGCTACCCTTCTGTGTCCCGTTGCCTCAAGGTTCCTCCCATGTGTACCTAAAAACGGGGTGGTGGTAGGATTTTCATGGGCCCCAGGCACTTTTGGCTTTGTGGGCCACTTCCTCCATTAAAAAATATTGAAAGTTATGTTTTACAATTGTGTTGGTATAAAGACAAATATGTTCATATCATATATTCAAATATATTCATACTATATATATATATTATTCATTAAGACATTTCTTTGACTTGAAAGTGTATTTTTTCTTCGGACTTTAGTTTCCTTAAAAGAAATTAACACGTTGGCATGGATCGCTAAAAGTATTGTGGGTTCTGGGCATTGTGCCTGGTGCCCCTGATGGTTAAGGTGGCCCTACTGAGAAACAGACCAGACCCTTTACCTTGGATCAGTGTTTCAAAGTTCCATCCTTTGCAAACCACATTTAGGAATTTTACCATATTGCTCTTCTCCCATACTAGTTTTCATCTAATATTTTTCCTTAAATTTACCCCCTTTGAAATTTTAATAACTGTTTTTTTGAAAAGAAGGTTTATGTCAGTAGCATAAAGCCAGTTAACTTGCTGTTAGGAACTATATGTTTATCCTCCCCCATCAGAAATTCAACTGTTGAAAAACCCTAATCCTCAGTGTGAGGGTTTTGGAGGTGGGGTCTTTGGGAGGTAATTAGGTCATGAGGATAGAGTCCTCAAGGTGGGATTAGTGCCCTTATGAGAAAAGACAGGAGAGAGCTTGCTTCTCTTTCTGCCCTCCACCAAGTAAGGACACAGTGAAAAGGTAGCTGACTGCAAAGCAGGAAGTGGACCCTCACCAAGAACTGCCTCTGGCAGCACCTTGATCTTGGACTTCCCAGCCTCGAAAAATGAAAAATAGATGTTTGTTCTTTAAGCCACCTGTCTATGGTAATTTGGTGTAGCGGCCTAAGCAGACTAAGACACTTGCCAAAAATAGAAAATAATCATTAATAATTATTAACATAAATGTTATGTAATTTTTAAAATTTATGTTCATGTTCTATCTAACCCAGTGTTTTGAGTTCCTCAGCATCTCTTATCCTCTATTAGTCCTTGTAGAGTTAATGATCAGATCAATCCTAGCTCAAAGGTGCCCACGCTGTTCAGAGTTTTCCTTTATTCACTGTCTGCCCACCAACACCCAGCCACTGCCCACGTTCTTGCTGCAAAACAAAGGGACCAGACAGACCTCCCCAACTCAGTTTAAGCATTGACAGAGCATCCCTGCCCATTAGACTGGATTTTCCTGGGAAACATCATTGGGTGTCACAATTCTGACTTACCATTTCCCACTAGAACAGACTGTCTAAGAGAACTTTCCATGATGGTGGAAATGTCCTATGTCTGCACTCACCAATTCAGTACCCACTAGACAGATGTAGCTATTGAGCATCTGAAACATGGCTAGTGAGACTGAGGAACAAAATTGTTACTTTTAATTTTAACTAATTTAAATTTAAACTCTTTAGCTACATGTGGCTAGTGGCTACCATATTGCACGGGGCAGCAACGGAGTGTTTGATTTTGGCTATGACCATCCTTCTTGGATTCTCCGTCTCCATCCCAGAACCGATCAGTTCTAAAATTCTTTCCCTTTCCATGAGGCCTGTCATGTCACACGGCCAAGTTTATTAGTGAAATGGATGACACTTGCTATGCTGCTATTAGATGTTCACACCATAGTGTGAAAGAAGGCTCTGGGGGGAGGTATGGCAGAAGGAAGCAGGAACAGAACACAGGACTCTGTGTGCTGCTGGGAGCTCTATGGGTGTGTGGTGAGCGGGGACAGAATGGAGAGAACGAGGTATCAAATGTTAATTCCCCCTGCTTTTCAGTTTTGCAAAGCTAACAATACCCTAGATCTAAACTGTATTAATATCATTTTATTTTCTCCTCTTTGTCCCTTTTAAAACAATTAAAACAGTTGGAGTCAAAGGTTCAGGTTCAGAATAAACAGTCTGCTTAACAGTTTGTCATTGGGACTTCCCTGGCAGTCCAGTAGTTAGGAATCCTCACTTCCACTGCAGGGGGCCTGGGTTCGATCCCTGGTTGGGGAACTAAAATCCTGCAAGCCTCGCGGCGCAGCCAAAAAACAAACGAACAAACAAAAACAGTTTGTCATTAACCTGCTAAACCTAGAAACTCCAGCTTGAGCTGGCTTCAAGCCCCAGGCTTTAGTGGTCACATTGTTGGACCAACTGCACTTATTTAGCGGATATAATTCTATTTCCATTGTGGAGAAGGTGCACATAATAGCAGCTTTTGCCCCAAAGCAAAAATCCTTTGGGAAATCTGCCTGCACTAATGCATGTATCGATATACATGCATATTTCCCATTAATACTAATAGAACCTAATGAGACTGTATAAATCACCTGAATTTTGATGCAGTGTGAATCTGATGTTGGATGCTTCAAGATGAACTCGGAAAGTCCATTTATCTGAGAGCTATTTCTTAATACGCCTTCATCTTGTAGCCAAATTCCTCTCCTGTGACTGAAATATTAATCAAAGGCTGTTTCTGCATCTCCCATCATGTACACCTGCCTCTCATTATCGGAAGAGATGAAGTAGACTCATCTGTGTGACCGTGTGCCTCTATCTAGGCATAGTTTAAGGTTCTAGTGACAGAAATAAAAAGGGAATGGACAGAAAAGAGAAATTAAGAGAGATTTTCCTTTTCGTGGGGAGCAGTGTGCAGGGCCAGGCTAAATTAAGCGTACACATGGTCTGGAATCCTGGAAGCAGTGCCAGATCACATAGGCTGAGCGTGAGGAGTTTATACATCTTTATTCCCCACATGGTCCTCACCCGTTGTCAGCTATATCGAGCATCTTACCTCCAAACCTCCAGAGCAACATGTTTTATCTACACTGTCAGTGTTTTCTGGGGGAGAAATGCATTGTATTACCTATCAGAGCGGTGGAAGTGCTTTCCAACCAGTGTGCCTCCCTCGTTCTTCAAAAATGGGCCCTTCCAGTCTCTAACTTCAGCTCCCTTTTCTCTCTGATCTTTCTCCTCTATTACCTGGATTCTCGTCACAGTGCTTGCTCATGGAGACTGCCTTTTGTTTTACTCTATTATAGGCAAAAAAGGAAAAAGTGTACGGTAGTCCCTTCTTATTCACGGGAGGTACGTTCTAAGACCCCTAGTTGATGCCTTGAAATCACAGATAGTACCAAACCCTATACAGTTGACCCTCCTTAGCCTCAGATTCCACATCCGTGGATTTCACCAACCACAAGTTTAAAATATTTGGAAAAAAAATTCCAGGGCGTTTCAAAAGGCAAAACTTGAATTTGCATCCCACCAGAGGGTTTTACAGAATATTTAGGTTGTATTCACAACTATTTACATAGCATTTACATTGTATTAGGTATTATAAGTAATCTAGAGATGATTTAAAGTATAGGGAGAATGTGCATAGGTTATATGCAAATGCTACAGCATTCTGTATAAGAGATGAACATTCACGGATTTTGGTATCCACCAGGGTCCTGGAAGCAGTCCCTCACAGATATCAAGGGACAACCTTATATACCATGTTTTTTCCCTATACATACATACCTATGACGACGTTTAACTTATAAATTGGGCACAGTAAGAGATTAACAACAACAATAATAAAATACAACAATTATAACAACATACTGTAATAAAAGTTACATAAATGTGGTTTCTCTCTCAAATTATCTTATACAAATTTAATGCCTTTTCCATCTTAACTAAGCACTTACCACACACTGTGGCTGTAACTTTGGCAGATTGCAACAGCAAAACTAGCACAAATTTCTTTTTTCTTCTTCACAATTTCACAAATAGAAGATTTGTTCTTACCGTAGATCTTAGCGTTATCTTATGATTTCCTTCCTTTCTTATTAAATCAAGAACTTTCACCCTTTCACTTAAAGGAAGCATTTTATGGTTACTCTATGGCATATCCAAATTGCCAGCATCACTACTCTTGCACTTTGGGGCCATCGAGTAAAGTAAGGGTTAATCAAACACAAGCACCCCAATGCCACAACAGTTGATTTGATAACCGAGCCGGCTGCTAAGTGACTGAAGGTGAGATATGCTGGACAAAGTGTTGCTTCCCATCCAGGGCAGGACGGAGCTGGAAGCCTCGAGATTTCATCACTTTATTCACAACAGCACACAATTTAAAATTTACGAATTGTTTATTTCTGGAATTTTCCATTTCATATTTTCAGACTGCAGTTGATCACAGGTAACTGAAACCTCAGAAAGTGTAACCTTGGGTAAGGGGGGGAACTACTGTACTATAAGAAAAAAGAAACACACACGCACACTGCATTTTTTTCCCCAAAGTTTCTTTCAGACATAGCAAAAATAAGGACCAGACAGAAAGAAAAATGTAGATTGTAAGTAAAAATGTTGTTTACTGCTGGACTACATAATCTTGGAATTATGGAAAATGAGCACTGGAAAGGACCTTTGGCAGTCTCTCACAATAAGGTTACATCCAGCAGCTGCAGCTTTTCACAGCTGGCAAAGCCCTGGTGTTTCCACGGGTGTCTCGCATAGGCATGGCAAATACTGTTAGTGCCCCCTTTACAGATAAGGAACTGAGGCTAATTAAAAATGCTGCAAAAACAGCATCATTGATTTCTGTATTGTTAAATTGGAATCATTTAGTTTCTTCTCTAGTCCAAGAAAACAGAAGAACAACTATATGCAAAGCTGCTTGAATAAGCTTTTAAATCCAAGGTATCTTAATTTCCAAAACCAGTGAAAGCCCTAAATGAATCTTGGGGTCTACAAAATATTTTAGAATTAGTTTGGTCACTATAATCTGCTTGAACCCAAGAGAATGCTAGAATTAAATTAAGGTTTAATTAATAATAGTTGAGGATTAGTGAAAAAGGTATTGAGCTGTAGTAGATCTTCAAGTCTTACTCTAAATTGAGACATCTTTTAAAAATGCAACACTTTGGAGGGAGGGGAAATTGGATGAAGGTAGTCAAAAGGTACAAACTTCCAATTATAAGATGAATAAGTACTAGGCATGTAATTTAATGTACAACATGATAAGTACAATTAACATTTCTGTGTGTTATATATGAAAGTTGAGAGTAAATCCTAAGAGTTCTCATCGCAAGGCAAAAAAATTTTTCTATTTCTTTAATTTTATATCTGTGTGAGATGATATTCACTAAACTTACTGTGGTCATCATTTCATGATATGTAAATCAAATCATTATGCTGTGCACCTTAAACTTACACAGTGCTGTATGTCAATTATAGCTCAATAAACCTGGAAGAAAAAGAAAGCATACACTGGTTAGGATTATATTAATACGAATGATAAACATCAGTTATGAACACAGATCTCTGTTTCTGTAGCTATAAGATGGAAACAATAATGTTACCTACCAAATAAGTTGTAATAAGAATTAAATGAGACAGTTGAGTAGAAGAAAGACTTTTCATTCTAGTTATTAGGATGTAATACTCTGTCTATAAAATTAAAAGTTCCATTTAAAAAGAAAACATTATTATTGAGTGGAAGAGCTTGTGCAGTCTACCTCTGTTATCCACATCAGAGGGAAACATGGTTATTTGGACCAGGAAGCTCTGGCTCAGGCATCCTCACCCTAGCTTCCTCTTCTCAAACTGTGGATAGCAGGAACTAAAGGTGTGCTACCAACTGCAAAAACAATTGCATTCATTTATTCACTAGTTTATTACAAGCTTGCTTGCTATGGGCCAGAACCTACGCTAGAAATAAATAAAAGGAGAAGATCTGTTCCTGCCCTTCAGGGGTCTCCCGGACTAGTAAGGGAAAGTCTAGGGAAGGGCACTGAAGGAAGGGACTGGATAATTATTGGGGCATTTATATAGGTTAGCTGACATACTCCTAATTACCGCCCTAGTCAAGTGGGTAATGTTATCCCCATTTTATAGCTGAGGCCCAGAGAATTTAGAGTAACTTACCCGAGGTCACACAGCATGTGAAAGAAGGAGAAATCAAACCCCCATATGTCTGATCGTCCCCTTTGCACCACCAATACTAAACCGTGTGATCCCACGGCCACGTAGTATCATGAGGGTAGCCTTCGGCAGCTGCTACCTGCCACTGACTGTCACTGAGCCCCAAGAAGTGTCACCCTCGGCTGTTCTGTTGATGTTGGAGCCCATCTTCTTTCTCTTGGGACACTCTGGAATGGGGGAGAGAGGCTCAGAGCGCCGTCCGGGAGGATTTGCCACGTCATTCCTCTCCAGCAGCTCTCAGGCATACCTGAATGAAACCGAGGAATGTCTCATCTGTCTCCAGGAGAAGGAGTGTTCTTCTCACCAGCATACCTGCCAGCGTCACGGGGAGTAACTGTGAGAGTTTCCGAGAATATATTCAACAGGAGGCAGACAGCCCTTGGAACAGGGGACCTGTGGGAGAGAGATTGCCTCGGGAACTGGGAGAGGTTGAGACAAAGCCAAGAGAAGAGAGGAGTCTTCTTCACTCAGAGCCATAGTAGGAGAGGGAGCCACGGGTCAAGCGGAACACGGTTCAAATGAGCATTATGGTAAGAGAAATACACTGGTACCAGCTTCAGCCACAGGCCCAGCGCCAATGCACAGAGGATAGAAGTATGAGGATAAGCCAAGGTTGGTGACTCAGCAATGACAAGAATTAGGGCCTTGGGAGCTGAAGAAAGTAGGATTCTTCGAGACAGGCTGACAGTTGCTTCTTCTCAATCCCCAAATCCAAAATGCTCTGAAAACTGACATTTTGGGGTGGCAAAACCTGTCCTGAATTGACATAAGGCTGTCTGTAATCTTGGTTCATCCCTCTTAATGTGAATGTTCATAGTTTTGCTGTAGAAATATCCATTTGTTTTATTATGGGTTATGCTGGTGGTATTAACGAATGTAGAGGATAGGAATATATTACATTTCGGAATTCCAAAGCCTGAATTCCAAAACACATCTGTTCCCAAGGGTTTCAGATAGGTGACTGTGTGTCCTGCCCTACTTCCACATTATCTCATTTAATCCTTACATAACTCTTGAGAGGAAATTATTATTTTCCCCATTTTATAGATGAAAAAAATTGGATAGGGAAGCATTTATTTGACCAAGGTCATGCAACCAATAGAAAGTAACAGATCGAGGATTGAACCCCACGCATTGAAGCCCAGCTCTGTGCGCATGCCTGCGCCATGCAATGTGCTATCGGGGACTGTAGGGTGGCCAGCAGTGGCTCCTGGGGAGGGGACTCAGAGATGCTGTCACCTTCTCCTGCTAAAACCTGTCCCTGACGCTGACACCTCCAACAATTGTCTTGGTTTTTATAAAAAAGAAGCAACTGCTGGGCTAGAACCTCCTGTCAGCATGAACTTCTAGAAAGTGCTGAGTAAGAGTGAAATAGGATCTTTTTTAACTCTCATGTCCTTCAGCTACACTAGAGGACCTGTATCTAGGACAGTAGTTTTGGGGCTTTAAGGAGTCTCAGGTTCCTTTGAGAGGCTGATGAAAGCTATGAACTTTCTCCACAGGATATTGCACATGCAACTCCACTGAGTAAATTCTTCATCTTGTTTCAGGGGAGCGTATCCACGAACCCCAGATTAAGAATCTCTGTTCCCAGCTTTTAGAGGATTAGTAAAGTTTCCATGAAAAAAATTATAGCAAAATTCAACTTTAAAGAGTGAAGATCGTTTTAATTAATATAATTCAGTGACTCAGTTAAGATGTAATTTCTGTAGAAGCCTAGAATTCTCTGGCCAAAGTGTGTGTGTGTGTGTGTGTGTGTGTGTGTGTTTGTGTGTGTGTGTTAGGGTGTTAAGAGGAAAGATTGGGTGGGGTTGAGTCCTCTGACTTCTCAAGTAAATTACCCATACAGGTATTGTTAAAGGCTTACAGTTCTGTTGCCTTCTCTGCTCATATAAACAACCAAATGGTCCTGAAAGCAGGGATTGCAATAGAGGTGACTTTCAGTTCAAGGATCTTGTAATTATCTTTGGTCTGTATGAGCTTGGAGACTTTGGTTCTCCTGGGCAGATTGCTTTCCACCATCTGCAATACTAAAACTTGGAAACCACTGTCAACGCCCAACTATAAAGAATCTCCAGCTGACATCGTAACTTTATAGTTTATTTTCCCTCTTGCTGTTTTGATTTACTAGGATTCTAAGCCCAAAACTAAATGTTTCCTAGTCATTTATATCTCTGGTTTGATAGTGATGATAACCTATAGTCCCAAGAGTATAAAACTGGGAATGATGAATAGAAGAAGGGTGTTTGTTCATCACTAGCTGGTGCAGAAGACGACTCCTCAGAAATTCAGGAACTGGATGATGGCAGATTTTGTTTTTTACATCATTACCTTTATGACAGTTCTGTCACTCCACACCGAGTGCAATATTTTCAAGCTGGTTTTTCTCTAACGAGAGTATCCGTGGCTCATGACACTGGGCTGAGCTGTGTTTCTGATTTGTGCGTTTGTAATTGGTAGAAACTGGCGGTGCGTGCATTTTGATGTGAAGTTAAAAAAAAGACATGTTCAGATGAGGAAAACACTTGTATGTTCCTCATTTCCCACATGTTAATAGATAAGATTAAATGATAAATGCAGATTAGCAAAAATGGTTACATTCTTAGACCCTGGAGTTAATCCAACCCGGGTTTGGGTTTCGAATCCATCACTTATCAGCTAAATGACTGTCGACAGTTATTTCTCTCTATGCCTCATTTTCTGTAAAAATGGTATTAAAAGTGGTATTTCCCTCTAGAGATGTTTTAGGGATTAATTGAGATAATGCATGTAAAGTACTTAGCACACTGTCTTTTTCAACACATGTCAGCTAATGCTATCGCACAGGATAATAATGATTTCCCAACTCTGTTCTCCTACAAGAACTCTCTCTGGCATTATTTGGACTTAAATACAACTGGGTCCCCAGATGTGCCAAGATGTATATTTATTTGGTCTTTCTCCCAGCTCTGAGTTATCAGAGACTTAGTGCTTGGATGAGAGGAGGGAGACGAATTTCGTATTACCAGAGTGCTTTGCGTGAGAGGGAGATTGCAAGCCTCCGTGACAAATAGTTTTTTGTGTGCTGTATGGCAGCCTGGCAGGGACTCAATGTGTTTCTGCTGAACTGAGCTGAATGGGCAAGACCGAGAGAATGCCTGGACCCATCCCACCTGCCCGCACCCTGGCGCCTTGTCCGTTCCAGCTGTGGCCCTTGGTCAGCACAGGTGAATGGACTCAGATGTGTTCCAAACCAAAACATTCTAGGGAGGCAGGTGGACCTGTCTCATTCACCCTGGGTCCCCAGGAGCCCGGAGGTGCCAGGTTCATCTGAAGTCAGTGTGGGGATCACCTGTCACCTGTCTCTGCAGAGGTAGAGGGCAGAGCCTGCAGGGTTCTGCCAGCCCTTGCACAGGGTCTCTGTGAGAAAAGCTGCTGGCCTTGCTTTATTATTCTGTCAGCCTTGAATAGCTTTGAGCCTAAAACCACCTGTCTCATTCCAACCGAAATCCAGTAAGTGTTTGAAAGAAAATAATCCCATTTGGAAATCGGTGGGAAACTCAGTCGATACCTTTCCTGGTTCTGCTAAATTGTGCAGAACTTAGCTTCTTGGGAGATCAATAAAATTTCCAAATGTGTATCAAACAAAAGCAGAGGTTCTAAAAAAGGGAACGTGTACAAGACTAAGTGGCTCAACTTAATGGAAAATAGGTCCTCCACAACATACTTGGCAAAACTAATGCTGTGTGTTTCTTGGGATTTGGAAGTGCGCCCTGGAGAGGAGAGAGGCTGTCTTTAGGACATTTAGAGAGACTCTGCCGGGCTGCCTTTCCTTTTGGCCGGTAACAAGGAAACTTGGAATAGGTTAAAACATTTAAAAATGAGATTCTCAGTAATAAACAGCTGTGTACGAGGTATCATGGAAAGCGACATTTTATGACTATCTTATTACTGATGATGAATTATGGCATAGTTTTACTGTATCCCCAGATGTAAGGTTCAAATGTAAAATCAGTCAGAATCAACTCACAGAGCATGCCTGTACTTTTCCACAGCACTAAAATTTATTTATGGTATGTAGATAGTGAGCAGAATTAGCCAAAAAATACCTAATTCAGAAAAAACAAAACCTACCTTTTTCCTGGCAGAACCATAACCAGCGTTATCTTCTAATATGTGACCGTGGGCAGTAATTTTCCGGAATACGGATGACATGAAAGGATTTTGCAGTATTCCTTTCTCTCATCTACTTTTACCACTTTTTAGCCTTTTTTTTTTTTTCCTACTACTTTTATTTTCTAAAGAAAAGTGCCCAGATTTCTTGTTTACTTGGCCTTCTGGACTTCCTCGTGCTTGTGCAAATTAGGTTTTTAATACTTACTCATTTTAGAAACTTTTTATTATGAGAAGACTTGTGGCCAGAGGAAAAGAAAACATGAAGTATATTGAATTACCTACAGTGGCCATTGATATTGTTATCGTAATACCATGAACAAAAACATAAAACAATGGGCTGGAGTCAGGGCACGTGGGCTCCAACTCATGGGTCTCCAGGAGCCCCATTGGCATCCTGGGGACATTTATATGAGATGACCGCTCAGGTCCGTCCAGCTCTGAAGGATCCATGCCCAGCGGCATGCAGGGAAAGAGCCTGGGGGGCCAGCCTCTCTCAGCAGCATAAGTCCTCCCTGACCTCATTTGACCCTCTGATTTCCCTCATCTCTATCACAAAGCTAGTAATAGCATCCCCCAGAACGTAGCAAGGGAGTTAGGTTAGGGAGTTAAATAAAATCCTGTGCTGTGACTTGCTTACTCCTGGCGCCTGAAATACAGTATGCACTGCTTGTTATGTACCACCCAGCCCCACTGAGCAACAAACAGTGACCCAGAGAGACCCTGGAGCCAGACTGCTATGCCCCTTACTGGCTGTGCCACCTTGGGCAAGTTACTTAACCACTCTGTGCCTCAGCTTTTTTATCCACAACCAGTGATAATAATATTAATAGCAACCTACCCCGTAGGATTCTTGTAAGGATTTTTAAAATCTAGACAGAAATAATACCACTCTTTTGGGATGTACTGAGTGTTTACTCCATGTTAGTCATTGAACCAAAATGGTTTACACACTTTATCGCTTGTCAGCCTACGAGGTGCTGGTCCATTCTTACCGCCATTTTACAGACAAGAAACTTGCAAGCGTTGTCTGTGATCACACAGCCAGCATGCAGTGAAGGCAGGGTTCAAACGCAGGTCGCCCTACTCTAAAGCGTGTGCTTCCCAGCCCTACAGTCTGTGCTGGGCCTGTGTCTCCCCCCCCGAAAATAGCGTGGTCAGGTTCAACATGCTGACAGGCTTCCAGAGTAGGTCCAAGCAATAACAACCCCGTGGAAATCAGTCCAAAATCAAGCCGACTAGCGCACCAGCATCTTCATTTGCAAACCAGATCTGGGGCTGAGTACGGCGGTGGCACCATCAAGAGAGCACTGCATACTCTGCTTAAAAGTCAAGCACTTTTGAAAACCTCTGCTTGAAATTGTGTGCCACTGATTGAAATGAAACACAAACTCAGATGCCAAGCAACGGTGGGAAGAGGACAAGAAGAGAACTAGTGACAAACAACTCGTTAGCGCATCCCCACCGATGGTCACAATAAGAACCCACACGAAAAAAATAACATCACAAGGAAAATTATGGAGGTCTTGGCCACAAGTTATTTTCTGTTCCAATATGTAAAATAGAAAACTGTTATTTTTCTATCAAATGGCACAAATTTCTATAGTGGGAAAGACCTTTAATTTGTTGGTTCTGTCACAACACTGCAGCCCTGATGCGTCTGACTTTTGCAGCCAAAGCTCCCTGGCCTTTGTCCTCGCCTTTTCGGTGTAGCAGGAGGAGGGCTGGGGCTGGCACCCTGGAGGGACAGCTCCCCCCCGCCCCCGCCCCCCTGCTCCTAGCATCCACATCAGGACAGAAAACCCTCATGCTACAGTACTTTGGAAGAAGTTCCGGGCCAGACTTTCTAGGTCATGTGGCTGGTACGAGGCAGGGTCAAACCCAGATCCTTTGAGTCCACATCACCCTGTCATCTCTTATTTAACCTTATCTGACCATGACCTGGGTGCCTGCCTCGGGACTAACTTGTTTATCCTTTCCTAAAAGACGCCTACATTTTTATAATCTCTGAAACACCCCCCGCCCACCCCAAAATAAATATAACTTAGAACTCATAGCTAAAATTGCATTCCCGTACTCAGCCTGGCAGTGGATAGATGTGCTGAGGTGCAGAGGGGGCTTACTCGAAAAGACCTTGAGAGAGAACCCAGGTTCATAGGAGTCCTGAGAAGTCAGGCTTGGCACTGGTTCCAGAAACAGTGATCAAAGCATACCCACACCAGGTCCTGACTTCTCAGAAAGAGGAGCCTTACGTAAGGTGTCTTGGCCAGCTCGGGCTGCTGTAACAAAAATACCGTAGACAGGGTGGCTTAAACAACAGACCGTTACTTCCCACGGTTCTGGAGGCTGGGAAATCAAGATCGAGGTGCTTTTAAATAGCTGCCTTTTCGTTGTATCCTCACATGACAAAGAGAGAGGGCTAGCTCTCTTCATTTTCTTATAAGGACACTAATCGCATCATAAGGGCTCCAGCCTTATGACTTAATTATTTCCCAAAGGCCTCACCTCCAAATACCATCACATTAGGGCTCCAAAACATGAATTAGGAGGGGGCACAAACGTTCAGTGCATAGCACTAGGAATAATGCAGCCAGCCACATTTCTTCTTGCAAAATCATCTTTGGCCCAATTTCTCCATCTCCCTTGCCCCCTGCATCTAATTGGTTGTCTCTTCTTCTTAGATGTTACATGAACTCCTTTCTCTCTGCTTTCAGTTCTCATTCCTTCATACCCTGAACTCTGCAGTCAAGTCACTCTGGTCATCTCTCTCTCTCCCATTTCCTCAGCCCCCCTGCACACAAATGTCTGATGATGTCTTCCTCTACTTAAGAGTTCAGAACCCTCCCTTGCCCATGGGATCAAAGTTCTTTACCCACAAATTCTTATCCCTCTAGGATCTAATCTCTACTCGGCTGCGTGAGTTATCTGCTCCAAACAAACTAGTCTTTCCCCGTCCCCTTAATATGCCTCGTGGTTCTCCCTGTTTACCCCCTCAACCAGCACTACCCTCAGATCCAGGTAAGAAGGGCCTTTACTCCAGCTTCACACTCTAGGGGGCCTTGCTCTGGCCTTATTCCTCCTCGTTGGGTGACACATTGGCAGGCCCAAGGGGATGTGCTTACCCTGAACCCAAATCCTGCCCTGTAGTCCATGTGCTGAACACCTGAGACCCAGAATTCCCTGCTCCAATGGCCTGATGGCAGCTTTCATGGCCTGCGCAGTTGCGGGGGTGGGCGGGCGGGGAGGAGTGGTAAGTGGACTGAGCTTAGACTTGCAGGCCTGGGTGTTTACGTGTGTGCATATGAGGGACCTGGGGTAGGATGGGCAGGGGGCATGCCTCATCCAGGGGCCGGGGGCTGGCTCTCCCATTCCACTGCCAAGTTCCAGAGCCTAGTGATTATAAAGCGTATTTGTCAAGGTAGAGGATAGAGCATATTTTATTTAGCTTGACTTATAACTTTAAAACAGGTAGAGCACATTTTAACAGTCTGTTAGTTTGACTTAAAACTTAAAAATATTAAGACAGGAGGTATGTGGGTTCCATTTGTATTCTTGTCCCAGGATCCAGAAATGTTAGGAGCTCACCTTCCCTCTATTTCCATTTCTACCAGTTGAAATTTTACCCATCTTTTAAGTTACAGGTCCATTCTTACCTTTACCATAAAGCCTGCACTGACAACCCCCAGCTACAATGTAATTTCCCCTTAGCTTGTTTCATTCATAAACCAGTCTTAGTGACGTTCTAGGTGCCAGGCACCATGATGGAATTAAAAATACAGATGTGAAGAAACAGGTCTTTCCCTCAAAGAGCTTATAGGCTAGAAAAAGAGTCAGCACCCACCCACCATGCACGATCCATCAGCACCTTCTGTTGACATTACATCCAAATTATATTCCAAATATGACACATCCCTGCAATCTTCCCTGCTAAAACCCCAGTTTAAGGCACCATGACTTTGAATCCAGACTATGCCTCTGCTCTTGGCCTGCTTATGGTCTATTCCCCACCAGCTGCCATAAGACCTTTCTGCCCTGCTTAAAACCCTCCAGTGGCTTTCCACTGCAATTAAAATAAAATCTAAACCCGTAACCTGAACCCCATTGACTCTCCAGCCCATCTCCTGGATCTCTCCCTCTCATCCTCTACTTCAGTGACTTCTCAAGCTTTCCCTGGCTTCTTTCTATCTCTCAAACACCTTGTTCCAATCTCAGGGGCCTGTGAACTTGCTATTCTCTCTATAGCAAATTTTTTCTTGTTGCCTCTTTTTTCTTGTTGCTTATTTCTTAGTTCGTATGTTATCTTCCCAAAGAGACCTACCCCAACTTCCCTAATGAAAGAACTTCCAAATCCCTTATTATCCCATTACTCTATTTTATTAATTTGTTCATGTGTTTACTGTTTGCCCATGTAGAATTGGATTCCATGAGAACGAGGGCTTTGTTTTGCTCATAACTGCCTTCCTGGTGCATATAGTTGGCACTCTGTAAATTTTGTTAAATGAACGAATGATTGCAATAGAATGTGATTTGTGCAGGGCGCTGCAGAAGCCATTGGAGAAACCTAATTTTACCTGGGGAGAGTTGGTTTTGACTGCGGCCTGGGTTTGGGGAGGTGGGGTTGGTGGGAAATGTGAAGACATAGACAGGGTTGACAATACATTTGATCATGCTAGAGTTTAAACTTTAATCTGAAAGCCAAGAGGAGTCATTGAAGGGTTTGAGCAGAAGCGTATGACCAAATTTGTCTCTTAGAAGTGACCTGGGGTAGAGTGGGAGGAGAAACCAGAGAAGGCAGAGATGGAGGCAGGGGTTTAAGTCAGGATAAAGCTTACTATATACGGGAGGGAAGAGGATTTCTATCAGGAAGATAAGAAGTAGACAGCTTTAGTCAGCAAATCCACACCTAAGCCTCCCTGCATGTACAGTCAGGGTGAAAAATTGGGTAAAGATGACAACTGCATGGAGGGAATGCAGGAGATGGAGCCGTCTCTGGTGGCTGCTGGGTTTCAGATTAGATGCAACCTTTCTCAGCCTGGATTCTTGGAGAGAATCAAGCTCTAATGTCCAGAGGCACCTACTGTGTGTAGTTAATGAACTTCCCTCCTAAGCATCTAGAATGGTTCTAGATATGCGCCGTTGTTGGAAGAATTGAGAAAACAGTTCCTGTGTCGTGTAAGTCAGAGGAGGACTCCCATTTTTTTTTGGCCGAGCCACACTGCACATGGGATCTTAGTTCCCTGACCAGGAATCGAACCCATGGCCCCTGTAGTGGAAGCACGGAGTCCTAACCACTAGACCGCCAGGGAATTCCCAGGAGTCCCACTGAGAGTAGGGTAGATCATGGTATCACTGGGGAATACAGAGGTAGAAACGTATTTAGAGGAAAAATACTGAGTCAGGTCTAATCATATTGAGTTTGAGATGAGGACTGAGTGGTGAGTTATGAAAAAGAGAGAGAGAGAAATCAACATATAGGAGTTAGTTGATGCCAAGGGTGTAAAGGAGGTTGCCTAGAAAAAGGATAAACCAAGGAAAGATCCAGGGCAAAGCCCTGGGAAGCCTCATTAATTAAGGCTTACCTTAAAGTTGCAGGTTAAAGAGTTGGCTAAGTCAAGAGATCCCAAAAGGAAGACCTAGAAGAAGACAGAAGTTTGCAGAGAAATAGTACAGAATGAGGCGTGGTATTGGGGAAGCCAAAGTAGTTTCAAGAAGAAAGGGATGGTTGATAGTGGCAACCATAACAAAGGTGAAATAGGAAATGTACTGAAACGTACATGTGGGTTTGGTAATATGAAGGTCACTTCATCTAATTCTGGGAAAGCGCCCCATAATTCTTCTCATTCTGAAGTCGTGCTATCATCATCACCATCATCATCATCATCACCATCATCATCATCATCACTACTGCTACTAGTAGTGGTGGTCATAGCAGTTTCAGGGGGTGGATGGGGAAGACAGGAGTGAATTACCCTAATGATGTTAGAAGTAATTTCTCAGAGTCTCAGAAGGTATGCTTACAAGACAGATTATGATGGACCTTTCACTCATCAGAGCTGCAGCAATCCATTCTATGAGCTGGCTTCTTAAAAAGGTCCAATAGATCCTACATCCAATGAAGTGTTTCTGTGTAGTTCACCATTAAAACAAGATCCATCTTTTTTTCTCCAGTGATGTGAATTTAATTTATTCTCATTTATTAAAGCTACTTCTGGGACTTGAAAATGCTTTCTAAATGTTCATTCCATTTTTACATTCGCAATCCATTTCATTCAACACGCCTTACTGCAGATTGAATTGCTTACTAAATTTGAAAGAGATCAATAAATAGCAGCAAAACTACAGGAGGTCATTTAATTTTTTTTTATTAACAGACCCAATAAATCTGAGCCTATTTTCTTCAAATAAATCAGCTGGAAATTAAAAAAAAAAACTGCTTTTGGGCAATTTATGAGGTTAAATCTAAAAATAAAATTTTACTTTCATTTGTGGCTGGTATTAACATGACAAAGCTTCAACAGAGCTTGCTTAGTACTGAATTTATGTCCCCTATCTGCACAAATATCTTTTGCATAGCTGTATACAGGTTAGCGAATAGATTTGAAAGGGAACAGAGTCAAACTAAAAATACAGTCTGTAGAGAGGAGTTCTCTGTATTTAAATGTTTTAGGGTACATGTTAAAAGTCTGATTTGTAGGCAGCGTTTTTATATGAAAATGACCTGGGTCCCCTAGAATTTACTGTGGCTACTTAATGCAGGAGGAGGGAAACTTTAACCTCTAAGGCTGGTTTTATTTGAGTTCATCTAGACATGGGGCGATACTGCTTTGGCTACACCAGGAGCATAATTTTCCCTTTGGTGAGCTACGGGGGCTGAGAACAGTGATTAATTGGCTAATCAGAATTTCAAAGGGCAGTGATAACAGTGGTGAACAGAAGGTAGTGACAGAAGTTCAAGTCCATTAAAACACTTTGCAATGACTGAGACGTTCCCCCCATCTCTCCCTGTTCAGTAGTCTCCTCTGCCCGCTGGTCTCTAAGCCTCACCCTCGCCACTAGCCTTCCTTATTTTTTTTCTGTATACATTTCCCCAGCCTCTTTCTTTACATCTTCACTACCCACAAAATGAAACTGAAAAATATGAATCTTTTCCTTTTTATTTTTTAAAATATTTTATGTTACTCTATTTTATTTTTTTTGGACGCACCGCGCAGTGTGTGGGGTCTTAGCTCCCTGACCAGGGATCGAACCCTGGCCCTCGGCAGTGAAAGTGCAGAGTCCTAACCACTGGACCGCCAGGGAATTCCCTTTTACTTTTTAAAGTTTTATTTTCCCTCTTCTTAAATTCAAAACAAGTTGAGCTTTTTGATTTTTTTTTCCCCTCCCATCCTACGATTGTTCTTATTTTTGTGGGGCACTTAGATTTTGTTTACCTCCACTGCATCAGTGGACCACAATATCAAATGAATTCCCAGGCTAAAGGGACTCTTAGGTAGCATAAGAATAGTGAATTTGTGCAGATAAATCAACGATTAGGATTTTTCCCCCCCAGACACAATCAATATCACTGTCTTTAATAGCCTAGCAACGTGAAACTATTCCATACATTTTCATCCTCGCCTACATTAAAACCTGAGAATCAGGCAAGTGACTCAAGCGATTTCTTAGGTAGGGAATGTGCCCGCACAGAGCCGGGCGTGACTTGTCTCAAGTCAAGCTCCTCAGCGGGAAAGGAAAATGGGGCCACGCCCCTTGGGAAGAGACACCGAGGGCCCTCACCTTGCTCAGCCCACAACTGGTTTACCAAGCTAATAGCCGCAGCATTATGCCTATGACTATATACATGATAATACATTATCCCACACACAGGAAGTTGGATGAATATATGAAATCATCTTGCTTCCATGTCCTTACAAATGATCATTGCAGGCACAGAGTTTTGCATTTCAGGTTTTTCTCCCTATGTTCCCTTCAGTGACATTCATTCTCTCTCTCTTCAAATCTGTTTACCTAGCGACTCCTGGGAATGGAAACTTTTCTTGTGATTAGATCACAGGGCTGGGGACTTCTATAAAATTTTCAACTTGGTCTCATTTTCACTTAACGGACCCTTTGTTCCTCCTTTCCTTATCTATATAGTGAGGAAATAACACTTTGCATGGAAACTGATTCTCAGATGAGAGGTAACTGAATGTTATCGTTTTCATCATCATCCTCAAACAGTGGACATATTCTAGGTGTGGCCAAAGCAAGAAGGGGATGATCCTGAGAACTTCCTAAAAAGACCCGAGACTTGAAAATGTTTCTGGAGAGGCAGCTGTAGCGCAGTGATTGAAAGCACAGGCTGAGAGAGCCGGCTGGACTGGATTTGAATGCTGGTTTTGCTACTGACTAGCTGCCACAGTTTCCCCAAGTGTGAAATGAAAGCATAATAGTGACTCCCTTAGCACTGAAAGTAGGATTATACAAGTTAATATTGATAACGTTCTTGGAACAGGGCCTTCAGTCTCAAAATGCTGTGCAAACAAAAAATTTAGCATTTCTGATTATGCTAGAAAGAAAGGCCCCTCTTGTCTGGAAAGATGCCGTTCTCGTCCTTGTCTCTCATGAGCAAGAATTGAGTTCAAACACAGGGGGTTCCGCTGATGAGAGAAAGAAGTGACCGTATGATGGAGACCATAAGAATCCATCAACTACTGGTCTTTAAACGATTTTGCTTCTCTACCTCCTAAAGAAAATGTTTGTTCATGTAACTCACACAGTTTAAATTTGATATTGAAAATTGTATTATAACTTTAAGTAAGTTTATTTTTGTTATTAGGAGGTAGAAAATATGAAATGAGATGAGGATCGACTGTAATTGCAAAAAATATCTCATGATTTGATTTTTAAAAAATAGACTTTACCTACCTTATATAATAAAGCATGACAAATCTAAAAGAAATTGCATAAAGTGTTGATGTGTGGATTTATCAGATATATCACCGAAATTTTTGGTAGACTCACAAAAAACACTCTAGTTGCATTTAAAATGATCAACTTCAGTAACCTATACTGCTTTGGCTGTCTGGAATTGAGATCATCATCCATTCCTACATGATCTGAAATATCACTTTACCAGCACCAATGTTTTACAGAATTGTGTATAGATGGGGAAAGATAATAAGCCGGATGTGTTTAAGTTGTCTTGATAAATCAGTAAAAGAGGCTTTCTCGGGCTTCCCTGGTGGCGCAGTGGTTGAGAATCTGCCTGCCAATGCAGGGGACACGGGTTCGAACCCTGGTCTGGGAAGATCCCACATGCCACGGAGCAACTAGGCCCGTGAGCCACAACTACTGAGCCTGCGCGTCTGGAGCCTGTGCTCCGCAACAAGAGAGGCCGCGATAATGAGAGGCCCCGCGCACCGTGATGAAGAGTGGCCCCCACTTGCCACAACTAGAGAAAGCCCTCGCACAGAAATGAAGACCCAACACAGCCATAAATAAATAAAATAAATAAAATAGTGTTTAAAAAAAAAAAGACCTTCATTTAAAAAAAAAAAAAAAAAAAAGAGGCTTTCTCAAACCGTTATTTCTATTTATACTTTTGTTTAGCTGTCCAAAAATGTTTGCACCCCTGAGCAGTGCACTATAGTAAGAGTTGGCACAGGTGATGGGTATGCTTTTCTTCTTTCTAAACTGATAGGAACGATTTTACTAAAATCTTTTCTAAACAACAATGAACGAAGCTCCCTCTCAAGTAAGTCGTCTTCAGAAAAAAAAAAAAAAAAAAAATATATATATATATATATATATATGGAAGTTGAGGATACTGAAACTAATTCCTTTTAAAAAGCTGGACATGTGTATAGATGACCCATAGTTCCCCCACAACTTCCCTCTTTCTACCAAACGGATGGAAGGAAGAGGGATGCTTTTTATCTTCCCACGGGCCACTGAAGGTTGGTGATTAAGGGAAGCAAGCAGGAAGAAACATGTATTATGGTTGCTTGTTGCAGGTTTGTAAGATAGAAAGAATACACTGGAAGATGATTCCAGCAGGAGGTGTCACTGGTTCTTGGTGGAAGGAAGACCTGTGATTGTTTTAAGCACGAGAGGCTATTTTCATCACTATACCGTCTACTCCCTCTACCCCCCATGCCTCAGATGCTAGTTATAACTGTATTCCAAACTGCAATATACCAAAGGTTATGGATAGAGTTACACTTACATAAGTAACTTTATAAAGACTATATATTGAGGTTTTTTATAAATATAATTCCTTACCATTTGTCCTTTGAAATAAAGGTTGAATTGCTAAATAACAACCCAGTAAGGTTGTTACTGCCTTTCTTGTCTTTCTCCAAAAAAAACCCAAAACAAAACAAACAAATCTTTATAAATATTCAGAAGCTTTGACTACATCAAAGTGACCAGTAGAAAATTGCAAATGAGAAACAGAAAATATTTGCAAGACAATTGGCATTTCATTTTTAGAGAAAGCTGTTTTCTGACAGCAGTAGTTTAGCATTTTTGCTTTCATTTTATTTAAAAGGAGAAACTGTAGTTCAGAAGAAAAGACAGTATGAAAAGGAACCCAGTTTACCCTCTCATCACCATACATAATATATGCTTGTGGGAGAGCTCTCTGGGGGAACAAACAGGCAATTGATTGCAATGACTATTTTCTATTTATTCCAGTGATAAAATGAAAGACTGGACTCAACATCAGATTTTTTTTCTTAAGGAACTTAAAGAAAAATTGGTTTATTTGATGTCTTATTATGTCTTCAGCAGTTAACAAATCTGTAAGCATCTATTTTATTTTACTGTAATACCACTACATATTGAATTGATTTTTTAATTGTAGTAAATTCAGATGTTTATTTTCAACCCTGAAATTTTCTCATTCTACCGTTGCTTTTGCCTGAGGTAAAAATAAATGTTACAGTCATAAATGGAGAGGGGAGATAATTTATGACTACACATACGTTTAATCAGTCAGCCAGACTGCTCACTATGTATGTGCATCTGTATCTACTTTTATCTGTTAAAATGCTTTAGGCTGCTGGAAACAGAAAAGGCATTATCTCACATAACTAGAGGACTCAAAGTGGGGTGACTCCAGGGTTGGACAGTTCCATGGCTTAACTCTGTCATCAAGAAGATCACTTCTTGGGAATTCCCTGGTGGTCCAGTGGTTAAGACTCGGTGCATTCACTGCCGTGGGCCCAGGTTCGATCCCTCGTCAGGGAAGTAAGATCCCACAAGCTGTGAGGTGTGGCCAAAAAATAAATAAATAAATTTTTTAAAAAAAGATCCCTTCTTTCCTTCCTTCTTCTGTGCCTTCTTAGGCATGTAGGTTTTGTACCCGAGCTGGCTTCTTTGGAGTTGCAAGATGATTGTCACAGGTACAGGCGTCTCATCCAGAGCGTCACCAGATTTCCAGGGGTAGAGAAGACCACCTCTTCTTCCTGTGTCTTCCTTTTTCTTACGAGCCAGGAAATCCTTCTCAGAAGCCTCACATCAGACCTCTAGTTTCATTAGCAAAGATTGAGTCATACGCTTCTGCCTAAAACAATCACAATCAGAGAGAATAGGATTATTCTGATTGGTATAGAGAATTCAGATTAGCCTCTAAATTCCACGGGAACAGTGTAAACTCAACAGAATTTTGGATTATTCAGTATGGAGGTTTCGGGTGGGCAGTGATCTGACGTGTCAGCTGGCTGTTGAGAAATAGCCATACTGAACATATATTGGCATAAGTATAGATCTATGAAGTGTGAATTATTAATTCAGAAATGTTCATTGGGGTCGTAGGGACTCTAGCCTTTAAAATGATCAACGTAGAATTCAGACATCATGTTGTTTTATTTTCTTAATACCTGTCAGAAAAGATTTTATGTACAAAGTTGTTTTTGGTCTCTCACCTCCGCTGGAATGTAAGTTCCTTGAGAGTGCAGACTGTATTTGTCTTGTTCACAGCTGTGTGTCCAACATCTGGAACAGGGTAATCAGCACATGGTAGGCACTCAAGAAATATTTTTTGAGTAAGTGATGAAAATTACAAGGAGGAGATTGTAATCCCTCTCCAGCCACGGTATGGAAATCATGATTTAGCAATTATTTTTATATTGCAAAAAATGTAAAGTCCTCCACGTTTTATACACATGTTCAGTGTGTTCATCCCCTGTAATGGGAGAATACCACAACAGGTATTGTCCACCCTTTTGTTAAGATGATTTTGTGACACGATGCAGAAAGAAGAGGTTTAATTGGGCTACACTCCAGTAGGACTGAGGAATGGAAGAACACAGCTACAAAAACACACCTGTAAGCACCACATCAACATAAAATGGCAGAGCAGTTAGCCAAGCATTGGACCAAGACTGACAGAAACAAAACAAAGAAAATACAAGTGCAAGAAAAATTAAATTTCAAGCTAGTATGGACCAGTTTGAAAACTCTAAGATGATTCATTCTTTAAACTTTAAACATAATGTGTGATGCTTTTGCAAATTATGTCATGAATAATTGAAGAAGACTGGGGAGAGGTACCTACTCTAGCAGGGTTTTTGATATGGACTATTTCAATTTATTTTAAATATTTGACATAGTTTTTCAGATATCTAACCCCTGAAGGTATTGACATTTAATAGTAGTTCTAACAGCACTGAATATTTTATTTATCTATGTTATTTATAAAACTTATTAAGCACACAAATTCTAAGAGGCAAAAGTATCAAAGATATCACCAATCCTCTTTTTAAGTTTCTTATGGTCTAGAACAGCTACTGAGACACGAGACACGTACATGAACAATTATAGTTCAAGGTAGTATGAGGTCAATCTCTCAACAGGAGTACAAACAAAATATTATAACAAATTAAATAGAAGGAGAGAGATATTCTGGCTGCAATGATCAGAGAATGGTCCATGAAAGAGATGGCACTGGATCTGAGCTTGTCAGATGGACTTAGGAAGGTGGGTGGAAAAACACTCGCAAGGAAGTTCCAGCCACTGGACTAGATGATAGTAAAGTTAGCTAGAGCCATTCACTAATCTATCTTCAGGTAGTTTTTGATGTTCCACCAGTCTTTGACCTCAGCTCTCTGCTCTTCCATGTTTTTATCAACATCTTGGAGAAAGCCTTATAAGTCTTTAATAATAAACTTGTAAGTCTTTAATAATAAGTGTGCTTATTCAGATTTGTTTGCAATGCAGAGCAGGTAGAAATAGAGACTATACTAGAAACAGATAAATGATCCAAGAAAGTCTTAACTGGCTAGAATGACTGATGTTATCTAAGAAGAGAAAATTTACCAAATAAATGTAAACCTCTTCAATTTGATTTAAAAAAAAATGTATTGCCCAAGCACAAGATGGAATTGCCCTGGCTTAACAGCAATCCACATGAAAAGAGACTTGAGCAGGATTAGTTGATTACCTGCAAGGTATTTACCCTAAAGCAAATGAAAACTACATTCATTTAGCCTAAAATGTATCCATTCCATAAACATGTTTTAATTAAACACTCTGCACAAAATATTATCCAAGGATATGGAACTATAACAATTAATAAAAATGATTCCTGTCCTTAGGAACATATAGCTTATGACAATACAATTAAAATATAGTGCTGTAAATGTAAAAATAAAATATAGGCCTCAAAAATAACAAATAATCCCAGCGAAGAAGTATTGGTCAGATCACAGCAGAGTATAATGCTAAATTTGTACACACATTTTTTTTAAAACAGCTTTATAATTCACTCATTTAAAGTGTATAATTCAATGGTTATATACATATATTTTTTCACAAAGTTGTGCAACCGTCACCATAATCAATTTTAGGACATTTTTATCAGCCCTAAAAGAGACCCTCTAACCATTAGCAGTCATTCTCTATTCCCCCCCAGCCACCAACACCATCCCCAGAGTCTTCAGCAAACACTAATCTACTTTCCATCTCTAGAGATTTCCCTATTCTGAACATTTCATAAAAATGGAATTATAGAATATGTGGTCTTCCGTGACTAGATTCTTTCATTTAGAACAATGTTTGGAAGTTCATCCATTTTATACCACATATCAATATTTCATTCTTTTACTGTTGAGTAATATCCTGTTGTATGGATATGCCATACTTATTTATCCATTTATCAGTTGATGGACATTTGGGTTGTTTTCAGCTTTTGGCTATTCTGCATAATGAGCCATGTTCAAGTTTTTGTGCCAACATATGTTTCATTTCTTTTGAATCTATACCTAGGGAGTTGAATAGTTAGGTCATGTGGTAACTCTATGTTCAACCTTTCGAGGAACTGTCAAACAGTTTTCCAAATTTGCTACACCATTTTACATTCCCACCAGCGATGTATGAGGTTTTTGGTTTTTCCACATCTTGTTATTGTTGTCTTTTTGATTATAGCGATCCTAGTGGGTGTGAAGTAGCATCTCTGTGTGGTTCACTTGCATTTCCCGAATGACAAATGATGTTGTGCGTCTTTCCATGTGCTCATTGTCCACTTGTACGTCTTCTTTATTTTTTAATATTTATTTATTTATTTGGTCGCGCTGGGTCTTAGTTGCGGCACATGGGCTCCATAGTTGTGCCATGCGAACTCTTAGTTGCAGCATGCATGTGGGATCTAGTTCCCTGACTGGGGATCGCACCCGGGCCCCCTGCATTGGGAGTGAGGAGTCTTAACCACTGCACCATCAAGGAAGTCCCCACTTGTATGTCTTCTTTAGAAAAATGTCCACTTGGATCTTTTGCCCATTTTTAATTAGGTTATTTATCTTCTTATTATTAAGTTTTGAGTCTTTTATGTAATCTGAACACAAGTCTCATGTCAGATATATGATTTGAAAATATTTTCTTCTGTTCCGTGGGTTGTCTTCTCACTTTCTTGTTGGCATTGTTTGCAATACAGAAGTTTTTAATTTTGTAAAGTCTAACTTATTTTTTGGTTGTTGTAGTTGTTGCTTTTGCTTTTGGTGTCCTATATAAGAAACCATTGCCTAACCCAGGATCATAAAGATTTACTTCAGTGTTTTCTTCTAGGAGTTTTATGATTTTGTTTATTGTGGCTTTGTCCTAAGTTTCAAAATTGGGAGGTGTGACTCCAACTTTGTTCTTCTTTTTAGAGACTGTTTTGCCTATTCTGGGTCCATTACATTTACATGATCAGCTTAGGACAAAATATTTTAAGAAAGATATTGATAAAGTAGAGTGGACCAGAGGACATTCAAAAAAAAACTTCCAACAATTTGTGGTGTTTAAATCTGCAAGGTGAAATGTAAAAGTGGAGCATGAGAGATGATTTCATAGACTCACAAGGCTGTTGTAATGTGGAAAATGATTCCGTGAATACTTTATTACTCCAGAAGGTGAAAATGATGCAAGGGGAACCTCAGTTCAATATAAGGATGAACTTTATAACAACTAAGCTTAGTCATAAATAGATCTCACACACTGATCCACCCATCCCTGAAAAGACTCAAGCCAAAGCCAGATGACCTATCCATCAGTAATGTTGTAGACAGAGTTTCAACATTGGATAGAGGATAATATAACTCTATGATATGTGGGTATGGATAGCAGTGAGAAACTAGGCATTGTCATTGGACATTATCTCAATTAATCCCCCCAACCATATGAGATGGCTACTATTATTATTATCCCTTTTGCTGGATGAGGAAAGAGGCTTAGGGGGATTTAGTAAATTGTCCAGCAGCAAAGAGTTAAAAAGTGACAGAGTACAGGGAATTCCTTGGTGGTCTAGTGTTTAGGATTCAGAGCTTTCACTGCTGTGGGCCGGATTCAATCCCTGGTCCAGGAACTAAGATCCTGCAAGGCGTGCCGTGCGGCCAGAAAATAAATAAATAAAAATTTAAAAGTATGAATAAGGGATTCAAAAAAAAAAGTGACAGAGTGTTCACTCAGACCCAGTTCTGTTTGACACCAAAGTCCATGCTCTTAACCTATATGACCTGGATATGACTTGTGGTGGCAGATATAGGAAGATAAATGAGTATGAGAGATCATATGAAGGAAGAGGAGTAGGAGCTATTGAATTTGTATGTTGCCAAGGATGAGTTTAAGGTTTCAAGCTTTAATAATTGGTGGGGGGATTCCCTGGTGGCACAGTGGTTGAGAGTCTGCCTGCCAATGCAGGGGACACGGGTTTGAGCCCTAGTCTGGGAAGATCCCACATGCCGCGGAGCAACTGAGCCCGTGAGCCACAACTACTGAGCCTGCGCATCTGGAGCATGCGCTCTGCAACGGGAGAGGCCGCGACAGTGAGAGGCCCGCGCACCGCGATGAAGAGTGGCCCCCGCTTGCCGCAACTGGAGAAAGCCCTCGTGCAGAAATGAAGACCCAACACAGCCATAAATAAATAAATAAATAAATTTATTTTTAAAAAATAATAATAATAATTGGTGGGGAGAAGAGGCACTTATTAATAGGAAAGGAGAAATCAATAGGAAAAGCGGGTTTTGATGGATGTAAACAGCAAGCTCATCCATCCAACGGCACGTAAGTGCCCAGGTTCAGATTTCGGCTCAAGCCTACTGACCCAAGAGGCCGTGGTTTGACCACTCTTCTAGATGTGTCAAGGATCGCTGACTCTGAGGCTTTGAGCCTGGAATTTGAGAGAATGAAAGTAAAATTAACAGAGAGGAGACCGGAGAGGAGACACTAGTTTGAGATTCTTCACTTGGTGTTGTCGAATATGTTACACTTGAGCATAAAATAGTATTTTAAAAAGTATAAAGTAGAACATCCAACTGTATAGAAGATAATTAAAATGTGGTGTTGAACCTTAGATCAGTAGATAGGATTGTCCTTCAAGAGATGGCTGAAGACAAGAAAATATTAAATCTCTGAGCCAGACTGTAGACAAGGAAAATTGGAGAACTTGGCATTTAGCTTCTCATCCTTCAGTCCTACTGCACATCATCCAGAGCTTACAGGCTTGTATGCCTCAAATTCCCTGAAGTCAGTGCCTCTTGGAAAACTAGCATTTAGTTAGCGTCTCCTTATTCAGGACTCTGAGCCTGGCACCAAGCTGAGAGCTTTTATGGAGAGTCTGTGATTTGGTATTTACAACAAAGCTCTGATGCACGTGGTATTCTCTCCAGTTTATAGATGAGGAAACTGAGACTCTGAGACGTTAAATAATTAGCCACAGGCAGAGACAGAGTAAAGATTGAAACCCAGTCTGTCTGACACCAAAGTCCAAGCTCTTCTGGGTGCTGTAGGTCACCACGCTGCAGAGTCAACCTGCTGTTCCCTCTGATCTGCCAGAGAAAGAGAGGAAGCTTTCATGCAGGCTCCCGCCCACCCTACTCCCACCTCTGTTCCTTCTCTTTCCTTCCTTTTATTCTTCCATCCGTCCAAATATCCATCCACATCTTTTACAAATATGTATTATGTGTGTACTGTGTACCAGCCATTGATGATACGAGGAGGAACAAGAATCAGTTCTTACCCACTTGGTGCTTATAGACAAGAGAGAGAGAATGAAATTAAGCAACTAATTACACACTGACTTAAATTATCTACTCGCCCCTCCATTTATCAGAGTCATACAAAAAGAGAAAAGAGTTGCTTAGTCATGTTTGCTGTAAAATGAGAACCACTTAAGGTAATTAAAAGGTCCTAAATTTAGTTTTAAAGCAAAACCAAATTCAGTAAGAATTACTTCCTTCTATGTGCATTCTGCATTGTAGTCCTTTTGAAACATCTTAACCAAAAAACTAGCAAACTTAGCAGAATTTTTAATTGATTCAAGAGGTTTGTAAGTTTGAATTTAATTGTGTGTCTGTTGTGTATTTATACTGCATATCCATACTGGAATATCCATATTTGACTTGTGCCAGTGAAGTTTCTGCACGGCAGGCAGGGTCTGGCATGACCCTTGACCTCACTCTGGGAATGTCTGTGCTTGGCTGAGCTAAGTGGGGGTGGGGAGGTAAGGACAAGAAGAAAATGAGAGGTAGAGTCAGAGCTAAGGCCAAGTAAAAAAAAAACCTTGCAGGGCCTGAAAATCCTGGTTCTCAACGATTTGAAAATATCTGAAATATGCTCTAAAATTCACTCTTGATGGGGCCATGGGCTATTTTTTGCCCAAGATATAGTAGAATAGAATTAATTTTGGAGACTCCTTTAACCGTCTCCTGACAATGCATGGACTCTCCATCTCCCTCAGTCAGCATCTCTACCATAAAATTTAGACTCAGACCTCTAATGAAAACAATGGTCCACACCTCAGGGCCACTTGTGTCATAACAATGTGTCAATTTTAATCATATAACTAAACTCAATTCTGCACAGAACAAAAATTTTAAAAGGCAATTGGCATGTTCTTGGATTGGAAGAATCAATATTGTGAAAATGAATATACTACCCAAAGCAATCTACAGATTCAATGCAATCCCTATCAAATTACCAATGGCATTTTTTACGGAACTAGAACAAAAAAATCTTAAAATTTGTATGGGGACACAAAAGACCCTGAATAGCCAAAGCAGTCTTAAGGGAAAAAAACGGAGCTGGAGGAATCAGACTCCCTGACTTCAGACTATACTGCAAAGCTACAGTAATCAAGACAATATGGTACTGGCACAAAAACAGAAACATAGATCAATGGAACAAGATAGAAAGCCCAGAGGTAAACCCACGCACCTATGGTCAACTAATCTATGACAAAGGAGGCAAGGATATACAATGGAGAAAAGACAGGCTCTTCAACAAGTGGTGCTGGGAAAACTGGACAGCTACATGTAGAAGAATGAAATTAGCACACTCCCTAACACCATACACAAAAATAAACTCAAAATGGATTCGAGACCTAAATGTAAGACCGGACACTATAAAACTCGTAGAGGAAAACATAGGAAGAACACTCTTTGACATAAATCACAACAAGATCTCTTTTGATCCACCTCCTAGAGTAATGGAAATAAAAACAAAAATAGACAAATGGGACCTAATGAAACTTAGAAGCTCTTGCACAGCAAAGGAAACCATAAACAAGATGAAAAGACAACCCTCAGAATGGGAGAAAATATTTGCAAACGAATCAACGGACAAAGGATTAATCTCCAAAATATATAAACAGCTCATTCAGCTCAATACTAAAGAAACAAACAACCCAATCCAAAAATGGGCAGAAGACCTAAATAGACTTTTCTCCAAAGAAGACATACAGATGGCCAAGAAGCACATGAAAAGCTGCTCAACATCACTAATTATTAGAGAAATGCAAATGAAAACTACAATGAGGTATCACCTCACACCAGTTAGAATGGGCATCATCAGAAAATCTACAAGCAACAAGTGCTGGAGAGGGTGTGGATAAAAGGGAACCTTCTTGCCCTGTTGGTGGGAATGTAAACTGATACAGCCACTATGGAGAACAGTATGGAGGTTCCTTAAAAAACTAAACATAGAATTACCATATGATCCAGCAATCCCACTACTGAGCATATACCCAGAGAAAACTACAATTCAAAATGACACATGCACCCCAATGTTCATTGCAGCACTATTTACAATAGCCAGGTCATGGAAGCAGCCTAAATGCCCATCGACAGACAAATGGATAAAGAAGGTATGGTACATATATACAATGGAATATTACTCAGCCATAAAAAGGAATGAAACTGGGTCATTTGTAGAGACGTGGATGGATCTAGAGACTGTCATACAGAGTGAAGTAAGTCAGAAAGAGAAAAACAAATATCGTATATTAACGCATATATGTGGAACCGAGAAAAATGGTACAGATGAACCGGTTTGCAGGGCAGAAGTTGAGACACAGATGTAGAGAACAAACGTATGGACACCAAGGGGAGAAAGCCACGGGGGGCTGGGGATGGTGGTGTGATGAATTGGGCGATTGGGATTGACATGTATACACTGATGTGTATAAAATGGATGACTAATAAGAATATGCCATATAAAAAAATGAATAAAATAAAATTCAAAAATTAAAAAAAAAAGAGAACAGATGAAAAGCCAAAACTGATTATTTTATTCCTAGTGACATTTTATATGTTAACTAATTATTTTATAAATTTTTCAATTGATTATATTGGATTTGATAGGAATACAATAATATAAGCAGCAATTAATAATAATGTTTGTCTCATCCTTACCAATATTTACCCCTTAAATTATTATTTCTCATGTCAAATTTCATGGGCTATTTCTAGAACAATATTAATAGTGGAGATGGTAGGCATTACTATCGAATTCTTATTCTGGATATGAAAATAAAACTTTTAATGTTTTACCATTAAACTTGTTGCTAGATATTTGTTTGAGAAATATATATTCTTGGTAAATGGTATAATATTCTTTTAATGTACCACTATTCTATTTGCTAACCTTTAGTATTTCTGCCCCAACATTAATAAGACTGTATTGAGTTTGTAGTAAGTAAGAATATTGTATTTTGTCATCTGAATCGGATTTCTATTCAAATGTTGTGATGTCTTTGCACAAAGATTTTGAAAGCTGGCATTCTTCATGTTTGGAAAGCTTAAATAATTTTTAACTTTTCCAAAAAGAGTTGATTTACAAGAACTACTCTTTGAAGACCATTTGACTCTGGAAATGTCTTTTTGCTCTAACTTTTTAGTAATTTTCTAAATAATTTTCATAGTTACTCATCAACTAGAAGTTTCATCTCTTCTCTGGGGACACATTTGTTAATTTTTAGGTTCCTAAAAATTTGGGAATTTTTAAATGCACTTTATAGAGATTTCCAATATAACATTTCCTTGATGCCATTTAAAAAAAAAAAAAGGCAATTGGCAGGTGATAAGGGGAAAGGCGAGGGGTTGTAAGTAAATGAACAGACCCTGATTGCTGACCTTATATAATCATATGCTTAATCTTGTCAGGTGTAATAACCTCATGGAAAGAAGAAACAAAATCAGAAAAATAAAATCTCTCTAATCAAAAAGATATTTTTTGTTACTATAACCCCTTATTGTCCTTTTTGACCTACTCAGTTATGGAGAGATAGCTAATACTCTTGTTTCTTTGGCATGATTATTTGCCACAGAACATGTTAAACTGATTAGAAACTGTGTAATTTTAAAAAGAGGTATTTGTGTCTCGGTTTTAGATGTCTAAGTTGTACACTAACTCAGCAGTTTCCGGGCTGTAATAACATGTCCAGGGGCCTTAGGGTTGACTCTCATACATTATGATGAGTCAAACCCACAACTCCTTATTTCAGCCCACTTCGTCAAAGGGACCAGTACAAACATGTTTCTAGCAATTATAATCAGTAGATAATAGTACATGCAAATAGTAGGAGAAATCGCATGAGCCAAGACTTTGACTCTCAGAAGAGCTCTTACTGGTTTCAAAATGGCCTTGAATTTTCCCCCCTGGCTAGTTACATGGTATTTCTAGACCCTCCAAGCTAATAGGTGGAGAAAGTTAGTCAAGCTTTGAAAAGTCTATACCACTAATGAAAATATAAAAGATACTTGCAGAAACACAGTAGGCTTATTTTTTTTTCTCTTTATATTTTAAAATTGCTTCCTTCTGTACTAGGACTCTGAAGGACCTTGTTCACTCACTATGAATGTCAGGATTCAGGAAATAATAACCTAATACAGGGACTGTTAAGAACTTCATAGCACCTGGGCTTCACACTTCCGTAGTAAGGGTGTGGGAAGAAAACAGTGAGGTGGTATGTGGGAAATTATCCCAAGCTATTTCAAAGGTCACAGAACAGGAAGGTACAAGACTGAACTAAGATGCTGGAAGCACATAGTTTATGCAATTGCTTGAAAACACAGAGAGGAAAGCAAGGGGAAAGAGAAGGGGTGAGTTCGCCAGGAAGAGGTGCAAGCAGGTGGCAGCACCCCCTATCCGAATCCTGGATTTTGAAGGTCCATATGTCCTTTCTCTTTCTCCACAGTGATAAGGTGGTTATGGGAACAGAGGCGAGGTTTGAGCAAGGGAGCCCATAGAGGGATAGACCCCTGGACGAATGATGCACATTTGCTCTACTGGAGAGATGCAAGGATGAGGACCCCTGGCCACAATCTGTACCTTACCAGTGATCATGTTTAACATGGTAGATGTTATCTGCATCTTTTGAGCACAGCTCTTGTGGGGCCAGAATGGGACCATATTGAGGGTCACTGATAAATGGCTAATAATATAGGGGTGTTGTAGCTGTCAGCCCAGAGATAGTATGATCAAGACTCATGACTTGATATTTCCATCCATTTCTATCTATAGGTGACATTCTTTGTTGCATCACATAATCCTTTACTCTGTTTATCTTCAATATGTCTTAGCATATTCTAAATTACTTTCTACCTATGCTTAATACATGCTATGAGGTTTGCCTGTATCACATAAGGAACTAGCTTACTTACTATCTTTGCCTAAGATTTCTTGTGGATTTCATCATTCCACTTGTTTTCCTGGCCTCTAGAGCAGAGCTGAATATTCCAAATAAATATAGCAAGCACATTATAACTGGTATCTGTTCTGATGGCAACTTTTATTCCCAAGTTCAGCAGGAGCTGGAGAATTGAAAAGCTACCATGCAAATAAAGGCATGTCCACTTTTCTAGCTCCCTCATGGAACTCACTTATGAGCTACTAAACCCAAGTAGCCGAGGAACAGCCCGACTATTTTTAGAATTTGTGGTCTCGGTAGCCGCGAGCAATGGGGCTGTTTAAAAATTCCCTGTATAGTCATCTAGCCTTCCCACATAGTTAGTCAAAAAGAGCCTGAAAATACCTGGCCTCCATCTTCTCTCTGACTGTCCCTCTCTCCCTGACCCCCTTGCTCTTTCCAGAATGCTCCCACCTCATGACAGGTCTGCCACATTTCCCACTGCCCCCTGTTCATGATACAATTCCAGTGGACACCGTTGATCTAGAATACCAGGAGGATGCCACACCCCAAAAATGGGCATCGTGGTGGCCCTACTCAGAGCCTCTACACTCAGAGCCAGAAATGCTCTTCCCCACATCGACTTAGGGATTGCTACTTTGTCCTGCAAGTTTTTGCTCAAATGTTTCCTTCTCACCAGGCTTTCTTTTGTCACTTTATTTAAATTACATCTATCACTTCTCACCTCAAAACTTCCGATCCTCTTTTCCTAGTTTCACTTGATAACACTCATGGCCTTCTAACGTACAATATAAAATTTTCCACTTATGTTGGCCATTATGTCTTACCCACCCCCATCTCAATTACACACACATATACCCACATCAAATTATAAATTAAAAAAAAAATTTTTTAAATTATAAATTAAATGAGAGGAGGGAGTTTTATGAGTTTTACTCACTGCTATATTTCCAGGACTAGAAAAATACCTGGCATATACTGGCTTCTCAATCAATATTTATTGAATACATATACTTCACCCTTATCACCACTGTATACATTTCTCTCCTACTGGCTCAACTTCCATATCAGGTTAGTTGGGGAAAAATCAATGTGGGTCAGCTCAAAAATAGCTCCAAAAAATTACTCTGGGATTTGTTGTCATTCACTGACCAAGTTAGCAGGCAGATTATAGGAAGCTGGGCAGGGTCAAGGTCAGATGGAAGCAGAGACACAAACTGTGACCCTGCAAAGTACCAGGCACTTTACTGGCCTGTGAGTTTGTCAAGCCAGACGGTTGGCTCAACCGGGGATATTAGAATTATTTAACTTCTATCACTGCATCCTACTTTGAGGGACTTCACAATATATGTGAGAGAAGACTTTTTTGCTCACTGATTCCAAGCATATTTGTTTGACTGAGAGAGATATTTCCTTGGTCTTAGGTGAAGGTTGTTATTCTGTAGGGACTCATGGTGGCTAAATAATTTGGGGGTGTTGACATTTCCTGAAGGAAATGATACTATAACATCATGTGGTCCTTCTGATAGGAAGATAATATTGACCTGTTCTCTTTGTGACCTGGCCTTGGGATGTTTCCCTGGAGGGAGTGCTGGCTTAGCACTGACCCTCCCACATGTTCTCCCATGACCCAGGGCATGGATCTGAAAGAAGTCTGACCAGCTGGACCACAGTGGAAGGGAAGCTGGCTTAGCATCTTCTTCCTTTCCAAATTTTGAACTTCATTTCATTGTCGGAGCTCAGGAGCAGGTATCGGACAATTTGAGTGCTTCTTCAGGTCCTGCTCTGATTTGCTAATTCATCTCAAGCAAGTCATTATGTCACTGTCTCTGTCCTTCTCCGTTTTAGTTCTTTCTTCTGTAAAAGTGGCACCTTGCTAATCAATCTCCCGGCAATGACATAGAAATCAGCTCAAAAACGGTTAATAGAAACGTTAGGACACGTTGTCATTCTGTAATAGTGCTTCTTTATTCTCTCTTCTCCTTTATTCAGTCTTCTGCCTCCCTCCTAAAATGGGATGCCTAGCCATCCAGAAGACCTCACGCGGCCTCTCAGGTACCACCCACATGGGAGGCGACCGATGTCAGGGCATAATCAACCCTCAAGCTGCCTCTATGTAACCTGCATCAGTTCAGCCTCCCAGGATGTTGACATGTGACCGTGAGAGAGTAGGCTTGTCCCACGTGTCATTCTCTCCCATAGAAAACTGCAGAGTTAAATCAGAGAAATATCATTCAAAGGTTCTAAACTAAGTAATTTAGAGGAGGAGCATTCTGGTGACTGGCTTTCTTTTTCTCACCTGAATCAGCATCTCACTGAGGAAGAGGCACACTCATTTGCTTATAGCCTGGGACAAATTTTCTCCTAACACAGCATCGATCGCTTGACCCGAGGTTTGCACAGCAGTGTTAGTTGTCTGGGTTAAGTATAGGGTAAATTCAAATCCTCACTGTTTTCATGGAATTATCACTAATGAATATAATCATGTTCCGATATAATTTGTTTCATTTGCAAGTTGGCAGAAATGAAAAAGGCAGCTTTCTTTAGAAATGATTAGACCGTGGTTATTAGGGTGAGGTCATTGTTTTACAATTAAGTCGTTTTTTTCCCTACAGTTGTAATAATAGTGATGGATACCAGAATCTTGTAGCTGGCTCTTTGGCAAAAGAAGGAGATCAAATTTGCAGAGTTTGGACTGCCTTCCCTGAGTTGAAGGAATAGTTTCCCACACCCGAGGCTGCTGGTGGGTAACGGCCCCCTCATACCACAGGCATTACTCTGTGTGTCAGGCCTCCGCCTCCAAGCCAGCTCTCAGCGCTCGCCAACTTGGGGCTGAAGCCTTTACAGCAAGATCAAGAGAAAGAAATTTTTAATGTCAATCCAAGATTGGATTTATTGTCACCTGCTCTGTCCTGTACTAATAGGGAGAAGACGTATTCTTCAAAGGGAGAGAGAAAGCATAGCCAATGACTTTGTGCTCCCCGAGAAAGAAAAATATCTTCCCACTGGGGTCAGGAAAAGTTAACAGCTTCAGACCTCTAGGCATGGGATTTAATTTCCCATACCATTATTTTTGCCTGCATAGTCTTTTTTTTTTTTTTTAAGTTATGTTTTTATCTCTTTCCCTCTCTCATAAACAAAACATTTCATGATCTCTACAGACCTATTTTTGGCAAACTCTAAAAAAAAGCCCATCATAGGGAAAAAATATCTACTAGAACTAAAACCATCAGATTCTAGGTAATCATTGAAATTCTATTGCTCCAATTTGCTTCTATCTGTTCTTGGGCTTAAGATGAGAAGAAACAGTTGGAAGAGTCCTGAAATGGGAGATGAGACTTGTGTTTTCATCCTGGCCACGTTCTTAACTAGTTGTCAGACCCTGAGCAAGTCTCTTAACCTAGCTGAATAGGTGGATTAAATTCACTTTACGACCTCTCACGGTCCAAATGTCTCTACATAAGGGCATACACACACAAGTGCTGAAGTCACACATTATGCCGTTGCACTGCTAGAATTTTCCTAAAAGATGTTCTGTGAGATGAAAACTACTAGGTAAATGGTATCTCCTCCTGCTTTTAAAACTTCAGATTTATGGACACCTTAAACTGTATCTAAGACATTCCCCGGAACATGCCCATTGTGAAGCCTCGGGGTACATGTTTATATTCTGTTATAGATGTTTCAACAGAGAATTTTGAACATCAGTTATCAAAGAAGGAGTACAGCACAATATCGTACAGCTTAACAAGGCAGTAAAGCTTCATGGTGGAGAGTGTGGGTTCTAGGGTCACATGGTCAGGGTTCAATGCCTGTTCTGCCACTTGTTAGCTTTGTGACCTTGGGAAGTTGGCTTAACTTCTTCATGCCTCCACCTTCTCAGCTATACATGAGGCTGATTCCAGTATCTACCTTACACGACTGTGTAAGGATTCAAGGAGATAATACATTTATAGCACACAACTCCGTTACTGACAAAACAAGCATTCAATAGATGTTAGGTATTACTTTTACAAACTGAGAATTGGGTCAGAAATGACTGGTGTGAGCCCCACATCCATGGATTATTGTGTTAAGTTTTACTCATAACTGAAAATCTGATAGAAAGAGTTAAATAAAACAGTCAAGAGTGACCTTTGTTTGTTCCTTGGTGCCGTAGTTGTTTCTGAGTGTAGACGTTTTAAAAGAATGTAGGTCTATTCAGGATTAACTATAGTCTTCTGGGTTCTTGCTATGTAGTTAGTCAGCAAGCAAATGGTGAGGACTTGAATACTAGTGACAAGTAATAGTTGGAAATGAAAATTTTTCTTCATGGATTTATTTTTTAAATAAGAGTGGGGAAAGGTACGTTTTATCCCTTTATCCACGAAAACACCTTCATTATAGAAAACATGCTTATTTAATTCCATTAGACAACAACCCTTAACTTTTTGTGTTATTTACTGCCAGTATTTTTTCTGTGCGTAATTTTTATTCCATAGTGGTAATCTTGCAATATTATATACTTTTATTTTTATTAACCTTCTTTTTTTACCTGAAGACTGGTCTTCGGCCTGATTTTAAGGGACCATTTTCCTTTTGTAAATAACAAGCTAAAATAAAGTCATTGTGATGCAGAGAGACCAGAAAGGGTGGGAAAATATGTGAATGACTTCTCCATTCCAGTGGGAACCTGGATGGAAACCCTCTTTTTGGAAGCCAAGAAGGCAAAGTTCCATTTTTTTCTTGGCAAGACACTTTATGAGACTCTGAGTGTCTTTGGACCCTGCATTTTGGTAGCTTGGAATGAGCCTGAGAACGCTTTCATGTCCCAGTGATTTCAGAATCTCTCCCCTAACAACAAAGGCTCCAATTTCTAGTGTTCAATCTAATTTCTCAAGGCCAAGGAAAGTGCGTGTTTGCATCTGTCCCAAGTCCTCTTTCACTTGTTCCTCACACACCAATGTTCATTGTAACTTTCACATAAAGAGGGTTTATCATTCACAAGGCAGTTTACTGGTTCAGGAATGACCTTAATATCCGGTTAGTATTTCTCTGAAAAAGGCAGCTGCCACTATAAAAAAAATGCATATTATATTTTATTCTGCTCCTCTTTTCTTTGGTGGAATATACTGTGGGTGCCTCAGGATCCCATATGCCATTGGTTTATCTACAGCTAGACACAGACTTTTTAAGAATTTTTTTCTATATGAACTAGCCCAGTCCCAGAGAGGGAAATAGTTTCTTCCTTAAGGGCCGCAGGCGGTGACTATATGCTGTAACAACCTGTGTACTCTCTCCTGTTGGCACTGAATATGTGCTGTTTTTACTCTTACTGATGGTATAAATCCCATATGTTGACCACCTATAAAAACAGGATATTTCAATTGGCACATCAGGTGGGAGACTTGGATGTGATCGGGAAACTTGAAATCCTGCTTTAAAGCTGGATTTTTTTTTTAATGTATATTTATTTATTTGGCTGTGCCAGGTCTTAGTTGTGGCGTGTGGGATCTTTACTTGTGGCGTGTGGGATCTTGTTCCCTGACCAGGGACCAAAACTGGGCCCCCTGCATTTGGGAGCATGGAGTTTTAGCCACTGCACCACCAAGGAAGTCCCCTAAAGCTGGATTTGAACTCTTAGCTCTCTAAACAGTCATGATAGCCATCGTTGAGCTTATGAACATGTTGGTTACTGGGAAGGCTGTGGAAATGGATGATGATAAGTGATGTGGGGAAGCCCACTGTTCAGCCACGTGGGAGGCCTGTGGACTGACTCAGCAAAGATTTGGAGTCTCTCCTGTGACCCCCCAGTCCAGCCTTAGGGACATAGCCTCCCTCTAACTCTTCTCTCAACTGCTGGCCTGAGACCATTCCTCGAATTTTCCAAAACACTCTGAGACTGAGCTGGAGCATTTAAAGAGGGTCTTCCTGCAAGAGAAATCGAATAACACATGGCTGTATAACATGCCCTTGACATGGAGCTTGGCCATGGGCCTCCCTTCCCAGCTCTAGGCCTGCATCCATGTGGCAAGGTCAGGGTCCCCTCCTACCCTGCAGGGAAGCATGCTTAGACTCCTGGAAGCCCAGACCTAATCACCCACTAAGTTCCAGCGGCCTGTCCTCGAGTCCATGTTTTCCCTGCACATTTGACACTAGAAAATGTCTCCCTTCCCTGCAGGAGAGCCCAGCTTTATTCACAAGCCATGGCATTTCCCACAACAAGACGCACCGTGTAGAATATCGCAACTCGATATTGCTGGAGGAACGCACCCAGTGTCAGGAAGTTGTTTACTATTAATGGTTATCATGATAATATAAGTGAAAACACACTCAGAGACGGGGCCAGTGTTCCTGGGAGCTAATGGCAGCTCTACCAGGAGGAGACAAGCTATGGCAGGGAACAAGCAGGACAGCTAGAGGCCTCCAGTTTCTGTAACAGGGAGGACTCCTGATTCGTTCCCACAGCATTTGGAGAAGGAGCCGCTACTGGTCTGTGGCTGTCGCTTCTTCTGGGGCTGTGTTCCAGGTGGCCTGCTCTTTCAGAGGCAGCGGGATCGCAGCTGTGCTTCTGGCCGCAGGGTTCCTGTGAGCATGGACCCCTCAGGCGACCTGAGGAAGGTCACTCCACTTGACAGAGGAGAGGATGGATTCTTGCTTTGCGTGGCTATAAGGAAAAAGGATTTCAGTTGAGCTACTCATAGGTTCTGGTGACTGTGTGTGTGTGTGTGTGTGTGTGTGTGTGTGTGTGTGTGTGTGTGTGTGTGTGTGAGATTAGAAGCTGGATCTCAGCATTCCTTTTTCAAGCCCACATTCCATTACCCCATGTTCAGCTCGGTTGGCTTCCAGGAGCCCTCCCAAGAGAAACAGCTGCTTGATGCCTTAAAGAGGAAATGTTAAAAGCTCTTGAGGGTTAGAATTTTAGAATCCACAGGGTTGATAACTTCCTCTCTGCTTATGAAAACAAACAACATTAACTCTTCTCTTTCTCAAGACAAGCACAACTCCCAAATGATTGCTTCTCTCCCAAACTCAGCTCTATCAAGGAAGCTAAGGTGATACCAGGTAGCCTGTAATTAAGTGGTGGGTGCTGCTAATAAAATCAGTTCTTGATATTATAGCATGGGTACCATTGATGATCATACTACAATTGAAAAGTGATACAAAGATGAAGACCAGATGATGTCTGCTTGAGCCTAGGAAGTTCCCTGTCTCGCCTCTGAGAGGCACAAAGTGTCAATCTAACAGAAGCGACAACTGATTTGGAAATGTTAATTGTTCACTTAGAGTAATTAATTTCCCCCTTGTAAATGCATTGTATGTTGTCTCTGCTGGGGTTCTTTTTTTGTGTGTTAATTTTTTTTTTTATACAGCAGGTTCTTATTAGTCATCAATTTTATACACATCAGTGTATACATGTCAATCCCAATCGCCCAATTCAGCACACCACCATCCCCACCCCCCCGCCGCTTTCCCCCCTTGGTGTCCATACGTTTGTTCTCTACATCTGTGTCTCAATTTCTTCCATGCAAACCGGTTCATCTGTACCATTTTTCTAGGTTCCACATATATGCGTTAATATACGATATTTGTTTTTCTATTTCTGACTTACTTCACTCTGTACGACAGTCTCTAGATCCATCCACGTCTCAACAAATGACCCACTTTCGTTCCATTTTATGGCTGAGTAATATTCCATTGTATATATGTACCATACCTTCTTTATCCATTTGTCTGTTGATGGGCATTTAGGTTGCTTCCATGACCTGGCTATTGTAAACAGTGCTGCAATGAACATTGGGGTGCATGTGTCTTTTTGAATTGTGGTTTTCTCTGGGTATATGCCCAGTAGTGGGATTGCTGGATCATATGGTAATTCTATGTTTAGTTTTTTAAGGAACCTCCATACTGTTCTCTATAGTGGCTGTATCAGTTTACATTCCCACCAACAGTGCAAGAGGGTTCCCTTTTCTCCACACCCTCTCCTCTGCTGGGGTACTTTAATAAAGCAAGTTACAGAGCCAGCAATATAGTTCATAATAACTGAAGGATTTTTTTTTTTTCAGAATACATGTTAGTGATAGAGGGATGGAGTTTCTGTTTTGGTTTGGTTTTCAAGTTTGAGAAAAAAACAAGAATTAAGCTGTGAAGCATCTTCTTTTTCCTAATAAACACACACACACACACACACACACACACACACACTCATACGTTATTCTGACTTCTCTGTCTCTCTCCCTCTCCCTTTCTCTCCCTCTCTCCTCTTTCTTTCTTAGATTACTTATATCCTTTAGGGTTGACAAGAGAGTAGACTCAGAAATAAAATCTCACAGGAATGTATAGCTGTGGATAAATAGAAGTCTTTTCATTTTTATTTCTCTCATCAGCATTCAGTTCAGTCATTTGCCTCTGAATGTTCTTCTTTTTAAAAAGACTATTTCCATTAGAATTGTTTTCTTTCCCTCAACTTCTGCCTCAACATTTTCATGTAATGGGATAACCTGTGTATGTGTGTGTGTGTGTGTGCACTTTAAAACCAACAGTAGATTTTTCTGGGTGATGAAAATATTGTGTAATAACATCAATACCATTCATCTGGGTTATTTTGCACATTCTTCAATAAAGGAATTCATCCCAGAACTGGTTTATTCTTACTATACCTAGCTTCTCATCACTAGCTTTAAGTGCCAAGTAGAAAATTATTTCCAATTCCCCAAAATATTTGCAGATCTGGTAGACATAAGACAATAAAGGGACTATACTGTAGTGAAAAAAAAATTAAGGAAGAGATGACTTTATATCAACAGTGGCTAGGTTTATAATATATCTGATATGACTTGTCAACAAACAGGTGAAAGATCTTCAACCTCCAAAGCATTATGAATACTTTCGTCATGAAAAAATAAATTGGTTAAAAACAAAGTGATTTTGTGAATTTAGCTAAAAGTTTACATCACTACTAGTTTACTAGTATCCAAAAAATAGCACACACTTTTTCTTACACCATTCACTCATTCACCAAATATTTATTGAGTTCTTATTCTGTGCTATGTATTTATACTACTTGGAATACAGATGGCCCCTATTCCCGAGGAGTTTACAGTCTAGTGGGGGAGACAAATAAACAGTTCTGCTGAAATAAAAGTACTGCTGAGTGTAAAGGAAGAAGGCCAAGGGCAATGCAATGGAGTGTCTGTCCCCGGAGACAGGATGTTTATTTTAGTCAATTTATCATGCTCCAGAGTCTAGCTTCACAGTCTCAGAAACCTTCACATAGACTGTCTCTCAGAAGTGGACTCACTTTGGCCAAGTAATTAGAATAGTAACTAATAAAATAGAATGCCAGTTTATTAATTTTTTCTGAGAAATAGAACTGCCCAAGGGACTACACCCTTAAATCCAGTGGCCAGCCTCTCAAAGGCAGCCACTGCAGGGGCTAAGTATAATCACAAGGTTCCTTGGTAAGCATGAAATAGAAGAAATTCTATTAGGGTTTGACGAAAGATCATAAGAAATTATAAATGACACCAGAATATAATTATAATGATAGTCTGGTGAATCCACCTCCTAAAGTGGGTAAACCTGACATGATGATGGGACCAGTAAGGGTTTTGGACAAGAGCACGCACTGCAGCGGACGGTGGGCACCCACGTGGGCATAGGCGGAGCGAGCCCCTCCCACACCCCTTCCGTAGTTGCCATGCAACCTCGTTGACTGGGCTTAAAGTCATCTGGTGTGCACCTGATTTTGCGGTGGCCTAAAGCTTGTACCAGTTTGTGAGACCTCTTAAAGAAACAATACCCCTTTATGAATAAAAATTAGGTATCAAAGTGAAGATTTATTTGGAAGATTCCCATGCAAGATTCCTATTCACTTAGAAAATCCACCTCTGCAAACCAGTTGTTAAATATGGAAATACTTAATTATCTGGAAATAATTATGGAAATGCTTCTATACTAGTTGATAAAGGGCTGCTGTCCTGACTCCTGTCACGCTGGTCATCCTGGGCCCTCCCTCCTTGGGAAAACCTAGACCTAGCCACATTCCAGCAACAAAAGGATGAAAGCTGGGACTGTAACATCTGTTCTGATCACGGTGATTGGCAAATATTTTTAACAAGTCTCTCTCTTTAAGGCACTTTGTATATATCTCTAATGCATTGTATACTGATTTTGCCATTTAACTCTCAGTGTTAGCCCCTTATTTCAAATTCTTGACAGAAACCTCATGGTAACCTCTAAACAGTGACAATTAATACAAGTCAGAAATATTTAAAATTCCTTTTACAGTGCTCTGTATATTTCCAAATAACGGAGCTAAGCGGAAGTCTTTATCTCTTAAGCAATACTACTTTCTAGGGCATTCCCAAAAAGAAACCCTAAGGAAGAAGTCCAGTGAGGGTAGCAGTTAGCAATGGTCACAGCACATGTTCCCAAAAGACTAGGGGAGAAGGCAATAAGGGAATTTTCTTGTTTGTTTTTGTCTTGTTTTGTTTCGTTTTGTTTTAATCAAGAGCCAGTAGGAACCTTTCCGCAGGGGATAATTGAAATATTACTAAAAGAATAAAGAATGGATGCTCAGTGAACAACACACAGCAAATGCATTCTCAAAACTTATAGCTCTTTTGGGGCATAACTTTGAGAATTCAGGCCATATGGGTACAAATCCTCAAAATCTATTCCCTCTTGGGTCAGGTACTTTGGAGGGGAAAACTGGGCCTGTAATTTTTTTCTTCTCTTTTTTTCTTTGGCTGCATTGGGTCTTCGTTGCTGCACACGGGCTTTCTCTAGTTGTGGCGAGAGGGGGCTACTCTTCCTTGCGGTGCACAGACTTCTCACTGCCGTGGCTTCTCTTTTTTTTTTTTTTTTTTTTTAAATTTATTTATTTTTGGCTGTGCTGGGTCTTCGTTTCTGTGCGAGGGCTTTCTCTAGTTGCGGCGAGCGGGGACCACTCCTCATTGCGTTGCGCAGGCCTCTCACTATCGCGGCCTCTCTTGTTGCAGAGCACAGGCTCCAGACGCGCAGGCTCAGTAGCTGTGGCTCACGGGCCCAGTTGCTCCGCGGCATGTGGGATCTTCCCAGACCAGGGCTCGAACCCGTGTCCCCTGCATTGGCAGGCAGATTCTCAACCACTGCGCCACCAGGGAAGCCCCTGCCGTGGCTTCTCTTGTTGTGGAGCACGGGCTCTAGGCGCACGGGCTTCAGTAGTTGCGGCACGCAGGCTCAGTAGTTGTGGCACATGGGCTTAGTTGCTCTGTGGCACGTGGGATCTTCCCGGACCAGGGCTCGAACCTGTGTCCCCTGCATTGGCAGGCGGATTCTTAACCACTGCGCCATCAGGGAAGTCCTGGGCCTGTAATTTTTTACAAAAGAAGCAGTTACTATATCTGACTATGGAACTTCGTTTTCCACAAATCCATCACTAACTTGGTATAATATGCTCTTTAGAACATTTGCAACATTTTCAACTTCATCAAGTTAAAAAGAACAGTTTATTAAAGCAGTCACATTCCCCCACGATTCTCAGAGGGAGATTCATTTAGCTCTAAAGCATCTCCATATAATTTGTAGCTGTGTGTTTCCCAAGGGGAAGATATACAAAGGACACAGTGAGAAAATATGCTTCTTATTTAAGCTGTGAGTTGTTGATAGAACTATCGTCTGATGACAGTCAGTGACAACCACTGGGCATGTGAAAAGCAAACAAACAAACATTGTCTTTTCCTGCATTCTGTCCTTTTAAACTAATCTGTACAAGGTCTACAATTAGGATCCAATATTTTACGTACTGAGAAAACATAGAGTGTGGTTAATAAAAATTTAAGAATTTACCCAGGACTGGGCTTGGCTAATAGTGAATTTTTGATGAATGAATGAACGAATGAGCAAGCCAGGAAGACACCTTTCTCCCCGAGAAATCTCACAGATTGAAAAACTAAATTTATGCTTTTTACTTATCACCTGGCAAAAAAGTATACAGGTTCTATAGCCGTGGATGGCAACTTTGCTAAATGCATAACTGGTGGCATAGTTTCTGTGAGGAGAGGAGCCACTGCTCAGAATGAACGCTAAGTGCAAAGACTCTGGATGCTAGTGTGTGTGTGCGCGTGCGTCTGTGTATCCGCCCACAGGCGCACTGATAGGAGAGACTCAGAGGAACGGGGGTTGGGGGGGTAGCATTTCAGAGCTACAGGGAAGTTCACGTGTAAACGGTCTGTGTGATCGCAAGCAGGGGGCTCAGTGCTTCTAGGAGGCACCAAGTTTCCTTGGGAAAAGCATAGACAGGCTTTGGATCCAGGCAGATAAGGCTATCAATCTGAGGCTTACCGACCATTTGACCTTGACCTCCCTGAGCCTCAGTAAACTCATCCTTAAAGTGATGATATAACACTTACCTCTCCAGGTTGCTACTTAGAAACTGAGGTAGTGATAGCAAACAGTTATATAACATTTATTACATGCCAGGCACTAAGTACTTAAAATACATCACCTCATTTAAACCTTACAAAAGCCATACGAGACAAGATTCCCCCCTCGAGAATGAGGAAAACTGAGGCAGAAAGAGGTTAAGTAATTGCCCAAAGTGTATGGCCTAGGGCCTGCGCACAGTAGATTCTCAATAGATAATAATAGCCGTTATTTATTTTCACTGTGCTAAGTGCTTCGCCTTCATTCTCTCATTTGATCCTTAGAACGGTGCCTGGCATATAGCAGGCATTTGATAAATATTTGTTAAATGAATGAGTGAATCTTCACGATACAGAAGAATTCACTGAGGCTTAGATAAGAAAGTCACTTGCCCAAAATTACACGCCAGAATGTGCCACCGGCAAACTAACCCCAGGGTCTGTGCTCTTAACCGTGCCAGGCACGTATGGCCTCTGTCTCCATCTCCCCGGGTCACAGAGAAGAAAGACCCAGGGAGTGGAAAGGGCACAACACCTGGATGCATCAGGATCATCTCGAGTAGCTAAGACAGAACACCTTCGGGGTTGCTCAGAGAACATGGAATCCACGGTCTGTTCTTTCTCTTGCTCTTTTTCATTTCACTCTCAATATCTGCCTCAGCCCCTACAAGTCCTTACTCTGCAACCTCCAATTTCTAATTCTGTCTACCAGAGGGAAAAATATTAGAAATCATACTCTGAACTGCCCATCATTTAGCTAAGACTTCTTAAGGGTTCTTAAGTAATCAGCCATTTGAGGCTTAGGATTGTATTTGAGGGGAAGAGGGCTGTAATGAGCTGGGTGAAGAATTATGTGATCCATTTTAATATAATTCTCACATGCTGCAAATAACAAGGTCCAAAAAACCTAAGTCTTAAAAGAAAACCAGCTTGAAAAAGGAATACATTTTTCTCAAAGTATTATACATTGATTGACCTATAATTGAACATTAATATTGAATTAATTAACTTTACATGCAATCATTTCTATAATATTGATAAGTGGACAGAGCTTCCAGAAACTATTTCTTTGATTTAGAATGAAAGAATAATGGGTCTTAGCTTCCAGCTTGGTGAACTAATTATTGAATGCTGTCATTCTTAGTGTTTCAATACCTTGAGGTGATTAAGCATGGATCAAAGCTAAAATTTAAAAGAAAAGCCCATTACCAAATACTAAACAGCTCCAGTAACTTCGTGCCAGTCTCTGAAGGACATTCGTGACTTGTTATGACAGGGAATTATTCATAATGTGTGCCTAGCATGTAGATTGCATCCTTTATTTGAAACCATAAAAGAGTCATCCTTACTAGCTGATGGAAATAAATAGGCAGGCAAAATTTAAAGGGAAGAAGAAAAAAGACCAACCAGTAGGCCTCTGTAATAATTGCTTGTCACTGTAACATCAAGTAGTTCATCCTTTTAGGAACTCGTTATGTGGCTAGGCCATTATGTTCTCTGGATGGAAAAAAATACAGTAATTCATAGAGAAGCAATGACAGGATTCTGCTGGTTTACCTAATAGTATTGACTAGACAGGAGAATTATGGCTGGCAAGCAAAGAATGATTCTGTATTTGGAATTGTTTTGTTGTCTTTTTACCCAATCAGAATTTTTCTCATTTAAAAAATATCAATACCCTTGAAAAATATCAAAGAGACTGCTACCAGTGTTTTGATCTGACTATAAAAGTGCACAGCTTCCATATTCATGCCCAATTACTTGCTTACTGAAACCTCTGATGTTGTTGGGAGGGAACAAGGTAGAGATGCTAGGCTTTAGTGCCCCTTGCTGGTCATCCTGAAGAAAATATGAGCGTCAGGATTGTCGGAGCCCAGGTTTCAGTAAATGGTGTGGCACGTTTTACTCAGATGGCTTGGAAGCCAAATCGATTTAAACTGAACATCTGTAGCCAGTCTTAAGAATCGTTCTGAGGATGAGATGCTGCATTTGTAAATGCATGTATGCTTTTAGAGAGGAAAGAGTTCAATATAAAGACAAACTACATGTTAAGTCTTAGCCTAACCTCAAAATAAATCCAAGTAAATATATTTCTGTGAATGCACCCTTATAATGTAACAAACTCTTCCTAGGCCAAGAGTATGGTTTTTGCTTGATTATGCCTCCAAAAATGTGAATGGCCTCTCAAACCATAAGGGGAACAATAGATACCAAAAAAATTCCTAGTGGAATTCTCAACTCAAGTTAATTTCCAAAAATCATGCAAAAACTTCTTACTACAGAGGAAAAAAGAGCCTATCTACAGTAATACATTAGATCATTGATAATTACACTATAATTTTAACAAATGGGTTATGATTTTTTACCTGTTTGCTTTTTTTTAGGATATGACAATATTATTTTTATAATCTAAAAACAACAGCCATAACATGACTACACTTAACAAGCTGTCCATCAAAGCTAATTAATTCTTAGGATTCTATAGTGAACCATGAGACCTAATATATCAATCTTATTTAAAACACCACGAGAGCTGGGCTTGGAATGAGATCCCCTCCCCTACAAGGTACCCATCAAGAACTTGGATTAACAAGATTCAGCTCCAGGGGCTGGAAAAAGTCTATTCAGGCAGACGAAGTAATACTGAGGCATACAGAGACCAGCACATATGGTAAGCCTGGCAGATTTGCAGGCCAACCTCAGATGCCTCAGCCAGCAGATAAATCCTGGCAACAGGCACCAGAGAGAGATGATCCTTCAAAAGCATAGAGAACTTCAAGGGACCCACAATATCCAAAACAATCCTGAAAAATAAGAACAAAGTTGGAGGACTCACAGTTGTCAATTTCAGAATTTACTACAAAGCTACAGTTATCAAGACAGTCAAGACAGTATGGTACTGGCATAGAGATAGACATATAGATCAATGGAATAGAATTGAGAGTCCAGAAATAAACTTTTAAATTTATGGTTAGTTGATTTTTTATTAAAATTCCTTAGACAATTCAATGGGGAAATGAATAGTCTTTTCCACAAATAATGCTGAGATGACTGGCTATCCACATGCATAAGAATGAAGTTGAACCCTTACCTCACACCATATATAAAATTAAATCAAAAGTGATCAAAGATCTAAATGTAAGACCTAAAATGGTAAAACTGTTAGAAGAAAACATATGAGTAAATTTTCATGACCTTAGGTTTGGCAATGGTTTCTTAATAAGACACCAAAACTGCAAGCAACAAAAGAAAAATTAGATGAATTGGACATCATCAAAATTAAAACTTATGTGCTTTAAAGGACACCTTCAAGAAAATGAAGAAATAACACACAGAATGGGACACATTTTTGCAAATCTTATGTCTGATAAGGCACTTGTATCCAGAACATATAAAGGATAATTGCAACTCAACAATAAAAAGTCAAATGGAAAATTAATTGCTAAAAACATTTAATTGCTAATTAAAAGTAGGCAAAAGATCTGAATAAACGTTTCTCCAACAAAGATATACAAATGGCCAATAAGCGCATGAAAAGATGCTCAACATTATTAGTTATTACTGATGTGCAAACCAAAACCACAATGAACTGCCACTTTATACCCACTAGTATGGCTACAGTCAAAAAGACAGACAATAACAAATGTTAAAGATATGGAGAAATTGGAACCCTCATTCATTGCTAGTGAGAAAGTAAAATGTATAGACACTTTGGAAAAGAGTTTGACAGTTCCTCAAATGTTATACATAGAGTTTCCATATGACCCATAAATTTTACTCCTAGATATACGTACCCAAGAGAAATGAAAACATGTTCACACAAAAACTTGTGCGTGAATGTTCATAGCAGCATTATTCATAACAGCCGAAAGGTTGAAATAATCCAAATGTCCATCAAAATGAATAAAGAAAATATGGTTTATTCATACAATGGAATATTATTTGTCATCAAAAAAGGAATGAAGTACTGATACATCTTACAACATGGATTAAACCTTGAAAACATTATGCTAAGTGAAAGAAGCCAGACACAAAGGCCACATATTGTATGAATCCACTACATTAATCTACTAGGGCTGCCATAATAAAATACCACAGACTGGGTGGCTTAAGCAGCAGAAGTTTATTTTCTCATGGTTTTGGAGGCTAGAAGTCCACGATCAAGGTTTTGGCAGGTTTGGTTTCTCCTGAGGCCTCTCTCCTTGACTAGCAGACTACTGTCTTCTCCCTGTGCCCTCACATGGTCTTTCCTCTTTGCACACACATCCCTGGTGTCTCTTCCTATTCTTATAAGGACACCAGTCCTGTTGCATCAGGTCCCCACCCTTATGATTTCATTTAACTTTAATTACCTCTTTCAAGCCCCGTCTCCAAATACACAGTCACATTGGGGGTTAGGACTTCACCATATGAATTTAGGGGGCTATAATTTGAGCCATAGCATGCACTTATGTGAAATGTCCAGAATAGGCAAATCTGTAATGACAGAAGGTAGATTAGTGGTTGCCAGAGGCTGGAGGGATAGGAGGATCAGGGTGACAGCTAAGGGGTGCAAAGGATTTTTGGGGGTGATGAAATATTCTGAAGGTGATTGTGGTTATGGTAGAGCTGTGAATAATGCTAAAAGTTAATGAATTGTACATTTTAAGTGAATGAATTGTATGCTATGTGAATTATATCTCAATAAAGCTATTACCAAAAACAAACCAACCAACACAGACCCTAGGGAGCAGGAAGGTCACTGGTAGTCTTTAAGAGGTAGCAGGATTCCACCCATAAGCATGGAGTTCACAGCCAATATTAGAGTTTTTAAAGATGTGCAAAGAAGAAAGAACCCATTTCTGATTCTAAGCATTCAGGCCAGAAGAGCAGGTATCGGAATGGGGGCATATGGTCAAAGCTGCCCTGACTGCAAACTTGGCTTAAACCTGAGTTAGAGGATTGGCCCTGGAGCTCCTTAAGCTCCTGTCCAAGGCCAGCATTTATCTTAAAGACCAAAGAATGACATCCCAGCCTGGGGAGAAGCCAGTTTCTAAGGCTGGGAGCTCGGCAGGGTGTGAGGCAGCGCCTGCAGTAATCTCTCCTGCGTTCCTGACTTCCCCCTTCCATTCCTTTAGAATGAGAATGTTAGACTGTAATCAGCACGTAATCCTTTTGGTATTACATGCTCTTCTCTCCTGAGCTCTGTGTTTTCAAAGCATAGATCTGCCAAGCCACATGTATTAATAAGCACACATGCTATATTGTCTTTGTCAGTTTATGTATTGATCTGCTGCACTGGACTTCAAGTCCCTAGCAAATGGGAACTCTTACTTTTCTCTCTGCACCCTCGGCGGCTCGCCCATTGCTGAGCACGTACAAAATGCTCCATAGACGCTTGTTAAATGAATTAATAAATGAATACTTTGTTTTCCCATGTGTAACTTGTTAGAATGCACATAACTTTTTGCTTGTGTTAGACTGGGCAATTTTTGGAACTATCAAACTAAAGAATCCTAATTAAAGCAGTGATTTTTTTTTTTTTTTCCCATAGAGCTGACATCATGATAGATAATAATAGCTTAACATTTATAAACATTTCTGGACTGGGCCCTAGGCTAACCTACTTATATACTTGTTATCTCATTTAATCCTCACAATAAACCCCTGAGTAGATATTATTATTACCCCCATTTTACAGATGTGGACCCTGAGGTTCACAGAGGTCGACTTGCCCAGAGTCATAGAGTTAATCATAGTGAAGCCTTGGTTTAAACCTCAGAACTCCAAAGCCTGTTCATTTATCCTCTATATAATTATGAGTTCTCAGTATTTTTTTCTTTTTGGCCACACCGCGCAACATGCGGGATCTTAGTTCCCCAACCAGAGATTGAACCCATGACTCCTGCAGTGGAAGCATGGAGTCCTAACCACTAGACAACCAGGCAATTCCCGTGACTTCTCAATATTTTATTTTGTCAACATACCCTCTTCAAAGGTAAATGGAAAAAAGAAGCAAGAGGTGAGGCCTGAGATTGTTGGCTTGCCTTTCTTCCAGGCCCTGTCGGAAGGCCTCCTGGCCTCAAAGGTTAGCAAATCCTTGCCTGGGTCCAAGATGACACACAGCTTCTTCACAAATTCAGACTGCCATTTCTGAGATTACCTCACTCAATGGGCAAAAATTACTGCCCAAGTAGCCCCTTGCATTGAGAAGGGGACCATAAAAGTAAAGCACACATGGAAAGTATGGGTGGGCTTCTCCCCCTTGATCATGAATGCAGTCTGAAATCAAGCAAAACCAGAAAGGCTTTTCAGATTGTTTTCACTGTCTACTGACTCACAGCTTCCAGTTTTCATTGTATCCTCTTTCATCCCCCTTATGCATTTCAGCCACACTTCACAGCGTTCTGCACAAAGGGAGAACTCAATACGAGTTGACTGCTTACCAGAATGGAACATTCTGACGTTTCAGAACAACAAGCTCAGCTTGAGGTGTTTCAAAAAGGCATGCATCAAATGTCACAAGGTTGTTATAAGAGATTCAACAGCTTTCATGTTGACCTCAATAAACAAAATTAAATGTTTGCTCATTTCACGGTTACCATGTCCCAATGCAAACAGCCTGGTATTTTTCCTGTTTCTATTCACCTCTGTTACCTTGGCTGCCTGTGTGTTATAACTGGATGGCACTCAAAGATTGTTGTCTGCAAGGATGGGGGGGAAGCTTATACCCAAAGGGGGGCAACCCGTGTTCCAGGGGAGCTTGGAGTCATTCAAGACCAATGTTTTTGGTTAGGAAAGTTAAACAGAACCAAAGTTAATCCACCACACTCAGGGTGTTCCTCGTGTCTAGGGCTAAGCCAAAATTCTAGGAACAGTTGGGGTTGCCAACGCCAATGTGTAAACTGTCCTCAAATTTCAAATGAACTGTATGAGCAGAGAGAAAATCCAGATCTCTCTTGGATTCTTCTTTCAGAGCAAGGGCCCAATGTCCTGAACCCACTACATTCCCACCGGTACTCAGGGCTGTGGGATCTGCTCCTGTTTAAGGCTCCACAGACAACCCTCCTTCTCCTCCCATCCTGGCCCTGCTTCCACTGCTGTTGCTTATCTCACTGCCTGTCACTCTTCACTCCATGAGGCAGCGGTAAGACTGTTCTTACTCATCCTTGTCCCTCCAGAACACACCTGGCTTAATACATTTTTATTAATTGCATAAATGAATTATAAGGTCGATGGAGAAAAAGAAATGCCTGGCAGAAATATGGCTGAGAACTGACTCCCTGTCATGGAGAAGACCTTGCATCTCACCGATGGTGCCCCTTACGTAAGAGTGAGCCAAACCTCATCTGTGGGGGGAGGACTTTGGTTGGGATGATGAGGTCTTTTAAAGACTAAGGCACTTTTCATCATTTTAACACCCTTTCAATGCACTGTAAAACTTGTCTTTTTTGTTTTTTTCAATTTCTGATTTTTTTTGTTTTGATGTGGACCGTTTTTAAAGTCATTATTGAATTTGTTACACTATCGCTTCTGTTTTATGTTTTGGCTTTTTGGCCGCCAGGCACGTGGGATCCTAGCTCCCTGACCAGGGATCGAACCCACACCCCCAGCATTGGAAGGCGAAGTCCTAACCACTGGACCACCAGGGAAGTCCCAAGCTAGGCTTTTTAAATTATTATTTCCCTCGTTTTTAGTTTCTGAACAAAATAGCATATTTAAGAACCAGCTTTTTTTAGGCCAAGATTAAATATAATATGTACATCTATTTGAAATATGTGATCTTTTGAAAACATTAAAAGAATAGAGATTGGAGGATACCACTTTCATAATGTTCCTTTCAATTTTCATGAAATTTGAAGAAGCTTAATTTTTCAATTATGAAATAGTCATTGGAAAAGATTTCTATTTTGAATCTAAATTATTTTAAAATATCACTTAACTTACATTAATCATCTTATAGTTGCCTGCCTCCCCCGCCCCAAAAAATCTTACGATACAGTTTATACATTTGATATATAAATACAATAACATTAATCAGCTTCTTATGTAACTTGTTTTGAATTTGCATAATAGTTGGTACAGCTCCTAAAAAGCACTTTGTAAATATTAATGTGTTGTCCAAATCTTCTAGCACTGAGGTAATCATCAGGAAGATTTCCACCTGATATTTGACAAGAGAGAGTCCGCGGTAAATCCCTAGACAGAAAGTCAACCATTCCACCTCTGCATTTCATCCAAACTCAGATTCTCTTGGAGGAGCTTGCAGCACCACCCAAGTCTTCCTGAGTCAGAAGCACGTCTGTTTGACATTTACTTCCTACTGTCACCTGTTGGATCCCTTATGTCCTTGCCTTCCTACCACTTATAAAACATGTGCCTCTCTGCCTAGGAGAAAGGAGAGGCGATCAGAATATTTCAAGTACCAACTGGAAATGCAAACAGGACAATGTACATTCAGTAGAAGCAGAACATGTGAAAACTAAACTTGGGAGCAGAGAGAGGGTCTCATGCATTTCACAGTCTTAGCAAAAGATTTCTTGATACAGGTGGCAGCAGCAAATTGCCTGTCAAGAGATTCACTTTCTAACGAGGCCAGCCGTGTAGAACAGCCGTTGCACCACGAGGGCACCGCTGCTGGCCCAGATCTTTGGGGCTCTGAGGCGGATGGCAGGAAGGACAGTCCTGAGCTCCCCAGCAGCGGCCACATCCCTGAGGGATGAGGGGACAGGAGACAGGGTTAATACCACCAGCCATCCCTTCATGATGCCACTGCCAAACCATTACTCAAATGAGGAGTGGGGATTAGCCGGGGGTGGGGAGGCGGGAACCTGAAGTCAGGCATGGGGATCGGGGTGGAAAGAAAATGGGGAAGAAGAGCAGCCATTTATCTTCAGGGGCCTCTGTCATCTTTGGTTATCAGTCGAGGGGTGTACAACAAGCTGAAGGACAGAGGATTGGATAATGCTGGGTCCTGACCTTGCCGGTCTCATGTTTTCCTCAGCTGGATGCTCTCAGATGCCCAGGAAAACACTGCATGCTTCTCCAAGCACACACACACACACACACACACACACACACACACACACACTTCCCAGTGTCTTCCTTGTGTCCATCTCTGTGCTTAAAACAGAAATGACAGTAAGGAGACTGCATGGTAGCCAGTGCACTGATCTCCTTTCTCACCATTTAGCTTCTGTGTAAGAGGACAATTTTCCTGGACAGCAAGGAAGGCAATGTCACTTTCAAAGTCAGAATTGAGTCAAAACTCACTCCCTCCTGTGTGGAGGAGATACCCTTTTTCTCCCTGAGCCACCATTCCATCCCTGGCAGGTAACTTCACATTGAGAACAGAGGCAGGTGCAGTGCCCTGTCGGTGGTGGCCCCTGGGTGCCCTTCAAAGCCAGTTCTCAGCACCCAGGTATCCACACTGGTTTGGCAGAGCCAAGGTAAGAAGCTAGGCTAACTGCAGGAGCTGCCAGCTTTAAGAAAAACCTGGCTTCAAGTCAGATAGATCCTAGGGACCAAGTTGAATAACAAAAAGTTCAATGAACGGGGGTTTCAAGCTTAGGAAAAAGGAGACACCGCTGGGGATGTAAAATTAAGTTAAACATTCAGCTCTGTAGAAAAACACCATAAATGGTAGGACTAGAGCCTCAGGGAGTGGCAACGGAGACCCAGATCTTGAGAGTCAATTCTAAAGAAGTTGGCAGGGAAAATCAGAAATGGCAGAAATATTTGCAGAGTGCCTGGGGGCAAAGTCCTTGACAGAATCTTCTTCTACTTCTTCAGGGTACCTGCGCAGGGTGGGTGCCCAAGAAAATCCCGATGAGTCAGTGAATGAACATGCAGTGGCTGAAGTTTTCACTGAAAAAGCAGAAGGTGTTGGGCTGAGTTTCATGTTCTTAAGAAATCCTGTACCTGCCTTTTGAGAGCCCAGCCTTCTTGCACCCTTAAGCATGTTTTCTAAACTCCTGTCCTGGAGAAGCAGAAGGCACTTCTCAGGTTCACTGAGCTAGAACAGCATTTTGATACAAAAAGACCCGGGCCCGCTGAAAGACTTATACACACGGCAGGAACACCACCTTGAGTTCAGACAGAAAGCACATCTGCGCCTCATTGATAATGTAATAACGTACATTACATTTTTGGCCGAGAGCACCTGTGCACAGCCCAGAAAGTCAGCCCAGGGCAACCATTCTGATGGAGGCGATATTAACAGCTCTCATTAAAACTGATGACTATAGCGGTGCCCAGGAGCGCGGCTGCAGTGAAGCGTCTGTCCGCGTTTCCATGACAAGCCTCTATTTTTGGAGTTCATAACTCAACCATAGAAATATGCTTTGCGTTGAACTGAAACCTGAGAAGAAAATTATCATGGGGTAAAGAGAGTTTGACTTTTATTGTTTTCCTGCCCCTGTCTGGACAATGGAAAGAGAAGGGTACGTGACAAGGGAGGATGTATTTCTGAGCTGGCCCAGGAAGAATTTGAGTGTCTTAACTTTTATATTTATCAGGGACGCTAAGAGTTCTATTACGATGGAAAGTGACACTTGCATGCCAATCAATTATCCTAGGTGTGCACGTGTGCGTTTTGTTTACTGTTACCTGTCCAAAACCAGGAAGCACGGAATTCCTAGTGCTCCACCTGGGACTTAATGGGGTCGTATATGACTGGATCTTGCTGACTTTCGACCCAACACTTTTCTCTGATGAAGGAAAGACCCAAAGTCATGCACATCACTGACAGGGACTTGAAAGTGATTTAATCTGTTATCTTTTATTTTGACAAAAAGTGTTGTGAAATGCATTCCTGTCCTCAGCTAGACAGGTTAAAACTTTTTGGCCTCTACCTCTATAATTCTGTCCTGTTTAGAATGTAGAAGAACTACTGTTCCTCCAAAAATATGAAGGAAGATTGCTTTAAAAATAGAGGGAGATTACTTGATAATTCCTGCTTTTCTAACAAGCATTGGCTGGGAAGAGAAAGGTCATCATTATCTTCAATGTCCTTTCTCCACACACAATAGGAATTACATTGAGACACAAATCAGATCATGCTGCTTCTCTGCTTACAATTCTTCAGTGGCTTCCTACTGGACCTAAAATAAATCCATACTCCTTACCATGGCCCAGAGGGCTGGGTGACCCAGCCCCTGATCATCTTGCGGCTTGGTGTCATACCTTCTCCCATGCTCTCCGCACTCCAATTATACTTGACTTTTTCCAGTTTCTCGACTGCACCAAGCATTGTTCCCCACCTCAGAGACGTTGCATTCACGAACCTCTCTGCCTGCAATGTTTTTCTTCCCACACGTAATAGCTGACTTCATATTCTTCCAGTTCGAACGTCACCTCTTCCTGACTGCTCTATCTGAAGAGGATACCTCTCCCAACAGTCTCCATCTCAGCCCATTGATAGTTTCTTTTTAGAAATTTAGCACAGTTATTGTTTTACTAGCCTGTTTGTGTGCTTGTCCCTTATCCGTGTGCCACCTAAAAATGGACGTTTTGTGAGAGGGACCTTTGTCATTGTATTCCCATGTGCAGCAGAGAGTAAGTGCTCAGTTAATATTTGTTGAACAAATCGAGATTTATATATTAGAGGATGCATAGTTTAAGCTTCTGTCAGTTGACCCAGTAGCCTTATTCTCTTCATAGTATACATAAAAGAATAATTTCTCCTCAATCTTTACATAAGTATAACTTCGCAGGAAGTTAGCTAGGACCGCCCCCCACACCAGATGACAGTCTTCAGAATTGGAGGGATAAAGAAACTCTGTTCTTTTACATCTTTTTCCCTCTTCACAGCATCATGAAATAGTACCTAATTTCTGGGAAGAGTTTTTGTAGCTAAACAGAAGACACATCCTCTTGAACTTTTAGGAACCTGATCCTTGACTTCATTTACTTTGAGCTCTGGATACTTAAATAAGAAAAATAAGTTCTGTACATGTGAAGGAGTAAATGTACAGTCATTGTACCCTATTACTATTTCTATACGTTTTTCTATACTATCAGCGATTAATTATGATGGACAAATAATACATTTAACGATGCTGACAACAGTGGTGATGTCTCGGATATTTGCTTACTCTGCCAAGCACTGTGCTAGGCGCTTTATTTACTGGTAAAATAGACTATTTCATTTTATTGTATAGTATCTAGTACAGTATATCTCATTTATATAGTAACAGTAAAAATGGTAACAAGAACAACAGTGAGAACAACAGACAGAGCCAGGGAAAAAAAAATAAGTTCAGTACTTTGGAAACCTTAGAAAAAGAAAGATGAGAATATTGATTAATTTTCCAACTGGGCCTGATTCTCTCAGAGCATTAAGCCACATCCTGGATATGACTGGCTCAAGACCCCACAGCGAATAACAAGCATTTCGGACTCAGGCTCAAGCCTTCAGACGCCAAGTCAGTGTATTATGGACTGTCTCTGGGAAGACAGGGTTAACCCAGGCATAGACAAAGCAGGTAGTTAGGAATTAACGACCCGTGATTCTCCAGATGAACTCTTCAAGTGCTGGATACTCACGTTTTTGAATGGCTGGCTCTAGACGTTTCTTAAAAGATCTGATCTCCACGTTAGAAGTGGCAGTATGATTCAGGAAAGCTGTAATTGTCCATAATAGCTTTCTCTGAATTACTTTATCAGATCCTTTTCTCTCTGCCGCTTGCTGAAATTTGGTTGGCTGCAAGGAAAATAGGAAGAGATTTAGATGAAATAAGAAGAGTGCTGCATAAGAATGTGACCGTTGGCAAGTTACTTACTCTCTAAGCCTCAGTTTCCTCACCTGTAAAATGGGAATGATAACCCACCTTACAGTCTTTGAGACAATTAGATAATGCATGCAGAGCACTTAGCACAATGTATAGAAAGGACCCAATGTTCGCTGCTGATGTGGTTGTTATTAGTATTATTATTAATAACAATTCTGATGTAAGAGACGCTCTAGGCAACCAAAAGTGTTGTTTTGTTTTTAAAGGGAGGCTGGGACAGCTAGTGAGCTAGTAAGGAGTAAGGAGACATAGGCAAGGTAGTAGAATCCATAAAACAGATGTCACCAATTCCATAATTCTACTTCTAGTGGTACCTCGATCACGCCACTTCACGTCTCCGAGTTTTGGTTTGCTTATCTGTAAAAGAAAGAGAATGCCCACTCTTCCCACCTCAGCAGATTGTCAAGGATTCAAATGAGGCGCATGTATGTAGAAGCACATTGAATATCTTAATGGGAATGGTAGACATTGTTTTCACACCTGTTTCACTTAAATGACTATCGTTTCAATGAAGTCAGTGATTCTTACCCCTGTCTGCACATTAAAATCAACCAGAAGCTTCTAAAAATCCAGATACCCAGGCCACAGCCCAGACCAATAAAGTCAGAATCTCTAGGAGTGGACCCAGGCTCAGTACTCTTTTTTTCCCCCGTAAGTGATTCCAATGTCCACCCAAGTCAGGGAATAAAATATTTCTCAAGCTTGCCTGGTGATAAGGAGCCCCAGAGACCCACCATAACTACAGAATCAACCCTCCAAAGAACGAACTGGGAGTCTGTATTTTCAACAAGCACCTCTAGCTGCCTCTTCTCTGCAGACAATTATGAGAAAGACTGTGTTGAATCATAGTCTGAGGGTTAGAAGGGATATCATCTAACATCTTCACACTTCGGACTTCCCTGGCGGTCCAGTAGTTAAGACTCCATGCTTCCCCTGCAGGGGTTCCATCCCTGGTCAGGGAACTGGGATCCCACATGCCGCGTGACGTGGCCAAAAAAATAAAAAATAAAATCTTCACCTTGATTCATCTCTAAACCACATGAAACTTTATGAATCCTATGAATGGAAGGCAAAAGTGTGTTAACCAACTATGTGAACAATAAATAACACAACTGTTAGCTATCTCTCTTTGTGCAAGAATCATCACCAGTCCCTTTCTAGTTCAGGAAATCTTGACCGATGGATAGGATTTTCAATGTTTTGAAACTTTTCTTGATCAAACAATTTGGAATGCCAAGAAATGCATCAAAAGAAGAATTCTTTCATTTAAGAAAGAAATATTTTATTCCCTGACTCGGATGGACACTGGAATCACTTGGGGAGGAAAAAAAATAGTACTGAGCCTGGGTCCATGCCTAGAGATTTTGACTTTATTGGTCTGGGCTGTGGCCTAGGTATCTGGATTTTTAGAAGCTTCTGGTTGATTCTAATGTGCAGACAGGGGTGAGAATCACTGACTTCATTTGAATATTGTGAAATAAAATAATAAACTCAAGTTTTGGTGTGGACCATGGGAATGGGACAGTCGTAACTAAAAAATTTTCCCCTACAAAAGATATATATTGTACAGCTCTGTAAAGCCTAAGTTATTACTTTTAGCTCTCATGGGAAAGTGAGGCAGATCAGGTTTAATGTAAATAACATCCTGACAAGTTACTATGGCAAACCTGAAGGGAAAATGTTAACTGCTGATATTCAAGTTGCAAAACTCAGCTCAATGCTAATTGTGCATTGCAACAGATAATTCCACTCCTCCTCACTGTTTTGAAAGCATCAAACTCTGCCAGAATCACTGGTCTGTCAGTTCCCACTGAACATTCTAACATTGCCGTGAAAAGTTACATCTTGCAGAATCTTCCCACTTCCTCTGGGGCCACATCCACTTGCCTGGCCTAGGTAATTCACTGTAAAACTTTCCTCCTTCCTAGTTCCTGCACTGTTGGAGTCCTGCCTTTGTCTCAGCTTTACTTGAGCCATAAGTACTGTCACGATTGAATAGAGACTATGTTTAATTCTGAGCTTGTTAAGACAAAAGATAATGGAGATTGATTTTAATTAATTTATAGGTTCAGAGTATTTGCATTTCCTTCATAATGGTTTTATAAAACTTACTCACTTCCAAATTTTGCTAGATAAGGCATTTGAGAATAATGGTGCTGGATCCGGTCTGAATTTTATCTTTGGAAACTATATCAACTTGCTCTACGTAATAATGCTTGTTTTAATGTGCGTTCACTATGCCCATTTCTTCGCATTTCCCTTTATTTTTCATAAAGTGCCTTAATAGAGACAATCAGTGTAGCCTAACTTTTTGTGATACGAAATAGTAACACATTATTTCTTCATCTGTTCTGATTTGGGAAAAAGTTCTTATGATTAATAAGAGTGTGTATTGTAAATGCTTGGATTGGCATGCCCTGTGGAGGAGCTGGTAGAGTAGCAGAGCTGACCCCAACTCCTGTGCTGAGTCAGCACACGGTACCTTGAATAAAAACAGAGCCGTGGGTGTTACCAGGTGTGCGCCCTCCCCATCACTGGGCTTCTTTAAGTTTTTATATTTTTTTGTATTCTGTGTGCTTTGTTGAATCAGTCGTGTTATATTGTGTGTTGGAATGGAGGGGGCGAGAAGGCGTCTTTAGAACTACAAAAATAATGCTGCTGATGGGCTTTGTACACTGTCAACCCAGTCTCAATGCTCGTTTCTTCCAGCTCTCACAGTCTTAAACCCTAGAGTACCTTGATTTGTTTATGTGAGTGTTTGGCACATAGTAGGATGCAAGATAATGCACAGTTATTGTTCAGAGGATGCCAGTTGTTAGTCTGCTTGGTCTGCTGTAACAGAGTAGTATCACAGATTGGGTGGTTTAAACAACAGCAATTTATTGTCTCATAGTTCTGGAGGCCAGAAGTCCAGAAACAAGATTTTGGCAGGGTTGGTTCCTTCTGAGGGCTGTGAAGGAAGGCTCTGTTCCAGGCCGCTCTCCTCGGCTTGTAGATTGCTGTCTTCTTGTTCACATGGCATTCTCCCTATAAGCGAGTCTCTGTGTCCAAGTTTCCCCGTTTTATAAGGACACCAGTCACATTGAATTCATGCCCACCCCAATGACCTCATTTTGATTAAGTTACCTCTGTAAAGACCCTATCTCCAAATAAGATCATATTCTGAGGTACTGGGGTTAGGCCTCACCTTATGAATTTGGGAGGTGGGACACACAGTTCAACCCACAATGCCAGTATTATACATGATTTTTTAAATGTTCATATATTATCAAATTATAGCTGAGAAATGTAAACAAGTTTGTGGAAAGGAAACGTTTATTATTATGATGTTATGTAACAGGACTTTACTGGTATATCTGAGCTCTTTTCTGCAGGAAAGTGGGGATCTCCCACAGTTGCGAAAAGGATCGTATCACAGGTTAACTGTGGATCTCTGCCTGATCTCCAGTTGTTATCAGATGTACACTGAGTTTATAGTCTTGGCTTCAGTGCTTCTGAGAGTCAAACTCTAAAATAAAACCTACATCCTATGGGGTAGAATTTCTTTTTTGATTATTGGGCAACTAAGAGGATGGAGAGACCAATGCCTTCCTTGTAGAGATGAGGAAATGGACACCTAGAAAACAGAAGTCAGGTGGCCAAGTCCTCAAGGCTAAGTAGTAGCAGTAGTAGCCCTGGAACTAGACTCATAATTCCCTGCTTTTTTCACCACATCACACTCTCCGTCCTCCATACCAGGTATCCCCTGCCTTAACCCTACCTACCAAAATTACCCACTGCTCACTGACGTCTGACTTTCCTTACTTCATTTAATTAAAAAAAAAAAAAAAATTAACTAATCCTAATAAATTTGCTAAGTAAGTACATTACGGATGCCCATGAGCAGGATGAGAATTCTGGAGTATGCCTTAGTTAACTGTTTCCCCAGAAGCCCATGAAACCAAAAAAAAAAAAAAAAAAAAATCTAGGTGTCTGATTTGGATAAGGTAGTAGCTTTCTTTACCCTTCAGATCCGACTTTTCAGCTAAAACCTGCCTTGCGGCCATACTTATAAATATATGCTTCAAGGTGGAAAAAACTTTTGTCTGAGATGTCCACCTAGTGGCATTTAGTGATTATTCTTGAAAACAAAAGAAAGAAGAGCCCCTTACCCTCTCTTCTCTACCAAGTCTTGATGAATGCATCATAACTGATATGTGAGGTTTGGATTTTAGAGACCACCTAATTCAGCCACTTTACAAATGGAACTGTGGCCTGGGCAGTGGCTTGTCCACAGCCACTGAGTTAAAGAAACCTGGGGACAGGTCCCTTTGTGTCCCATCCAGAATTCTTAACACCCTCGTGTAATGCTGCTTCATGGTTATTTAGCACATGTGTAAGCTAGTGGAAGTTTAATCTCTCTCTCCCCATGAAGGTAAGAGAAACTGTAACCATAGTGTTCATTGGTGGGTGACTTAATGCTTTGCCACGTAGCTTCATTATGTCACACTCATTAATTTTAAAGAATAGACTGTGTTTTCTAAATATATAATTTACTGTGACTATTTTCTGACTCTTCACTAGTGTTACTTATACCTAAACTTATCTGTGTGTGATTTATGGGGAAAGTTTTGTTTAAAAATCTTAAAATTTTTCCTTCAGATTTCTTGCAAGTTAGTAGGGTTTTTTTAAACCTCTTTTCAGGTTTATTAAATGGGGTTAAACTATACTAAGCACCAGCTATGGGTTTTTTTTAGTCTTAAATCCTGGCGAATGAGCCAACCCTGCAGAATGGTCTCCGAACAGAGGGTGCTGCAAGTTGTAGGCAGTTCATGCCACGGGAACACTAATTCTAGAACATTAAACTTATCTTGTTAAATTGATTTCTGGATGTTTCTCTGTGGAAGTCTTGGAATAGCCCTCCCCTTCCTTTCTTTGAGCCAAGAAAACTCTGAACCAGAACAATTCAATTTCAATTTGTGGAAAAACTCTACTCCATGGACTAAACATAGTGCTAAGACAGATTGGTGGGGAAGGGGGGCAGGAACATTTTGATCACTTTGGCATGTTACTAAAATATCTGAATTTCTAGTTAATCGCTCTGAGATATATTTACAAGCTTTGTTTCTGAGGAGTATTTGCAAGCCTCGTTCTCAAGCCTGGGAACCTCAGGAGCGAAACCTGCTTTTGAGCCATAGTTCTTGTGTTATATGTTAAGCATTTGGAAGGAACCCCAAGGAGGCCTCAGGAAGCAGTTACTGCCTCTTGACTTATCATCCTGAAGGCGATTTGTTTTAAAGTTGATAATCCCTAGAGCTACAAGAGTGTCCCGCATCTGCCCTGAATTGAAAACAGATTGCCATTAAGAGCCTTACATCAGCGCTGCGAATTCATTCGATCTGAGTCAGAAAGGAAGTTGGAGAACATTCGAACGTATGGCCTGATAGCGACACGGCAGCTCCCTTCATGGAGGACCAAGACGGCAGGGTATGTAGGCTGTCTGTTTTCAAACTTTAAGACTGTTTTTCTGTAAGGAAATGTCCTTCTGACCTGCGGGCAGGAGTATTCGGGAGGGGACTGTAACAGCTAACAGGTATAAAGTAACTGTCAGTCTGTGGGATTTTCAGTGCCACCAGTGAATCGATCAGAATTCCGAGAGGCTCGGAAGCCTCCTCTGTCCAGAAATTTCTCTGCCAGGTTTTGCGTTTTTGTGACTTATCATTTATATAAGGTATATTCAAAAATTATGTAGATATTTATATAAAATTCTCCCCCCCTAGACTCTAAAACGGTTCTGGAAGCCAAGAAAAGTTTTTACTGTTAAGAAGCGAGAGCTTTTCCACCCTCAGCTTATCTATGAAATTATTTTAAAATATTTCCACACATGCCAGGAATGAAGGATGGAACTCTGAACTTCATATTCCAAGCCTCAGGGGACCGGGACCATCTGATTAACTATTTAGCATTTAATATCCTACTGAAGTCTTCTTCTCAGCTGGCTGAACAACTTTTTTCCTTCTTTTTCTGTGGAAACATTTCTATTATAGAATGTGAGGTTCTTTTTCTTCTAAATTAAAATGGAGATTAGATTTGTTCATCAAAAATGATTGAAGGAAAAAGAAGGCAGCAGTGGTTATGGACAAGGGTCTGAGTACCCCGCAGCTTGAGGCATGGGTGCTGAGCTGCCCTCCGCCACTCCACCCCCGTAATCCCCCGCCCCAGCCTGGCTCCGGAGGCCCTTCTGGCTCCTTCTCCGGGTCTGGACTGGGCTTTGGTGAGTGGAGGCCTCTCGGGTTACTTCCAGAAGCCTATTCTGCTCACCCTTTTCTCTGAGAAGCTGAGGACAGTGCCTGGTACAGCTGATAGCCAATAAATACTTGTTGAATGAAAATAGCATTGTGGAAGGGAACCCTGGAAGAAGTATCGGTTTGAACACATGAAGCTAGTGAACCTCTCTTTGGGTCAATTTCCACGCACCTTCTTGGCAAGATAGACACCAGAACTAAAGCATAGAAGGTGACGAGTAATTGAGAGAAACGTGCTAGAGTGTCAGTCAGAGCAACTACGTATAAAATGTGTGATTCCGCGGTTATGGTATTAATAAAGTAAAGAGATGAAATATGAGTCTTGAGAGGTAACAGTTGCCCTACGAGAGTGTTCAGGAGTCCGAGGAAAGCTGGTACAGGAGAAAGTGAACAAACACAGCTGGCCGGCTTCCCCTTCAACTCCGTGCAGATGTGCTCATCAAAAATGTTCCGACAGCACAAAGCCTGTTCCTGTTACATGCGCTTCCCCCGGTTTCAGAAAAAAATACATTAAGAGCAGCCCAATTGGCAGGTAAGATTTTCAGTCCAAATGCCAATGTACTGTTCCCTCTTGACTGGTTGCCCACAGTTCTTGAAAGGGGGAAGGTTTTTCAGATGCCAAAAATCGAGTGCAAACTGTGCCATGGGACTATGCCCTCTTAATCCCAGCGAGACAGAGGCTCCCTTTTAGAAAAGGAAGCACATTTGGGTTTTTGTGCTGGAGGATGCAAAAAGATGTATTGATCGACTCAGACAGAAGGGGGAATTCTCAGGCTTAGAAACATCGCTTCTGTCCTAGCTGAGGAGACTGGCGAATGAGCCTTGAAATCTATAGAAACAGTTCCAGTTCAGACCAGCTTCCTCTCTGGCAGATGATTATAGATATATAGATATTTATATAGAGATATAGCTATATTTATATGTATCTTAATTTCACTAACTTACTTAATCTCAACCCCGGAAGTTTGGGAAGAAAATAAAAGTAGTGTTGCAGAGACTTCAGGGTGAAACCCAGGTCAGAAATTTAACTTCTAGGGAGTTCTCTGGTGGTTCAGTGATTAGGACTCCATGCTTTCGCTACCGAGAGCTCGGCTTCAATCCTTTGTCAGGGACCTAAGATCTAAGATCCCAAAAGCCTCACAGCACAGCCAAAAAAAAGAAAAGAAATTTAACCTCTATTACCTCAAGTAAAACTCACCTCCAAAAAGCTCTCTTGCCCCTTTTAGAGTAACAAGCAAGTCTTCATTTGGGGCCATATCTTCTTTCCCTGCCCTGTGTTTGAACATCAGGCCTGTCTCTAAGGCTGTGCCACTATATGCCAAGTCACAGCCTCATGGCTCTCCAGAGTTTTGTAAACCATTGTTTGGAATTCAGAACACATTATCCCCCAGAAACAAGGTTAGGCTCCCAGCTCAACTCCTGAATGCAAATTTATCCCCAAATATAGAGAATTTGTTGCAACTTTCTGGAAATGGACAGAAAGAACTTCTATCATTTTGGTTAACAGCATTGAAGAATCAATTTTACAATGAACTGTAATAATGCTTTTGAGAGCATTTTTAATATCCTTGAGAATTAATTATTGGCCTTGCATACCATTCCTTTCTTTATCCAAACCCTAACCACCTATCCTAGGTGCTTAGTCTCCTGTTACTCCTTTGAATGGTACTCTAGGTAGGAGTCCTAGCAAATTATTTGCATGTACTTTTCCATTTGTGGTTTCTTTTGCCTGGAATATCCTCCTCCTCTTCTGGTTCCTGGCAAACTCTTGATCAGCTCAAACACTAACACAGTTAAAACTCTTCTGTGATGCCCCAGTCAAACTCTCACTTCTCTCCTCCCTTGGACATAAACCCTTCTGAGAAAACTTTGCACAAGTTCAAGTGGTTCCTTCACTGACCTTCTAAAGTACCAGAGATCCTAGTTTTAAAAGTTGCCCCTAGGAAAAGTTAGAAATTCCCCTCCCCACCTCTCCTGCATTTCTCTAAAACCTTATAAGTACCACTATGTATTAACATGCACCACATTATATTGCAAATTTTTATTTACACGTGGTCCCCTTCCCTAGACTGAGAACTCCTTAAAGATAGGGATTTCTTCAGGACTTATTACAACCCTGGAATATATTATTAGTAAATAATTAATAAAAGGATAGATGGATGAATGGATGGATGGATGAAGTGAGCGCTGGATAAAAAGTTCATTTATTTAGAGGAGGATGAAGAGCTATATAGAAACTTCTGTGGAATTCTGAATGGAACTTTTAGTTTCAAGGGCATGATATTGATGAAATTTGACCGTTATTATTTTACTTCTACGGCTATGTAAGGGAGGGATTATGAATAGTGGGAAGAGAATGGAGCTTGGAATAAGAATGTATGGGTTCTAACTCTAGTTCTCTACTTTCCAGTTATGTGATCTTGGGTAAGATATTTACCTGTCTATTTTTGCTTTTCTTCATCTGTAAGATGGGGGTAATACCTACCTTCAAGGAGTTACCATGAGCATCAAATGGTAATCCATCTCTAAGCTCTAGTCTAGTGCTTAACCCATATGAGGTAGAAGGTAAGTGGTCATAAAATATGGATCTAAATCTGAGATGGCAGACATAGAACTTTGAAACCAGGAGGAATCTGGGCCCCTTCCTTCCAGCCTTGGACACTCTCCTTTTGCAACTTCCCCCCTTCATTTTGATGCAGCCTGTCAATAGCATGATTCTAGCTTTTACCAGCCACTTCCCATATCGCTTGGGTGATTAAAAATAAAATAAACTTGAAAGTGTGACAGAAAAGAAGAAGAAGGTTCAGGGGATTTGTGAGTTAAGTACTGGGAAAAAAATTTCCCAAAGCAGAATTAAGTAGGCTATGATGGAGGAAGAAGGAACATTGTACGTACATGCAAAGAAAAGAGCGAGGGGATGAGGAGAAAGCTGTTTGGTGGCGGTGGCTGCAAAGTGAAAGGAAGAGATGAGGACTTGCATTGCTGGGAAGTTGCATTCCGGGATTCTAAAAGGGGCAATTGTGGGTTTTTTGGGTTTTTTGTTTTAAATTTTTTTATACAGCAGGTTCTTATTAGTTATCCATTTTATACATATTAGTGTATATATATATCAATCCCAATAACAGGAGCAACTGTTCATTTGCCATGCCTAGAATGCACTCCTGTGCATTGGTAACCAAAAAGCGCCTTGTGTAATTTCAGATAGTTCACATAAATAAAAATGATAGAAATACATTCCTAACTAACATTTAATGTACCACTTATCAGGTGCCAGGCACTGTTCTTAGCTCTTTACCCATATTAGCTCATTTTATCCTCGCAGCAACCCTGTGAGGTAGGTACATACAATCCTTATTTTACTGATAAGGAAAGACAACACACTGGGTTGTATGGGAGCCACTGCTCGAACCCAGGCAGTCTGGTCCCAGAGCCTGCACACTTCACACAAGAATGTACCTGCAGGGACTTCCCTGGTGGCACAGTGGTTAAGACTCCGCCTGCCAATGCAGGGGACACGGGTTCGAGCCCTAGTCCAGGAAGATCCCACATGCCGTGGAGTAACTAATCCCATGCGCCACAACTACTGAGCCTGCGCTCTAGAGCCCGTGAGCCACAACTACTGAGCCCGTGTGCCACAACTACTGAGCCCTCGTGCCACAACTACTGAAGCCCGCACGCCTACAGCCCGTGCTCCACAACAAGAGAAGCCACCACAATGCGAAACCCGCGCACCGCAATGCAGAGTAGACCCCGCTCGCCGCAACTAGAGAAAGCCCATGCGCAGCAATGAAGACCCAACAACGAAGACCCAAAACAGCCAAAAATAAATAAATAAATCTAAAAAAAAAAAGAATGTACCTGCAGCTGATGTGGCTCCTCGCACCATTAGATGGCCGATTCAGCTGTCACGGTCAGCAACGTTGTGAAGTCCACTTTGGTGATGACCATCCCTATGGATATACTTTTCAAAATATAACTTTAATGCCTGAAAAGTTAGAATGGTAGAATTTTATAGCATGGAAGGACATTTAGTTGATTATGCCTGGACCAGTAAGTCAGCCTCAGGGACACTGATCGGATTCTCTGGGGACCCACGGGGGTGAGGGTCAGATGAGCTTAGCCACCCACGTAGCACTGCAGTGTCGGAAGGACATCATCTTTATTCCAGATGATGTCCAGGGAATTCTAAAAAAAATTCTTTCTGAAATTAGGTTGACACCCCAGTAGTTTTCCAAATATGAAAATAGATACAGTTGTGCTGTCTTTTTTTTTTTAAAGAATCATCTATTTTTGACCTATTAAAAAAGTAACAAAGTATACAGTTTGTGAGCATTCTGTTTATGCTTCCTAGATTGAGTTTGACAGGTCCATGTTTTAAAGTCATTCCATTACTCATACGCCTAACGCTGAGCTCTTACCTCTCCCTCAAATTGCTCTGAGCAATTTGATTCCATGTTCTCCTACCAAAAATAGGGACACATTCAACTAGTTAACAAATTTCACAAATTCTGATCCAAGGATGTGTTAGGCAGGCAGAAAGAATGTAATTCTCCCTTTTGCTACCTGTTTGAATTATTAGAAGCATTTCTACAATTAATAAAGTAACTGCAAATGCTACAAGGTTTTCTATCTCTCTAGCTGTTTTAGTCATTCCTATTTTAAGCCTTTCACATGCCCCACTGATGTTTTAGGGCATAGTTTTTGGATGAATAGGTAGGTGAGCTTGCTGGAGAAGTTGCCAGAAGTTTTGCCTGCCTCCAATACATCCACTCTGTGACCCACCTGAGTTCTTTCCTTTGACTCATGAGATCAGGAAACATAGCATTTGGCAAAAATAGGGAGCCAGGAGGAGCCCCACCTCCTCCTTGGCCAGCAGTGGTGGGAGAGGAAGGAGGAAAAGAGGAACGGGGTAGTAAATGGGTTGCCTAGGTGTCTGTCCTCATTTTTTACTCATTACAGCCTGGCAGGAGAGTATCTTATGTAACATCAGTCACCTGTGGAGCATTTTTACAACCATTCAGGTGTCCTGGAAATAAACATCATTAAATTAAATTAAGTTTTAATTTAATTTAAATTCTGAATAAAAGGCTTTACATAAACTGACTACAAAGAGCTTAACTATTCAAAAATAGGTCAAATAGAAAAAGGCACTTTCAAGTGTCCAAAACAATCCCATGGTTTTTTAAAAATCGTGCAAGTTCAAGCAATACCTAACAGAAATACAAAATTAAGTTAGATGTGCCCTTCAAGGAACTAATTTTTTAAAATCATCACACTGCTCCAAAATGCCAAGAAAACACAGGACACTAAAATGAAGTCCAGATTCTCAAACAGAATTTGAATTTTAAGCGAACTCTTCATTGGCAAATGGATATTTCAGAGTCTGGTTTTAGACCAACTAGCTACCTAGCAGGATTATTGTGAAGCTAGGATGAGATTTAATGAATTTCAGTCTCCCAGTCCAGCGCATAGTGAACAGTCACTAGTATTTTGTTGAATGAATGCTGAATAATTCTGTTTTTTATATTTATTTTATTCAAGTGTAGTTGATTTAGAATGTTGTGTTAATTTCTGCTATATAGCAAGCGATTCAGTTATACACATATTTACATTCTTCTTCGTATTCTTTTCCATTATGGTTTATCACAGGATATTGAATATAGTTCCCCGTGCTACTCAGTAGGACCTTGTTGTTTATCCATTCTATATATAATAGTTTGCATCTGCTATTCCCAAACTCCCAGCCCATCCCTCCCTCACCCACCCCCTCTTTGCAACCACAAGTCTGTTCTCTATGTCTGTGAATCTGTTTCTGTTTTGTAGGTAAGTTCAGTTGTGTCATACTTTAGATTTCATATATAAGTGATATCATATGGTATTTGTCTTTCTCTTTTTGACTTACTTCACTCAGTATGATAATCTCTAGGTCCATCCATGTTGCTGCCAATGGCATTATTTCATTCTTTTTTAATGGCTGAGTAGTATTCCATTCTATATATGTACCACATCTTCTTTATCCATTCATCTGTCGATGGACACTTAGGTTGCTTCCATGTCTTGGCTGTTGTGAATAGTGCTGCTATGAACATAGGGGTGCATGTATCTTTTGAATTATATTTTTGTCTGGTTATATGCCCAGGAGTGGGATTGATGGATCATATGGTAATTCTATTTTTAGTTTTTTGAGGAACCTCCATACTGTTTTCCATAGTGGCTGCACCAATTTACATTCCCACCAACAGTGTAGGAGGGTTCCCTTTCCTCTACACCTTCTCCAATGATGAATAATTCTGAACTCATGAAGCCAAGCCAACTCAGCTATCCTCTTAGGTCCTAGCTGACACCTTAGCATGGGTTATTCCTCAGATTACATAAAAACAACACTTCCTAGAAAGGGCAGATCCCCGGAAAACAGAAGTCCCAAGTTTCTGAAACTTGTTTTCTAACCTTTTATGAAAGGGTAATGTAAGAGTTATGACTGAGTTGCTCTGAGAATTAAAGGATATCATGTTCATCCATTCATTCATTCGTTTGTTTAAAAAATATTGCTTGTGTGTTTTCAGTGCATCAGGTATTGTTCTTGTGCTTGGGAGATGGATGTAGACAAGGCAGATGAGGGCTCTACCTGCATGGAAATTACATTCTCTCACAGAGCTCCTGGTGTGTTACTCCTGCTGTCACAGCTGTCACCAAGCACTGAACCACCCCTGGGGATGGGCAGCAAAGTGCCCTGGGGATGGGCAGCAAAGTGCCCTGGAAAGAGCAGTCAGCTTGGAAGTTAGACTGATACCTCCTTGAATCCAGGCTCCACATCTTGTCAGCTGAGTTTCCTGGGAAAAGTTTCTGAGCCACAGTCCTTGTCTGTAAAATGGGTGTAATAATGCCTACCTTGCAGGGATTCTGTAAAGATGAAATGAGACGTATTGAGTGTAAAGTACATACAGCAGGTCCTCAGTAAATGGTAACCTTGTATTACCTTAATGAAGAAAAAGATCAAAAGAGTGTCACAGAAGAAGGATATCTTGGGATAAGAAAATTTGACGGGCAGTTGTTTCCTCTGAGCACATTCTACAACAGAGATACATTTTCAACCATTTTTGAGATAGGCTGTTGATATGGAGCGTGTTGAAAGTGTGATGATAAGACATAGGAGAAGCATGATGTCTCGTTATACATGCTACATTGCATTGAACATATGTTCTTTGTCCCCACTCCCTCCTCAAATCGCAGTAAAATGGAAATAAGGGGGGGGAAATAAAATAAAACCACAAGAACAATGATGGGGGGGTGGATAACAGAAATGAGAAATGCCAACAAAAGTTGGGAAGATTGAACACAGATTGAGGGAAATAGTAGCAACTGATGTAGAATATAACGGAGGAAACTGAAAATTAATTACATGGGGTGTGGGGTGTGGGGAACACCCACAGGAACAAGCGTATTGGAGCCGAGAACCCTAAGAAGGTTCTGGGAAGGTTCTATGCAGGGCTTCCAATCTGATTTCTGGTGCCTCAGTCTTAAGTATAAACAAAGAATCATCAGATAACAGGAGAAAGCCGTGGACATGAAAGACAGCTAAACAGATGGGTGGGGAAAATGAACTCAAAGGCAGCAGAGACAATCTGAGGGACAGAATTGCATTGAAAATACACACTGAGGCTCTTTCAGCCATCTTGGAGCCTGTGGAGGCCTGCTGGGAACTGGACTTCTAAAACGACATACATGTCTGCAAGGCTATGGTCCAAGGCCTTTTTTGCTGGCTAGAAGCGGGGTCCCTGGAACCAGAGGGAGCACACAGCTCTTCTGAAAACCAAAGGTGTATATGCTCGAGATGAAACTAAATTCTATCTAGCCAAGAGATCTGCTTTTGCGTACAAAGCAAAGAAAATAGTAACTTTTTTTTCGGCCGTGCCTCATGGCTTGCAGGATCTTAGTTCCCAGACCAGGGACTGAACCTGGGTCCTCAGCAGTGAAAGCACGGAGTCCTAACCACTGGACCGCCAGGGAATTCCCAGAACACAGTAACTCCTGGTGGGAAAACCCAACAAAACCAGAGTAGTCTGGGGAAAGATAACTCAAGCTCATGGAACCAGCGGCACGGTTGGTGCCGAATTCCAAAGCAACCTTCCTCGTAAGGCCATTGGACACAGAATCCGTGTGATGCTGTACCCTTCGAAGATTTAAACTTATTGAAAAGTGAATAAATAAAATTATGGATTTGTTCTCTTGTATTTTTGTTTATGTGTATATACGTGTATACATACGCGTATATACACACTGAGTATGCTCAGTGAGGCAAGAGGAAGAAAAACAAATACAATTAAAAAAAAAAAAGAATATTCTGAAAACAAAAACAATTTATAGGAGGCTTTGGAGATAAAGTTTAGGAAATCTGCCAGTACTAGATAGGAAATGGGACAGAGTCTAAGGAAATTAGATGATCAGTCCAATAGGTCAAATATCCAAATAATAAGGTCTGGAAAGAGAGAGCTGAAAAAACAAAATGGAAGAAATCAATGAAATAATAAACAAAAATTTCCCGGAAGTGAAAGACAGGAGTTTCCTGATTAGAAAGACCCACCTATCACCCAACATAGAGAATAAAGCACATCTTTGTGAAATTTCAGAACACTAGGGATAAACAGAAGACCCTAAAGGCTGCCAGAAAGCAAAAAGAAGGTCACATAAACCATCAGGAATCTGAATGGCATTGACTGCTCAACAGTAACCCTAAAAGCCAAGAACAGTAATTTCCAAATTCTGAGGTACAAATGACTTCTAACCTAGAAATGATCAAGTATGGGGTGGACTTAAAGCATATAAGAGGTCAAAATAGTTACATCAGGACTTCCCTGGTGCTGCAGTGGATAAGATTTTGTGCTCTCAATGCAGAGTGCCTGGGTTCAATCCCTGGTCTGGGAACTAGATCCCACATGCGTGCTGCAACTAAGAGTTCACATGCCACAGCTAAGGAACCAGCGAGCCGCAACTAAGGAGCCTGCCTGCCACAACTAAGACTGGGCACAACCAAATAAATAAATAAAAATAGTTACGTCACTTACATCCCTTCTCAACAAGCTCTTAGAAGACTTGCTCCACCGAAATGAGGGAATGAGCAAAGCACAACCAACCCAGAATGGGGCTCCAGACAGAATAGATCAAAAAAATAAAGAAGTGGAACTGACTGATATACCAATGGGTTCCGTCATATTGCAGGGTGTTTCATACTCTGTCAGAAGATTTGGAGCAGAATAATGGACAAATAGATAGAAAAGTAATAAAGAAGAAAACTCCAAGAAAGGAAAAATAATGAAAAAAGAAATATGGTTATAGTACACAATATGACACAGCTATGAACAATATTCATTCAGTCACAATAGTAGAAGCACTGAACATTAACAAAACCATAAATTAGAATATAAATGAGGTGGCCATGGAGGTGGACCACTCAGACTTCCTATCAAAGGACAGCCTGCTTTGGGAGTATATCCCCCCCTTGGGGACCCACTGTTGTCTTCAGGGAAGGCTTGATCTCCTGTGTTCCCAGCCAGTGACTGAGCACAGCAGGGGGACGAGGGCCAGCCATTGCTACCCAGTGCAAGACTTCTTCACTGGGCAGTCTTTAGTCTGGGTCTCATCATCAGCCTGGCCTTGAATTTCTCAGAACTACCCTGCAGTCTAAGTCTCTTCCTACCCAAACTTCCTTCCTTGCCCCTCTCCTTCATGGTGTCAGATCTGCCCTGGAACCACCGCTTTATCTCGTTCATTTCTAATTCTGCCTTGTTTTCTGCTTCTCAGAGGACCCGAGATAACACAATCATTACATTGGGAGGATAAAAAAAGGAAAAATAAGGACAGGTAGGGGAAGGAGGCAGGATGGAATGTTAAATCATCATCTTTCATATTAGGAAGTCAATAGATAATATCTGTATGCCTGTAGCGGGGGAAAAGAATCTAAGAAATAGCAGGATAAGCACATAATTTAGAAAGATGACGACAATGCCAGAAACAAAAAATAAAATAACCAAAAGAGCTAAGAGTGGTTATGTCAGGGAAGGAGGGGGTGAAGAAGGGAACTGTGTGGGGGGGGGAAGAAGGGGAGTAAGGCCTTGAGTACTACTTGACCTAATAAATTTTGCTTATTAAGCTCTGCCTGATATTATGATGATTAAAAAGCATGTACCTATACACATAATATATCAAACAGATACGTATATAAAACATCTTTAAATATATTTTAAAAATATGTAAATATATATCAAACATAATCAAACATCTTTAAAGTATTTATAGTTTAAATAAATGTAAATATGTATTTAAAGTATGTTGAGGAATTCCCTGGCGGTCCAGTGGTTAGGACTCTGTGCTTCCACTGCAAGGGACACGGGTTCGATCCCTGGTCAGGGAACTAAGAGTCCGCACGGCCAAAAATAAAATAAAATAAATAAAGTATATAAATATATTATATATATATATAATAAATATACATAATATATATATTTTTTAACATCTGATCAAGATTGAGGTAAGGAGTCCCATGTGATGCCTTTTGCCTTTTTGCCCTCTCCTCCATCTATAGTACGCCCAGCGCTCTCCCCAGCTGCAGCCTCTGCTTCTAAGCATAGCTCATTTCTCTGCAGTGAGGACACACCTAGAGATGTATCCAGGAGGCAGGGAAGGACACTCACGTATCCCTAGAAGGAAACCTGAAGAGATCCAACCCGCTGCTTCGCAACTCTCTCTGGGGACCCCACTCCACAAGGCTTATTGTGTGATTGCAGCTCAGCCCAGGTTTATTTCTTCCTTATTCTGAGCCATCCGCAGCTGGTTAAACTAGCCAAACGCTTTCCTCCGGGGTGAATGACTGAACTGGAGAAGGAGGAGGGGGCCGTGAAGAAGACAGGATGACAGAGCAGCTCCCGCGCCCTCCCGCGCCCACCCTCCCACCTCCCAGCTGTGACTGCTGCCCTGCGGCCACCTGGGCCCTGAGACAGCTGCCTCAGAGGCCCTGGACTCCTGCCACATTCCTTCCTCCCCTGGCACGCAGGCCGGGTGGAATGTGGGCAGGGACACTGCGGGGAGGCAAGTGTGTGTGTGTGTGTGTGTGTGTGTGTGTGTGTGTACACACCAGAGAAACCTCACACCCTTACCTCACACGACCATAGCTCTTCCCTACTTGGTCAGAAGCATGTGTGTCTACCTGGGTCTCCTACTGGGCTTTCCTCATCTCCATCTAGTCTTGGAATAGATGACACAAAACAGGAGACGCTGAATTGTTTGGGGACCAGGAACTCCAGAAGGCCCGTCCATAACCCTGTGAGTTATTCTGTCAGCAGGAGCACATTATCTAGGCCAAGGAACAAAAGTCATCCCAATTGCCAATATAGGAACATATCAGAAGATTTTTGATGACAAGAACCAATAAGCAGATAATTTTTTATTTTTATTTTTTCCATTTTATAAAAGTAATACATACTGGGAGTTCCCTGGTGGCCTAGTGGTTAGGACTCTGTGCTTTCACTGCTGTGGCCCATGTTCAATCCCTGGTCGGGGAACTGAGATCCCACAAGCTGTGCAGCGTGGCCAAAAAAAAAAATGATAAAAGTAATACATACTCAGCTGCATAAAATTAGAACTTAGAAACAAGTCCAATGGGCCAGAGTTGTACAACACAAAGGTGCCCACCATTTGCCTTGTTCTTTCAAGTCTTTTTCTTTCAGTCTCTTCCAGAACTTTGAAATCTTACTTTATGCGTAATTTCATATTCTGATTTTCCACTTAAAATTTCATCAAATGTGTTTCCTTATACCGTTAAAAACACTTCGTAAGCATCTTTTTTTGAAGTATATATAATATTCCAGCTCACAGATGCAGCATAATTTGCCCAATCATTCTTCTTTGTTAGGCTTTTAAAATTATTTCAAGAATTTTAAATTAGAAATAACGTTGTGATGAACCTTTGGCATATAAATCTTTGTCCTCATTTCAGATTATTTCCTCAGAATAGATTCCCAGAAATGGAGCTGCTCAGTCAAGTGGTATGAACATTTTTAAGGCCAAGTAAATCTTTTTTCAGGCTGACTGTGAAAAAGATTGTTTAATATTTAATAATATTCATATTTTTCAGATGAAAACATATAAACCATTAAGTCCATGCCCATGGTCCAGCTTAAGAAGGCATATAACTTATACATCTAAAGGCACTCTGTACTTCTCACCTCTCACATGCCCTCCCTCACCTACAAAGCTAGCCATTATTCTGAATTTGTATTCTCACAGACTTTTTTTAAAAAAAGTTTATTTATATTTTTTTGGCTGCGTTGGGTCTTCATTGCTGCGCGCCGGCTTTCTCTAGTTGCGGTGAGCGGGGGCTACTCTTTGTTGCAGCGTGCGTGCTTCTCATTGCAGTGGTTTCTCTTGTTGCGGAGCACGGGCTCTAGGCACGTGGGCTTCAGTAGTTGTGGCTCGCGGGCTCTAGAGCACAGGCTCTGTAGTTGTGGCGCACGGGCCTAGTTGCTCCGCGGCATGTGGGATCTTCCCAGACCAGGGCTTGAACCCGTGTCCCTTGCATTGGCAGGTGGATTCTTAACCACTGCGCCACCAGGGAAGTCCCTCACAGACTTTTTAAGCAACAGAACTTCAAGAACAGAGGGTCAGGAATTCCCTGGCAGTCCAGCGGTTAGGACTCCGCGCTTCCACTGCAGGGGGCATGGGTTTGATCCCTGGTCAGGGAACTAAGATCCTGCAAGCCTATGGTAAGGCCAAACAAACAAAAAGAGCTCAGGTCACTTAGCATATTTTATAGATACAGAAATAAAAGGTGTTTTAAAAAAAAAAGAATATAGGGTCTTTTGGTTAGAGAATAAGAGAGGATAAGAGAGAGGGGTAAGGACAGGGAGGGAGAGAGAGAGATTGACTTGTTTGGCCTTGAAACATAATATGCTGGGGTAATTGTCTGAGGAAATAGTTAGAAGGTAAAATTCAAGCAGCTTTGTACCCAATCCATACTGTACTTATGGGATGCCCACAGGAGCAAGAACGTACATGCACACTGAACATACGTGATGCCACCTCCTTCTCTCCCGCTCCAGCCCTTCTCACCTCTCCCCTCACGCCCTCCTGGGAATCCGACACAATTGTTGAACCAGTAGGTAAGGTCTGAAGTGGGACTGCCTGCACTTGAATCCAACCTCCAACACCTGCCATCTGTGGCCTTAGAAAAGTTGCCTCCCCATTTCCAAAGTCCCCTTTTTTACCTGGAAATGAGGATGAAGCTAACACTATCCACCTGCTACAGTTGTGACGTGGGCTAAATGAGATAAGCACCTAGCGCCCTGCCATGTTTGTATTACTTTACATTGTGGCCTCTGGGTGTTTGCTGGCCCAAGAAAAGCCATTTCACAGGGTGGTAGCCAGAGGACCCTTGACAAGGTTTGGCTGAGGACGTGGTACTGACATTACATTTGTTTTTCAAAAAGCCATGAGAAGCTATATATTTTTCTCTTTTCCACTATTTTCCTTAAGTTCCAAGATGCCTGAGTAGGGTTTCCTATGGTAATTCTGGTAGAAGTTTTTCCCCCTTTCTCTACTTTTCAAGTGAAGAAATGGTCTAAGCATGAATCACATCTGCAACCCTGAACTTACTTTTCCTATGTTCTAACCAGTTGAGCCAAGAGACTCCAATGGTTTTCAGTCCAAACACACCTAAGATGTCTGCATTATAGGTTTGGTGACCTATGATAAGCAGGTGCCTCAGATTCTTGCTCTGTTACCTGAACCTCTGGTTGTTTATAGTGGTTAGAGATGGAAGGGATTGTATGGGGTAAGGATTGAAGTTTAGCTCTAGCTAAACTTAGGAATAATCCCGTGATAGTCAGTGGTTGTTAACTTTCTTACATCAGGAACATCTTTTAAAATATGATTCTTTCCTAAAGGATGTGTTCTTTCTCTTTAAAAAAGCACATACGCACATTCACATAAAATGTTTACAAACAAGGGAGTTGAGATCTCCCTGAAGCTAATTCATGGATTCTCCAGTAAGAAATTCTGATCTTATTAGGAAACTAAGACCCAGAGAGAGAAGTCCAGAGACTTGCCCCCAGTCACACAAATATTTAGCAGGAGAAGCAGAACTGCAGCCCAGGTGCCCCATCGGCCAGTCTGCTGACCCACCCTGCCTTCCCTCCACGTGCTGCCCCAGGAGCCAGCGGGGGAAGCCTAGAGGGTCAGATTTCAGGGCTGGGGCGCGAGTAGAGGTGCTGTTCTTGCTCTGAGTCTCTGATGCCATCAGGATGCGGCTGAAGATCTAGAATGCACTTTCTTTCCTCAAGATGCGTCTGCAACAGTCAAAACGGTACCCTAAGAAGTCTGTTCCTAATGGCTTCTTAAGCATCTGTAGGGTGATGGTGGGGTGCCAGTGTGATCCACTGTGGCCCTTCCTCCACCACCAAGACCCACAGTGTGGTCTGGGTCAATGGCTCCTGAAGCCCTAGGAAATTAGGGATTTCAGGAACAAATATTTAGAATCTGGTGGCCTGTTACCATCAAGCATTCCACTCTGCCTCCTTTGGTGTCCAGTGGCCCCTGCTTTCCTTCTGAGTGTGTTTCAGATCTTTTCCAGGATCCTTTGGGGGTGTGCACGCCCCCTGCCACCATGGGCACGATCTCCCCTCCTACCCCTTGCAGTGGGCCAATAACCTTCACCAGAGACAGCAGCTTACTATTGGCAAGTTGTTCCCTTAATTCTGTATGAAATTTATGTTAATGCTTTCTTTGAATGTCTATATTTAAAACTATTTTATCTTGGAGTTATTTTCCAAGCAGAATGTTCCTTCATTTCCTGCTTTGTATGCATGTGTGCATGTAATTAGTGAGTGTGTATGTGTGTGTGTTTATTCCTCTGTTGTTTGCAACACCTCCCAGTTGGGGATCATTTGTAAATTCAGTTAATGAGCATTTAACACATTCCCTTTGATGAAGCTGTTAAATCTGGGCTCCACACTGGCATCCCACCAGACACTTCCCCCTCTCCCAAGCCATTTGTGTTTACCTATTCTCAACTACTTAGTTATGGTTTCTTGTTTGTTGGCACAATATCAAACTAACCTTTTGTCCTGTCTGGAACACAGAGAGCTTCAGGTTTGTGAGAAAATGATTAAATCTGTATTCAAAGCAAATTTACTTTACTAGTGGGCTTTCATTTTCACCAAGCAAAATAGACTGTAGGCAGAACAAACATTCCACGGTCACCCACACCGGGCATGTGGCAGCGACACATCAGCTATAGCTGTGGGCTTTTGCAAGAACAAATACCAAACTCAAAACCTGGGCTCCAGCTGTCAGAGAGTTTTCCTGGATTTAATTATAACTTGATCTCTGAAGAGGGCATGTGTGTCAAGTGTGCTTTTCAATCACTTTGAGAAAGCTGAGTAAGTGGCAGGGCAGCCCTGGGATGTGCCTGTGAGATGAGCATCCCTGCAGCAGAGGATCATGGGAGTCAAGCTCGAGCCTGTCCCAGTCCCAGAAACACAGTCAATCTCCTAGGTTAGAGATGTAAAAAGAAACAACACACAGGTGTCTTTAAATTGACTATTTAAAACTCAGTATAATTAAAAATACAAAAACCACAGGAAGGGATTGAACTACATATTCATCTTCACATGAAACAAGAACAACCCCCCAGCTTAGAAAAATCCCCCCACCGCTTTATTTCTTATCTGCCACGGGTGTGTGCCTCATGCACCTTTCCCCAACCTCAAGAATGATAGTTTAGTTCTATAATTTCCTACCTCTCAGCAAATTCCACGCCAATCCTAGAGCGGACACAGACATACACAGGATAAACACACACACACACACACACACACACACACACACACACACACACACACACACACACACACACCTGGTCGAACCATCAGAAAAATGTCCTGGTAGCAATCAGGTTATGATTTCTCACCTGGTTCTCAGCACCTGGCCCCAGAGTCTATGCTTCTAAATGCCAACATACATGTTTTCCCAAATCATTTACATCCAAGCCTGGCTACCTAACAAAGACCAGAGAAATTTCTCAGAGATTTCACCTTCCAGCCTTTAGGGTAGCAGAGAGGCAGTTAACTGGAAATGGCCAAATCTCACACAGTGTGCAACTTTTCCATTTTACTGTGCAAAAACAGACAGATACTAGGTCAGTTTCAATGGATTATTTGGGTTAATTATGTCACAATTAGGTCATCTGACATAATCCATAATTTGAGAAGCATTTTATACTTTGAGCTAATAGCAGGCAGGGAAGGAGGAGGGAGGGAACCGCTGGTGTTGACCCAGGGAGAAAGCGGAGTAAGTGGCAGGGCAGCCCTATGATGGATGACTAACCCTGTGCAAACACGTCCATCCGTCCATCCGTCCATCCGTCCATCCGTCCGTCCGTCCATCCGTCCGTCCGTGTGTAAAGGTGTGATCCTACCCAGTCCTACCTGATTTCAAATGCCTCACAGTCTCAAGCTTAGAGCCCTTAACCTCACTTTTGTTGCCGTTTTCCTTTCCTGTTGATTTGAGGGTAAAAGGCAGTGAAATGGTTAGAGGGAGGGGCCCCCCTCCACAGGAGTCTCCAGGCCTGTCTGATGCATCTGTCTGGATGGGGGCCCCATGGAGGTCCTCACAGTAGCCAGTGGTAGCCTTTGCCATTGTCCAGAGTAAACTTAAGAGAAGGCTTTCAGGCAAATGTTTCTTTTTAAGCTGATTAGCCTCAGAGACATAGATAATTGTTACTGATAAAGCCATTGGATTCGGGGAACAACTGAAAATAGGAATCTAGAAACAAGCGTAATGAGTATTGTACATGGGGAAATAAGAGTTGGAGATGCTACTTCCTTTCATATATAACCAGAGGGTGATTTGATTTCTATCCTGCCTGCATACACGTGTTATATAGCAACTGTGAATGCAAATAATAATCATGAATTCTGTGAGGAAAGTCTTAAGTTTCAGTGCATGTTCATTTTTATCTATGATTACAACCAACACCCTTAGCTTTTCGTCTTTGATGCCCAGATATATGGTAAGAATTTCCCTTCTCTCTCCAAGTTAAGAATTGGGAATTAAATTAAAAATTATTATTATAGATTTCAATATGTTGTACCAAAGAGATGAAAAGGCATCTTGTCTTCCAGACTGCCTTTTTCTTTACACAATCCTACCCCCTACCATTCCTGACATTTTCCCGTCCTTCTACTTGACCAGAATATTAGTATTTTTGATAAAAGCCCAGGATAATTAGGACAACTTTTTTGTAGTGTTGATTCTCTTTATTGGTGCTTTTAGAATATCATTTGGCCCATGCTCAAGTTCTTTGAAATACTTCTCATGTGGCAGAGTGAATATCATAAAAACGCTTGGACCGTGGTGTCACTTTTTTGGTCCTCACATTACTAAGCCCCACTGGGAAATCTTCAGAATATCTTAAAGTAATGGTCTAACCCATGTGGTCAGGTCTGGGAGCCAAGTCACTGGGAAGATCAGCCTCCCAAACACTCATTCGTTCATTGAAAGTACAATTAAGATGGTGTCACACTGAGGGGAACACAGTGTACCATTTTTCAGTGTCTTTTAAATATTGAATAAACCTGAATTTCTGAAATGTAAGGGCCTTCAAGGGTATCAAAGCTTTCTCTTTACTTTTCTGGAATAAAGTTCAAGTTTGTTTAAGTCCTGTTTAGCAAAACGCAGATTATATCAGAGAAGGGGGGAAAAAGTTGAACTTTATTAAGACACGCCAAGGCTCTGGATATGGCTGAGCGCCAACGAATTTCTCCTGTGGCATGTTTTATCTTGCATTCTTCTCACTAGTTTGAATTATGACCTAACTGGGCCAAGATTGTCCAGGCTACAGAGACTTCCCAACTAAGAGCAAATACTAAATTTGGAAAGTTCCATTCTCCTTCAATAAAGTAAGAAGCTTTAAATGCAAAGAGATCAATAGCAAAAACATGCTATTATAGAATTTCCACTAAGGTCAGTCTTGTGGCCACTACTTGTGTTGGACCAACTGAGTTGACATTGACAAATTTGGAAAGTGAGTTTTGACTGTCTTCTCTCTTTAATCATCTACAATTCTTCTTTCTTTTCTCTTCTAATGGCATTTCTTTCCCTGTTCTTTTTAATTCTCTTTCCTTATCAAAACAAGACATGATATGAAATTTTCATTTATACCTTGGCTGCAACACATTCATACCTCTGTATTGCCTTTCCCAGGGCATTTGCACTTAAATCTGTTTTCTCTGTTTTTAGAATAAAGGGTTGTCCATGATTAAAGACATTTCAAATAACAGCATGCAGTGGAGGGAGATGTTTTAAAGGACAGAAAAGTAAAACTTTTGCTCATTTTAAGGTCTTGAAAGACCCACTTAATAGGTAGAATAGGTCACTGAGATCATATCTCCTCCCATTTCTTCTATTTACCTTAATCCTCATACGTCCTCTTCTCTGAGCCGACTCTCTGAGATATGGGAGCTCAGAGGCCATTTTACCTGTGCTCTCTCTGCCCTCTGTTTCACCAGCTAGAGTGGACATCTGTAATTTCTATAATCTGCCCAACTCTATAATCCCTTTTCTGATAACAGCATCTAATTTTCCTTTGCAGCCCACTATTGCCCACTATCTGTCTACGTGGTCTAGTGGGTTTGAATCCACCTCCAGATCTAAAGGTTGTCCTGTGATGGAGACCTAGCCATTCACGAGAGCATCACATGCCCATGGCCACTCTGCTTAGTTCAGGTAAGGGCCAGGCAAATCATAGTTGATCTCAGGAATTTTGCTGGAACTACTGAAAAAAAAAAAGGTGCTTTTTTCCTACAGTTTCTGAGATGGTTGATTTAAGCCTGGAGCTGCTGGTGGCCATCTTCCCACCATGAAGATATGCCTGCCTAAGATTAAATCAACACAGAGAAAAGCAAAGCTTAGGGAAAGAGAAACACATATCCCTAAAGATATTCCTCAGCACTGGAATCTACCCCTGATATTTCAGTTATGGGATCCAATAAATTCCCCTTGGTTTCAACCAATATGAATAGGGTCACTGGCAACATGGAAATCCCACACTCAGTCAGCAGCCCAGGCCTAAAACTTTCCTTCCCCTTCCTGGTCTGTCTCATCCTCTTTCACATTAAACCCAGCATCACTCTCATCCACAACAGTGAAGCCCAGAGATTAGTCACTTCAAGCCTTCAGCATCCAGGACGTCCAAGGAGACAGAAAAGTACAGCTCTAGCAGCCGCTGAAGGAACCCTTCAGGGTGTGAGTCTGGGAGAAGCACAGCAGGAGGAGAGGTACAAGGGGCATTCCTACAACCCAAGAAGCAATTATCCTAGGCTAGGGTTGGGGAAGGAGGGGACAAGGAAATCCTAACTATTGAGGGAAGGGGTGCAAGACCCACGCCTGTACTGGTCAGTGCACCTGATGGTGATGGTGGTGGTGGTGGTGGTTATTCCATGACACATGGAATCTGGGTACACAGGTCCACAGTGACACCCTTTGTAGATCTTACAAAACTAAATGTGATTAGAAAATAAAAACCTAAAAATCTGTGCAAAGTCAAACCAATTACAATTATTTACGTGAAACGCATTCCATTTGTGCCTAATTACCATGAAACATCATAATGATTATGTACTTCATTAAGTATGTGTCAGATTAATTTAATTTCTTAGATTTTATTTGATGGCATATATAAACGTGATACATTCATGCTCTGGGTTCCCAGTTTGTTTGTAACACATACAAATCGGTCGTCTGCCTACAACTTTAAAAAATTATAATGCCAAAGTATTTCTATCAGTACTTGAGGAAATGAGGGACCAGAGATTGGTAAATAAGTGGCACTGTTCCTACAGTTTCCTTATCAACAGGGAGGCATCACCATCATATCTTGGACAATTACAGCCCGATGAAGATCAGGTGGTAGATAACTTGCCCATATTTGTTTTAGGCAAAATCACTTCAAAAGGAATAATATCAGGAAGAGCTTTAAAAAGGTGAGTGGTTGGGGAATTCTGACGGTCCTGTGGTTAGGACTCGGCGCTTTCACTGCCAGGCCTGGGTTCAATCCCTGGTCAGGGAACTGAGATCCCCCAAGCCGTGAGGCACGGCAAAAAAAAAAAAAAAAAAAAAAGAGAGGTTAATGCAAAGATGAGGCTGTGTGGTAGAGGGAAAAGTGCATGGGGGTAGAGTGAGGCAGACCTGCCTTCACTCAGCCTCTCTGAGCCTCAGTGTTCAGATCTGTAAAATGGGACTCATATATCCTACCTCATTGAATTGAAGTAAGGATCACATGAGAAGATGCAGGATTGTCCAATAAATGCTAGCTATTATCATCTTCAGAAAAACGTGGAATTCAGCATGAAGATAGCTTTCAGTGAGCAAGACCATCTAATTCTCTCTGCCTGAATAGAATTTATAGGAAAACTGTGATTCACTGCATAAATATGAGCCCGAAACTCCTATATTAGTTTAAACTTATGAAGTTATGTTTATAGGTCAAAAAATGTTCCAGTATTGGCAGTTTCATGTGGTTCAGTCTACTATGAGTAACGGAAATTACTTCCTCCCATCTGTCCATCCTCAGTGCCTCCAAATTGTGAGAGCCATTCACCCGTCTGATGAGGCAGACTAAGCTTTCTCCAAGAATGCTAAGCAAAGCCGGCTCTCAAGAGAAAACCAAGAGAGATGGAGGGACAGGCAAGATGTGACTGATCTATTAAGTAGTGAAATGCTCTTTGAAATCAAATGAAAGCCAGAAATAAGGGCTGAGGTTAAGAAAGCCACAGCTTGGGGCATAAGATATTTATTGTTATCTTTGTTATTGCTGGTCTCCTGGAGGCATTTGAAGACTCGGTATAAGGAAAAGAACTGGAAAATCCAGACATGGCAAAGAAGAAAAGTTTAGAACCAAGAAAAATAGATAATAAGATTTAAAAGAATTTAGTTAAGTTCCTCCTGAAAAAGAGCAGCTAGCATCTTTAACACTGGTAGCAAGATCAGGCAAAAAAAAATAAAAAAAAGAAAGAAAAAAACTGAATATGGAACATGTAAAATGTACTTAATGAAGTGGTTTTTTTTTGTTTGTTTTTTTTTTTTAATTTTATTTATATATTTATTTTTGGCTGTGTCGGGTCTCGTTGCTGCGCACGGGCTTTCTCTAGTTGCGGCGAGCTGGGGCCACTCTTCATTGTGGTGCATGGGCTTCCCATTGCGGTGGCTTCTCTTGTTGAGGAGCACAGGCCCCAGGTGTGTGGGCCTAAGCAGTTGTGGCACGTGGGCTCAGTAGTTGTAGCTTGCAGGCCCTAGAGTGCAGGCTCAGTAGTTGTGGCACAAGGGCTTAGTTGCTCCGCGGCATGTGGGATCCTCCCGGACCAGGGCTCGAACCTATGTCCCCTGCATTGGCAGGCGGATTCTTAACCACTGCGCCACCAGGGAAGTCCCTAATGAAGTGTTTTTAAGTGTTACTTGAGATTAGAAGGTAGACAGAACTGTCTTCTGTGTTGATCTTTTCATAGACTCATGCAGCTGGAAGACATAGTTTAGTCTTATTCCCTGCCTCGGGAAGCTATATAACTAAGCCATCCAATTTGAATGGTTATCCAATCCATTTTTTTTCAAGTTTTTAAACCACACCCTGCCCTGAGTTCTGAGCTTGCCTGTCACCCACTACTGGCAGAGGGTGACACCCATCTCCCCCAGGCCCCAACCCTGCTTCATCCTGGGATATGGACTAATACAGCCTTCCACAGAAACTGGATTTTCTTTGGTGCATGGATATTATTACAGATATTAGCAACGCTCGGCCTTCCGTCACTTCTCTGAGTGTGTTGGCCTATGGGCTGCACGACTCAGACACGGCCTCTAGAAGGCTCCGCAAAAGAGCTGTGAAGGACATTCTACTCAAATGCTGAGTCTCACGGGAGCTCAGTCACTGAGGACGTGGCTCAAGCCAGAGCTCAGTTTTGGCAGCTCGCTTCTCTCTCCAGCAAATAAGCATCAGGGCAGAGCAACAGAGGCACATGGTATGTGAATTCCATCAATCATAGGCTCTGTGCCAGGCTCTAAAAGGTCTACTTAAATCAAGAGGAGCCCAGAGAGGGGAATCACATCTACCATGATCTATAACGGTCTGGAAGGGCTCACTAAACCTGGATGTAGGTCCCTACAGAGTGGCCACAGAGCACCTTGCAAACCCGAGACGACCCAAACCTTAGAGGTGGTCAGTGGTGCTGGCAGCGACCCCCCAGATGTGCTCAGAACCAGATCACGCCTGGACGAGCGGGAAGCAAAGAAACTGCCCTTTGTCTCCTCAGGGCTGACTCCTTGCCTGCAGCACGTCAGCAGCCTAGGAAGCGTCCCCAGCGGGGTTACAATTCTGTCGATAAATGCCTCGTTTGAGGAAGTGGCCTTGAGCTGTTTGCTTTTCTTCCCTTCGGAATGCAAGCGCACAGATTGTCTTGCAAGGGCTTCAGGGAAGTCTCGGTATTCCACTTTCTCCACCTGGACCCTGGGCAGCGCTGTGAATGTGTGTTTTCCCCTGTGCCTGGCACCCTTGCCCTTCTCCGCAGCTGCTCCCTCCCAGGCGGCGAGGGCAGGTAGATGCTGGAGACTCAGAGCCAGCGAGTCCTGGTTGGGGAGGGGGTTTGAGCAATGTCATTTATGCCACTAGTGCTAGGCTCTAAATTTTCTATAATCTGCATGCACCCTGTAGCCTGTCCAAAAGGCAAAGTGAGTTAGAATCCTGGGGGAAGCCATCAACTAGAGGCTTTCCACAGGTCACAAAACACTGTGTTTTGCCGTCTGGGCTGTCACATGGCCCCTACCTTAGTTCAACCATGCCAGTTATCCTGAGAGAAGGAAAAGGAAAGGTTCTATTCCTTTATCAGAACGTAGGAAGTATTTGCTCGTCTCATACGCTCGGAGAGCATTAAGATTCATCTGGGATCAAGAGAAACCTGAGAAAGCGTCATTGGCCTAGTTTGGGTGGCTGAATGTTTCACGGGAAATCTTGGAATTGCAGTTGGACCCTTGCCACGATTCTGGGGAGACCAAGGGAAATGTGTTCTCTGAATAGCACGACGTGTGTATGCCTGCCACACCTGGGCTGGCCCCATCAAAGAAGGATGATCGCGAGGCGCTGGGCACTCCCATGTTTCTGGAGTGGCCCACTTAGATTTTGCACAGAGAAATTCAGCTCTATGGCCAATGAATTCCTTTGCAGATTTGTTTTTGGCCACAAGAGAAGGCAGACAAGAATACAAATGAGGCCACAGAGCCAGGAAACTGTCACACGGTTGGCCACCAAATGGAGACCAGTGGCAGAATCCAGGAATAGTTGAGAACATGTTCTTCAGGGTCAGAATTGTACAAATCCTGGATTCTTCCCTTACTCCTAAGGCCCTGGACAAATTACCCAACTCCTCTGTAGGGATGGGTGATAGAGCCTTTCTCACTGGGATGAAGTCCGAATAGGGATGATGGTAATAGGTCCTTTCTCACCAACATGTAGGAAGATTAAATAACATTTGGTAAAACGTTTACCTAGAATCCAGCCTAGAACATAACTAAGTAAGTGCTTGATGCATGGTGGCTGCTGTTATTTTATTATTCTGACACAGAAGGGACTGCACACGCAGCACGGAACTGCTAATGCCCCAGGTTTTAAATAATACTTCATAAATGGCAGTGCGGAGCTGTGAACCCCAGCTTGTCTGATCAAATCCCAAGCCCTCACTCATAATGGAGAAAGAGCGTGGAACAAAAAAAAATGGCTTGAAAATTTCCACTGCCCTTCTATCTTATTGAGTGGAAAATCACCTGGAAAAAGCACCAGATTTTTTCTGAAGTGGTTCAGCACCTCAGTAGTTTCTAGCCTCAACTCTCTGTGCTACGCATTGACGTTTACCTTTTCCAAAGAATGGGAGTTAAAACCCACTACCACAGCCATTGTACTAAAATGCATCGAATCTTGTTCCCACTTTTGAAAGAGGCAAAGGAAAATTTCATGAATGCTTAGTAAGCCCTTTGTGTTAATAAGACATTTACACACGCGTGCACGCACACACACACACACACACACACACACAGTGTCGACTTTGCTTTGCTTGTGGGTAAATTCTAATCTACTGTCCTTGTTTCAGTAACATCACAAGAGAGCATTTTGGATCTGGAAAGGTCTGAGACTGTGTCTAATCCAGTGTCTTCACTTCATAGATGCGCAAACAAAGGCCCAGGATAATGAACTAAATGAGTCCCAGATGTCCTGCTATCCACTTTAAAGGTGGCTTAAATGTAGCTTTGGGGGAAAGTAATGAGTTTTGATGCCTCAGTGGGGTGGGCAGGCTCGTTACAGGGGCATCTTGAACCCTTAGAGAAAGGAGCTCTCTGTTTGCACACATGTGTGCACACTTACACACACACACACGCACACACACACACAGACTCCTTGCTCCCAATTTTGCTTTGTCCTCAAATTTCAGAGAAGGAGCTGAAGTAAACACATCAACAATCAAGGCATTTTTTGAGCAGAATAGATCCATTATTCTTTGGGTGAGCAGATTCCAGATTCTGATTTCTGTTCTTAACTCAGCTCCTTCTCCCTTGGAGAGAGAGAGAGAAATGGAGAAAAACCGCAACAAACAATATTATTCCCAACAAGAGCTCTTTCACCTTCTTTCTGAGTGCTGATGAAAGGCAGCCACCCCACAGGGCAGAGAGGCATTTCCTCAGTGGCCTGTGGTACATTCAGATTAAGCTGATGGTCAGCACCACAGTGGAGGCGGGCAGAAGTGCACTCTCCCCTCATCTGGAGAAGTGCAGGTGCTTGAAGAAGAGTATGAAATTGTTCCCAGCATGCCTTTCTCCCTCAGACCCCAGCCCAGGTGAGGGCTGCGTGATGACAGCAGTGCTTCACCTGCCGGGCAGAGCCAACTCTGGATTGCCCACACCTTGCCCCGCCGTGCAGTTTCTCACATCCGACATTCTGACAGGCTATGTTCCATCCTCTTCACTAGAGCAATGGAGACGAGGACACCGTACAGTTCTGGTAATTTCCCTGTCAGTGTTGGGAAGCCAACTGCTTAGTGTTCTTCCCAACAATGAAATTTAAAGTTCTGTATTATTCTAATACCACTTATATGTATTGACTTTATTAAGCCACTTCTCGTTACCGTTAAAACTTATTGAAAATTCTTGTTACATTAAAGGAGAGAATACTTGTTAAAAAGCAAATTTCTATGGATATTTGCATATTCTTAAATACATTCTTCTTATATGAGTAATAGTGACGTTTACTTAGCATTTACTCTGTTCCTTGGCCCAGTATTTCATATGACTCTATGAGCCACATGGTATTCATAGCCCAATTTTATAGATGAGAAAACTGAGGCTCAGGGGACTTGAATTATTGACCCAAGGATGATTAGCTTAGAATACTGCTCTGTCGGAAATATCCTGGCAGTCCAGATGTTGCGACTCCACGCTCTCACTGCTGAGGGCCCGGGTTTGATCCCTGGTCAGGGAACTAAGATCCCACAAGCCGCGTGCCTTGGCCAAAAAAAAAAAAAAAAAAAGAAAAGAAAAGCATGCTGCTCTGTCAAGCTGTAAAGGTAGCACACGGGACCTACAGAGCCCAGGTATCCAGAGTTCTGTACGTACAGTGTTCAATGCTCGTTTGGTGGCAGTTTGGAGGAAGGAGGCCAGGGCAAGAGAAAGAAGTGTGCTGAGGACAGGAGTCGCCGCGTGGAGGCTCTGACTGCTTCTTGTTTAAAGGATTTGGAAAACTTAGCAAAATATTGAAGGCACATTTTTATACTTGTGACGGCAAAGGTCAAGTGTCAAAGGTGTGCAGCTGTGGAGGGTTAACCTCTGTGTGAGGTTAAGCTAAGGGAAGAAAGGTCTTTAGAGAAGAGAATTTCTTTGTTGCTGAATTCTAGCATTTCCATGTGGCCAGGGCTGCTCCTCCAAAAGCAGGAAGAAACTTCTGTTGTTTTTTTGTCTTTTTTTTTTTTTTGAGTTTTATTTGATTTATTTATTTTTACACAGCAGGTTCTTACTAGTTATCTATGTTATACGTATTAGTGTATATATGTCAATCTCAGTCTCCCAATTCATCCCACCACCCCCCACCACTGTCCCCCCTTGGTGTCCATACGTTTGTTCTCTACATCTGTGTCTATTTCCACCTTGCAAACCGGTTCATCTGTACCATTTTTCTAGATTCCACATGTATGCGTTAATATATGATATTTGTTTTTCTCTTTCTGACTTACTTCACTCTGTATGACAGTCTCTAGGTCCATCCGGAAAAGCATACCGATAAGGGCCTGTAACGTGAAATAGGATTCATTCATCACAGAGGGTAGGACTCTGGGCCCTGGTGTAGCACTGCCCCATGGAGCCGCTGCTGACCTCAGGGAACTACAAAGGAGAGGCCCCGTGGAGAGTCACACCACTGCCAGCACTCGGGCAGCCATTTTCTTCCTTAGTTTCTTTATTTTCCTGAGAAAAGATAATGATAAGACAGTCAGTTATGGATTTATTTATTAAGCAACTTGTATTTGATTGTGACAACAGTTTAAGATGAGAGCCCTGATATTTACTTTGAGCTAGGGTTGTCAAATTTAGCAGAAAAAAAATACGGGATGTCCAGTTAAATTTGAACTTCAGATAGACAATAATTTTTTCGTACACATATGCCCCATGCGATATTTATATTTTTGTACCAATTATTGTGCAATTATTTGTATTTTATCTGGTAACCCTATTGAAACATCAGTGTAACACAGCAGCACTACCTTCAGTAAAAATTAGTTCATGCCTATAACTTACAAGTTTTAAGGGAAATAGCATTCATTAAAAGAAAATACAATGAATTGCTGACTTGAAAAAAGTTTTATCATAATTTCTTATTTGGCAATTTCCCACTTTAAGTAAGTCTATAAATTTGCTATCAGAGAACCAACAGATAATCATATTTTCTCTCGAGTCAAGATATCATTAGGTAATTCATAAGTAAAGCATACAGGACATTTCTCAAGCATTTAAAATACTTTGTAACTGTAGATAAATGTTTGTGTGTTAAAGGAGGGAATTCATTCAATGAATACAACAAATACCCATTGAGCACTCACTCTATCCTAGACATCGTTGAAGGTTTGGGGAGAAATAAGGAAAGAAAAAAAAAAAACTTCCCTGTCCTCTTGGGTCTTGATTTTAGAGAATGGTTTTATGAGGCTGTGTGAATTTTACTCTAACCAATCCCAGGGAGCTTAATGGTATTTTGTGGGGCAACATGATGTTATAAAGATTTCTTTTTCATAATTTAGATGTTAGATATTTATTTTTCAGCATTTATTGGTACTACAAGAATTATACATCCTGATATCATTTAAATTCTTTAAGAAGTTCTCAGGATTTTATGCCTGAGAATTACATAAATTTAAGAAGCCTTTGGGGTGAAAGGTCAAACTGAATTGGGGGGGCACAAGAAGCAAGACATTAATTCAGGACGTTATCTTTAGTTACAAATTCTCAACTCTTAAATCAGAGTAAATTTACAGGGTGCCTGTCCCATCCTCCCCCCCATATTTGAATGAAGGTTCTAGGAGCAGAGAATGTTATCAAGATGTTGGGGAGGAAATGAAACTTTAAGTTCCTAGGGCCTGTTTCCATTGATGCATGGATATCAGTTTAGCAACATATTGTAGTTCTTATTCTACACTTGAGAGGTAGTAAATTGCTTTTGGGTAGAAATGAATTAACTCTTTCCTATGACTACTTTACCATAACACACTGTCAGAAATGATTTAGTAAACTGAATATGGAAGGCTAAAAAGCTTAATATATTTCCAAGAAATAAATTGATTAACGTGTCCTTTTTTCATTAGTATAATCAGATTCACAAGATGACTTCATGCTAATACTCATTTTCATAACCTCTATTGTCTGTCTCAGCAGACTCAAGGTTGGAAGGATGTAAAATGTTATCTAGTCCGACATGCCCGTGTCCATCAGATGCTTATTTTCTCTATAACATCCTCACCAAGTGGTCCCACGTTTTTAGGTACCCTAGAATAAATTTCATAGAATTGGTTAAAAAAAACTCTGCCGCCCAGAAATAAGATATTCTGTTCCCTTCATTTAGAGCAAGGAAACAAGATCAGGCCAGAGTTTCAAAAACCTTAAAGCACTACAAAGTATTCCCTGTATGTTTTACTTGAGGGAAGAAAAATAGCTGATAAACCATTCTTTATTGGTGGCAATAGCAATTCTATATCTAAAACCTAACTAACATTCTGTATCTAAATAGCATATGTATCTAAAAACAATTAACATAATGATTATTATGTACCAAACACTCTACTAAGTCATTTTCATGTCATTTCTTGTTTAATGAAAAAAGTCATCATTTAATTTTCACAAGAACCTTAAGATAGCATCTTATGTTCTTGGTTAATAATGATGATCAGAGTGAGAGTTGGAGAAGTTAAGTATTTGCCTACCATTTTAACATTAGAGGGGACCTTTGGAATCATAGAATCCAGTCTTCTAATTTTCTAGGATTTACCACGATATTTGTATCATAAAGTGAGAGTGGGAAACCTTAGATCCATGGTGCTATGATTTCATACAGCCTTATTCTCAGTCACATGATATGTCCCCATGCTGCAAAAATAGTCTATACCTATGTATATCTATATATCTATATCCTTCTATATATCTAGTAACAAATGATTGAAATTATTCTTCTCCCAATTTGACCATGGATAAGGTAAAGGAGATGAAAAATGTGTTTGATTCCAGGCACCTCTGTACTTTAAACTTGATTAAAAAATAAAAACATGACTTATCCAACAGCAGCAGAGTACACATTTATCTCAGCACAAGTGGAACATTCTCTAGGATGGGCCATATGCTAATCCATAAAACAAGACTCAATATAAAAGGATTGAAATCATACAAAGTATGTTTTCTGACCGTTATGGAAATATATTAACAGAAGGAAATTTGGTAAATTCACAATTATAGGAAAATTAAACAATACACTCCTAGATAATGAATGGATCAAAGAAGAAATTGCAAGGAAAATTAGAAGATGTTTTGAGATGAAATCAAAGAAAAATACAGCATATCAAAATTTATGGGATGAAACTAAAGCAGTGCTTAGAGGGCAATGTATAGCTGTAAAATGCCTATATTAAAAAAGAAGAAAAGCTCTCTGGGCTCAGTTTGCAGCAACATGGCTAAATCCACCAAGAAGGACAGAACCATCAGTAAACACAAGACCCGTTATGGTTCCTACCGTGGGAAATTGGTGAAAAAAAATGGAAATCAGCCTGCATTCTAAGTTCACTTGCTTTTCTATGGCAAACGCAAGATAAAGAGATGAACTGTGAGCATTTGGCACTCTAATTCCTGCGTGAAAATAGTAGCAGGTGGTGCCTGGACCTACAACACCACTTCTACCATCACAGTAAAGTTCATCATCAGAAGACTGAAGGAATTAAGAAAACACTAGAAGCTCTACCGTTTGAAACATTGCTAACCCATAATAAATGGGTTAATTTAGGTAACAAAAAGAAGAGGAAGAAACAGAAGGGGAGGGGGAGAAGAGGAAGGAGGAGGAGAAGGAGAAAAAGGAGAAGAAGAAGGAAAAGACAAAGATGGAGAAGAAGGAGAAGAAGCGGCAGAGGAGGAGGAAGAGGAGGAGGAGAAGGAGGAGGTGAGGAGGAAGAGGAGCAGCAAGAGGAGGGATTGCAAATCAATAACCAAATCTTCCATCTTAAGAAACTAGAAAAAGAAGAGCAAACTAAACTCCAAGCAATCAGAGAGATGAAATTTAAAGACTAGAGCAGAAATCAATGAAACAGACTCTGAAAAACAATAGAGAAAATCAATGAAACTAAAAGTTGGTTCTTTGATAAGATCAACAAAACTAACAAACTTTTAGCTAGCCTGACCAAGGGAAAAAGAAAGACTCAATTTTTTTTTTCACATCTTTATTGGAGTATAATTTCTTCACAATGGTGTGTTAGTTTCTGCTGTACAGCAAAGTGAATCAGCTATATGTATACATATATCCCCACACCCCTTCCCTCTTGAGTCTCCCTCCCTCCCACCCTCCCTATCCCACCCCTCTAGGTGGTCACAAAGCACTGAGCTGATCTCCCTGTGCTATGCGGCTGCGTCCCACTAGCTATCAGTTTTACGTTTGGTAGTGTATATATGTACATGCCACTCTCTCACTTTGTCCCAGCTTACCCTTCCCCCTCCCCGTGTCCTCAAGTCCATTCTCTAGTAAGTCTGCATCTTTATTCCTGTCCTGCCCCTAGCTTCTTCATGACCTTTTTTTTTTTCTTAGATTCCATATATCTGTGATAGCATATGGTATTTGTTTTTCTCTTTCTGACTTACTTCACTCTGTATGACAGACTCGAGGTCCATCCACCGCACTACGAATAACTCAATTTCGTTACTTTTTATGGCTGAGTAATATTCCATTGTATATATGTGCTACATCTTCTTTATCCATTCATCTGTCAATGGACACTTAGGTTGCTTCCATGTCCTGGCTATTGTAAATAGAGCTGCAATGAACATTGTGGTACATGACTCTTTTAGAATTATGGTTGAGAAGACTCAATTTTATTTTTTTTGACAATCATTTTTTTCTTTTCTTTTTTTAAATTTATTTATCTATTTATTTATTTATGGCTGCGTTGGGTCTTCATTGCTGCTCATGGGCTTTCTCTAGTTGCAGCGAGCAGGGGCTACTCTTCGTTGCAGTGTGCGGGCTTCTCATTGCGGTGGCTTCTCTTGTTGCAGAGCACGGGCTTTAGGCACGCGGGCTTCAGTAGTTGTGGCACGAGGGCGCAGTAGTTGTGGCTCACAGGCTCTAGAGCTCAGGCTCAGTAGTTGTGGCGCATGGGCTTAGTTGCTCTGCGGCATGTGGGATCTTCCCGGACCAGGGCTCGTACCCGTGTCCCCTGCATTGGCAGGCGGATTCTTAACTACTGTGCCACCAGGGAAGTCCCAAGACTCAAATAATTAAAATTAGGAATGAAAAAAGAGATATCACTACTGAAAATAAAAAAGATTATAAAGGAATACTATGAACGACTGTACATCAAAAAATTAGATAACTTAAATGAAACACAGATTCCTAGAAATATGTTACCAAAACTGACTGAAGAAGGAAGAGAAAGGCTAACTAGGCTTATAACAAGAAAGATATTGAAAGAGTAATATTAAAACTTTGCACAAAGAAAAGCCCAAGCCCAGATGACTTCACTGGTGAATTCTACAAAACATTCAAAAATAATTAATACTAATCCTTCATGAACTCTTTCAAAAAATAGAAGAGGAAGAACACTTTCCAACTCAATCTAAACTCATTCAGTAAGACCAGTATTACCCTGATACCAAAACCAGAGAAAGACATTGCAAGAAAACAAAGCTACAGGCCAATATCCCTTATATTCATATCTTACATGAACACAGACACAAAAGTCCTCAACAAAATACTAGCAAGCTGAATCCGGCAACATATAAAAAGATTTCCACACCATGATCAAATGGGATTCATCTCAAGAATGCAAGCTTGGTTTACCATCTAAAGTCAATTAATGTAATACATCATATTAATAGAACAAAGGACAAAATCCATAGAGTCATCTCAATTGACACAGAAAACACGTTTGACAAAATTCTGCACCATTTTGTGATAAAAAAAAAAAGGTTTTTGCTCAACATCCTAAGAATAGAAGGGAACTTCCTCAACCTGATACAAAGCATCTACCAAAAACTCATCACAATCTAATGGTGAAAGAATAAATGCTTTTCCCCTTAGATAAGGAACAAGATAAGGATGTCCACTTCTATTTAACATTTTACTGAGGGTTCCAGCCAGGATAATTATGCAAGAAAATTAAATAAAAGACATCCACATTGGAAAGAAAAAAAGTAAAACTACCTCTATTTGCAGATCACATGATTTTGTACATAGAAAATCTTACGAAATCCACCAAAAAACTATTAAATAATAAATGAGTTCAGCAAGGTTACAGGATATAAGATCAGTATATTTCTGTACACTACCAGTAAACTTTCTGAAAATTTAAGAGAATTTCATTTACAATAACATCAAAAGAATAAAACACTTAGGTATAGAATTTTTTTTTTAATTTATTTATTTTTGGCTGCGTTGGGTCTTGGTTGCTGTGCGTGGGCTTTCTCTAGTTGCAGCAAGCGGGGGCTACTTTTCATTGTGGTGCGTTGCGGTGCGCAGGCTTCTCATTGTGGTAGCTTCTCTTGTTGTGGAGCACGGGCTCTAGGCACGTGGGCTCAGTAGTTGTGGCTTGCGGGCTCAGTAGTTGTGGCTCGCGTGCTCTAGAGTGCAGGCTCAGTAGTTCTGGCGCATGGGCTTAGTTGCTCCGCGGCATGTGGGATCTTCCTGGACCAGGGTTGGAACCCGTGTCCCCTGCATTGGCAGGCGGATTCTTAACCACTGTGCCACCAGGGAAGTCCCACTTAGGTATAGATTTAACAAAAGGAGTGAAAGATTTATACACTGAACACCACAGAACATTGTTGAAAGAAATTCAAGATCTAATTAAAAGGAAAAACACCCCATGTTCATGAATCAGAACACTTAATATTTATAAGATGGCAGTACTCCCCAAATTGATCTACAGTTTCAACACAGCCCCTGTAATGGGACCCAGAATAGCCCAAACAATTCTGAGAAAAGAAGAACAAAGTTGAAAGACTCACAATACCCAATTTCAAAAGTTACTACAAATCAAGCCAGTGTGGTACTGGTGTGAAGAAAGACACATAGATCAATGGAATAGAATTGAAAGTCCAGAAATAAACCCTAACATATATGATCACTTGATTTTCGATGAGGATGCCAAGACAATTCAATGGGACAAAGAATAGTCATTTCAACAAATGGTGCTGGGACAACTGGATATCCACATGCAAAAGGATAAAGTTGGACTCCTTCCTCACATCATGCACAAAAATTAACTCAAACGGCTCATAGTCCTAAATGTAAGAGCTAACTATAAAACTCTGAGGAGAAAACATAGACATAAATCTTTGTGACCTTAGGTTAGGTAATAGTTTCTTAGATATGATGCCAAAGTACAAGTGACAAAAGAAAATATTGGGTTGGCCAAAAAGTTCGTTCAGGTTTTTCCGTACAGCTTAACAACCCAGACGAACTTTTTGGCCAACCCATATAAATTGGATTACATCAAAAATAAAAACTTTTGTGGTGCGAGAAATAACATCAGGAAAGTGAAAAGACAGCCTCAGAATAGGAGAAACTATTTGCAAACTATATATCTGACAAGGGACTTGTATCCCGAATATGAACTAATGCAATTCAGTAATAAGGAGACAACTCAATTTTAAAATGGCAAAGGATTTGAATAAATAATTCTCCAAAGAAGATATTTAAATGATCAATAAGCACACAAAAAGATGCTCAACATCTTTTGTCATTAAGGAAATAGAAATCAAAACCACATTGAGATACCATGTCACACCCACTAGGATGGTTATAAACAAAAAGAGACACTGTAACAAGAGTTGATGAAGATGTAGAAAAATTGGAACCCTAGTTCATTACTGGTAAGAATTTAAGATGGTATAGCAGCTTTAGAAAAACAGTTTGGCAGTTCCTCAAAGTTAAACAGAATTATCATATGACTCAACAATATCACTCTTAGGGATATACCCAGGAGAAATGAAAACACATGTACACACAAAAACTTGTATACGAATGTAAAGAGCAACATTATTTATTTTAAAAAAATGGAAACAGCACAAGTGTACATCAACTGATGAATGAATAAATAATATGACTCTTGAAAACATTTTGCTAAGTGAAAGAAGTCAGTCACAATACACCACATAGTGTATGATTCCATTTATATAAAATATTCTCAATTGGCATATTTATAGAGACCTAAAATAGATCAGTGGTGCTTCGAGCTTGAGGTGAGGCTTGGAGGGAGGGAATGAGAATTGCCTACTAATGGGTACAAAGTTTCTTTTCAAGGGCATGAAAATGTTCTAAAATCAGGCTGTGGTGATGGTTTTACAACCCTGGGAATGTGCTCAAATGCAATAAATTGTACACTTTAAATGGGCGAATTGTATTTTAATGTGAATTAACTCTCAAAAAAGCTGTTTTAAAAAATAGGACATAGCATCCTGCTTTATTCCCTCCTAAATCTACCAGTACTCATACTATCCCTCAAATCTTTTCAATAATTTTATTATTGGGAATTCCCTGGCGGCCCAGTGGTGAGGACTTTGCGCTTTCACTGCCTTGGGCCCAGGTTCAATCCCTGGTCGGGGAACTAAGATACCACGAGCTGCACAGCGTGGCCAAAAACAACAACAACAACAACAAAATTATTATTGCTCTTTCAAGACCTAGCTTTAAAAATTCACAACTTCTAGAAAACTTTCTTAAAATAACTCCTATGTTCTATACTAATCAGTTTCTTCAGAATGTATTCAGCTGTTTAACCCCTGCTCATATGCTTTTGGTAATTGTTTTAGAGTCATATTCTCATTGACATTCCTGAGCTGAGACTAATTTCCTCAAGTCCTCTACCTTCATTACCTTCTGCTACATGGTTACCTGGGAAAGCTGATGATTCTATTTGTTCCCGAGTTTACAGTCGGGAGCTCACCAAAGCTCACTCTCAATCTGAGGAAGCTTCGACCTTGATCTCTATTTCAGAGGGCCCAGGCAGTAGACAGCAGGCTGACTCAAAGGGTTTGATGAGAGTTGAATGAAGTGCTATTTCACAGAAGTGTGGCCAGGATTAAAGAACAAGGGATAGTATGGGACTTCCCTGGTGATCCAGTGGGTAAGAATCTGCGCTCCCAATGCAGGGGGCCCGGGTTCCATCCCTGGTCGGGGAACTAGATCCCACATGCCACAACTAAGAGTCTGCATGCCACAACTAAAGCTCCCGCATGCCGCAGTGAAGATCCCACGAGCCGCAACTAAGATCTGGCGCAGCCAAAATAAATAATTAATAATTAAAAAAAAAAAAAGAACCAGGGATGGTGAAGCACCAGACACTAGCAACTGCAGGAGGCCTGTACCACCTTGAAGCCTAAAGGGAAAATTGGGGAAAACAGTTGTTAAGTCAAGAACCATAACCCTGGAAATGGGCTCACTTCTGCTGAGTTCCAAGCTTAGAGGAAGGTAGCAACTGTTAAAACCCTGGCAGGAGTTGGCACTGTTAGACATTGATAGACACCCTACCCTACCTCTCTCTCCTTATACTCTCCTATCCTCCACCATTGACCCAACCCAAAGGAAGCCAGAGGACCAGGACCCAGGCCACCATCAATAGATGTCAGCCTCCCAGGAGAAAGATGGCAAAGAAGGCAGAGATGGATCTAGAGGAGCTGATGGTCACTAGTCTCTAAGCACCAAGGTTCCAGCCTCTAACTGGCTTCTAGGAAGCCTCTCCTTGATTGTCAAGGAACATCACTGCTGCCACTTCTCTGTCGCTTGTGTTGCGCCCTGCTTCGTACTTTGTGACCCTTTCAAAATCAGCTGTTTTTTCAGCCCCTAATAGGTCTCTCCAGGAGAGAGGGGTTCTTTGATCTTGTTGACATAGGAGGGCTGTCTCTCTGCACTAGTGTTTACAGCCCTTCCTTGGATTTACAGAGTCATCTTTTCCTTCAGTTTTCACAGCCTCTTTCCCATACCTGGGAACACAGACAGGTCCCCTCAGGGCTGAGCCAGGGGCAGATTTCCTTCCCCATCCCTGCATTCCCCCTGAGAGCGAGGCCGTGGAACGCATCACCCAGCAGCCCCCTCAGAACCACTTCTTCCAGCTGATAATCATCGTGTGTCCCAAGCTGAGCTATAAGTCTTTTTGCACTCTCACATCCAGGGAGAATTCCTTATTGGCCGTTAATTGACACTGGGGCAACAGTGGGAGGGAGTTGCTACAAGAGGAGCATGAATATTTTAGGAAAATGGATTATTGTGTTTCACTTGTAATATAGTGGTGACCACAAGGGCTAATACCAAGTCAAAAGGGACATTTTGCCCCTACAGATAATATAGCCTGATGCTAGTTCCTTCATATTTCTTTTGTCATTATCTTGCAATATGTATTGTCTTAATTTACACTCAGACCTAAGGGGTTCTCTTGTATTGTCACCCCCTACAGAGTACCATAACTTTTTTACAGGCTTATTTTTAACAATTTAAGGACTTATCTTACTTCGGAGTTTGCAACTATGTTCCAAATCCTTGAGGTTGCTAAAACTCTGACCTCTGTAAAAGTGAAACATTGTTGGCTTCACTGTTACTTTTTCTTTTACTATGGAATCATTCAGTAGTTACTGAATTCTGAAGCTTCCATCATGTGTCAAGTTTAGAGGAACAGAGGTAGGAAATGTTATCCAAGCCAATGTGGATGCCGTGGTTCTCAAATTGTAGTTCCTGAACCTGAAGCAGCAGCACCAACTGGGAACTTGTTAGAAATGCAGGTTCTGAGGCCCAGCCCAGACCTACTGAACCTGACCCTCTGGGAACCCTCCAGAAGGTTCTGATGCAGGTTAAAGTTTAAGAACCACTGGTCTAGTGTACCAAGGGATGACAAGGAGTATGTTTTAGAGTGGGTTCTCTTCAGTGCCTTAAATAATGGACTTCACCATTGAAAGTAGCCTTTGAATGAGCATTACCATACCCCTGCCCTGTTGCTTTTGTTTTTCCGTCCAAAAAGAAGGCCATGTGAGGCTGGTCTGAGTTCATTCAATGGCATCACAAGTAGTTAGCCCACTTGAGTCTCAGAAGCCAGCTGTGCCCAAGGACTGGGAGAACTTCATCCTGGCCACAGGACTTGGTCAGTACCTCTGGGAATCACTTTGTGCCATGCGCTCAGTAGGTATGTGCACGATGACCCGACCTCGGTGTCTTTAAGCATATGTGGTGACAGTGCCTCTTAGTTATCCTTGGGTGCGCCAGAGAACTGGCCACTTGCCACATTCTGAGCACAACCCTCAAAGGCAGCTGGAGAGGAAGCGGAGAGCCCTGTCCTAAAAGATCTTACAGTATACCAAGCAGTCAAACACATTAAAAAAATGACATCCTCCTGGAAGAGGATATGTATAAACCAGGTTCCATGGCTGCCCCAGTATTTTCATGCATCCTATTGTATTTACTGCTCTACCACCCCCTGCTGATTCTCAGGCTCCAGAGGAGGGTGTATGATTTGTCCTGAGAATCCAGCCCTACCAGAATGGCCTGTCATCTTCCTCATGTTGCTAATGGGCAGCTGCTTTTTTAATTAGGTTATTCATTTTTTTGCTCAGCCTCTTAGTCAACTTAACTTGGCTTTATCTTGTTTTGGTGGAAAGCAAATCACTTGGCTGGTAGAATTTGATTTAACTGGCCACTTCGCGCAGGGTTTGATGACTTTTCCATTAATGTTTATTCAGCAAATACATTTTATTTAATTTTCCCTGAAATAACCCAGCTGACTCTGAATGTTCAAGATGTGCAGAGCACTGAAGAGGAGCTGTGATCCCAGAATCTCTATGATAATACGAGGATAGAGATCATGGAAGAGACACAGCCTGAAGGCTTGGAGATTTAGCCTGGGGAAGCAAGATGTGGAGCCAACCACAGTGCCCTATCTTTTTCTCTCGGTGCCTAATCTCTAATTCTCTCTCTATTTCTCTCTCTCTCTCTAGTGTCTCATGTGTGTTTGTGTGTGTGCACATATGCACATACGCATGTGTATGTGCACTGCACCTTGTACGAGGTATAATAATGGCATCTTACCAGTTTTTTTAAAAATGGTAAAAAAAAAAAAAAGCAAAAATGCATAATAATGGCTAACAATATTGCATGTCTGAAAACTTACTCTGTAATGGGCCCTAGGCAAAAAACCTTTCTTGTGTTATATCAGTGTCTACCAAAAACTTGAGAGCATTTTTTTTAGATAGTTTCCGCTTTTCTTTCTTGCTCTCCAGTTTTTCATATCAGAAAATGGGGACTTCCCTGGTGGTCTGGTGGTTAAGACTCCGCGCTTCCACTGCAGGGGGCACGGGTTCAGTCCCTGGTCGGGGAACTAATTTCCCGCATGCCATGTGGCACAGCCTAAAACAATTAAAAAAAAAAAAAGAAAATGGAATCGTTCCTTTTCAGCCTGTGAGCATCTCTTCCTCTATGTGGCCCCACCAGAAATGGTTTGGTGTTTGTAGTTATGCTATCTTGGGAAAGAGAGAAGGTGGAATGTTGAATGAGAACTGAAGGTTATTATAATGAAAAATGAGTGATGGGGTAAAAATGTGAAATCTTCTCAGGTGGACTGTGCAAGACCCTCTTGCCTTTTCGGTGGCAAAGGCCAAGCAATGGTCTGTTGGCCTTGCCCTCTGTGAGTTACAGAATGGCCTTTGCTTATAAATCCATGGAGCTGAAGATCATGCAGAGGGCTTGCCCGCACTAGCTTATTTACTCTAGGATCAGACATAAGATGTCAGTTAATCTCAGTTATACTAGTGTTGCATATTTCCTTCTTTCACCCACTGGTTCTGGCCCCCAAATTGCTTCTGAACTAGCCCTGCCTGTTGGCCAGAAGAGACTGGGAAATGACCATTCCTCAGGACAGCCAGAGCTTGTATATCAGGCTGGAATGCTGTCAGAAGAAATGTAATTATCGTCATGCCACCGGTAGACTGAGACCCATGTTAATATGAGGAAAAGACTAGTTCCTCCATCCTTGTACTAAAAGGCTTAGGGTATGGAGGTCAGTTGTAAATATTGGACAGGTGACCTTTGCCCGCCTGCTGGGTGGGTCAGAGCTCTAAACACACAGGCATCATGTATGAGGATACTGTTTCTTTCTTGGGCAAGGGAGAACAAGGACTGGCCAGTTTTGAGTGATTGATTATTATTCTATCCTCCATTTAAAGAGTCAGTCCAGGGGTAATGAGTGAGGATTTGCTATGTTCAAGGCACTCTGCTATGAGGGATATAGCGAATTCTGTCAAAGAGCGTATGATCCAGCAGAAGATTAAAGAAATACATAAACATAGAACAAGGATTTACATAGTAAGAACTTGACCTCTAGAATCAGAGAAACTAGAGTTCAAATTTCTGCTCGTTCTCATAAATGGTGCTATAACAGCTGGAAATCCATAAGTGAAAGAAAAAGAGAACCTAGAGCCATACATCATATATTATGTAAAGGTTAACTCAGAGTAGATCATAGATCAAAATGTAAAAATTTTAACCTAGAAAAATTTCCAAAGGAAAGCATAGGAGAAATGTTTTGTGGCTCCGCTAGGCAAAGATTCCTTAGATAAAACAATAAGATCCATAAAAGAAAAAATGGATAAGTTGGACTTAATCAAATGTAAAAATTCTTTTTGAGAAACATTATAAAATAAAAAGACAACCACAGACTGAGAAAATATTTGCAAAGCACATATCGGATAAAGGACTTGTATCCAGAATATATATTCAGATATCTTAAAAGTCAGTAATAGGATAACAGCCCAATTTTTTCAATGGGCAAAATATTGAACAGAGCACATGAAAAGGTATTCAACATCACTCGTCGTTAGAGAAATGCAAATGAAAACCACAGTGAGATACCCCTAGATACCTATTAGAATGACTTTAAAAATTAAACCAAAAAAAAAAAACCTGTTGACACCAAGTGCTGGCAAGGCTGTGGAGCAAAGGAAACTCTCACACATTACTTATTGGAATGCAAGATGGTACAGCTACTTCTGAAAAATATTTTGGCAATTTCTTATAAAATTAAATACACACTTACCCCATGGCCCAACAATCCCACCCCTGGGTATTCACCCAAGTGAAATGAAAACCTATGTTCACACAACACCTGTCCATGAATGTTTATAAATGGTTTTGTTCATAACCAGCAAAAACTGGGAAATACCCAAGCATGCTTCAACTGGTTAATGAGTAAACTGGGGTACATCCATACAATAGAATACCACTCAGCAATAAAAAGGAACAAACTACTGATACTCATAGTAACATGGATGAATCGCACATGCTTCACAAACTTCAAATGCTAAGTGAAAGGAGCCAGCCTCAATAGGCTACATGCTCTATAACTCCACTTATGTGACTTTCTGAAAAAGGCAAGCTGTAAAGGACAGAGATCAGATCAGTGTTTTCCAGAGCCAGGGAGTGGGGAAAGGAGTTCACGGCTTCAGTCCATGAGGGAATTCTTTGGGGTGGTGTAACTGTCCCCTATCTTGATTGTGGTGGTAGTTACACGACTGTAACACAGCACTGTGCAGTAAAAGGTATGAAATCTACCGTATATAAATTATGCCTCGATAAACCTGACTTGGAAGAAAAAGAAGTAATACTAACGACAGTACCTAGTTGTCAAAAACTATGAAGGTGATGTTAAAATAAAACAAAACTCCACTGTGGCACTTAAGCTGAGTAAGTGACCTTGGGCAAGTTTCTTAACCTTTGTAAGTATCCATTTCTTCATCTTTAAAATGAGAAGAAATAGTAGCACTGCATACAAAATATGTTCTAAGAACTAAATAACTCATGAAATAAAATTTGCTAGTTTATTCACCATTTAGTCTGTACCAGGCTTTGGATATGGCTTGTCTAAGTCAGCTCTAAAAACCTCGGGGAATAGACTCTATCATTAATATACTGAGAACAGTGCCTGGCATATAGGAAGTACTCCACAAGTGCTGACTTTGTTTTACTCTTCACTGAGACTCTCTTAAGTCCAGGCACTGTACTAGGCACTAAGAATAACAAAAGGAAAAGACCATGGAGTCCCTGCCCTTAGGCAGCTCACAGTGAAGAGACGAGGAAGCAAATGAACAATTAAAATGCTGTGTGTTGTTTACTGGACTTGCCGTGGTGATCATTTCATAATGTATTTTTAGGATCACTATGTTGTACACCTAAAACTAACATAATATTATATACATCAAGTGTACTTCAATTAAAAAAAAAAAGAAGATAGAGAATCTTTAAAAAGTAGTAAAATAGGGGCTTCCCTGGTGGCGCAGTGGTTGAGAATCTGCCTGCGAATGCAGGGGACACGGGTTCGAGCCCTGGTCTGGGAAGATCCCACATGCCGCAGAGCAACTGGGCCCGTGAGCCACAATTGCTGAGCCTGCGCGTCTGGAGCCTGTGCTCCGCAACAAGAGAGGCAGCGATAGTGAGAGGCCCGCACACTGCGATGAAGAGTGGCCCCCGCTTGCCACAACTAGAGAAAGCCCTCGCACAGAAACGAAGACCCAACAGAGCCATAAATAAATAAATAATTTTTTTTTTTTAAAGTAGTAAAATAAAATAAAATGCAGTGTGTTAAGTGCTGTGCGAGTGGGATTTGCAGGATGCTTCTCTGGGATCATGGAGGAGGAAGAGGCTCGTGCTGGGGAGATGGTGGTACTGCCAAAATCCTTCCCAGGGGAGGTGGCGTCTGATTATGTCCTGAAGGACAGGTTGAGTGTCAGCAGACAGAGATTCAGGGCGTGTGGAGTGACTGAGGAGAGACACACTCCAAATGATAACCAGACCTCCCCCTCCCCCCCACCAAAAAAAAGATCATGGGAATTAGTGGTAGAGAAAGGGGATACCATCTGAGCCAAACCCCAAAGTTGGACTTAGATATTGTAGGGAAACTACGTGAGCAGAGGCTGGATGGAAGCTCACGTAAGCTGACATGACATACTGATTCTGACATACTCTCCAACTGTCCAGATCTTTGGAAAAGAGCTTTGATAATCTCTATACTCATTCCGGTGTCTTAGATTCACCCTGACTGAGAAAATTCACCTGTAGCTCCAGTGTAAAACCTCTTGGCTTCAGTTTTTCTTCGTGCTTATTTGTGAATACATGCGGAGGATGGTTCGAGGGTAACTTAGCCTGCTAACTTTTTCTACTATTTGAGGTATGGCACATGTTTCACAATGTCCTGTGATTCTCGAGGCTTGGTATTTAAATACAACTAACACTCTTCTGGGTGCAAAATACCACTGCAAAACTATTCAGAAGATTTCTGGCAAAGCAGTGGCATAGAAGGTGGAAGTGGAGGGAGAACACTGAATGAAGTGGCTCTTTGTCAATATAAATATACAAACCTGGGCTTCCCTGGTGGCGCAGTGGTTAAGAATCCGCCTGCCAATGCAGGGGACACGGGTTCCAGCCCTGGTCCGCGAAGATCCCACATGCCGCGGAGCAACTAAGCCCGTGCGCCACAACTACTGAGCCTGTGGTCTAGAGCCCACGTGCCACAACTACTGAGCCTGCACGCCTAGAGCCCGTGCTCCGCAACAAGAGAAGCCACCGCAATGAGAAGCCTGCGCGCAGCAACGAAGACCCAACGCAGCCAAAAATTTAAAAATAACAATAATAATTCAAAAATTTTTTAAAAAAATATACAAACCTGTGTCGAGTCTCTTTACCCTTTTACTGTCCCACAGCCCCTCAGTAGGTGGCACGAGCTCATCGACATTTGTGAGCAGATGGACGTCATTTTAATGTTGCTTCTAATTGACAAGGGTGTTGGTGGTTGTGTGCGTGAAGCTGCATGCCTGGTGTAGGGTGGGCAGGGGAATTAGAAGCTGCTACCTGCTCCTTCTGGCAGAGGAGCAAGAGCTGTAATTGTGTCAACTGGTTAGAACACATTGTGTTAACTCGTAATCAAAGGCCGTATTTTGCTGATTTTATTTCCCTTAACTTGCCAGTCCTTCCCTCCCCCTTGCAGAGCTCTGAATTTTGGGCAACTTGAACAAGGAAACCTTGTTTCTCTGAAAATTACCTTTAGCATAAGCTCAGTGTTTTCCTGTCCAGATTTTCATAAGCAGTTTGGGTTGCATTAAATTTACACCGGTAATGAGCTTGTGCTTCTCAGAAAAGGTCCAAAGAGGAAGTGAAAAGAGCTGGGAAGTAGCTCAAGCAGTCCTTGGACTCTACCAGGTATTCTAATCAGAGGATAAACAACACGGAGTCGGAAGTTCTGTCCCCGAGCAGCCATAATTTTTGCAGTTCTCATTTCATAAGCCATATGGTGAGTAGACGCAGCCCCACTTCCTGTAGTGAACACAGGCGACGCCAAGACTGCAGCCACACACGCTACCTCACTTGGCAGCATCCGAGGACTCTGCCTACTAATGAGAATACCTTTGTTTATACAAAACAAAGCAGAAAACACTTACTTGATCAGTTTAGGAACGGTCTTTTAAATTGTATGATTTCCCTGCAATCATTCAGCTTCTTGGAAGAAAACAAATCCCAATTATTAATCATATCCTATTAGATCAGCCTTGAAAACAATTTATATGATAATGAGGAGTTTACTGAGCCTGCTGAGTGTATTATTTTGTGCCTGAGACTGGGGTTATTTCTAAGACATTCATGGTCATTTCCCTCTAATCAATGGCATACGTTTTCATTTTAGGCCCTTGAACCAATTTTGGAAATAGATGTCTATTTTCCTCTCTCCTCTCCACCCAACATCATTACTGTGTCTGAGCTCAAGAGGAGGGAAAGAAAGAGGGGATGGAGTTAGAATAACTTATTCTCTCCTAAGCCCCAAGTCTACTCATGAAAAATAGTATACATGGTTTTTGGGGTTTTTTTTTAACATCTTTATTGGAGTATAATTGCTTTACAATGGTGTGTTAGTTTCTGCTGTATAACAAAGTGAATCAGCTATACATATACATATATCCCCACATCTCCTCCCTCTTGCGTCTCCCTCCCACCCTCCTGTATACATGGTTTTTAAAAGCAGCTATTTATCATTAGTATTAAACAGAATTGAAACAAAATTTTAATAACCACTATTCTCATTTATTCAGTGCTCCCTTTAAGCCAGGTAGATATTGTATTAACTGCTTTTCCACATAATAATAATAAAAGTAGCTAATATATTTTTATTGATCATTTACTATGTGCCACTCATAGCATCAAATTCTTTGCAAACTATCTCATTTATTCTTCTTATCAACACTATGTCATAGACACTTTCACTAACTCCATTTGATAATTGAAGAAATTGAGGCTTAGAGAATACTTGTTTAAGGTTGAACTTAAATAATCAAAGTCTATGTGCTCAACCACCACCTTAGATCCTTTGATGAATCCTTAAATAGACAGATTTTGTTTGTTTGTTTCTGATGCATGTTATCCCAGTGACTGGTCAGTTTTATATAAATTCAAAATACTTTAAGTTTAAAGGATTTTCTTACCTTGGTGGTAGGAGCTTTCTTAGCCTGTCAAAAATCTCAGAAAAAGAATAGCCTGCCACACCGCTGAACACTTCTGCCTTTGAGAATCCTTGCGCTGTAGCCCCACAGACTCTTCCCCCACTCACAACTCTGAGGATACAGTAATCCTTTTGTTCACCGATTTCCTGGCACATCAGTGTTTTCAAACTAGAATCAAAACAGAGTCCGAACTTTACTGCTGCCTAGCTTGGTTTAAACCTCATTATTTTGCCAAGAGATTTACTTAAAATATAATATTACTGGAGTCGGAACACTGTGTTTACTATTTAACGTCAAGTTTTGCTCTTATCTAGGTTTTTCCAGTTGGAAGCAGCTTCCCTGGTCTTCCCTCTGTTTCTCCCCTTTTAGATGGGAGAGGCTGAGTGGAAACCCACCAGCATTCCCAGCGGAGGCAGTTGGGGGAGAGACCGGCTTCTTTATTTTTAATTCACCGAATATGAAGGGAGCTGCTCTGTAGCTGTTTTCAGTCTAGACAGGATATGATGATAATAACACAAATAAAAGTTCATGTATTCCAGCCAGGGACAAATTAAGTGGGTGCAGGGCATAGATATATGTCATGCTGTTAGTGACATGGAGCAGTACACAGCCCACGTCAAGGCATGGTGCCCAGATTAATTGGCTTGCCCAGAATGCATCTGTGATTAGAAGACAGCTCTCAGGAAGTGCTGGGCAGTGTGCATTTGGACTCTCAATTTTTCATCTCATAAGCACTGAAAGTTAGACATTTTATTTTACAGACCAGGAAAGTGAGTGGTGTTTGACACCATGGGTTTATGAAATGTTTTGCTGGTTTTCCTGCATGAGTCATAGATATTTCTGGGAGAAACTGGCCACCATATGTTGAGATGATGCAGGGAGTATTGATTATTGCTTTGCCGAGGTGGCCAAGCTCTGGGACAGTCAGGGTTTAAAGAAGTATGGAAAGAGGGGTGTATCTTGAGTATATGTATGTGTGAAAGAGCCTCAAAGTGAGGCTCTTTATGTCACACGAGCTACTGAAATAGAACCCCTGAGATTGCTGTGCTTAAAAATACTGTCGTTTGTGCCTTGAGGAGTATAAAGGTGATCAGATACAGCACCTGGCTGCATGCGCTCCACTCTGAATCAGCTGGAAAGGGAAGGAATCAGGAGAAATAGCCAAGGGCACAGAGCAACTTCAAAAATAATGTTTTTCCTTGGAAAATCTCGAGATGAATAGTAAAGAAGGTAGACTCTGTATCTAAGAAAAATCAATGGTGAAATTGCTTGTGTTGCTGACCAAAGGCTAAATACTTCTTTTGGATACAGATGAGCCATCTGTATGGAACCTGGGCGTGCATGAGCCAGTGATAAAATTCAGTCCAATAAAGAGCTCTTGTTAATCTGTGACACCATATTTATCATTAAACCTGCAAAACCAGGAAAGTTAAACACTCTGGGTGGATCAAAAGAGGTGGTTCCTGAATATTTGTTATTAGTAAGGAGGTTTGAGGAAATACTGAGAAAAGCTTTTAAAACGTGACTCCCAACATCTCCTGCTTGCTTTTTTCTGGCTGCTGAGTCCCTTCAGGTTCCATTCCTTAAAAATTTGCCATAGTGCGCTCCTGTTCCTTTTTGGAAATGCTACAACATGTAAAAGTTTTGCAGTACATTCCACTGTTTAAATAAACCTACCTAAGGAGGCAAAAGACCTGTACTCAGAAAGCTATAAGACACTGATGAAAGAAATCAAAGGTGACACAAACAAGTGGAGAGATATACCATGTTCTTGGATTGGAAGAATCAATATTGTGAAAATGACTATACTACCCAAAGCAATCTACAGATTCAATGAAATCCCTATCAGATTACCAATGGCATTTTTCATAGAATTAGAACAAAAAAGTGTACAGTTTGTATGGAAACACAAAAGACCCCAAATAGCCAAAGCAGTCTTGAGAAAGAAAAATGGAGCTGAAGAAATCAGGCTCCTTGACTTCAGACTATACTACAAAACTACAGTAATCAAAATAATATGGTACTGGCACAAAACCAGAAATATAGATCAATGGTACAGGATGGAAAGCCCAGGGATAAATCCATGCACCTATGGACACCTAATCTATGACAAAGGAAGCAAGAATATACAATGGAGAAGAGGCAGTCTCTTCAATAAGTGGTGCTGGGAAAACTGGACAACTACATGTAAAAGAATGAAACTAGAATGCTCCCTAACACCACACACAAAAATAAACTCAAAATGGATTAAAGACCTAAATGTAAAAGACAGGACACTATAAAACTCTTAGAGGAAAACATAGGAAAAACATTCTTTGACATAAATCACAGCAAGATCTTTTTTGACCCACCTCCTAGAGTGATGAAACTAAAAACAAAAGTAAACAAATTGGACCTAATTAAACTTAAAAGCTTTTGCACAGCAAAGAAAACCATAAACGAGATGAAAAGACAACCCTCAGAATGGGAGAAAATATTTGCAAACAAAGCAATGGACAAGGGATTAATTTCCAAAATATACAAACAGCTCACGCAGCTCAATATCAAAAAAACAAAGAACCCAATCAAAAAATGTGCAGATGACCTAAATAGACATTTCTCCAAAAATGACATACAGATGACCAAGAGGCACATGAAAAGATGCTCAACTTCACTAATTATTAGCGAAATGCAAATCAAAACTACAGTGAGGTATCACCTCACACTGGTCAGAATGGCCATCATCAAAAAATGTACAAACAATAAATGCTGGAGTGGGTGTGGAGAAAAGGGAACCCTCTTTCACTGCTGGTGGGAATGTAAATTGATACAGCCACTGTGGAGAATAGTATGGAGGTTCCTTAAAAAACTAAAAATAGAACTACTATATGACCCAGCGGTCCCACTACTGGGCATATACCCTGAGAAAACCATAATTCAAAAAGACGCATGTACCCCAATGTTCATTACAGCACTGTTTACAATAGCCAGGACATAGAAGCAACCTAAATGTCCATCGACAGACGAATGGATAAAGAAGATGTGGTACATATATACAATGGAATATTACTCAGCCATAAAAAAGAATGAAATTGGGTCATTTGCAAAGATGTGGATGGACCTAGAGTCTGTCATACAGAGTGAAGAAGGTCAGAAAGAGAAAAACAAGTATTGTATATTAACGCATATATGTGGAATCTAGAAAAATGGTACAGATGAACCAATCAGCAGTGCAGGAAAAGAGACACAGACATAGGAAATGGACGTGTGGACACAGGGGGGGAAGGGGGGGTGGGATGAATTGGGAGATTAGGTTTGACACATATACTCTACTGTGTGTAAAATAGATAGCTAGTGGGAACCTGCTGTATAGCACACAGAGCTCAACTCAGTGCTATGTGGTGACCTAGATGGGTGGGATGGGGGTGGGAGGGGGATCCAAGAGGGAGGGGATACATGTGTACATATAGATGATTCGCTTCATTGTACAGCAGAAACTGACACAGCATTGTAAAGCAACTATACCCCAATTAAAAAAACAAAAGAACAGTGAGGCATTCAAGAATGATCAGAAGGGGCTTCCCTGGTGGCACAGTGGTTAAGAATCCGCCTGCCAATGCCGGGGACACGGGTTCGATCCCTGGTCTGGGAAGATCCACATGCTGCAGAGCAACTAAGCCTGTGCGCCAGAACTACTGAGCCTGTGCTCTAGAGCCCGCGAGCCACAACTACTGAGCCACGTGCCACAACTACTGAAACCTGCATGCCTAGAGCCTGTGCTCCGCAACAAGAGGAGCCACCACGATGAGAAACTCACGCACCTTAACAAAGAGTAGCCCCTGCTCGCCACAACTAGAGAAAGCCCACGAGCAGCAATGAAGACCCAATGCAGCCACAAATAAATTAATTTAAAAAAAAGAATGATCAGAAGCAATTGAAAAGGTTATGCTTTCTTTTTTTTTTTTTAATTTTATTTTTGGCTGCATACGGTATTTGTTTTTGTCTTTTTGGCTGCGTTTGGTCTTCGTTGCTGCGCTCAGGCTTTCTTTAGTTGCAGCGGGCGGGGGCCACTCTTCATTGCAGTGCATGGGCTTCTCATTGCGGTGGCCTCTCTTGTTGCGGAGCACTGGCTCCAGGCATGCAGTCTCAGTAGTTGTGGCTCGCAGGCTCCAGAGTGCAGGCTCAGCAGCCATGGTGCACGGGCTTCGTTGCTCTGTGGCATGTGGGATCTTCCCAGACCACGGCTCGAACCCGTGTCTCCTGCATTGGCAGGTGGATTCTTAACCACTGTGCCACCAGGGAAGCCCTAGGTTATGCTTTCTGAGACAGGGTTTTGAGAACTCTTTCTTTGTCTCTCAGCTTCAGGAACTCAGTCCTTCCAATTCTTGCAGTTATTTACATAGAGAATCTCGAAGTCTAGGACTTTGAGTGAGTACTGAGAATTCCTGACCATACAGCACACCAGAGACCGTGTGGTTTAAGGTACTAGTATCTTGTGCTTCAATCTCTGCCACTCATTTGTTGAGGTATTCATTCATTCATTCAAATGTCTGGCCGGCATTGAATTTGGCTCCATGAAGGCTTGAATCTGGAGGTGGAAAAGTAGCAGGCATGTTTCAGAAGGTGATGAATAAGTAGCATTACAAAATATACTATCTATAGGACCAGATCTATACACAATAAACATTTAATAAATGTTTAACCTTCATTAACTTTGTGCTTATCATTAAACAACATAGTAACAAAAATAGAAAATTTTTCAAAGATAATTTAATTCAAGATCCCACCATCCTAGTGCATCACCAGTTTTCATTTTACTTCATTTACTTACTTACTTGTTCAAAAAACATTTATTGAGCTCCTACTCAATTAAAAACACTGGCATATAATATTTGTAGATTCTCGATTCACCTTTGCACATGTGCACTCCTGATTTCTCAGAGTTAAGTGTTTCATACAGAGGATATTTTTTCGTGCTGTTACATGTTCTTTATATTGACATTTTAATCAATAGGTATTATTCCTTCAATATCATCATTTATTTGACCATTGTTCTCTTGTGGAATATGAAGCTTCTTTCTAAATTTTAAATGTTATAAAAAGTGCAGTAATAAGCCTCTGAGCACAGAGCTTCTGATTCCTTTCCAATAATTTACCAGGATAAATTCCCAGGAGTCTAAATACTGGATCAGAGGATATGAACATTTTTATGGATTTTGATGCATCCTGCCAAATTTCTGAATCTTGTACCAATTTACATTTGTAATTTTGTTTATGTCAGTCACGTTCCATTGCCACCTTCCTGAAGATACTGCTTGATTTCTAGATGGAGAATTGAGGAACACTTGGCCTCATCAAGAAGGCATGCATAAGCCATTTCTTATAAGGGGTATCTTCCAGATGGCTTAACCCATCTGTTATATAAATACCTTCCACTAACCAGGAAAGCTATTTTCCTCCTCCCCAGACTTTTGCTATCTCCTTACTTCCTTATTCCCTAAGACAATTCCTATACCAAAATGCTCACTCACAGTATTACAGAACATTAGAAGTGGAAAAGACCTCAAATATCTCCCCCCTCCTCACTTTAGAGTTAAGGACCCCGAGAACCAGGAAGATTGCAAATTACCTCACGTCACAGTGTTGGTGGGGAGATCTAGGATGAGATTCTCTGCATGAAGCTGTTTGGTACTGCTGCTAGGAAATGTCAAGGGAGGTGGCCCATTTACTAATATTGGAAAGAAAAAGAATCAGCATGGCCTTTGGGCAGGTATGACCTGCACATTAGTGAAGTGTTCCAAATTTTACACCCTCCCTAATGTGCCCGTGGCTTTTCATGTGTACTCTGTTATTGCAGGCGTTGGCATTGCCTGTTCAGCCCAGGGACCCTCAGCAGTACATGGTGCACTTGGGAAGTAAAATGAAGGTTACCATTTCAGAAAGGAAATCAGGAAGCATTAAAATACAAAGGATGAACTCTCCCAGAGCCTTAAGACTAACCTCTTTAGTTGACAGCAGACTAGGTGCAGTGTGACTGACTGTCTCATTCTCTGAGCTTTGGACTAGCTATTCATTCCCTCACTAGCATTTTTTAAAACAGAGAACTTCAAGTTCCTCCAACACATAATATTGTTTTATGTCTTTGTGCCTTTGTTCCTGTTGTTCTCATAGTCTGAAACCAGCTTAGCCCCCATGGAACTGGCTAATTTCAACCTTTCCTTTGAGACTGTTTTAACTCAGACAAAGCCTCTTACAAGAAGGCTGCCATGATGCCTCTAGACCGCCATGACCATCCAGTCTCTCAGTTCATAAAGGGCCTATGGATTCTTTTATCACACTGGGTTGAGAGTATTTATGTGTCTCCCTCACAAGACTAAGCTCATCAAGATCAGAATCTGTGACTTTTCATACTCCCCAATGCTTAAATACCTTCCACTAAGTACAGAATAGACATTCAGTAAATGCTTATTGAACTGAAATATCTGAAATGTATGAATGAGGATTTGTAAAAATCTTAAAATCCAGTGAAGATGGTCTGGGTCTAGCATCAGCAAAATGTGACTAGAATGTAATTCTTTCTTAGAATGCTTAAATCTGATCAATTTTGTTGTGTTATTGAGTAGGAAACATGTGTTAACAGGAAAGGGGTAGTCTGTTTGGACTCTGTACAAGAGAATCCCACCAACAATAATTTCTCAAAAATGTAAATTATTATTATCATCACCATCATCTCCTCTGGAATCTTATTCTAGTACCACCCTCTCTTAAATTTCCAATCTCTCCTCCTCTACTATTCCTTTTCTGCTTGCCTTATAAATTCGCTCAAATCTTTCACATGCTTAAAAATATTTCTTCAAACCTTGTGATCCCTTGTGTTATCTTTCTTCACCTACTTTTCTCCCATCATTTCCTCAGTCTCCTGCAATCTTGTTTCTACTCCTTCCTCTACAATGAAATTGCACTGGCTAAGTAGAGTTACTAGTGACCGCTAAAATGAACGTTCAGTTGATACTCTTCCTATCGACTTTTCCATAATGTTAGACACTGCTGATCCTTCCCGTCTTCCTGTTACCCTCAGATTCCTTGACATCATGCCATCATGATTCTCTACCCCTGGGACTACTCTCACTCAGACACTGTGTCATTACCCCATGTTGTTCTCTTGAATGCTGGTGTTCCCCAAGTTCTGTCTTTCTCAGTTTTGCATTCTCACTTACACCAATGGATTTCATCCCTTACTACCCATCATAATCACCTGTGGCTCTTTCAAAAAAATAAGAATACCTGAGAAAAAGGAACATTTGTAAACTGTAGGTGGGAATGTAAATTGGTATAGCCACTATGGAAAACGGTATGGAAGTTCCTCAAAAAATTAAAAACAGGACTGCCATATGGTCCAGCATTTCTACTTCTGGGTATATATTCAAAGGGAATGAAAAATCTTCTCAAAGAAATATCTGAACTCCCATGATCATTGTAGCATTATTCACAATAGGCAAGCTATGGAAACAACCTAAGTGTTTGTCAATAGATGAATGGATAAAGAAGATGTGAGATATCTATATCGATATTGATATCGATATAGATAGATAGATGATAGATAGATAAATTCACAGAATATTATTCAGCCATGAGAAGGAAGGAAATCCTGCCCTTTGTGACAACATGGAAGAACCTGAAAGCATTACACTAAGTGAAAGAAGTCAGACAGAGAAAGACAAATACTGTATGATATCACTATTATGTGGAATCTAAAAGAGCCGAACTCGTAGAAATAGAGGTTAGAACGGTAGTTTCCAGGGGCTGGGGGTGGAGGAACTGGGGAGGTATTGACCAAAGGGTACAAACTTCCAGTTATAAGACAAGTAAGTTCTGGGGATCTAATATATAGAGCATAGTGATTATAGTTAATACTATTTTATTATATACTTGAAAGCTGCTAAGAGAGTGGATCTTAAATGTTCTCACCACAAAAAAGAAATGGTGATTACATGATACGATGGTGATGAAGGTGTTAGCTAACAGTATGGTGGTAACCATTGTTCAATATATAAGTGTAACAAATGAACAAGTTGTTCACCTTAAACTTACACAATGTTATAGGTCAATTATATCTCAACAAAGCTGGAGGGAGAAAGCAGGAGTATTTCAGGGAAAATGAACAGACTGAACAAAACAGAGAAGCAGAAAATAGGAAATACAGAGAATGTGGGGAAAAGTAGATAAGAGCCTTCCAAAATAACTGTATGTTTGATCATAACAGAAAATCAAGCTGAAAAAGCAGTGTGGGATCAGGCAGGAACCGATGTACGTGTGCTAAGTGCCCCCATTGTTAATCCTTGTAGCTCTTGCCTAGATTAGTAGTATGACTGAAAAGTTGCCTTTTCTCAATTTTCACCCTCTTCTAGACTCCACATCACCACTAATTACAAAGTGAACCTAAACTGGACAATTTAACAATTTAATTTCAAAAAAATAAGGATTTTACACTCCTGATTAAATGCTCCTGAGAACCAGGGCTGTCTTTTGTGAATACCCAACGTGATGTCAGACATAACTGGAGCTCAATTAATGTTTGTTGCCTGATGAATTAATGAATGAATGATGGACCGGATCTCTTCTCCTAACCAGTAGGAGAAGACTAGTCAAAACTATGGAATATTCTGAAAGGGTACAAAAAGTAGTATAAATTGAGTGGCTTATTTAGAAGAATTACACATGAAATATTTTATGGCACTCTTAACCAGCTTGAGAAGATTTTTTTCTTGTGTTGGTTAAATATCCTCCCTTTACTTCTCTTTTTTAAGTTTTATCCTGTTAATTTAGTTAGTATACTTCTTCCCCTCCCCCTCCTCATAGTAGAATACAAAAGCAAATCTGGCCCAGCTTGGGATGAATCATCATGAATCATGATTAGTCATTCTAAATTAAAGTATATTTATTTATGAATGTACCAGTGAATGATTGATTTGTCCCTTTGCTATCGTTAATCTCTAGCCTCTTAATTTTACCTTTCAGGAGTTATTACAGAAAGAAATAAAATTTTCATACAGTTATTTTACTGTTTTTGTTTATTTGTTTTGATCACTAAAGAGTAATTCTTTTTTTGGAGAATTTTGGGAGTTCCCTGGTGGCCCAGTGGTTAGGACTCGGCGCTTTCATTGCCATGGCCCCAGGTTCAATCCCTGGTCAGGAAACTAAGATCCCGCAAGCCATGAAGCGTGGCCAAAAAAAAAAAAAAAAAAAAAAATTGTATTTTTTATCTTTTTTCCTTTCATGTGTGTTCCATTTAGACCAGGAAATTGACATTTCAGCCCAGAAGACTTAGGCCAGATGTTAGTGCACTGGCTGAAAGATGGATTTCCTGCCCCAATAGGTGACCTCTTAAAGCAAAATAGGCTTTTTCTTAATGGATAGACTGTCCAAATGACCTCATTTCTAGAACAAGGGGCCTTTGTTGTGTCTCTTTGCAATTGGAATCAACATCATCTGATTTTTGAGAACATTCATTAGATAAAGAGGAGCTAGCACCTAGTTGTTTCATTTATAAGGCATAGGAAAAATTTACGCCTAGACAACCTACTTTTTTGCTCCTTTAAAAACATTTGTGTTCCTTGAGAGGGAAATGGTGCAGAAAATCTGGGGCCTGCTTATCCATATTAATATTTCTCTTAAATTTCAATCCCCATTCCAGCCAGCACTCACCATAGGAGCAGAGCATGTTACGTGCTTCCTAAAACAGGGAATTGTTTCACTAAGCTTGACCAAGGCACTATTTAAAGAAGTAGCCATGACCCCAATGTCCTGTCACTCAAACTTCTCTATATGTGAGAAGCTCATTGAGACATTCTCATGGTGCCACCTCTTTTGATGAGTTCTTCACCAAGTTCATTTATTTATATCTTCAATTGTATAAGGCGGCTCAGAAAAACTGAGATAACTGAGCCTTTGTGTGTGTGCGCGCACATGCGCGTGTGCCTCTGTGTGTCACAGGAAATGCAATTTGAAAGAAAGTACCCAGAAGAGGAAAATGGCCTTGAATGACTAAGGGGAGACTGAAAAACTTACTATACATGGAAAGGAAGGGAGTTAGATTGCGTAAGAAGGAAGATATGTTTCTGAGATTCTAAAAGGATAGAACTTTATAGCTAAAGGGAAAGTTAGGAGATTTCTTTTCTCTTTCTCTCTCTCTCCCTGCCTTTCTCCCTCCCTTCCTTCCTTCCTTTCTTTATTCCTTTAGAAACAAGAATGGGAGTGTCTCTTTTCAATAGCCAACAGGTACATTTTAGGAGTATAAAAATCTTGCTCCTTGTGACCCAGAATATTGGCTCCCCCATGAAAGACACAGAAGAGAGTAAAGCAAGGCTGTATACAGAGTTACCATCAGGCTGGGCAGTGCATCTAAGACTCGTGGTTCTTCCTCAAGTAATTGATATAGTAAATATGTGACTCTTTAAAAAAATGAGTAGTGAAAAGGATATCACACTTTCCTTTGCTTTAATGAGTCAACGCATATTTTTTCCAGAATGTTATACTCAGCTCAATGCCTCCCTCCTTTTTCAATAGTCATATGCAAATGTCATTAATTGTAAATTATTTTTTCTCGTTGTTCAACCAAAGTATTCTGGATAATACTTCAATTCTGGGTAAGATTTGTAATAGTTTTCTATGGTTTCTGGGATTCATTTTGTGAGTGAGAATCTTTTGTTCTATGTGTATAACATTGCACTTCAAAGAAGCAGAGCAATAGTGTTAACTGGAGCTTTTACGTTTAATAGGAAAAAAAATATTTTTCACAAGTATGTTTAAGCAATAGAGACAGCCAAGTAGGCATTCTCATTGGGTAAAGTTTATAAAACAGACAAGATTGATGAAGCAGTTTGGTTGGTGGATGATACTTCCCAGCTGTGCTTTTTAGACTGTCCTTACATAATTTGGAAATATTTAACATAATCTTTCGTCTCTTATTAACACATTCCTTTTTTTTTCTTTTCTTACACTCTCCTAAGCTAAAAAGATAAATAGCAGGCAGTATGATTCTTAAGACCATTCCCTCTCCATGCTTCCTTTTTTTCTCCTTTTCAGTGTCAGGTAGCTCTCAGAGAATCTCACAGCTCTCCACAGGAGACACTGCTCCTATGTTAATTCAGAAGTTATTTCATGGTGAGTTGAAGTCTTTGGGTCCTTTGCCTTAAACATTGTGAATTCAATGTTGGTACCCCACTCAGAGTCTTTTGCTTCTTGTCTATAATGTGTATTACTGAATAGTTCAGAATCCTTGTATTTCAGAATTACAAATGGCTTTAGAAATTACCTAGTCTGACCCAACTATGCAAAATGAAATATCGGTCACGTCGTTTTATGCCTGATGGAATAATTCCCAGGCAGAACCTTGGTGTTTACATAGCATCAGCACAGAGGAAAACCTAACTGGCTAGGCTAGTAACCTTGCTTATCAGAGTGGAAGAAGAGATTTCAGAGAAAAGTATTTATAGCCCTGAATCATCATTTTGTTTATTTACCTTCTCTCCCTAGCCTGTTTGGGCTGTCTTCACTTGGTTTTAATTTTTCTTTAGTTTGCTCTTAGCTCTTTTCTCAGTCTCTCTTACTAAATCCTCCATGATGAAGAGGCTTTTAAACAGGTAATGCTTTAGCATGGGTTTGGCTCACTTTTAAGGCAGTTGTGGAAAAAATGTGTTTGGGATTGTCAAGGGGGAAAATGTTTTGGCATTTCAGTCTTTCCTTGAAGTTAGTCCCCACCCCCCTCCCCCCGAGGCATTATGGAATGCCCCACGTTAGAGTGCCAGAGAGGATTGCTGACCGTAGGCAAAAATTAAATGAGTTTATCTGTTTTCATTGCTCAATTTCAGAATGCAGTATGGTAAAAAAAAATTTTTGGACTATTTATAATCTTTTGGATTTAATCTCTGCTTTTTTTCACATCTTTATTGGAGTATAATTGCTTTACAATGTTGTGTTAGTTTCTGCTGTACAACAAAGTGAATCAGCTATACGTATGCATATATCCCCCTATCTCCTCCCTCTTGCTTCTCCCTCCCACCCTCCCTATCCCACCCCTCTAGGTGGTCACAAAGCACCGAGCTGATCTCCCTGTGCTTTGGGCTGCTTCCCACTAGCTATCTATTTTACATTTGGTAGTGTATATATGTCCATGCTACTCTCTCACTTCTTCCCAGCTTACCCTTCCCCCACTGTGTCCTCAAGTCTGTTCTCTATTAATCTCTGCTAATCTCACATTTTTTTCTGTAGAAAATGTGTTGTCTTTAAAAAATAACAAGTGTTTGAATGAAGCTGTGTTCCTAAAATATGTACTATTCTTATGGATAATACACTTTATTGCAATAAATACATTTAATATTTTATTGTCTGCCCTTAAAAGCCAAATGTCTCTGAACATCTGATTTGGGGATCTCCATTGACATATCTCATGATGGTTTCTTTTACCAGTTAATTTTAAAAAGCAATCCGCTGGTTTAGTTTTTCAACATATTATATTTTACAACTTCACCTTCCCTTGGCAATGTGTTCCTTTTCCTTATTCTGACATTCCCATAGTTTCAAGCTCTCAAATTTGAGCAGATTTCACAATTGCCTGGGGAGCTTGTTAAAATACAGGTCACTGGTCCCATCCTCAGAGTGTCTGACTCTGCAGGCTTGGAGGCTGGGGCCGGAAATTTGCATTTCCAACAAATTCCAACAAATTAGGTAATGCTAATGCTTCTGTTCTTGAGTCCACACTTTGAGAAGCACTGATCTAGATAAAATATTGTAAAAGATGGAGCTAGTATGGACTAAGGTGGTGCGTGGTAGTGGAGACGGAGAGAAGTGGATGAACTTGACACATATTTAGGAAGTAGGATCCACGGGGCTTGTCCATGGTTAGATGGGAGTGATGGTGAGGTGTGGGAAGGATTCAAGCATGTCTCTGAGGTTGGTAGCTTGAACCAATGGATGGATGTAACAGAGTACTGAAATGGGAAGTGAGCCGGGGTGGGAGGGTTGGATCGTAGTGAGAAGTCATAAATTCTATTTAAAGTTTAAATAAAATATTTTTATACATCAAACACAGTGCCTGACATAGAGCTGATTTTCAATAAATAACATCGATATTACTGTTATTAATACCTTTCCTTTCAAACTGAATAGCCTTTATGACTCCGCCTTGCCAGAGGTAACCTCCCAGCCCTTCCACTCAGCAGCCACGTTCCAGGGCTAGGAATTAACTCCTTTATGTGACCCAAGAGACAGGTATGAACAGGGAAATTTTATAGATATCACCTTGTGGTATGAGTGAATAGGGGGCGGGAAAGGGGGGAAAAGGTTCTAATACATAGAGAATTGCTGCCTGCATTTTCACACACAACCTCATAGCAACTGTATTAAGGAGATGAACTATCCCACTTTACAGATGAGATAAATAACTTGCCCAATGTCTTATAGAAACCTGAGTGAAAATTCAAACTGGGCTCTGTCCTGAACCCATTATGTTTGTGTTACTGCCAAACTCTACCTTTACTGCCAGGCAATAGATTTTTTTACTTTTCTTATGTCAAAATGATGTCCTAAGTAGACTGCAGGCAACACCCTGCAGCTTCTAGACTAGTGGCTTTTAAATTTGTAATCCTGCCACATAGTAAGAAACAATTTTTTACAAAGCAATCCAGTATTTGCATTTATATGTGTATGTGTGTATGTATGTACTTACGTGTTGCACGCATATATGTGCAGCTGTATGACTGACACTAATTTTCCAAGAAGTAACACTTATTGAGATAGGTGCATTTCCAATATTTACTTTCATTGACTGCATTCTGATAGTTCATTGCAATAAATGTTTATCAGAACCCACAGAATTGATTTCAGTCAACTTTTGGGTCTCTGCTAGGTGTCTAGAAAATTCTCTTCTAGATCCCTTTCTGTCCTTGGAGTTCACTTACCAACATCATAACAATTCCACAGAGCTGGATGAGGGAGAGCCCTGATGGAAAGAGAAAAGGAGAAAGCAGGATTCCTATGTGTATACTTTCCCTATACATGTCTTTAATGGCACATCTACACTTGCCCACCTTACAGAGCTTTGTGGGAATCAAATAAATTACAGCATAGATGAAAGAACTTTTAAAAGTAATCAAGTCATCTGACTTTGATTCTGCTCAATATAGTTGTGTCCACTTGGAGTGATCATTCAAGTTCTCCGGAGCCCATTTCTTCATCCTGAAAATGAGGGATTTGATCCAGATCACCTTCAAGGCCCTGTCCCGCCCTCATGGGATATAATTCTATTACAAAAAGCTCTTTGTAAACAGTACCCTATGGGACTCTGAAATAGTTTGATGATGATTGTGATGTTGCTAATTATTCTTTATATTTTGTTAAAAAGCCCCTGAAGGAATTTTTGGAAGATTGACGTTAACCAAAGGAGAAAAGACTCAATTTGGGAGAAGTAATCAGACGCATTTTGAGTAGAAGCATCATGAAGCTGATAAGCGAAAAGGTTCAGCTTCATTTTTCACATGGTCAAAAAAATTATTACATACTACAAGTAGAAAAATGCTCAAAATTTCATATTTATGTACAGACAGCAAAATTGTAGGTACCACCATTCCCCCTCAAATGTATTACTTATTTTCTTATCCATTTATTAGGGAATGCCAGGACAAGGAGCTTAAATATCTAGGGTAGCTTGATTCTCTAAGTACCAAAATGCTGGCTAAGATTTAGTTATATTGATATGTGTGTTTGTATTGTTGCAAAATGGTACCTATCTTTAGATGACTCTGAAATATAATATCACCTCTGAGGAGGTACATGGCAATTCGTGTGGCCTTGCCTCCTCTAGGATGGGAAAACTGCAGCACAGGAAAGTTAAATGCTTTGCCCTCAGGTGATCTGATGAGTCTAGAAGAAAGACTCACGATTGGTGCTGGAGAGTCCTGCCCCGACCATCCTGCTTATTTGGCTTCATGCTCAGTCACTTGCCAGAAGGTGTTGATGCAGAAAACTAGCCGCCCCCAGTAGAAGCAGCACTGTCCTTTGTATTTTCTTTTTCCTTTTTTTTTTTTTTTTTTTTAATATTTATTTAGGTTGCGCTGGGTCTTAGTTGTGGCGGCATGCAGACTTCTTAGTTGCAGCATGCATGCGGGATCTAGTTCCCCCACCAGGGATCGAACCCCGGCCCCTTGCATTGGGAGCACAGAGTCTTACCCACTGGACCACCTGGGAAGTCCCTCCTTTGTATTTTCTTGAATTGAGTAAGGTACCACATGGCTAATACATTGAAATTCTTAAATATACATAAAATCAACTCAATGGTTATTTTACCTTTTCCTATCATTCACTTATTTTCATGTCTTTATAGATGTAATAATAATAGTAATAATAATAAAGCCCACCAATGCTTTAATGAATTTATTTGGATTCCCAGCCTCTTAGAACACGCACCTGACCTAACTCCAGCATCAGTCCAGGGAAAAGCACCAGGCCTGGTCATACTGACTCTGCACCCAGCACTCCACTTCAACACAATGCCTCCTCACTATCAAGGGGAAACTTTTGCTTTCTTTTTCTTTGTCATCGGGGATTATGCGTATAAATTTAATTACCTTTGGAAAAGTTTTTTTTTTTCAATTTTTTTCAATTTTGAACTTTCCTCTAAGGGCTATTCATCCTTTGGATCCCGTAATTAATGCTTTAGGAGGGGAATTTCGAGGGACATGATCTTGTACCCCTCCTTTCATGTGGGCTCAGAAGGAAAAAACAACAACAACAGCCAGAGCCCTCTAAAACAAGCAATGGCTCTCTCCCTGGGGCACCTCACCTGGGTTTTTGTACCACTCAGTCCTTTAACATAGGGGCAATTCATTGTAGTTTCTGAACTGTTTCACAAAGTGATCAATCACCAGATCCGATGTGACGTGGACTGTCATCTCCCAGGGAGAATTCTGAGTGGTTTTTAAAGAAACAATCACAAAAGGAGAAATGCCTCTACAGGGCTATTTCCCTCATAAAATAAATCCGTCATGGATCTTGTCCTTAGAAAAACACACACGGGGCCCCAAGTGTGTTGGCTTAATGGCTACAACCATAACATTTTCTTTTGAAAAAGGCCCTTCCCTATGCCCTTACTGTAAAGGAACCATTAAAACCCAAAGCGCATTCCCCCTAAATAGCTGTCACCCCTAGCAATGCATGGCATTGTGGGCGCCCAGGAACCAAAATGTCCCCCCTTGTAATAAACAAGATACAAACAATGGCTCGTGCCCAAGCTTTCACACTTGTTTTTCCAAGTCTCGGCTGCCAGAGGCAGAGCTGTAATTCCTGAGGTCGCTTGACTTCAGGAGGGGCGAGGTGTGCGGGGTAACTACACTACTTGGGAACTCCTTCAGCAGGAGCAGCTTAAAGATTAACTTTCTCGAGTTTCTGTGACCAAAACTGTTTCAGTGAATAGCGTGATTGGAAACTTGTGCAGGCGGGAGACAGCAGCGCGGCCGCTCTTTCAACAGGCGATTTGTTCTCCTGTCTGTGGCTCATTTCCATGCAAAGAGCCTGACATCAGAGCACCTTTTGTTGCTAAACGCTTTCTTTAGCATCAAGGGGAGAGAGTCATGTGGAGCTGGAAGAGCTCATTTTGAAGAGAGGGGGCCCGGGAAGTACCCTCCAAGTTCCAGAGGCGCCGCGGTCACCCCGCGGGGCCCTGCCCAGACTTGCTGGAAGAAATGAGTCTCGTGCCTAGTTAGTCTGTCCCCGTCACAGGAAGAGACGCCTTTGCTCCGGGTTGTATTGCTTCTGGGCTGCCAGAATTCCCCGCCGTAAAACTCGGTGGTGCGAACTTTGCCTCCTGCTACCGGGTTGCCGAGCCGAGACGAGCCGAGCCGAGCCGAGCCGAGCCGAGCCGGGCTGGGAAAGTTTCTGGACCTGTCAGCCGCGCGGCCCGTCGCCACCGAGAGCCGAGGTGCGGGCGCCTGCCGGGGGCCCCCGCCGGGTCGGAGGCCGGGGCCGCGGGGGATGCGGCGCGGAGGCGCGGCTCGGTGGTGACGCGGCGGGCGGGGACCGGCGCCGGGGACCGGGCGCGCAGGGCTGCGGGGCCAGGGCGCCCCGGGGACCCGGCCATGGAGGAGGACGCGGGAGCCGCCGGCGCGGCGCCCGAGCCCGAAGCCGAGCCCGCGCCGGAGCCTGAGGCGGGCGCTGGTCTGTCCGAGGCGTTCTCCCGGCTCTGGACCGACGTGATGGGCATCCTGGTGAGTTACCTGGAGAAGCGGAGGCGCGGGGAGGGCGGGTCGCGGGACCCGGGAGCAGGCAGCACCCCCGGCGCCCCGGCGCTCCCTTCGCGCTCGCGGACTCGACAAGCCCACCCCTCGGGGTCGTCCTTCTTCGGCTCTAGCTCTTAGGGGGTTAAATACACACGGTTTAGGATTTCAAACCCTAATTAAAAAGATAACCAGCCACAGATCACATCAAAGATATATATTTTAAACAATCGGGTATGATATTCCACAGTTTAATCTGGGACACCTGCTGAGAAGTTGGTGTGGAAAAGACAGAGTCCTTCAAAGAATAGATGTAAATAAATACTGTTTGGCTGATGTGCTTCCACAGTCGGATTTGGGAAGAGGCTGATGTTACTGATGTTTATCTCTTCACCATGTGCTGTCTGACCAGGAGAGGAAAACAATTATCTCCTTACTCAGAACCACAGAAAGTTTACTTTGTTTGCAGTTTTTCAACTTGTAGAATTACAGGATATTTGTTGTTATGTGTTTGGGACTAAAAACAATAAGACTTATTTTTCTAAATCTGTATTGTCATGCATTTTGAAATGTCCAGTAACTAAACCCGCCCATGGGTTTGGCATAATTTCTGAAAAATAGTTTTTAGGCATGGAGGATGAAGGTTTAACTTGTTCAGGGTTCAGCGCCTTGAGGAATGAGTAGATTTGCTTTGGTGGAGCTATAGGTAGGCAGGTAGACTGGAATCAGATGGGTGGGGTTCTTACAGTCAGACATCTTAACTCCACACATGAAAAAGTCAATTTCAATAGAAAGATTCGGAATTGGGAGTTGTGTAGATCATTGGAAGAGGCTCTAGATTTACTTGGAGTTTTTTTTTTTTTAAATTGGAGGAGGTGTAGTTTATAGAAAACTCTTCTTTGGTAATGATGAAACCATTTTTAGCACCGTAATTAAGCTCTTGGACTTTGGAGTGAGTTAGCCTGGATTCAAATCCCAGCCCTCCCATTGACTGACTGCATGATCTTGGCCAAGGTACCCAACTCCACTGACCTTCTATTTCATCACCTGAAAAGTGAAGCAAAGATTTGCTTCTTAGGTTTTCTGAGATTTAGCTAAGCTGATATATAGCTAGTGCTCCATACTGATACATAGTAGGTGCTTAATAAATAATAGCTCTCTTTCTATTTTTTTTTCTTGCAAATGATCTTGTGTCTCAACTTTCCAGACATCCTAAAGTCCCAGTTATTCCATTTTCAGGTGTCCTTTGGTATTTATGATTATTCCTGTATAGAGAGCCAGGGAAGGTTGGTCAAAGATTTCTATCTGCTCGTCTCACTCTCCGATATTTTATTTTAATTAATTTATTTTTTGAAAGCAGATTTATTCAGGGAGATACACACTCGATAGAGTGTGGGCCATCTCAGAAGGACTCTCCAATGTTTAAAAAATACATATTTAAAAAATTTTTAAGTTAACGCTTTTTGCATTTTCTGAACATTACTGATGAATATGGGCCTTCAGTGAAATTCCAGAAAACCCGATGAACATATATAAAAGTTGTGGTGATTGATAGATTGTTTTTTAAGTTTATCAAGCAGGAAGCTTATCTTGTTATTTCTTGCTCAGGTCTCACTCTGTAAATTTTCAGGCACTGAGAAAATGGGCTTGATGACATCACATTGCATCCCTTACTAGGCTGTGGGCTGGGGAGGGAAGGGTTAGAGATGCTCACTTGAACTGAAGTGTGGGCTCAGGGTCGTTTGGGGGCCGGGGTGGCATGGACCACTTTCTGAAGATTTGCTTTCCCTTCCCTGGCAGATTCCAGCGCTGTTGGGTCAGTTGTAGCAGAGTGTTCTTTGGCTGAGTTAGAAGATGGGGTGGGGCTCAAGAAGCCCAAACCTGTTATTCAAAAGGCAGATGCAGGAGAAAAGAAAATATGTGCTTCTTACAGAGCTAATAGTTCAGTGTGAGGCTGAAGGACAGTAAAGATTGTCCCAAACAGGTAGTGTTCACCCGTGTTTTCCCATCTTTTATAAGGTCTTATTTTGCTTTGTCTTGGGCATCAAGATTGTTCGTTAGTGAAAAAGTAGACAAAGAGGACATAGATTACCTGCTGTCCTTTGTACGTGCCTGTAAGAAGTCACCAGGGGAAAAGGATCTTTATTCTGCTTTTAGAAAGCTGCCATCCAAGTGTTTATAAGAAACTATATCTTGGGAAGAATGTATCAAGACACGAAACTGACAGCTGACTTTCTCTGTTCCTAAAGAGATAAAAGACACCATTTCCTTCATTTTGTATTTAAAATATGGCATTTTGCAATCATCTATCAGCCTAGACAGGTTGAAGTGACTTGATCCCTGGCATATATACATTGTTAGTGGCAATGTCAGACTGCACCCCAGTTCTCTGACCTCCACCAGTCAGGAGCCTGATGCCATGACGCTCCGTAGTTAACTATCCCAGATCAACTTGGTAGAAGTGTAATGACATCCAGTCATTTTAGGCAAATGCTATTTGGAAGATTAGGAGAGTAGAGGTAGTAGGGGAATTATACATCCAGACATCATACTTAGCAGATTTCAGGCACAGTTGCTACTTTATTTCTTAGATTCTTCTTAGTGTAAAAATGTAAACTTCAAAGCTTATTAGGTTAAAACTGTATTTAAATGAATGAGCACAGCCCCTCTTTCCCGAAGGTGCAGTACAGCGAGAAGCCCTCGGCTTCCCCCTTGGATTTTGTTGGTTCTAACCCAGAGAGGGGGGAGAGTGTTGCCCCAGAGGCATTGATCTCTGTAAATACAGGATGGTTGTTTGAATTCATTGGGACACATTTTACATTTAAATTAATTCAGTCCTGCCCAGTTCAGCACCAATCAGTTGCTTTTATATAATTGCTAACAAAACGCTTATTTAGAGAAGTAATAGTATAATTTATGGCATGAAAATGTTTGAGTGTGTTGGAATGAATAAAATGCTAACAAGTGAATATGTAAGTAGAGAGTTAAGAGAAAATGAGTTTACAAAACCACTATCGATGTGAGGGCCTGGAGGGCATGGTCTGTATTTCACTCATTCTTCTACCTGCAGGGCTTGGGACGTACTGGGTGCTGAGAATATGCTTTTATTGAGTGAAAAAGGAAAAAAGTATGTACTCTCAAATGCAGGAGCCACTTCAAAATACAGTTCTGTGAAGACTCATGCCCCACCTATAATGGGGCGCATTTATGAAGACTTTAATAAATTCTGCTTATGCCAAAGCTACCACTTGGACAGTTGCGTCATGCATACTTAAATCCTGGCACTTCCACTGAAAATGTAATGGCAAATTGCGAAATGTTTGTAAACCCTGAGCAATTAAACCGTGGCCTTCTTGCGAAATACGCTATTCTGTTCTCTAACTCGGCAACGTGTGGTCTGCCTGGGTTTTCAAAGCCTGTCACCTTTCACGATGACATGCTTAGACTTCTGTTGAGAAGTGCAGAACAAGTTAGAATCCTATATAGGGAATTCTACTCTTTTATCTTTACTTCCTGGTTGCAGACAAAGCATTTCTTTTTTGGGGTGGGGGAGAGTAGGTTTTTTTTAAGAGTAGGAGTTGCTGAGGTTATCAGATGAGGTAGATCATGTTTTCAGCCCCAAGTATCCATTTGGTAATTTGTGATGGTTCATAAATTTTTCCTCCAGAACGCGAGGACTTCTTAAACACAGAATCAGGCCTTTCAAGCTACTTGTTCTCACTGGGAAGGGAGAGGAAGGGAGTTAGTGAGTGACTATTGTTTGCAGGATCCTGCAAGATGCACCTCCCCCAAACCTTACATTTCCCTGCTATGTTCCTACAATTTACACCCATTTCCTAGCAATGCTTAGAAAATATCCATTGTGTAGACAAACTCTACATGGAGGACCTTCCCCTACTCTTAATTCCTATTCAGGCTACAGAAAAGAATGTAGTAGGTTTATCTGTTAAGTTTATCTTTAGGTTAAGTTATCGGCTAGGTTCATTCTGTTTAAGTTTATCAGCTAGGTTCATTCTGTCTTGCTGTTTACTGAAATCCTCTTCCTTAAAAGACCCTCCTTTTGCTCTGTATTTCTGGGCAAAGTATAGGGGAGGGGAGGTGTCAGTGAGCTCCCTAGAGGGCTTTTAAAATGCAAACTCCTTTGTACAGACCAGTGTGTAATTTACATATTCTCTGGGTGGTGTCTTAGGTAAGCCCTTCAGCTAATGACTTAATTTTTTAGGTCTTGGAATCTGAGAGTCAGCCCCAGTTTCCAATATTCTGACTTCATCTTGATTTTTTGTCCCTGGTAGCCAGCTGAAAGCCTATGGCTTTTATATAAGTAGAGAAATTGCAGGGTGATGTAGCGGAAGACACTGACTGAAGAGACCTTGGAAGTGAGTCCTCAACTCCCTCATTGAGAGAGGAGGGACCGAAGGGCTTGAGGCAGCAGCGTAGGAACCAGAACTTAGACCTCCCGATTTTCACTTCTTTGCCAAAGTTAAGTCTTACGGTTCTGGCTGGGGTCCTTAATTTGCTGTCAGAAGAGGCTCTGGGACTTCCCTGGCTGTGCAGTGGTTAAGACGCCGTGCTCACAATGCAGGGGGCACGGGTTTGGCCGTCTGGCCGTCGGGGAACTAAGATACCACATGCCCTAAGGCGCAGCCAAAAAAAAAAAAAAAAAAAGCTAAAAAGAGGCCTCTGCACTAAAGCGACAGTTCATGCTCCCTGTCTTCCCGCATCCTGCTTTCATTTGCCGCTCTCTACCCTGTAACCCTTCCCTCTTCCACCTGGCTTGTTCTGCATCCTTGTTCACCATCGTTGACTCTCAACTTCCAATGATAGAGTGCAGCAACGTGGGGAGGGGAAGGCAGTGCTCACAGGGGCTGAGTCCTGGTGCTGTGCGGGGGCCCATCCCAAACTTACCTTAATTGGTCCTCTCACTGGGACCAGTGAGCATTATTGTCCCCATTTTACAGTGGAGAGGTAAACGTGCATGTCCTGAATCACACAGACAGTAAACAGGAGCTGGGATTTGGATCATGTGTTATTTCCTGGAAATTAACTCCTAGTTGCAGTTTTATAGTTCATTCTTTCACATCTCTATCGAGACATCTATTGACTGTCAATCTTTTTTGCTTAAGCTGTTGAGCTAAGTACTAGCCGCACATGCCCCTGACTTCCAGAAAGACAGTAGTTGTGTAGGAAAAACAGCATCCACTGTCCCTCCCCTAAATACCCAGTCCTGCGGTGTAGTGTGCAGATCGCCCCAAAGAGCACAGAGTTGGGGAGGGTTGGCGGTGGTGCTGGTGCAGGAAGTCCAGTCCCAGAAATGCCTTTCAGTTTGGGCCCTGGCAGTGAGTAGGCTTTACCTGAGAGGTGTTTCCCAGTGAGGGCTAAGCAGGAAAGAAGAGAGGAAGGGCCTTCTGGGCAGAGCCAAGGGAAAGAAAGATGGGAGAGCAGAGAGCACTGAGGTGGGTGCCAGGTCCTGAGTGCTGAAGTAGCTGGAATCATTCTGTAGGCTTCAGTGAGAAGCCATTGCAGAATTTTAAACTGACATGTGTCATGATCACTTTTTCGAAAAGTGACTTTTGGGGGTGATGAGTTGGTGATGAATTTGGAAGAAGACTACTTCAGTGATCCAGGCAAGAGAAGATGAGAGCTTGGATTAAATGTTTATGAAACATACCAGTTTATCTGTCACCTGGCTGCTATTAGTCCCCATATTTTACTCTATAAGGAGTCAGGGATTGCTCATGGTAATTTACTTTTGATAAATTCTTTTAAGCTCAAGAGTAGGCTGGGTTAATGCAAGAGATTTTTAGACATGTTGTAGTGTTGTGATTTTTTTTTTTTTTTCATTCTAAAGAAGAAGTATCTATCTTGACACATCTATGTGTACACATATCTACTTACCTGTCTCTCTATACTGGAGTAAATGATTTGGTTCCTTAAGGAGGGGAATTATTATTTATAACAATATACACACAATGCTATAGCTAAATGATGTTTAATACCATCTTTTAAAAGCTACTTCTAGGGACTTCCCTGGTGGTGCAGTGGTTAAGAATCTGCCTTCCAATGCAGGGGACGTGGGTTTGATCCTTGGTCGGGGAACTAAGATCCCACATGCCGCGCGGGACAACTAAACCCACACGCAGGGATGAAAGGTACCGCATGCCACAACTAAGACCCGTCGCAGGCAAAAATTAAAAAAAAAAAAAAAGCTAATTCTAGAGAACAGTGAAATAGAGGGATATATTCAGTTGGGCATATTGATCCATAAGCAAATCTGTAGCTCAGTTTTACAAAGGACATAAGAGAAAAACCTATAACTAGCAGTTTACTTAATGTATTCTTTTTAAGAGTAATTTATGCTTCAGACTTAACTATCATAATCCCACTGTGATATATGATGTGCTTACCCATGGTTTACACACATTCTTTGCTTAGGGTAGAAATAAAATTATTCTCAAAATAATGAATTTAGATGGATAGAGGCTAAGACTAAGAATTAACTGTACTATTTATTACCAGTGAGTATAGACTAAGACTAAAAGAATTAACCAAACCTTCCGACTAAGTTTGAGATAAAATGTATTTTTATGATGACCTGGATTTGTCATTTCTCAGATGGTATGCTCATTTATTTATTAATTTAATTTGGTAATGAGACCTGAAATTTGTGGGTCTGTTCCTCATTAGCTTTGCTCCTAGGCAGCTGTCTAGTGTCCCACCTTTTGTTCCATAAGATGTTTCACTGGGTAGCATAAATTCTCTATGAGTTGAGATGCCTCATAGAGATAACCTAGCTTGTATTTTTTCTTGCTTGTCAAGCCCTGTAATAGAGATGACTCCGGCATGGAGATTGGAGACCCAGGCCTTAGAGTATCTTAGAGACTTGGAAGACAAAAGCTTGATAATAAGATAGTTTTTCCTCTCTGTAATCCCTAATTTTTTCTTTTCTGAAGAGATCTCCTATTGTCTTTCACCTTTCTAAGCTGATTGGTAAAAACGTGAATACGTTTGAGTTTATAAGGACTGCTCTGTAGACTTTTGTTCCATGTGTCCATAGAGATACTTTGCGGCTCTCCTTGGTGTCTTTGACGTAGATTTGATTCATGGTTTATTTTGTTGCTTCATCCATTGTTTGTTTGGTTTTACAGCAAGTAGTGAGTGAGGAAGGTCCAGTGTGTCTGCACATCAGTCTGTGCCTGGTTGTGGCTGTGGCTTCATTTTCTGTCCTGGCATGCAGAATTAAAAGTGGAATTACAAGGGAAAGAAAAAGAAATGCATATAATTGTAATTTTAACTAAAAGTATCATTGAAGGGCAGAATAAAAAAATTTTAGTATGTATCCTGAGCCCTAGTTACTTTAAAAATTTATCCTAGTTAATTTTGGGGACTTGAGTACTTTTGCCTAAGACTTGCTGTCAACCGATAGATTTTTCACGCTAGAGCTAAAAAATGTTTTTATGCTTGTTTGGGCGCTCTTAAAAATAGGGTGTTTCAATATTAAGTTATTTGTTATAAAGAAGAAAGGAATATTCTAGTTTAAGAATAAGTATCTTCGCTATAGGCTTACATCCATTTTCAGAGGATTTTAAAGGCCACACTTAAAGGTAAACCATTAACAATTTTACAGATGTCCTTCTTTTGGATATGCACAGGGTTAAAAAAAATTTTTTTTTTTAACAAAACAACGAGATACCCCTACACACCTGTAACAATGGCCAAAATCTGGAACACTGACAACACCAAATGCTGAAGAGGATGTGGAGCAACAGGAACTCTTGTTTATTGCTGGTGAGAATGAAAAATGGTACAGCCACTTTGGAAGACAGTTTGGCGTTTTCTTACAAAACGAAGCCATATTTTTACCATCCAGTCCAGCAATTGCACTCCTTGGTATTTGCCCGCAGAAGGTGAAAACTTATGTCCACACAAAAACCTGCACACAGCTGTTTATAGCAGCTTTATTCATAATTGCCAAAACATGGAAGCAACCAAGAGGTCCTTCAGGAGATGAATGGACAAATATAGTGTGGTGGAATATTATTTAGTGCTAAAAAGAAATGAACCATCAAGCCATCAACAGATGTGGAAGAACCCTAAATGTATACTACTAAGTGAAAGAAGCCCACCTGAAAAGTTTTTTTATTCTGACTATATGATGTTTTGGAAAAGGCAAAACTGTGGATACAGTGAAAAGATCAGGGGTTGGAGGGAGGGAGGGATGAATAGGTGGAGCACAGGGGATTTTTATAATGATGGATAGATGGATGTACAACACCAAGAGTGAACCGTAATGCAAACTTTGGATTTGGGGTGATTATGCTGTGACACTGTATGTTCATCAGCTGTAACAAAGGTTCCACTCTAATGAGTACGATGGGTTTATTTCAACACCACCAAGCGATTCTCAAATTCTCAGTGGACACTGACGGAGTTTCCCACAAATTAAATTCATGTCTGACACTATCTACTAGTGTCAGATCCCACAGGTTAGGGGCTCAGTCCCAAAGACTGTCCCTATTTCAGTTGCCAGTCGCAAGTCCAGATTGTTATTTGTGCTTCTGAACGACTGGCTATAAATTGGAGGTTCCTGTATCCCCCCTAGGGTTCCATTAATTTGCTAGATCAGCTCACAGAACTCAGGAAACCAATTTACTTGTTAGATTAACCAGTTTACTTACTAGATTACTGGTTTGTTATGAAGGGATATAACTCAGGAACAGCCAGATGGAAGAGTTGCTTAGGGTGAGGTAGGTGGGAAGGGGCGAGGAGCTTCCATACTCTCTGGGGCACCACTCTCCCCGAATCTTCACGTGGTCACCAATCCAGAAGCTCTCTGAACTCTGTCCTTTTAGGTTTTTATGGAGGCTTCATTATGTAGGCATGCTTGATTACATCATTGGCCTTTGGTAACTGAACTCAATCTCCAGCCCCTCTTCCCTTCAAAGAGGTTGGGGGGTAAGGGTGGGGTGAGACTGAAAGTTCTTACCCTCTAATTACTTGGTCTTCCTGGTGACCACCTCCATCCTGAGGCTATCTAGGAGCCCCAGCCTGTGTGCCTCATTAGCATAAACTCAGATGTGCTCTGAAGGGATTCCTAATGAGTGACAAAAGATGCTCCTATCACTCCAAATTCCAAGGGTTGGGAGCCCTGTACCAGGGCTGGGAAGAAGACCAAGTATCTGTCTCCTGTAAGTCACAATATGACAGTGGGGGATATTGATAATGAGGGAGGCTATGCCTGTTTGAGGGTAGGAGATATATTGAAAATCTCTGTACCTTCCCTTCAACTTTGCTGTCAGTCTTAAGCTGCTAAAAAAATGAAGTCTTAATAAGAAAATAATAATTAAATTTTTTTGTTGTTTTAATCAAGAGAAGGGTAACAGAATGAGAACATTTAAAAACAAAAAAATTGATTAAACACCTCTTAGAAAACTGAAAGGTTATTTTGTGAGGGAGTTAAGAGCAAAGGAAGCAGTTCAGAGTGGCTTCAAATCCTGGCTTCAGCATTTAGTGGACCTGTGACCTGGGTGAGTTCCTTAACCATTCTATGTCTTGGTTTCCTCATCAGTAAAATGAGAATGATAGCCACTCACATTATTTGGGTTTGGGTTAATTAAATCACTAGAACTGTGCATGGCATATGGTAAGCAGATCATAAATGTTCGTTATTATTAGCTGTTAACGGTTAAATCTCCTTTAGTTGGAATATGAATTAATTTCCCTTCATTCTCATCTTCAAACGGAGTGATGATCTGATTCCACATGTTCAATTTAGGATTGATATTAACTATTGATTTAATGTATGTCACATGTCCTTTTTAGAATACACAATTTAAAAACAAATGCATAAATCTCTTCAGAGTATTAACTTTCAGGTTTCATGTTAGGAAACGGGTGTTAAAAATGATCTGTATACTCGAGAGAAAATGTATGAAACTTGTGAATAGGCACGGTTTTCTGGAGGCAAGAAGGTATTTGTAATGAAAACATATTTTCTGTTTAAATTGTGTCCAGATTGCTATTTGCAGTTCTCTTGTGACTAAGTAGCACAATAATATGAGATCTTTTTAATAGTTGACTTCTTAGAAACATGTAAAATATTGAAAGCATCCACTTAACTAATGATTTTATTTTTTGAATGCTGGGCTCATGTAGATGTACTAAATCTACTTTCATTATCTTGAACTTTTTTGTGAAATATTTTCCCAGGGTTTTATTGAATTAACCAATGTTTTTGTCAGGGTTGCTAAACATTCATTCTGTATTTTTGCATCTTAATTAGGAATCTTCCGTCTCCAATCAAGAAGTTATAAAAGCGTCATACGGTAGTGTCCCCACCAGAGCCCAAAGCAACCTGCAAACACATGTTAGTGTGAACGTGATAGAAAATGGGATTGCTTGTGGTTTGAGAAAGATTATTATTATTATTAATTATTATTATTATGCAGTATGCCACTTATATACATTTTAATTTGGGGGTAACTTCACTATGCATCTATAGAAAACATGAAGGAATTTGAAACTTTGGGAAAGTCTGTAAAGACGAACACTGGATGCTGGAAAGATAAGACATTTCATTTTTAAAGCATATTTCATCATGAGATACAGTTTTATTGAAAACGTTCCACAAAAGTGTAGCCTTAGGACATAGTCTACCGGGGAAAGGTCATTAATGCCTCTGCAGCATTTTGCTTCTAGTTACGTAACATGTGGTGCCCAGGTGGTGACTTAATGAAAGCCCCTCATAACACTGGTGCATGGTAATGATTTGCCCTGATTAGGATATTATGAAACTGAGGCTGTGGGATGAGCATTAAAGTAAATAGGTGTCAAATGATTCATAAAAGGTACATGAAAGATACACTGAAATCCACACGATGTAACTTCAGCACTAGCAGAGAACTATGTACTGTTTCAAGAGACCAGAATGTCAGCTGGTAACCTCCACATTCTATATCAAAGCACTCTTCCGCTTGTCACATCACTGAAAGACTGCACATTCCAGAGCTCGTGTCTTTAGAAAGCCGGGTATCTTCCATGGTGGAAGAGCTTCCATAGAAACCGGAGGGGAGGCAAGTACAACTAATACACTCCTTAGACATCAAGAGATTTTCAGCAGGTCACATCCCTTACTCTTAAGAAGTGCTGCTCTAGAGATTAGATGATAATACTTACATTGGCATATAATTCCTTACATTTCATGGTGTGTCCTTTACATGCATCGACTGGTTTAATGCCCTTATAGCTACCAGAAACCCAGCCTTGTTGGCAGCGACAATTCTCTAGCCTGGTGAGTAATCTAGGGTTCCTGGTTTCCTTTTCAAACACACTGACATTTCACTGCCCATATTTCAATACCCGTAATTCAACAATTTCTGGTTGATTCTGGCTTCTGTAAATTCTAGGCTTCTAAGTTTTCACCTATTTTATCTGTTAATTAGAGGTGAAACTTTTGAAGTTATATCTTTGCAAGTATTTTCAAATGCTCCTCCGAAGTAGACCAGACCCAGCTGGATGTGGGCTCTGCTATCTTTTGAGCAGAGTTTGGGGGTAAAGCCAGAAAGTGATCCCTAGTCTGGATTTTCCCATTTTCTACCCAGGCTGCCTGGTCCCTGGGGTCTTGGATGCTATAGGGTGGGTGAGTGTGGCAAACACCAAGACTTTGCAGGCTCACCTCTTCCAAGGAGGCAGAGAGAAGCACAAACGTCTGGTGTCTCATTGTTACCAGCTTGCCACAAATTCTAGAAAAGCCAGACTTTTGTTCTCATGGCTTCCAGTTCTTCTACTGTGGAAAACAGGAAGGCCCACTTTCACAACACTGGGAAAAGCAGACTCTCCTATTGTCAGCCAAAAAGTTTTGCAAGCTGCAAAAGAGTTTGGTTTTATGACACTAGGTTTACATATTTTTTTTAAAAAGTCAAGATTTGTAAAAAGACACGCAAACCTTTCATTTGTATGCCTGTGGACTTACTTGCAGACAAGTCTAAGGGTGTTCTGTTTCAAGTCCTTACATATAAAGAAGAAAATCTGGGACAAGAGTTGCTCAAGGGCGCTAGGTTACAGATGGTTCCAAAGGATCAGCCGAAGACCAAGTGAACAAGCCAAAGCAAGACTGGTTTAAATTCCTGAATTTGCTAGTTAGGTCAAGATAAGTAAGTACTGAATTAGGCAATGTAGTTGGCAGCGGGGACTGATGAAGCTCCAAAGGTTGTTTTGGTAGAAAAATGACAACAAAATGAATGAGGGCTGGGGGTAGTGACACACTACCTTCTGGTGTCCCCTGAAGATCTAAATCAAAACAAGTTTTATTAGTGCAGAGAAAAGCATGCTGGTGTTGCTGCAGTGCCTTGGATGTGACGTTAGTCACAGCTGTACAACTAGGGATAGAGCCAACATTCTGAAGTATCTGTTAAAACTAAAGGCGATCACCTTTTTTCCTTAATTTTTAAGTCACTACTTCTTAGACCATTAGCAGTCAATTAATTGGTTCTTTGGCTTATGGTTTTCTAACGCTTTGTGTATCTATTGTCCTTGATGGGACTTTTATTTAAAAAATATAAGCATATATTCTTTGTGGCAATGTAGGGAGAGTGTGCAGGATAGAATCAAAAATTTTTTTCTGCAAACTAAAGGAACTTAGAAATTCAGTTGTCAGCGGATTCTTTGGAGGACTTCTGTATTGATTCCTATGCAGCTCTACATTCCACGCTTCCTTGAAGCTTCAGAACTCGGTGGATAGAACAAAGAACATTCTGCGGTTTGCTACCTAGTCACCCATTGTAATTATTTTTTTTTCTCAAGGAATTTGGAGGTTATATTTTTGTGCAGTAGTTGGAATATTCTTTGAAACGTGACTGCCATCAAGACTTGTTTATAAAGCCATTTTAGCAAAGATACTATGGGGCAGAAAGAGAATAGTAATAATAAAAATAGTATTGTTGGCAGCTGATATTGACTGATTGATCATATACTATGTGCCAAACACTGTACTAAGCTCTTTCCATGCGTTATCTCATTTCATTGTCCCTATAACCCTGTGAGGTAGTGGTATGGGTTGAATTGTAGCCCCCCAAAGAAGATGTGTTAAAGCCTTTTTTAAAATTAACTAATTAATTGATTAGGTTGCGCTGGGTCTTAGTTGCCGCAGGCGGGCTCCTTGGTTGTGGCTCGCTGGCTCCTTAGTTGCTGTACCCAGGCTCCCCAGTTGTGGCATGTGAACTCTTAGTTGTGGCATGCATTTGGGATCTAGTTCCCTGACCAGGGATCGAACCTGGGCCCCCTGCATTGGGAGCTTGGAGTCTTACCCACTGCGCCACCAGGGAAGTCCCTTAAAGTCTTAACCCTCAGTCTTAATCTCAGAATGCAGCCGTATTTGGAAATAGGATTTTTGTAGATTTAATCAAGTTAAGGAGGTGGTTAGAGTGGCCCCTAATCCAAAGTGGAAATTTGGACACAGACACAGGCATACACAGAGGGAAGACGATGTGAAGACACATGTAGACAGAACTATATGAAAATGGAGGATTAGCGTGATGCATCTATTAAGCCACGGAATGCCAAAGATTGCTGGCAAACCACCACAAGCTCGGAAGAGGCACGGAAGGATTCCCCTACAGGTTGCAGAGGAAGCGTAGCCCTGCTAAAACCTTGATTTTGGACTCCTAGCCTCTAGAACTGTGAGACAATGCATTTCTGTTTCAAGTCACCCCAGTTTTTGGTACTTTGGAATACAGCAGTCCTAGAAAACTGATATAGATGGGCGCTTTGTTATCTTCTTTCTACAGGGGAGCAGCTGTTGGGAAAAGGAGGAAGGTATAAAGAAAGCAGAACTTTTTCCAGGAAAGTTTTAGTACTTTGCACGGACCAATACCTTGACCAGGAGGAGAAGGAAAATTGACAAGATAGGTAAACAGTGAGCTGCGGTGAGAACCTGACCAGGGCAGCACAGACATCTGTGCAGCAAACGCTTATTGGCTTTGGGTGGTTCCGCCAGGCATGAGGAAGACTGACTCCTCTATTCCTCTCCCAAGTGCTAGGGAGTAACAAGAGGGACGAAGGTAGAGGGAAGTGTTTCCTTCGTGATGGTCCAGCATTTCTCATCTGATGAGCTCAGGAATGAAGTGGACTTGGGAAATCGCATTGTGTCCCATCTTCTCACCCAAATAAGCCCTCAGGCCAGTGCCTACAGCTTTTCCCTCTTCTGCTCACCATTATTATTACTGTTTCTCTCTCTCTGTATTATATCTATCGAGAAAGAGAGAGAGAGAGAAAGAGACGAAAGTGAGGGGAGGATGGGCGGAGATGATAAGGAAATGGAGGCTTAAAAAGGCCTTGCATCTTTGTTGTGAAGTGATAGAACTGAACTAATCCTCCAAAGAGGACAACACTTCCTTGCTCCTGCCCCCACCCCCATCTCAACCACTACCCAGAAGAGAAGCTGGGAGAGGGTGCGGAGACAAAACAGATTGTCCCATTGGTGCTAGATTTCTTGAACTGATTTCTAGGGTGGGGCAAATAAGCTGGGGGTGGGAGGAGGGTCAGAGAATCTGGCAAAGGGCTTTGGGGGATGGGGCTACATGGCCCCCAAGGAATGGTGGTGGTGATGCCGGTAAATATCAGGCTGTACTCTTTCACCCTTGGGCCACCCTTTGAATTTTCTGCCCTCCATCCTTCAAATCCAGTAAGAGGGAGATGAATCATGGTATTCCATAAGGACTATATTAGGAAAGGAGTGATAGGGGTTTCTAGATGAAAACATTAACCTCTGCTTGAGGCTTCTCCTGGTACCATTTTATTCCCCTGGTCTTTGAATGTAGAATGCCACAGGTATCTTAGCTATGATGTAAGATTGGAGGAGTCAGAAACCACTCCTTGCGGGATTGCTGAGGGTTAGGAATGAAAGTAAGAGAGGGTATGGAGAAAATGGAAATAATTTGTAGTGTGTTTTATTCTCTGTGGATTCTTTACTGGACATTTTTTTTTTTTTTTTTTACTGGACACTTTAATTAAAATCTTGTGGGATATTCATCCTAAAAGGTTCAGACCCCTGAACAAATTAATTTTAATCCCCACCATTTGTTCAGAATAAATGCTTTCAGAGAACTGTTTTTGTAAAGTGCAATAAAAATGAATAGTTAGGAAAATTAAATTTCCTACATCATCTGTAGCCCATCCTGCTGGTAATGGACTGCTCCCCATAGTACATTACCATAGATTACTTTTCCAACTCTAGTTCAGTGATTCAAGCCAAAACCTTCATCACTTCCCTTTGGAGACTATTACACAGCCCAGCAGACATCCTATTAAGAAACTTCTGATTTGCAGAGGAAAAGGGAAATTTTAAAGTTGAGACTGAGAAGGAAGATGAATCATGGCCCCAGAGGAAGAGGGCTCCTGAAGTTTTCAGAGATGGCCCCCAGCTGCCACACCTTCCTTTGGAAACAGACTCGCCAAGGGGCCTCGGGAAGTCAGTGGAGTGAGCGCGTGGACCAGAGTGTAGTCCCTTAAAGGAGTGACAGAAGAATCAGCAATCTGGAATCAAGCTCAGCAATGGGTAAAAAAGGGTATCAGACACCCCATTAATGTAATGTGGGAGTTAAAGGTGCAAAAGTTGGCTACCCTGAGCGCATTTAGAGTTTGTGATTCAATATTCAAGAAGAATATAAAACCAGAAATTGCTGTAGTTGGGGCAGGAAATGACTCAAGGCCAAAAGGAAGATCTCTGTTGGTGCCTGGTCAAGGTGAGGGTCAGTTCTGACAGGTGGCTCTTGTCTGTGATTGACAAGCTTGCTGACACAGGGATAGAGCGATAGCATTGTTCCCAAGAGTTTTGACAGCAGCAAACACTGCAGAATGCTAACAATGAAACACGAAGTCAATACAATATTAGTAGAGGTCTCCCCCCAACTCTCCATCCCCCACCCCAGGCGCCATCACCCACCCTCCCATCCAAAAGTAGAGTGTTCCTGAGACTTCATAAGCTGAAATGGCGTAAAGTGAAGAAGCAGTTGCCTTAGGATACATCTTGCTAACAGATGCACAAAGTACATCTGTTGACCTTGGAACAACACGGTGGTAGGGGGGGTCTGACCCCCGCCTACCCCCATCGAAAATTCACGAAAATCTGCATACTGCCATCTCTGCCTCAAAAACAAAAGAATTGATAAATGACTCACCCAAGGGCAGGAAGCTGAAACAGGATAGAATCAGGACTCAGACCCTAGTTCTTTTGATTCCATGTAGTGTGATCTCTCGTCGAACACAAACTTTTCCCTACATTTAGTTAATTTAAAGATCTGTAAAGTAAAAATACAGGTACTATATTAATTGAAAAGAATCCACATGTAAGTGGATGTATGCAGTTCAGTTGTGTGTTGTTCAAGGGTCAACTGTAAATTGAGGTAAAGCACAGATGATCAGACCCAGTTCAAAGCTATGGGGTCTTGAGGCTGAGAGACTGAGTGTGGTTCCCGGGGAAGGAGGTGTGCGCTGCAAAACATACACTGATCTCAAATTACCCTTTTTGCCTTTTTCATAAAAGTGGATATCCTCTTTGGGTTTCCTTCAGTTAGCAAGAACAGGGCCTAATGCAGGTCTTTCGTAAACGTCAAGTGGTGTAAAGCGAACTTTTGAAAAGGGAGGGATACTTGTATTATAAAAGACAGCACATTCTACGATTTACAAAACTCTTCTCCAAGTATTTTACTGTGTCCCCTTTTGACCAGGCAAGTTCCTGACTGTCATGCTTCACTGTTATATAATTTACAATTCTGGACTGTTTTTTTATAGTAGATCTCATGATGTGGCAAAAACAGTATTTTTCTTCTCTGAATATGCGTTAGCACCCACTATTTGTATCACTCATTTGACATTTACAGTCTTTAGGAGGCCTATTAGCCATTTTATTTGTTGGATCAAACTCTTAATACCTTTTTAATTTTTTACTGAGAACTGCTGGGGGGGCCCAGGCGCTCCCTACCAAGACGCTGACGAGGGTGGTCACAGTGTAGATGTCGCCCCCTCCTCCACCCCATGCCTGCGCTTCTCATTAGGAATTCAAGTGCTGTATGCTCACTTTCCTTAAGCACCTTCTCCATCTTGCTGCCCCTCGCTGACGTGGCTCTGTTAAAGGGAGCTTCAGTGGAAGAAGAGATGGGGCTAGAAAGAGATAATTTTTTGTTTTAATCTTTTGTGGGATCTTAGTTCCCCAACCAGGGATCAAACCTGCGCCCCCTGCAGTGGAAGCGTGGAGTCTCAACCGCTGGACCGCCAGGGAAGTCCCAAGATAATTTTTGAGGAGGGGATGTTTACCAGAATGAAGCGGCCGTGCCCCGGAAGTTAGTTAGAAGGTGTAAGCACGAGAAAGTGTTGGATTCTTGGGAGGAACAAAGCTTCAGAAGGCACAAGAAGAATTTCATTTACTTGGACGTTTTGTCCAGACTTGGGGAGGTGATGGCAGGCCTCTAAGTGTCTGACTTAAAATGTCTAGACCCTGTGTAAAAGCGTGACCGGTATGTAGGTTTGGGCCAAGGACGGCTCTTTCCTTACTTGTGTAAGTATTCATCACTTATTTTGAATTGCCACCTCAAATTCAGTGTGAAACAAGGCAGGATATAAACACATGTTATATAATTTATTTTTCTGCAGTCTCTTCTATACAAAACTCTCAGCTCTTTGAAGATGGAATAAGTAATCCAGTTTACCGAGGGGCTAGATTTAAATAGGGTGGTCGAGGAAGGAGCTGGAAATGAGTATCGTGGGGGAGAGCACTTCTCGAGGCAGAGAGAACATCAGCTGCAAAGGTCCCAAGATGAGAATGAACTTGGCGAACTTTAGGAGCATAGACAAGGCCCATATAAGGCTATTGCTTAGTGACTGCTGGTAAGGCTATTGCTTAGTGACTGCTGGTAGGGCTATTGCTTAGTGACTGCTGCAGATCTGAGTGGGTCAAGGAGACAGTCGGGCCAGAATACATCAGTCGTAGCCCAGGTTTTATTTTAAGCATGATTGGAAGCCATTGGAGCATTTAAATGAACTTATGTTTTTAAAAGACCGTTGGCAGTGTTATGGAAAATGGATTATAATGAGGTGGCAGTGGCTTGGACCAGGCTGTAGTGCTGGTGCTGGAGAGAAGTAGACAGACGTGGAATAGGTCTTAGAGGTAGAGCCTCTGAATTTGGGCTGGTTGTTAGGGGGACAGAGAACTGAGGATGACACTTAGGTGTTTTGTCTGATCATCTAAGGAGATTGTTCGGGGTTGTGAGGGTGGGGATGGGAAATCCAGATAAACCCAGTGCCATTAAACTGATTTACAGGGAGAGTTTAAAGCTAACCAGCAGATTGGACTACCATGACATGCTCTTTCCCGTGAGAATGTCCACTTGGGAAATTTAATTAGGACCAGAAGGGCACCCACTTGGGCAGTCTTGATCATGTGCCCATGTCCTCTTGAGTAGACCAGAATCCTCACTTCCCCTAGAAGGCAGTGTGGCCTGTACCGCAGAGCAGAGGTGCTGGACTCAGCCATCACCGTGACAGTGACGCAGCCTTGATCCAGCAAGGGCTAGGGTGACAGGAAGGGAGCCAAGGTCGTGGAGGGAATGGATTTGAGAGATGTGTTTGGGAGAAACGATGGGCCTGGGCTGCTGATTCTCGGGGGCAGGGGGCGGGGCGGATGAGAGAAGGGAGGAGGCTAGCATCAGGCCTGAGGCTCACAGGTGAAAGGGATGGGGGTCTGGGGTAGAGGAGCTAAAGAAGATGAGTGGCCTCCGTGTGGGTACACTCTTCAGCTAACTTTTATTTTAATAAATTTTTTATCATTGTGTTCTGAATTCACAGCATTTTAAAATTTATTTATTTTTTAGTTTATTTATTTTTGGCTGCGTCGGGTCTTCGTTGCTGCGCGCAAGCTTTCTCTAGTTGCGGCGAGCGGGGGCTACTCTTCGTTGTGGTGCGCGGGCTTCTCATTGCGGTGGCTTCTCTTGTTGCAGAGCACGGGCTCTAGGCGCGCAAGCTTTAGTAGTTGTGGCTCACGGGCTCAGTAGTTGTGGCTCGTGGGCTCTAGAGCACAGGCTCAGTAGTTGTGGCGCACGGGCTTAGTCGCTCCACGGCATGTGGGATCTTCTGGGACCAGGGCTTGAACCCGTGTCCCCTGCATTGGCAGGCGGATTCTTAACCACTGCGCCACCACGGACGTCCCTTCAGCTAACTTTTTAAACTTATGGCCCAAATCAGTCCGCTCAGTTTTCTTGAAATTTCCAAATTTCAAATTTCTATTTTGATCGATTAAGAAAAGACCTTCAGTGTTCCCTCTACCCCTTCCCATGCTGACATATTTTCACGTTGACCTCATTGCTCCTCTCCGGAAGCACAGTGACAAAAAGCTGCACAGTCGCTATTGTAGGATGTCGTTCGTCTGGAGTTCCCAGTGCTCAGTGACCCACGTGAGCAGACAGGACTGTTCTCAGCTGCTTGAGAAAACCAGGCGCCCACGTCGGACCCTGTGGTGGTGGTAGAATCCACACATGGAAGAGGCAGATCCCACTGTCCAAATGATTGTTGATGATACGGGGAAGAGCTTTTTTCCTGGGCTGATATCTCTAGTTGGTATAAACAACAAAATCACACGTGCAGTCTCTGGTACTTAAAAATCTGATTCCAAATAATATTTACATGCAACTTTGTGCTTAAAAAGCTCAGTAGGGGAATAATTGCCAGACTTAATTAAATGGCTCAAAAAAATCTCAAATACCTCTGTGTTACTATTTCTAAAAATAAAATATTTTACAGATAGGTGCATCCTAGGGCTTTGGTTAGACAATTCTCGATTTTTAGTACTTGTAATACTAGCTAAGATTTATCGAGTGCTTATTACATGACAGGCACTGTGCTAAATGCTATTGGGAGGTTATTTCTTTTAATCTTTGCACAGTCCAGTGAGATGAAATGAGATGTAGGTGCTCTCATTATCACCCCATTTTACAGATTGGGTTGAGCGAGGTTAAGTACTTGTCCAGGGTCACACAGAGCTATGTAACTGTGTAGCTGTGTAACTTTATTGTGTAGCCAGAATAAACCCAAGAATTCTGGCTTCACAGCCCATATTGGTTTCCACTGCACTCTGGTGCATACATGAATCTCTTTCCTAAAAGGAGTTATGAGCCACTGCTACACTGGAGGTGTCTGTGATGGCCAGGTGCTGGCTTGCCATTCAGTCTGGCAGCATCAGGATCTGGCAGCACCCTTCTTTTTGTGTGACTGTGCCTGGTAAGATGGGCAGACAGGAAAGATGGGCAGGGTGGAGAAAGGGAGACAGTTCTACACCGGAGTATAATGAACAAAAATTCCATAATTATTAAGACACCATAGGAGAAAATGTATATCAGTCCTATGTTTAACATTTTGAGTTACCAGAAGCCAGGTGCCATTTCATCTTGAGAAGAGGTTGGCCCCCCATTGGCCATGAGACTCTCCTGGTCCCAAGGAGAATTTCTAAGGACGAGCACAAACATGAGATACGGTGGATGGGGTTGATGTGAGCAAAGGGGCTGGGTATGGGGTAGGACAGCATCCTTTCTACTCAGTCGTTTTATTTCCCTTTGTTTTTCTTTTCCAATTTTTAGTGCGGTGCTCTTGGTGTGCATATATATATTCTTATGCACCAGTGTATAGCCAACTGGGAGGGATTGTCTCACTTCACAGAGAAAATTCTTCATTCAGTCAACTTTACTGAGTGTCTGCCACGTGCCAGGCACCTTGATAAGTTCAGGGGAGTTACCGGGAGCTTGGTCCTGACTATGGAATTTAATCTCTATCCAGGAGGGTATGAACCTGAGTAGACTAGTTCCAGGCTGGAAAGCATTTTGACCTTTGGTTAGGGTACATGCCTAAGACTGCATGTCTTTTTGTTATTTATTGTGATTATTCTTTCTTAAGCTAAAAGCTTAGGAGAGACCGCCTCCATCTTAAGCAGTCCTCCGTTGAGTGAAGCCATGCACATTCTTGACTTGCATTAATAAATCTTAGTCATCCGAGCCATTGCTCAGCCCTGCTGCTGCCAAAGGAGCTGTGGAGCCGAGACCCTACTTGGCTGTGCAGGGACAGAGAACAAAACATGCTGCTCCTGTTTACATACTTGGGCTGGGCCACCCATTTCTCTGTAGCCATCAGGATTTCCTCAGGAAGCTGTCCTGGTGGAGGGCAGGCCGGGGTGACCAGGATGTGATGACACACAGCCCCCTCTGCCCTCCGGGCGCTGCGCTGAGGTCAAGCCTAGATCTGTATCTGGACCCACCCTTTCCAGCCTGTAAGTTTCAAGGCCAGTTCTCCTGCCCAGACTGGGAAGGGGGGAATTGGTGGGGAGACACTGAGTTTCTGCCCCCTGGCACCCAGCGCCTGTTTGCCATTTCATGCTCCTGCACGCAGTACTGGGGTAAAGAGCTCGGGAGGGGGCACCCCTCAGAGGCCTCCAGAGCAGCTGTGTCAGCATTTCCGAGCCGCAGCTTTCCCCACCGGGCCACGAGCCATTCCCTCAAGGGCTGCTGGATGAGCTGTGATCCCGGCCTCAGGAAGAAACGATGGATTGGATGATGTGCCAATTTGTTTGGCCTGGCCGAGCACCCAGGCGTATGTTTCCTCATTTGTGGTTGAATGAATGATTCAGCTGTACACTTGTGCAGCTTGGGAGTGTTATTAACTAACCCTCACTTTTATTTAAAAATATAGTGGAGGAGTACCGTCTGTGGAAGGCCTTAATAGATGGCTTTATAATTTAAATAAGCAGTAAGGTTAGCTAAGGTTTGTTATATGCCCAACTGCTCTAAGTCCATACTACTGGGATGGTGAAGTCAGGTTTTGGAGTAGACAGGGGTGGGTTTGAAGCCTGGGTCTGCTCTTCATGAGCTATGTGACAGTGGACACATTTGTTACCTCCCTGAGTATCTGTTCTCATTGGTATGGTACAGTTAGTGAAACCTATATTGTCTTGTATGTTTTAAGTTAAATAACTTACAAGAATACCTGAGATATAATATAGGTATATGTATCCTATCCATCTATCTATATATATAGGTATTTATACGCTCAATAAACGTTAAATTGTCCCCTACCTCTCATCTTTCAACCTCCCCAACAGACACACACATGCACGTGCATGTACACATACCCCGCCCCCATTCTATTACCAGTTTATTCTACAAACTTGATCAAATGGAACAAAAGCAAATCATTTTAAAGCTGTCCATATGATGTCTGAAGCTGTATGCTGTACCATATTCCCCAAGATAAGGATTCATTCATTTGTTGAGCTTTTGTTAAACGCCTACCTGTGCTACCATGTGGCAGGCACTGCAAAGGATTATAGATGCGTTGCCTTGCAAGACGACGCATGCATTGGCCCAGCAGAGCTAATATGTATTGGAGAGAGTACTTGAATGTGCAGATGTGAAAGAACTGGGAATAAACCCATGCAAGGTAGAGTGACTGCGTAAACGTTAAGGGAATACAGAGCATAGGAGGGACCTGCCTTTAGGTATATCCCCCAGCCATGGAAGAGGAATAGGCCATTTTGGAAGCTGGACTTTATCATGGTTCTCTTGGCTTTCCACAGATTGCTTTTTGTTTGTAGTTATATCTGCTTCACACACTGAAACTGTTTCTACCTGGACAAAGGCAATGTCTTTATGATGCAGTAAAAATTTTGAAGCTAGATAATCCAGAGTTGGTCATGATATCCTGTAACATTGTGAGTACCAATGGCAATTTGATAAGACCTAGTTCCCCGACCACGGGTCGAACCCATGCCCCCAGCAGTGAAAGTGCCAAGTCCTAATCACTGGACCACCAGGGAATTCCCTGGACATCTTTTATTAAAAAACAAATTGTGGAATATGGATAAAATCCAGTGCAACTTTAAGAAACTGGTAGGTGATTAGCTATCATTGGCTATTTAAAGATAGTTGGCAAGATTTGGCCTGGGAAGAAATTCACACAGAAGTAGTCTGTGGAAAGCTGTGTTTTGTTTTGTTTTTTCGCTGCACCTCGTGGCTTGCAGGAACCCACGCACCCTGCAGTGGAAGCATGGAGTCCTAACCACTGGACCGCCAGGGAATTCCCGGAAAGTTTTGAAATATTAGTCCCAGCCGCTAATCCTTGAGTTCTGCTATCTGAGTGTAGTGGGCTGAGATGTTTCCATCTCAGACTTTTCCTTTCCATGTCTTTGAACAGTGCCATCTTGGTTTTCTCCTGTTAAATTCCCTCTCTGATTTGGTGTTATTTAGGGTCTCTTGCCTTTTCAAAAATGTGTTCCAACCTAATACGGTAGTCTCAAATGAGGACTGAAATATATTTGTGTAATAAATAAAATTTTATAATGAAAAAAAAACCTGGTGAAGTATATTGCCAAGTACCTCAGGCTTGGTATCTTTCCATTGGTTATCTCTTTGAATGTTGCTGTCTGAGTACCAGCCTCATGGAACTATAGTTTTCAGGAATGGCTAATGCTCTTCCTTCCTCCATGTTTTGTACCTTTTAGTGGTTTTGTTGCCATGGAACGGGGGATTGGAGAGAAGAGGCTAAAGTCACTGGGCTAATCTTTAGGAAAAAATAAAATGAGGTTGAAATTAATTGACTGATACCTTTTTAGATGTTTTCTGAATTATTATTTCTATGGAAATTCAAATTGGCTTTTCTGCGTTGTCACCTGTGACTCATGTCAAGCCTCTGTGGCCAGACTTGTCTATAGGGAGGTGAGGACAAGATCTGACCTCAGTCTGGGCACGGAGCCAGGAGGCCCTATGGGTTCACGGTGCTGGCAAAGTAAGGAAAGAGGGCTCGATAGGGGCGGGAAGCCTTTCACTCACCAGGCTTCCAGGAGGGTGGTGAGGTAGCTGCAGTTGGGGAACAGTTAACTTTAATGGCCTTTTGAGAATCTTTATTTCCTGCATTTATGGCCTAGCTCGCCCTTGCGGGTCAGAAGGTCTTGTTCTAGTATATTCATTAACAGAGCTAATTTTCCTCAGTAGCAGTTGTTCACAGAACTTTCTCTCTAAATCTAATGTAAAAAAATGATTTGGCGTTATTAAGCTAGATCATTTATAATCTGGATATACAGAATGTCTTGAAACAGTCCTCACTCTTTTTACAGTATGGAATACTGTGAATACTTCTCTTCTGATTATGTGAAATTGTTTAAATTGCATATTACATAAGGAGGCAGAACATCACCCTACCACGAATTCAGAAACACTGTCATGTAAAAACCTGCTTCCCCTGCCATGTCCTTTAATCATTTTCAAATTTGCACACTGGAGCCAGTTCTTTAAAAGGCCTGTCTGTGTAAGTGAAAGAATTTTCCTTTGGTACTGGCTGTTTTGCAATCTTACGCTCCCTATGTTTGACTTTCTCACATTTATAAAACTAATAAACTACATAAACATAAAAGTGCTAAGTGTTAGAACTGACACATCTTGGGAGTTTGTTTTTAATAAGCTGATGTAATTAACACCTTGAACTATATATTCCATTTGTTTCTTTAGAAACCGTACAAAGAGAACAGGATGATACACATACAAAAGGCACCAGCAGAGTTAATATTGGCCTTTTAAATTATGATGAAGCCGTGGGTGTTTAGAAGCTAAAACTTGCCAGTTACTTTAAGTCTGAGGACTGAGGGGTAGATCTGTTATTTAGAAAAAATAAATTAAAACGTAGAGCAGTATATGAATTGTTTATGTCCCTCTTCCCCAGGGCCTGAGCGTATAATGCCTGGCACAGTACTTGTGGATTGATCATTTTATTTCATTCATTCATTCATTCATTCAGCAAATTTGTATCGAGAGTCTCCTAGGCACTGTCCTTAACACTGAACAGTGAACAAAACTTAGAGAAAAATCTCTGCCCTTATGGACCTTACACTTTAGTCTGGAGACAGAGACTGCAAAAGTTAGGAGTCACGCAAACTAGTTTAGATGCTGAAAAGTGGTAAAGAGAAAGATAAGGCAGAGAATGGGGTTAGAGGTTGTGCATACAGGAGAGGGAGGTTGCAGTGTTAGCTAGGACGACCCTTGAGAAGAGGGTATTGGAGTCACCTTTGCAGGAGGTGAGGGTAGGGCAGGTAACTGTGGGAAGAGCACAGCAGGCAGAGGGAGGAACAAGTTCAAAGTCCTGGCTGGGGCTGGTGGGTTTGGACTGTTGGAGAAGTAAACAGGTGGCCAGTGTGTTCCTGGGGGCAGTGAGCCTGGGAGAGGCCTAAGATGAGGCAGGAGACAGGTGCTGGTTGGAGGTGCAGATGGGGAGGGTCTTTCAGGTCATGGGGGGATGGAGGCCTTTACTCTGAGTAAGAGGGGAGCCTGAATAGGGCCTTTGAGCAGAGGGACAGGATCCGACTAGGTTCTAACAGGGTCTCTCCAACTGCTGTGTTTAGAGGGTGCACAGGGTTGCAAGGAGGCAGCCCAGAATTTGATCTCCCAGAATAAATCAGCTGTTAAATTGCTGTGCTTTGTGAACGGAAAAGCACAGCCCATCCTGACAGAATCAGCATTTTAAAACTGGGCAACCCTTTAAGAGGCCTGATAGGGTTACCAACCAGGGTTCTTGGCCTCTTTAATCGCTAGAAATTGATCAGAGGCCAGACAAGAAATTCAGGCAAGGCTTTATTGGGGCCCCTTACTGAGAACAAGCAACAGGTTCCCTTGCCGGCTTGCTTCCCGAAGTGGGGCCTGATAAGCTGGTTCCTTCCATGGGGTGAGGGTAGGGGTCAGTCCAGGGGTTGGGCCGGAGGGGTGGCTTTGGTGGATTGCCCACCCCTTTGGTGGTGCTGTGTGCAGGGGGCATGCACAGTACCCTGCTTTTGCTCCCGGCCCCCTGCCTTTGCTCCTGGTTCTTCAGAAGTGGCAGTTGGGCTTTTTGGTCTTTTTGTCCATAATTTGCCCCAACTGCACATGCATGCAGTTATTTTTAGTGCTTTATAGTTTATTTGTATTTTGTTGCTGGAGGAGACGTTTGTCTAGGTGCAGGCACTGCAGCAAAGGGTCCCAGGTCCCAGCCTGTCTCAGTAGTGCATATAATTTTCTTTGTAGGCTTCCCTCCGCCGCCCCACCTGCAATGTGGCAAACAATTAAAATAAAAATGTGTCCCATACACATCACAGAAAGTGAAATTACCCTTTTTTAATACAGAAATTAAGAAGAATAAAAAGGTTTGGGTAGGCAGGCGGGAGATGTGTTCTAACTCGTTCATTTCCTTTAGTGAGAGTGTTTCTTTGTAAATCCAAGATCATGGATAGGAAGGAGGGGGCTATGTCAGAGCAAACACTGACCTGTAAAGCTGTTGGAAGAAACAAGATTTGGCTGATGAGTAGATAAAAATGTTAATTCTTTCTTTTAAATTGAGGTATAGTTAATGTACAAATTACATAAGTTATAGATGTACAAATAGTGATTCACAGTGTTTAAAGGTTACACTCAATTTATAGTTATTATAAAATATTGGCTCTATTCCCCATATTGTACAATATAGCTTTGTAGCTTATTTTACACCTGATAGTTTGTACCTCTTAATCCCCTCCCCCTATATTGCCCCTCCTCCCTTCCCTCTCCCCACTGGTAACCACAAGTTTGTTCTGTATATCTGTGAGTCTGCTTCTTTTTTCTTATATTCACTAGTTTGTTTTATTTTTTAGATTCCACATATAAGTGATATCATATGGTATCTGTCTTTCTGTTTCTGACTTACTTCACTTAGTGTGATCATCTCTTAATTCCATCCACGCAGCTGCAAATGGCATGATTTCATTCTTCTTTATGGCTAAGTAGTATTCCATTGTATGTATATACCTCATCGTTTTTATCCATTCATCTGTTGATGGACACTTAGGTTGCTTCCATATCTTGGCAATTGTAAATAATGCTGCTGTGAACATTGGGGTGCATGTATCTTTTCGAATTTGTGTTTTCGTTTCTTTTGGATATATACCCAGGAGTGGAATTGCTGGATCGTTGGGTAGTGCTACTTTTAATTTTTTAAGGAACCTCTGTACTGTTTTCCACAGTGGCTGCACCAGTTTACCTTCCCACCAAAAGTGTACGAGGGTTCCTTTTTCTCCACATCCTCACCAGCATTTGTTATTTGTGTTCTTTTTGATGATGGCCATTCTGACAGGTGTGAGGAAAAATGTTAATTCTTTGATGAAGGGAATTGCTCTTTCAGAAAAGTATACAGGGGCTTCCCTGGTGGCGCAGTGCTTAGGAATCCGCCTGCTAATGCAGGGGACACGGGTTCGAGCCCTGGTTCAGGAAGATCCCACATGCTGCAGAGCAGCTAGGCCCGTGCGCCACAACTACTGAGCCTGCACTCTAGAGCCCGCGCACCTAGAGCTGGTGCTCCAAGACGAGAGAGGCCACCACAATGAGAGGCCCGCGCACGGCAATGAAGAGTAGCCCCTGCTCACCGAAACTAAAAAGAAAGCCCACGCACAGCAACGAAGACCCAACGCAGCCAAAAATAAATTAATTAAAAAAAAAGAAAAGTATACGTCAGGGCTTCCCTGGTGGCACAGTGGTTGAGAATCCACCTGCCAACGCAGGGGACACAGGTTCAAGCCCTGGTCCGGGAAGATCCCACATGCCGCAGAGCAGCTAAGCCCGTGTGCCACAGCTACTGAGCCTGCGCTCTGGAGCCCATGTGCCACAACTACTGAAGCCCGCGTACGTAGAGCCCGTGCTCTGCAACAAGAGAAGCCACCGCATTGAGAAGCCTGCTCACCACAACGAAGAGTAGCCCCGCTCGCCGCAACTAGAGGTAGCCTGGGTGCAGCAACGAAGATCCAACGCAGCCAAAAAAAAGAAAACTATACGTTAGAAATTTAAACTGAGGGTGTCATGAAAAAGCCAGTGGTAATGTTAGTAAATTCTCAGCTTGTGAGCAAATTGAATATTTTCATTCTTGTGATAATTGGCTTAGTTAGAATGATGTCAATTTGTCTTACATTTTTGTTGTTGTTTCGCTTAGTTGTTGTTTCGCTTAGTTCCTAAGAAGCCTGTCAAGTTTTCATTGTAACCATGTATAGAATGTGGTAGAAAGCAAATCGTCTTCACTGTCAACTTTCAAGATGTTTTTACTCTAAGAGTAAGAACAGATCCATGTGCTTTAAGATGCTTTTTCAGAGCATTTTCACATTATATTCTTGGCGAACATGAAAGTCTTTTATGATGAAAATTGAAATCATCTTGAGGGGAAATGATGTAGTTAAGAAAGAACTTGTCTTCCCCCAAAATTGAAGTAAAAGTATGGCTGTCATGTCATGTAATATTTTATGTGGTTACGTTCGTAGATGGACAGATACGTAGATACAGTGACACTCACGCACGTGCCTGGAACAAGAGGAGTAATTTTGTGGGGCTGACATTCTTTAAATCTGATTATTCCTATACGTGACAGGTCAGAATGTGGTACAGAATGAAGCCAGATTTTCTGTGTTCACCCTACATTCACATTCACAAGCAGGCCTTTGAGCCCTCATTGAAGTCCTTAGTGCCCTGATTGCTATTGTGAGTGTCCTGGAGATCAAGGGGCTGGTCAGAAGACCAAATGTCAGAAGCTAAGTCAGGAAATGTGCTTGGAGGGGGCTAGGTGTGTAGTGAAGAGTTGTTTGGGGACCACTGGGAGTTTTTCCAGGGCAGTGGGTGAACTGGTTTCTCCCTGACTTTGGAAAGAAACCACTCAGTTGGTGTCACATGAGCGAAGGACCCTAAAATCGTCTCCAGTAAATAGGAACAAACAGATATCTCTTCAGCTCACGAAAGCTCAGTCCCATAAAGGGAATATGCAGGGCTTATTCTCTAGGCAACTAGAGAAAGCCTGTGCGCAGCAACGAAGACCCCAGTGCAGCCAAGAATAAAAATAAAATAAATAAATTTATTAAAAAAAAAAAAGGGAATATGCATGTTTCAGAGGCCACAGCATTGCTCTGGTATTTGCTTTCTTACAGCACTCGAGCCAGTTGCATTCCAGGTGTGTTTTCCTACTGGTTTCCCTGACGGGAGCTTAATGCAGAAGATTCAACCAGAAAAGTTCCGGGTGTGTTCAGTGCCTTTTTAAAGAAGGCACTCTCTTTGTTTCCAAACACCTCTTTTAAAAAAATTTTTATTGTTGTACAGTTGACTTACCATGTTGTGTTAGTTTCAGGTGTACAGCAAAGTGAATCAGTTATACATATACATATATTCACTCTTTTTTTAGAGTCTTTTCCCATATAGGTCATTACAGAGCATTGAGTAGAGTTCCCTATACTACACTAATTCCAAACACTTAATTGCTTTTTCTGTCAGGGTAGAAAAGAATGTGAGACTTTAATCTTTAACCTTTAGACCTTAAAGCCCATTGTACCAAGAAATTTTGTCGTAAATCTTTTAGGGATAAAAAATTTCCATTGGATTCTTCCAAGATCTATGACCCTTAACGTGGAGAATTATCAGCATTAAGTGGAGATTATTAGGAATCATTAATTCCTATACATGAAGAATCTTCAAACCTAGGTTCTCTTCTGTCTCTTGGCCCCTGTCCTGCCACACCTCTGCACTGACCCGTCAGCCAACCCCAGGAGCTTTTCCTCTGGGAACAGGTTACGCCATTGCCTGAGTCAGAGGAGTTACCTTGATTGTTCCCACACCCTCAGTCAGTTCATTTGTCATTGTTTCTAATGATATATTTCGTGTTTGAATGTTTTACCCATTAGAGCGAATTGCTGTTGCAAGGTTGGTGGGACAGGGAGATTGAGCCTGTGAAAGCTCACCATTATATGTGACATGCTGGTTTAGTGGATAGAATGTCACAGCATAGTTACAGAATGAATGTTATCGTTATTCGGCACCCTCAGGAAGGGGAGAGATCATTCTACTAACTTTTGTTTATTCCTTCCTTCCCTCTTTCATTCATTCATATATTCGATAGATATTTCTCAAGTAATTGCCAAGTGTCAGGTGTTGTCATGGTGTTAGGGACTGAGGTTGCAAAAATAAGACCCAGATTCAACTTTCAAGGACTTTAAAGTGTGCTGGGGACAACCACCATGAAAATAAGCGAGAGTCACTTTTTTAAAATGTCTTAAAATGGAAAAGTTCAACTACATACCAAAGTAGAGAGAATATTTTAAAGAACACCCATATGCCAGCACTGCAGTTATCAATCATGGCTAATCTTGTTTCATCTATACCTGTTTCATCTATACTCCTCTCCCCTCCCCCCATGACTCTGAAGCAAATCGCAGACCTCATGGGGAATGTATGATTTATGCTTATGCAGTGGGAAGGTCAGGTGCAGTTGCGAAGGATGGGCTGCTCTCTGCAGGGTCAGTGGCATGCAAGAAGGGTGTTCCAGGCAGAAGAAATAGTATGGGGGGAGTGGGGATGATGTAGTGCTGCTTGTAGTTTGATCTGGTCAAAACTGGTACATGGATGGGGAGGTGGAGCCACAGGTGGGGGTCTAGAAAGGCAGACAGACTACAAATAAAAAGGCTTTTGTATTGTCAGCAGCAGACTGACTTTGTCACATCTTCACTAGGAGACGTTTATAGTTTTCAAGATTTATATTTTGAAAGTTACAGTGGGCATGGGGTATAGAGTGGGTCCTAAATGAGATGGGATTGGAGAGGGGGTGAATAGCTGGGAACCTTGGTTGATATCTTGAAACACTGCTAGGATTAGGATGGAGAAATATTTTGAGACATTTGAGACATTGAGAGATATTGGAGAAGAAATATTATATTAGCACTTATTTATGACACATTATAAGACCTAGTGACCTCTTAACTTTGGGGATAAGTGAATGACCCTGAGCATGTTGGCACGGATCAAATGGGTTGATGCTAATCTCTGGACTACTGGAATCCAGAATGAAAGTTTGGTGGGGATGGAGAGTTTGGACTGAATATGTAGGAAGAATAGGCATAGGCATTTGTCTACAGCTAAGGAGATGAAGAAAGAGTTTTAAGAGTTATCAAAATATAAGTTAAGGGCTACAAAGTTTTTCGGTAATGGGCCATGTGTTCAGTATTCTCAGGTTTGTAAGTCATGTGAATTTTTATTGATAACACTCTTTAGGTATTACCTGCCAGTTCTTCTTTTTCTTTTATTTTTTAATATTTATTTATTTAGGCTGCTCCAGGTCTTAGTTGTGGCTCACGGGATCTTTAGTTGTGGCATGTGGGCTTCTTAGTTGCGGCACGCATGCGGGATCTAGTTCCCCAACCAGGGATCGAACCCGGGCTGCCTTCATTGGGAGCATGGAGTCTTACCCACTGGACCACCAAGGATGTCCCTACCTGCCAGTTCTTAAAAATGTGGAATTTTGGCAGCATCACCAAGAAAGAATTTAATCAACACTAGCACTATAACACTGAATGGTGATAAGCATGATGCCTTCAGTTTGATCAGGTCACCAGGACATCCAAATATCACTTAACAGTCGCACTGGGCTTCCCGGGTGGCGCAGTGGTTGAGAGTCCGCCTGCCAGTGCAGGGGACACGGGTTCGAGCCCTGGTCCGGGAAGATCCCACATGCTGCGGAGCAACTAAGCCCGTGCGCCACAACTATTGAGCCTGTGCTCTAGAGCCCACGAGCCACAACTACTGAGCCCCTGTGCCTAGAGCCCATGCTCTGCAACAAGAGAAGCCACCGCAATGAGAAGCCCGCTCGCCGCAACTAGAGAAAGCCCACGCACAGCAACGAAGACCCAACGCAGCCAAAAATTAAAAAATTAAAACAAACCCAAAAACAACACAGTCGCACTGCCCTCAGGAGCAGTCCTCGGAAATGAACTGGATTCAAGTGCACATCTGACTCCATGTATACCACACCTCCTGACTCTCTGCTAAAGCCAGGGTAGAATATAATTTTCATAAAACGTAGCAAACTCAAATGTTATGCAAAATTTAATTGACATCATAACCAGAAATTTGAGGATTGTTCTAAGATCAATATATTCTTTTCCAGGTTTCTAAGAATATCATAGATCACGTTTTCCCCCCAATCAGATTTTGATGGGTCCAGTGCCTGCGAATGCTCATATCCTCATGAGTACGGGCCAGAGGCAGCCAGAGAAAGCGCAAAGTGTGATTCATACTCATCAAAATCTGTGAATCTGGTCTGAAATTCTGACTTCATTTCCACCCAACTAGCTCACTCTGCTGTTCTTTCCAAATCTGTGATTCGATTAAGCTCAGGCAGTTTGGAAAGGAGAAATGAGTTGAGTCTAAAATTGTCATCTGCTAAATCCTCATGTCCATTTTAAGTGTGAATCTGCACTTGAAGTTTTTAGAACAAACTGTCAACATTCTAGTCTTTTCCCTGCGTTTTTCAAGTTCTGAATGTTCCTGTGAAATGTTCTTTTTAAGCCACCGATAGCCCAGCAAATGGGATCTTTCAAAGCCTTTAATTCCAAAGAGACCTTATACTAAGCACACAGTTTAGTAAATCCCTTCAACAAATTTCCATGACTTAATTATATGACTGCATTAAAATACAGCCATACTTGGCTTTTCTGTCCAGTAATAATAAGCATTCATGTTTCTTTTTTTTTTTTTAATTAATTAATTAATTACTTTACTTTTTGGCTGTGTTGGGTCTTTGTTTCTGTGCAAGGGCTTCCTCTAGTTGCGGCAAGCGGGGGCCACTCTTCATCGCGGTGCGCCGGCCTCTCACTATCGCGGCCTCTCTTGTTGTGGAGCACAAGCTCCAGACGCGCAGGCTCAGTAGTTGTGGCTCACGGGCCCAGTTGCTCCGCGGCATGTGGGATCTTCCCAGACCAGGGCTCGAACCCATGTCCCCTGCATTGGCAGGCAGATTCTCAACCACTGCGCCACCAGGGAAGCCCAGCATTCATGTTTCTTAATTTTATGTTGTATACTTAGCACCTAGCACAGCACCTGGAATGCCATAGGTGTTCAGTAAGTATTATTTGAATTAATGAAGTATCCCATTAGGTGTTGATGATTGAAGAACATAATTTTATAGGTCTGATCACTTTCTTCATCACACCTGACAATCATTGTGATGTGAAAGATGCCAGCACACACTCTCCCCACGAGGAGGCCTTTTCATTCCATTTTGTTGTAGCTACTCCTCTCCATGGCCTGTAAACTGCATTTGTTCATATTTAAACCAAGCTGTTCAAATCCCTTCCCAGCACACACCCAGCAGATAATTAGGGATAACTAGTTCATGCATAAGATTTTGGTAATAACATTTTTGTTAAAGATCTCAAGCTTTTCGTATCCTGGGGTCAAGCAGGCTGCACCGAGCCTGAGGGAGGAAGAGGAGAAGGAAAAAATGCTTCTGTTGTGGCTTTAAATCATTTCAACCACAGATGAGATTTCCGCCAGGAGAGCAGGGACCACAAGAAGAGAAAATCGCAGGGAGAGCCTTTGGGGAGCATCTGCATTTAGGGGTAAGCTGAGGAGGAGGGCGAGAGTCCCGAGGAGACCCGTGTGCGCTGAGCTCTAGAATGGACTCGAAAGTGGGAGGACCCCTAGGGTGCAGCCCGAGAGACAAACTCCACCAATGACTTTCAAACTTTTGGCCACAGATTCACTGGAAGATGTATTTTACATTGTGATCAGGTACAGTTATACATACACATAACTGAAAAAAATGTTGCAGGAAACAGTCCTGTTTCTTCATGGGATGTATGCCAACATTTTCTATTCTGTTCTGTGCTCTTCTGTGCTATGCAATGTTGTTTAAACAAATGCTGGTCTCAAATGTCACAGAATATCTTAGGACTGTGTGGTGACTTAGGACTGTGTCAACCCAGAAACCAGAAGTGAATCAGCAGTAGCCATACTTTTTAGACTCTGAAGGTTAGTGGAGGGCAGGGGGCACTGTGGTGGCTCCCTTGTGGTGTCACTGATCTACCTTGCTAGCGTGAAGTGGAGCCCGGACCCCCAGCAAGTCCAGGTCCTGCCAGGTCTCCGTCATCTTCCGGGGGTCCTGAGCCATCTGAAGAACTCCAGCTTCTCTTGTCGGTCACCGATGGCATCAAGGTTGGAGTTGATGGGAAGCAGATGTGGATTTGCGTGGGCTCTGTAATTTGTGGCAAGCGGGCTCTCTCGTTGAGGTGCGTGAGTTCAGTAGTTGTGGTGCGCGGGCTTAGTTGCCCCGTGGCATGTGGGAAGGGATCCCAGTTCCCTGATCAGGGATTGAACCCATGTCCTCTGCATTGGAAGGCGGATTCTTTACCACTGGACCACCAGGGAAGTCGCGCCTTTATTATTTTTTTAATTTTTAATTTTATTTATTTATTTTTTGACCACACCTGGAACTTCCCCGACCAGGGATGGAACCTTCGCCCCCTACAGTGGAAGTGCGGAGTCTTAACCACTGGACTGCCAGGGAAGTCCCTGAAGACCACTGCCTTTGGAAGCAGCTGCTGAGAGAGTGCTGGGAAGGAGGGGGTGGCCAATACTGGCAGCTTGTGAGGCTCTTCATGCTTCAGGAAGGGATTTATGTTAACTGGACACCACTGATGCATGATAGTGGGGACCACGGGCACCAAGATCATATTTGCCAAAGCAAGAGTTAGACATGGGCTCCGGCAACTTCTGGGTGTTTTGGAGGGAGGAGAGTGGAAGATGTGAAATCAGCCCTCCTCCAGCCACCTGCCATGTGGGTGTGCCCCCAGAGCCCTCTCTCACCACCAGTATGACTTAATTTGTCCCTCTGGTGTATGTTTTTGGTTGTTATGTGTAAAAAACTTTCCTGAGACAAACTGTATTTCAGCTCAAACCATCTGCAGAAATGCTGAGAGAGATACCTCAGAGAAATATATCTGAGATCAGTTATTACATATTCAGTGAATTTCTCCAGGATGATATGGCAGGATGGGATGACAGAGCTGGTGCAAACAATGACGTCTCACGGATTTGGTGAGGCTGAACAAGGAAACCGGAATTAAAGTCTTGTTTATGGTAGTAGCAACTTCACCTGAAAGGTTGCTGGAAGTGTTTATCACCTCAAAATCTTTACACAAGCTAATTAAGAGTGAGAACACATTGTGAAGTCATTCAAGAAATCAGTTAGGCTTTATTTTGTTGTAGTGATTTCTTTTAGTGGATTTATCTGGTAGGGGACTGATGTAAATATTTATATATATGAATATATCTTCATCCCTCTCCCAAACAATAGTGAGCAGTGGAAATAAAACATATAATTTATATTTCATAAAATATATCATGTATATACTTACTATTATAGACAGAAAAGGTAGAGATGTGTGAAATAAATGAGCCAGGAGTCCTGTTCCCTTTCTTCCCCTCAACTTTGGGGATTCAGAGCAAGGCATTGAGTTTTCCCTTAGGGCTCTGTCTTTATAGATAGATATAATAGCAGGACCACGAGTTCATTTGCATTCATTTGCATGTAATCTGCATACAGCAGTACAGGTTACATTGTGTCTTCTGGTGTTTTCAGAGAAGTTTTTTTCTTTTTCTTTTTCTCCACTTAAGCTTTGTCAAGATATTCTAAAGCATAAATGACATCTGGGGAAAGAAGAGAGCATAAACAAAAAAAGTAATGATACAAATAACCTCTGTTTTCATAGTACTTTTAGTTTTCACATTTTCCAGAGACAGAAGTACATTGGGATAAAAATTCAGAAATACTATTAAATCAGTTGTTGAGAGAACAACGCTCTGTTTCTTTTCTCCTTAATTATAACAGCAGTTCACCCGATCTGAATTGTTTGGTACAATGCCCCTTATCTCTATATTTTTATGTTGGTTGTATAAAAAAGATGGGTGAAAAAAAAAAAAAAAAAAGATGGGTGTTTGGTATAAATGTGTGCTGTGGCTTCATGGGAAAATTATACAAGTTAGTCTTCCATTGAGCTGACACTGGTAGTGGGACCCAGATTTAAGTTAAGTTCATATTAAGTGAAATGGATGGTCATATGGAAAAATGCTATGACCTGGTTTTGTAATAAGAAACGGGAAGAGAGCTTGAATTTGCATGTATCTTTTTTTTTTTTTTTGGTAGAGAGTGATGGGAAAATTCTTGTAAAAAAGTTTATGCGACACAAAATTTCACAATTTACTTTAAAAAGGCTATTTTGAGGAAATAAGATTTTTCTGAGTTCCTAAACACAGAACTAATATTGCTCCGGCCTAATGCATGCGAACCAAAGGGGGAAAATAAGCGAAACAGATTAGACAAGTAATACACTCTACAGCAGAAACTTTTAACACCTTAAAAGAAAAAAAAGTTAAAAAGAAATCTGTTTCAGTATTTTAATGTATTTATTATAATAAATATCGAAATTTATGAAGTCATACTATATATTTAGAAGTTTATTTTGTAACATCAATGCCTCTTGGCATTAGCATTGTGGGGTATTCAGTCGGACATGAACTTCACATCCCCCAAAAAAGATGTACGAGGTGTGGTGCTATTGAAACATCAACTGCATTATTTAAATTCCCTAGGGACTAATGTTGCAAATATTTTAATAGAAGTAAATATTTTTACTGAATAGGTTTGTACTATATCCAGTAAGAACAAGTTGGACAGAAAGGATGCAGGGGTCTCCAGACAGTCCTGAAAAAGCATGGATTTGGAGTGGGTGAAGAGAAAATCATCATGTGGCTCCTTGGTTCCATGTGATTGGGATGGAAAAAAATTCCTTTCTGTGCATGGCAGACAAGACCTACTTAAAACACACACACACACACACGCTTTAAAAAATTATTTTGCCTTTCTTGGCATTTAAATGATCAAGACTGATGAAAGTGGTAATTATGGGGACTCACTGCACATCTGGAAAGCGATTTGAAAAAACATAGAGGCAGCTGTGCCACCGTGTTCTAAATTATTATTTGCTGAGCATCAAGTGAGGAATGGTTATTGCAGAGTGTGAAATGTTTGCTGTCTTTGGCCTGAGTTGAGTTGAACAGCTGCTTCTTCCTCATGAGCAACAGATATTTCCCAGGCCCTCAAATATTTGGGGAGTTCTGAGTGATTGGGAGTGAGGAATAGGAATGAAACTGTTTCACTATTAGGAAAAAAAGTTTGACCAGAAGCCTGGAAACTTTAGAAGTGAACAGTTGGCTTTGAAGGTGTCCCAGGATATATGAGAGAGGAGAGAGAAAGGAAAGAAAGCAATTTGAACAAAGCTATATAAACTATCATTTTTATAATTTTTTCACGTGGCCTTGACTAGCCCAAAAAAGTAGTAGTTGGTTGTGATAAGTCATACAGTTCATAAACTTGAAAGCTGATTATTTTTGAGAAGCCAGCCATCAAGATTGGAGTGTCTTGGCTTGGTCAATATAACTCTTAGTGCCTCTGTGAATAAGAGAGAGTGGGAGAGGGAGAGAGAGAGAGAGGTTAATTTCCATTAAGAACAGCAAGCCATAGGGAAATGTGTGGATATAGCCCCTCTCACAAGTTCACTCAGGTATTAGACGATACAGATTTTGTATTTGGTCAAAGGTGGCAGGTATGTTTCATTTCCTGGAGGGATGAAGGCAGAAGTTTCTTGATGAGGGTGGCATCATACTCTAGAGAGACTAAGACAATTCTAAAGAGCCCACGATCTTCCAGGAGCCCCAGTTGCTGTGGAGAGTGGCAGAATCAGGGCCATAACTCATGAAGATGGGTTCTCAGGTAACACTGCTGCAAGTCCTGTCCTTTCTACCTTCCAACACACACTCATCTTTCCCAGTGTATACTGGACGAGGGAGCTAAGGAAACTTGATGCTCTTGAAGAGAGGTGGGATGGTGAGGGCGCTGTGTCTTTGAGGTGTAAGCAAGCATCCTGGGTCAGTAGAAGGCAGATACCCTGACATTAAAGGTAGCCAGTTCCCTTTGTCCTAGGAACTGTCCAGATGCTTCTCTCTGGCCGAGGCAGCGGTCGTCCGGAGCCCTTGCCTCGCTGGGCACTGTGCTGTCATAGTCCCGGTCGTTGGCTGGAACAGATGCTCCCATGGGAGCAGCCCTTCTGCCCTCGCTCTTTCCTAAAGTTCCTTCCAGTACTTTCTCTTGGTGTTGGGGGTGGCATGGGGGCTGGGGGAGCCGCCACTGTGGGGGCTGCCTGTCCTCTCTGGCTCCTCTGGTCCTCCCCGTCGGCAGGCCTCAGCCCCCTTCTCCACTGGGCTGGTAAGTTTGGGGTTTATTTGTAGGATGGGTGATGTGTGTGGCACGGATCATTCTTAGGGGAGAGAGACCGGGTCTGATCTCTGTTTTGCAAGGTCACTTTGGTGACTGGATCCAAGGCAGATGAGGCCAAACGGGGAAGGAGAGAAGAAGACCAGTCAGGAGGTTGTAGATTTCCATGTTGTGGCCCATGGGGCGTGTGCTGTTGAGTGGAGATGAGTCAGGGCAGGACCTCAGGATCGTAATCCGACTTATGATGCAATTTGTCAGGGGCCTCACCTCTGCTAAAGGCAGTAAAGCAAAGACTGGTAGACTGATCCCCTCTCGGAGGCTAGCAGCAGACTTCCATTTTACTCCTTCTTATTTTCCCTACTGGAAACTTGACAGACATTTTTTTTGAGGGGGCTAAGCTCCTGCCACCTCTACTGTGTCCACCCAGCCTGTTGTCTCAGAGGGGAGGGACTGACTTTTTGCCCAGACACGTTCAAACATCTTAGTGTTCTTGTAAAGAGCTTCCCATCCTTAGCTCTGTACTGGGGACTCTGAGGCAATTACCTCAAACAGAGAACATTTTATTGGTAACAAAGGAAGAATCTTTTCTAAAAAAAATCATTTCTTTCAATTCTGTTTCCCCACTCGGTCAGTTTTGTGAACTTGGTGAATGCAGAAGTGGGCTAGAGATGGTCACTTGCTCTGACCCACGCATCCTGACCAGGGCCTTGAGGTCTTCAGCAGAAAGGCTTTAAAAAAAAAAATTAATTAATTAGTTAATTAGGCTGCATTGGGTCTTCATTGCTGCGTGCAGGCTTTCTCTACTTGCGGTGAGCGGGGGCTACTCTTCATTGCAGTGCAGGGGCTTCTCACTGCGGTGGCTTCTCTTGTTGCGGAGCACGGGCTCTAGGCGCACGGGCCTCAGTCGTTGTGGCACGTGGGCTCTAGAGCGCAGGCTCAGTAGTTGTGGTGCATGGGCTTAGTTGCTCCGTGGCATGTGGGATCTTCCCGGACCAGGGCTCGAACCCATGTCCCCTGCATTGGCAGGCAGATTCTTAACCACTGCGCCACCAGGGAAGTCCCAGCAGAAAGGCTTTTGAAGAACTCTTTTTTCTTTTTTGTATATACTGTAATTTTATTTCAATAGCACAAACGAAGTTAGCGTGAAGGAAATTTAAATGAAACAGTACGGTATAAATAGCAGAGAACCAAAAACTCTAAAAAAGGAAGTACATCTAAAGCATGAGAATTCAACATTCATTGGTATTTCATCTTCAGTTTTGACTGACACTTGATGTTTACAAATTTTGAAGCAAACTTTGAGATCATGATGACTATTCTGAAGAGATTTCAGCACCAGCACTGAAGAACTCTTAATTCCCAAAGCCTGTCTGCGTCTAAGTGTGCTTTGCAGCCTTAGACACTTGCGCTAAGGGTGGTGTGCTGGCATTAACTATGCGACAGGGCTGGCCAGTGGTCTGTCACAGGGAAAATGTGTGTGCACTTCTTCGGTTGTCTAAGAGTTGTGTTTTCCTTGGTTATCTTGGTAAAATCCTTTTCCTTGGTTGTCTTGGTAGGGTCTTTTATTCATACCAAAGAAAGAACATGTTGGGAGGTGAAAAGGGGCAGGGGGGATGCTTCTCTGAAGGAATGAATGAATGAATGGACACAATGGCATAACCTACAAATGTATACAGCATTGCTGTCATCCTCTGTGTGTGTGTTCAAACATGTATTTAGGAATCAGTTCCCATAAAGGAAGACTACAATCTGAAACATTATTTGTAGTGAATATTATTAGCTAAGTAAATTGAGCACTTAATATGTGCCAGGAGGACTGTGAAGGACCAAGCCCTGAGTGTGTCACGTTACTTCATCACTCCTCACAGGGAGGTATCCCAGCGTTGCCAGAGATTAGTAAACATGCTTAAGGCTGCCGAACCAGAAGTGGCCGCAGAGCTGGATGTGAACTTGGGGGGTGTGGGCTCCAGAGCAGCTTCCGGGCCCGTCCCTCAGTGGAGACACAGATATGTTTCCTTATTTATTTAGGTGAATTTGTTCTCTTGCATCTGTACTTGAATGATGTAGGGAATAAGAGTTCCCACTTTTCTGAGGGTCTCATGGGAGGTGTGGTTCAGGTGTGTCCCAGATGCAGCGTTCCCTGTTGGCTTCTGAATTCTCAGCTTCCCATCAGAATTCCCAGGAGTGGTGTCCTGGCATCTGGGTTACTCAAACGCTTCCCCAGAGGTTCTGATGCAGCCACCGACTGGGCTTTAGGGTGCCTCGCACTGACATAGTGGTTTTCCCAGGGGTTTCTTGGCCCTGCAAGGCAGGCAGGGATGTGGGTTAAAACTGTGGCTTTGGCATCAGACAGTCCTGAGTTGGAGGCCTGGCTTCTTTGCTTGGTAGCCGTGCAGTCCTTGGGCTGTCACTCGGTTTTTTTGAGCTGCTGTTTGTCCATCTATACACAGTGAGGAAAATAAGTCCTGTGTCCCAGGGCTGTCCTCAGCATTAGGAGATGTCGCGTGTAAAATTTAGCCTGGCACACGTACACCACTGAAAAAATGCCAGCTGTTATTAGTATAAGTGCGGCATAGAGGAAGACTAGATGATGTGGGGCGTTTGCAGGTGGACTGATCGCCTTTGTTCTCTTCCTGTTTTGTCCCCCTGCCCTCCTCACCCTCAGGACGGCTCCCTGGGAAACATCGATGACCTGGCGCAACAGTATGCAGATTATTACAATACGTGTTTCTCTGACGTGTGCGAGAGGATGGAGGAGCTGCGGAAACGGCGGGTTTCCCAGGACCTGGATGTGGTGAGTGGGGCACTGGGGATATGTTCTTGCCCAGCCGGGCTGCTCCTGGTCCAGCGCCCCCTCCTTCAGCCCTCTCATGGTTGTGCGTGCATTATTACTCTGCAGGCTGCTGCACTAGTTTGAGATAAAAAATTCAGATCCCAAAAGGATTGACCCAGGTCTGTGGCTGTCAGACTGAATGAGTATTAGTTGGGACGATAATGATCAAATTTTTGTATTCATTAAAAGATTGCATTTGAATTTTAATTCTTTTTAGCTTAAGGGGAAAGGATGTTTTTACTGTTGGCCGGTATACACTACATTTTTAATGACTCTGAGCCAAAAGGAGGTCTAGGCTAGTTCTTTCCTTGTCTCCTTCCTTCTTTGTTTTCTTCTTTTTGTTTTAAACAAAATAAAATTTAAAGAAACAAGAAACCACCCTAATTTCTCACCTAGCAATAACCACATTGGTGTTTTAGCAAGTCTCCGTTCCGTGTTTTTCTGGGCATTTTTACATCAGCAATGTAATTCTTGCTTTTTTACTTAACATTTTATTTTAGTTGTTGCTAAGACCTCTTTGTAATCACCATTTTTCATGATTTTACCAAGATAACCAAGGAAGACACAACTCTTCTCTCAGGTGCATTGAAATTCATTTGGCTGTTTTATAAAGACTTTTATGTGTATGATTAGTGGAGCATTTGAAGTTCCATGTGATAAACAGTAAATACAGAGCTTAGGTCTATATAATCTATATGTGTGCTGGCATTTCCATGTTGTACATTTACTAGAAAGTATCTTACCAAAACTTCTGCATTTATTAATTTAAATTTGCTATATAGGTCTTGGGTTCATTTTGGTTCAGTGCTTCTCAAATTGTTCTGTTTCATTGTGGTGACCTTAAGACCATTTTAGGAATGAGAGGCAGAAGAAAAGGCTCAACACTCCGTGTTTCCTTATCTGGACCAGCTCCTTTTTAAGCTCTTTTATGTATTAGGGGACTATGTGGATCTTTTCTGAGTAACAGTACCTCTGCCTTTAAAAAAATGTTTGAAAACTACTGATTCAATTGAATCCTTATTTATTTTGTGATTTTCCATAAATCTACTTCGAGTAAGATGAAAAAATTAGTAACTCGAAACAGATAATTCTTTTATTAATAATTCCTTTTATGTTTGAAAAAACCGATTGGATAAGGGACCCACCAAGTAGTTTAGGCACCGCTGCTGGATATTCCATAAGTAGACATCATTCACTTCCACTCTAATTAAGATGCTGGTGCTCTTACGCAGTTTCATTTCTTTGCTTAACTCAGTCCATGTAAAGATTTCTTATATCATAACTGTTCTTCTTGTTCACTGATTTAGCGTTCAACATGGGTGGGAGTTAGTATAATGGAATCGATTGAGGCTGAGAAGCATCCGTTGGGGGCAGAAAGCCATCACCCCAGGAGCCTGACACCCTGGCCCAGGCAGGCACATGGGCATCATTGTTGCCAAGGGCTTCTTTCCTGTAACTTTGTCCCCTGGCATGCGTGAAGGGGAGTGGGGAGGGGCATTATTTCCTTCCTTTTAAGAAAGTATTCTCATGTGGCAAAAGACTGTTAAATTAATTAGGCTCTCCTGTTGGGGCACAGTTAGTGCCTTTTTTTTTTGGCAAGATTGCAGCCAAACAACAACTTCGTTATTCCACTGAGTTCTTGAATGTTGCGATTTTGATCTGGAATAATAGGATACTCTGTGGCTTCCTTGGACATTTCACCATGCAAGGAAATGATGGCTGTGAATTGACAGATGATCCTTGATACGACACCCAACTGCTCTTCCCCAAATTCTAGCCAGTTAAGAGTTGGGGTTACCATAGTCATTCCCCAGTGTTTGGGAACCTTGGAAAGCACCTTCTTGGTAGGAAAGAAGCCCGCCTGGAGGTGGAATAAATAACTTCTTCCCATTTAGACAGATGGGCCTAATTTGGTGTGCTCTGTTCCAGAGCTTTTGCAAAAGACAGTGTGGGGAGAAAACACCGCATGAGCTAAATTACTTCTCATCAAAGGTGCAGGAATGTGGTGGTGGATACAGTTGATGGGAGCTAGCTGGAAACTCTCTTCATCCTTTAAACTGTAGTTAGTGAGAGAAGTAAGATCCCAAGTCAGCGCATTCAAGTTCCCGTTCTATGAGATTCCAGGCAAGTATTGAAGACCAAGTTAGATGCCATGTGGTTCACATCCTTCACACAGCTCAGGAGTCCAGAAGTTAGAGGTTGTTTCAGGTCATCGTTCAGGCCGTGCTTGCAACACTGGCGACTTAGGAAAAGTTCCCTCTCACGGTGGTTAGCTCATCACAGATTGAGTCCTGATGGGAACTTATTTTCTTGAAAAGCTGCAACTTTCAGTCCGTAATGCTACTTTTTTTTTTTTTTTCGTAACGCCACTTTTTATTGCATCAGAATTTACCTGTATTTCTAGATTGTGAATTCTGCCTTCGGACAAGTAGGCAAACTTCTTCCGTGCTAGGCTTTTGGGGCAGCTTGGGGTCGGAGGACCTGCAGCTTAATACTTGTTTTCTGTGCTAGTGAGCAGCCCTGGCAAAAGCAGAAGTGAGGGACTTCCCTGGTGGTCCAGTGGTTAGGCCTCTGTGCTTCCCCTGCAGGGGGCACGGGTTTGCTCTCTGGCTAGGGAACTAAGATCCTGCATGTGGTGCAGCTTGGCCAAAAAGGAAAAAAAAAAATAAAAAAAGCGGAAAGGAAAAATTAAAAAAAGCAGAAGTGAGATGACTTGGAGAAGAAATAATCCACCGAAAGCACTAAGAGGAAATAGTAACATGTTAGGAGCATAAAACAATTTATAGGGAAAACAATAGCATTAAGTTTGTTGTATCTGTTGTAGAAAAAGTCATTAGAGACAGCTTTGAGGGCAGAGAGTTTGGGGTGATGGTTTAAATTGGTTTTATGGGTTTGTTTCATTTCACATCCTATGGGTGAATTTGGGAGATTGAAGAAATGTTCTATAGACAGAATAGATATTTAGATATTTATGTTTGGCTTTAAAAAGTCCAAAAATGCAGTGTCCTTAAGAGCTAATTACATGTCAGCTGGAGAACAAACAAGCCAAAAAGTCACCCTGCCCACAGAGATGCTTGACTTAACCCTGAAAAATAAAAGGTTTTGATAATTATGTTAGTAATTAACTTTTGGGACTGGATATCAAGCTACTTCTCCAGGACCTAATCACCTGGCCCCTGACTGGAATAAAGCCCGTACTTGATCAAGTGTTTTGGGGGCCAGTTAGTTTAGACGAAGGTAACAGAGAGAGTACAGATGGGTGAAAATTCAACAGCATAAGCACGGATTATGATTGAGATTATAACTATCATGAGTGTTTCTATTTAGCACCAAGTGGGCCCTAAAGGAACCGTGTGTTTGGACCACAGCCCTTGCCTCTGCTGGGGATTAGGTCGTTAGTGGTTGGGAACAGCAGGCAAGTTGCCCATCTTTCCATACATTTGGGCACATCCCTGAGCACTGTGTGTTATTTTGGCTGTGAGAAGCTGCATTTGGAAATGGCAGCAGCTTTCCAAGTCCATAATGGGCCCACGTCTAGCGATGCTAAGTCTGACATCTGTCAAAGTGACACCATGGCCAGGAGAGGGACACATGCAAGGCAGCCTCTTATTACCGGCCGTGTCAGCTTCCTCGGCATCTTTGCGGCTGAGTCTGCTTGGATGTTGGCAGAAACAAGTTTGTACAGTGGTTGCTGTATCATAGCCTTGACAGAGAAGTCACCACTTACAGGATCTCTGTGCCACTTACAGGTGACTTACAGTTTGTGCCACACTGTTAACACATCTGTGTGGGCCTCAAGAGCCAGGAGCCCAGGCAAGACTCACCCAGGTCTTTGAGGACTGGGACTGTTACATATTATCACAGAGAAATGTGATATCAGAACCATTGCCGATGGTGTAGCAATGATTCTGGGGCATAATTATTGTTCCTAGCAATTTTCGTAATTTAATCTTTTGAGGTATAATTCTGGACAAAGACAGAGGCACTAAGAGTGGTGTCTGGCGTGACTAGAGGTGATTCTTGGGGCTTCTTCAGACCCTACCTCTCCCACCCCACGCCCAAGCTGGAGTCCTGGCCTTGGCGATTGTCACAGTGGCAAAAGGGTGTGAGAAACATGATGGAAGGAGACTGGGGGAGTCAGGAAGACTTGGGTTCAAATTCTGGCTGTTGTACTTATCTGGCAAGTTGTGTAACCTTTCTAAGCTTCAGTTTCCCCATCTATAAAATGGGGTAAAAATATCTCATAAAGTTGTTACAAGGATTAAATGAGAAAACTGCTATAAAGTATACCTGGTCCCTCATTTTAAGTGACCTATAACTGTTCATTTCTCTTCCTTCTTTTTTATTCCTGCATCAAAAACTCCTGTCGTGATGCAGGAGTATCTTTTATTTGTACTTCATTAATATTTATTCACCTGAGTGCAGAGGTTTCTTTTAGCTTTTATTTTGGGAAATTTCAAACATATATAAACAGCATACTATAACAAACTTCCTGTGCCTCTTACCCAGCTTCAACAGTTACCGGCATCCTGCCATTCTCACTTCATGTTTACTCTTCACGCCTGCTTTTTTTTTTTAAATTTATTTATTTTTATTTATTTATTTCTGGCTGAATTGGGTATTCGTTGCTGTGCGCGGGCTTCTCATGCGGTGGCTTCTCTTGTTGCGGGGCATGGGCTCTAGAGCGCAGGCTCAGTAGTTGTGACTCTTGGGTTCTAGAGCGCAAGCTCAGTAGTTGTGGCACATGGGCTTAGTTGCTCCGTGGCATGTGGGATCTTCCCGGACCAGGGCTCGAACCTGTATCCCCTGCACTGGCAGGCAGATTCTTAACCACTGCGCCACCAGGGAAGCCCCTTCACGCCTGCTTAATTATTATTTTTTAAAAGTTCTTTGTGAGGTAAAATTTACATATTGAAATGCTTGCATCTTAGCTATCCAGTTTTGTCAAGTGGATATAAGCATGTTATCCACACCCCAGCGTGATGTAGGGCACCCCACAAAGTTCCCTCATGTCCCTTCCCAGTAAATCCTAGTTTGAGGACAGGGATTTTTGTCAGTCTGTTTTGGTCCTTTCTGTATTCCAGTATGGAGAACAGTGCATGGGACATAATAGGTGCTCAGTAAGTATTTGTTGAATTCATTCGTGTATGTAATTATTTAAAACTATTAAATGAGCCTCAAGCATCTGAGATGTTGTCATTCCAGAAATACAGATAAAGACGTGTTCCCCATCCACAAAGATGTCACAGTTTAGTGGGGGCTTTAGACAAGTAAGCAGACTTTTTTTTGTTGTTGTTGGCCACGCTGCACAGCTTGTGAAATCTTAGTTCCCTGATCAGGGATCAAATCCCGGCCCACAGCAGTGAAAGTGCCAAGTCCTAACCACTGGACTGGCAGGGAATTCCCTAATCGGACTATTAAAATGCCGTGCAGGAGTACACAAGAGAGCCCCTGATCCAGTTTAGGAAAATCAAAGAAGGCTTTCTGGAGGAGGTGATACCCAAGCCCAACTGTAAGGAAACACAGATGATTAATCTGGTTGGGGAGCGAGGTGTAGACAGTGCAGAGTAATTTAAGGCAGAGGTCGCAGTTAGTGAAAAGGTCAAAAATGAGAGAGAAAATGTGGCTTTTATGGGCCACTGAGGGAAGTTTACTAGGGCTGGAACCTAAGGCATAAACAGGTGTGCAGAGAAAAGATACATGCTGTCCTTTCACAGGTCCTTGGATCATTGATGATGTAAAAAGATAGAACGTTGCTCTGATTCATCACCATTCACAAGACAAAACAAAAATAATTGCCATTTCGCAATAGTTGACCAGCTGGGCCAAGGTGACCTTGTGGCTTTCCTCAGTCATGCAGACTAGTCCAGTCTCTATGGGGGGTTTTGTTTTGTTTTATTGACTGCTCTTCTTTTGTTATTTGCTAGAGACTGCAAAGCCTGTGGAAAACAGGTTTCCTGTACCTTTGAGCTCCCTGAATATTCAAGAAAAGATATTCAAGAAAAGATAAGGGTTGCCTCCACCTCAGTGCTTAGGGAACACTGGCTGCCCCAGGAGGCTACCTGAATTCTTATTCTCACCCCCAGGATAAATATGTGAGCTGTGTTGCAAATTGTCCTGACTTTAAATATTCAACTGCTAAATGCTAAAGCCCAACTGTTGCACCAGGGCATTTGCTTTTGTTTTGTTTCATTTTGTCTTAATGGACATTATTTGCTAGCTTTGGGCTACTGTTGATTTGCAGATTGCAGTCAGAAACGGTGGGCATTAGACAGTGAGTCTGAACCGCATTCTGCTGTGGGATTTACACACTTGATGTCAAAATACACTGAGGCTTTATGTCTTAAGCCAGATGGTAATACAGTTCTCTGCTTGGGCTCCTCTCAGACAAAGTCCCATTTGTAGTCAAATGCCCAGTCCCAACTTAGCATTTTTTTGTTCATTGCACCACGTTAACATGGACATAAATATAAATAGATCTCTGGGCTGCCAGATTTGATCTTGGCATCCCGTACCTCTCATAATTAAGATTTTTATTATACTTAGGATCAATTTAGGTATGCTTCCGTCCTCTTAAACTTAGAGACCTTTGTAGACTGCTCATACCGTTATGGAAACGGACAGATTAGATGTGCTATGTGTGGTAGAATAGTTGAGCCGTCTTCATCAGACTTTTCAAATAGGAATCAACAACATCAGCTTCTTTTTCTGGTTTTGGTCCTGAGCATTCAGAAATGACTGATTTTTGTTTGTTTGCATTTATAAACACAATGTGCCCAGGGGATTAAACACCAAAATAGGATTCTGCTCAAAATATAAATGCTTTCCAGAAAGGGAAAGAAGTCTGAGCTTTGTAGTTGTTTTAATTTACATACAACAGAGAGCATTCCTAGATGTTAATCAAATTAACAGTAATTGGGGAGAAAAGCCAAGAAATTAAAGAGGCGACTTTTTGATGGCAGAATCTGGGCTTGGAGGGGAAAGGAGTGTCTCTGTTTTTGGAATCGGGATCTTTCAAAGTTAAGTGAGGCCCAGGCCAGGTGCATTTTGAAGCCCTGGAATATTAAAACCAGGTTACCAAAAGTATAGTGTGATCTCAATGTTTACATTTAACAATTAAACACTTTTAACGTGGAAGATTACAGTGTAATTTATTTATGCTAATCACAAGCTAATTATAGGCTATTTAAATATGCTAATTTGTGGCACACTAGAGGCAGTACGTCTTGACTTGAGACAAAATGTAAAGGAGTGTGATGAATGTTTCCTTATTTTCAGGCCCTAAGAATGGGTTTCTGTAGCTGTATCTACAGTGTTATTTGATGATATTGTCAAAGGTCTAAGTTTCAGGTCCTCGGCAAAGACTGAGTGGCCCAGGCCAAGTGGTCCACCTGTCCTGTAAGGCCCAGCTTGGTTGAAATGGCAAGGGTTGGGTCTGGAGTGGGATTACGCAGATGCGTGCAGGGCCCGGGCAGGAGGTCACCTGGAGCAGGGTTATGAGTCTTCTCTGTTAGCACACACAACTGACATTGGCCTTCTGACCTTATAGGTCCACATTGCGTGATCAGGGTAATATGGCTGTAGACTAGGTCCATATTTTATTTTATCTTATTTGTTTTTAGCCACTGTGGGACCTTAGTTCCCCAACCTGGGATTGAACCTGGGCCCCGGAAGTGAAAGTGCCAAGTCCTAACCACTGGACTGCCAGGGAATTCACTAGACTAGGTCCATATTTTAGAAGGATCTCTCACCACAGCTCCTGTGAACCAATTGAAATGACTAAGGACAGAAAGAATTGGGCCCCGGAACACCAAGTATATTGACTGGACCTTTCTCTGGCCCCCTGTTTTGAGAAGATCATTACACCGGTTTCAGAAGTAGTTTTTGATTTGGAGCTGCCTTTTTTTTTTTTTTTCACTTTGGAAGTTTCGAGAATTTTATTTCAAACAGAAGAAAGCAAGATGGTAAAATGTTGAGCTACTTTGTTCTATGCAGTTGGTTCAGTTGGTTCTTCTGGCTTTTCAACCATCTGGTGTTTGGAAGGACACAGAGTAACTTGGTGACTGGAAAATACATCTTAGTAACTTCAGAGCATGTCTGTTGCCTTTCCTTTAAAGTCTCACTGTATTACTCGAAAAACGACATCACATTCTAGTTTTTTGCCCTCCCCCCCATCCCCCATGTCAACCTTTGTTTTAGAAGTGGAGGCTTATTGATGAACTGTAGAAATGGTCTTAGAGTTTGGGTTCAGGAGTAAACCAATTTCTCTGTCTTTGGTTATTCTGAGGTTTGTGTATAAATCATTTATTTCTAAGGGATAGTTTGAGAGACTTTCTGCAATTATTTAGACTATGAAGATGTTCAAAATTTGTGCTACAGCAAATGTCGTCTGTCTCATGGGCCCCAGCAGAAGCTGATGGAACTTAATCAAAAATAAATCAAGGGTATGTCCAAACCAGATTGGAAGCACATCATGAATATTCGTGAACATCTGGATGTGTTTGTGGGAGTGTATGTTATTTTTTAATGTGTGCGATAACAGAGACATGGCTTCTTAACAAAGATGCCAAGAGGAAGACAGATTTCCAGCTGTGATTTCAAAGGGTATTTTTGTTTGTGTGTGGATATCCTTTCTCCTTGGGGTGTGGGTTTCACTTCTCCAAGATACTCCTTTGATCTCTTTCATCTTTTGGAATCTGTTTTGATATTTTATCTGAATTCTTCATTGGAGTCAGTTACTTGACTCATGAAGATTAAAACTTTCTTTCTAAAGGAGAATTTTAGCTTAAGTAAAAACTCACTAGTGTTTCTGATGAATCTTTTAAATGCTGGTGATTTTCTGATAATTATCAATGAAGCTATTTTGCATCATTGATCACCAGTATAGCCTAACATGTGTAAAACTCAGGGTACTTTATCTGCCTCACTACCTAAAATACTGCCAGTAACTAGAAAGGAAGAGTAAAGTGTGAGGAGGCCATAATAATGATGCTGATTAATTATTGTAATAATGACATTTTAAAAGTACATTGGGGGCTTCTTCCCTGGTGGCACAGTGGTTAAGAATCCACCTGCCAGTGCAGGGGACACAGGTTCGAGCCCTGGTCCAGGAAGATCCCACATGCCACGGAGCAACTAAGCCTGTGTGCCACAACTACTGAGCCTGCCCTCTAGAACCTACGAGCCACAACTACTGAGTCCGCACGCCTAGAGCCCGTGCTCCGCAACAAGAGGAGCCACCACAATGAGAAGCCCGTGCACCACAAGGAAGAGTAGCCCCCACTCGCTGCAACTAGAGAGAGCCCACACACAGCAATGAAGACCCAATGCAGCCAAAAATAAATTAATTAAATAAAATTTAAAAATAATAAAATAAAATAAAAAAATAAAAATAAAAAGTACATTGGAGTTTATGAGACATCCACAGGTACTACTTTATTTAGTTTTAATACCCTTATGAGATGGGTATTAGTAATCTTATGATTTCATTTGGGCAGAGGCAGAAAATAATGCTCCCAAAGAGAGGCCAAATAACTTGGTAGGGAAGCTGCGTCGCCCACCTGTCTGGACATTTACTGCTTGGGACCTGCCTGGAACCTCGGTTTGGGCACTGCCAGATGGGGATGACAGGGCTGCTTCATCAGATGTTGTAAAGGTTAAATAAGATAATGTTTGTAGAGCACCAGGAAGAGTTCCTGGGTACATGCTAGGGCTCAGTGAATATTTATAATAAGTATTATTTATAATAGGAATACTAAATAAGTAGGACTTATTAAAAATCTAGTAGCTGGTAGGTATCAGAGATGGAATTTGAAACCAGGAGGTCAGAATCTCTGAACCCCCCCAGGCCACCCACTAACCTTGCATTTTTACTCTCAGGAGATTCCTCCCAAAGCAGCCCTCCCCCCTCCCCCCGCCTCCTCCCCCCGCCTCCTCCTCCCCCTGCCTCCTCCTCCCCCCCCCCCCCGCCTCCTCCCCCGCCCCCACCTCCTCCTCCCCCCAACACCCGCCTCCTCCTCCCACACCCACCACCTCCTCCCCGCCTCCTCCTCCCCCACTCCTCCCCAGGGAGTAAATCTTGATTTACAGATTACTTTATGTGTTTGGGTAATATAAATGTGTGATATTATAAACAATAATATAATATAAAGTAATTTTTATTATACAAATTACAATAATACACTCATTATAAATTTTTTTTTTTAAAAACCTCACAAAAATTCCTTAAAGTAGAAGTTTAAAGTCTCCTAATACTTACCAAGGATAACAATTCTAAACAGTTGGGTTTTAAGTAGCTTCCTGGAGTTTCCAATTTTCTATTTGTTCATTCTTCTTCATCTCTTCTTTCTCTCTTTACATACACACAAATACACACTCACAAATGAACGTACGTGACACTCACAAATGAACATACGTGATGTTTTACCTACGACAGAGTAGAAGCAGTAAATTAAAAGAGGGTTGACTCATTGCTAGAGACAGTCATCTGATAGTGGTAGGAAATGTTCACAAATGGAGACACAGAAAATTTAAAAAGTAAATAGAACTCAAGAATCTCGACAGTCTGGACTATTTAGAAGAGGGGCCAAAAACCTTGTAAATTAAAAAGAATGTGTTAAATTATATTCCCTACATTGTTACAGAACACAAGGGGTAATAGACGTTTCAAGAATTCCATTAAAGAAGGTAAAATAACATGAAAGGTAAAATAATAAAGAAAGTAAATAAAGTAAAATAAAACACTTTGCTGTTTTACCTGTATCCTTTTCTTGAAAATTTAGTTTAACAGAATATTAGAGGGTTCTAAATATTGTAATTTTAGTGTATTATGTAATAACTATTTTAGAGGTAGCTAAATGATGGCACGTATTATTCTTCCTGAAAGTGAATACAGGGAACTGGTAAAAACAGCAAAGTAAAAACAATATTTAATGGTTTTCTGGCGTGTCTCAGTAACGTAGGTGGTGTCATGGGGGAGTTTTTAGTCACAGAAAATATAAGCCTCATTTCAGGAAGTTCATGTTGCAATAGAAGAAGACATCCAAGGATAAGATTCTGTTAGTCATATTCATAAGTGGGTGATACATAGAGATCTGCTTACAGCTATTTCTAGTATCCATCCGTTCACCTGGAGATGCGTTAAGCATTAGGACAATAGAAAAGGTAAAGGTGGTGATGCTTGTTGGTTGGAAAGCTTAGCTGAATTGGTCTGGAGGAGCAGATGCCTCAGGCTAGGGTCGGGACTCTACAACCTAAAAGCAAGCACAAGGCTGGTTTCTGAGTAATTGGACAAGAACTTGTACAATTGCTCAGCTTATTCTGAGCCATGACCTAGATCAACACAAGGAAACAGCTAAGGTTTGAATTTAACAGGGCTGGACTTATAAGGGCACTTATAGTTAGAATGATAATGCTGACTACAGTAATAACCAAGATTTTATATATATATATATATATTTTTTCGAGTAGGTATCTTCTTTTAATTAAATACCACAGTTGATTGTGTTCTTTGTAAAGCGTTTATTGAATACCTAACATGTGAAAGTGAATAGTACATATTATCTCCCTTCAGAACACTCCCATAGGGCTTTGTAAAATGATTTTTTTTTTTTTGAGATGTAATTCACACACCATAAAATTCACTCTTTTAAGTGTACGGTTCCCTGGTTTTAGTGTATTCCCAAGGTTGTGCAGTCTGTACCACAGTCTACTTCAGAATCCCACAGTACTTCGTGTTCTGTCTTTCACCTTTCTATAGTGAGTGTATAATAAATACATTCTTCACTACTGCATTTCTGTGGCTAGAACAGTTCCCAGCATGTACTAGATGATCAATAAATAACTGTGAAATGAATGAATGAATGAATGAATGACAGTGACAGTGGCATTTTGAACATCTTTGAATTTCTGTCCTCAAAAAGTGAGGCTTTCTTATTACTCTCTTAGTGTTTAAAATAAGCATAAATAAGAAACTTTTTAAAGCAAGAAAGTTTTGGAAAGTATAATTCTGGGGAAAAGTGCCTTTATTACAAGAATGAATCCATTGACTAATAAAAACATAAAATATATTAAGAGGTTCAAACTTCTGATTAGAGGAGAAAAGTCTCCCAATGAAAGTATATTTGATAATAAAAAAAGTCTTTTCCTGCTTTAAAATTTGCTTATGTAAACCTATGTTTTAGTATGGTTCTAAGGGATAGGCGGCTGTCTTAAAATGGGTATCTAAATGTGAAAACCCAGGATCCAATGAGGATGATCTTTGTAAAAACTGGAGTACGATAGAAAAATGCATTTGGTACCCGCATCTTTTCCAAACTGACTTCCTAGCGCCCTCACCCTCCCCCACTGTGTATTGCTTGTGAGGTCTATACCTCTCCAAGGCAGCAGCTTGCCCTTTCTTCCTCCCTCCCTCCCTCCCTCCCTCCCTTCCTTCCTTCCTTCCCTTTCCTCTTCCCCTTCCTCCCTCCCTCCCTCCCTCCCTCCCTTCCTTCCTTCCTTCCCTTTCCTCTTCCCCTTCCTCCCTCCCTCCCTCCCTCCCTTCCTTCCTTCCTTCCCCTTCCTCTTCCCCTTCCTCCCTCCCTCCCTTCCTTCCATTTACCGCAAGTGAGAGCCTGTTGTATGGTCACCTGGAACTGCAGAATAGTGACAGGGAACCAGTAATAAGGCAGGTGTTGGAAGCTTGGGTGAGGACCTGAGAAAGAACCAACACTAGCTCTTCATAGACTCGGAGCAGACGGTTGATTCTGTCCCTAGCGTAGCTGGACCACAAGCCCCTAGTTTACAGACCTTCCTGCCAATGAGCAGATGCTCAAATGAGGGGTCGCTCCTCCTGCCTCTTGTCTCTCCTCCCCCTCTCCTTTCCTCGTTGTGCTGCACACCCTGAAAATGGGGCACAGGGAGGCCCCTCTCTTAGGCCTGCCTGTCCCTTCAGCCCCGGCATTCTCGTCCTCACCTCCTGCCTGAGATCACCCTGTGGTCATGTGTGGGTGAGTGTTTACGTGTGTGTGTGTGTGTATGTGTGTGTAAGAGCTGGGTGGGGGAGGGAGAGAGAGAGAGAACATCAGCAGATAATGGTGACGACGGTTGTAGAAAATATCTTGTCCCTAGAGAGGGACAAGCGGGGAGGAAGAAGACCAGAGAAGATGCTCTTTCTGCCCACACCTCTTCATGCCCCCGCCCCTACGTTGGTAGTGCTTGGTTCAGGGGCACGAGGAGAACAGGAGATTCTGCCCCTATTCCACCCCCCGCCCCGTTCTATTTCAGGGCTGGTTTGCAGCAGGGCTGAGAGTGCAAGATGCCAAGGAACTCTCGCGCCCACCCGCTACCCTTCCTCCGTATCTGTTGCTCAGCGTTCCCACCCCCTCCTCACTCGCCTGCTCCTGCCTTCATCCCTTCCTCTCACCACCTGGTCCTCCGTCCACACCCCTGGGCCTTCACTGCCCAGGTGAAAAAGGCCACCGGTGACACCTCGAGGCCGTGCACCCTCCCTCAGTCCCCTGGGGGTGAATTCATCTCGGACTCCATTTTCCCGTAGAAACTTGTTACGCTGGCGAGTAGGCTCTGCATCTGCATCCCAGCACATGCTGAGAAAAACTGGACTGGTGGCCTGACCTTGGGATGTGTCCATTTTTGCTAATATTAAAGCTCAATTTTGTTACCTCAAAAAAAAAAAAAAAAAAAAAGAACCCTCAAAAGAGAAACTGACAAGGTAATCCTTGGAACCCAACCCATCTTGTGCTGGGCGGTGGCCTCCAAAGCAATGGAGAATTTAGAGACGTTTTCTCCAGGTGGAGCTGTGTTTACACCCACGTCACACTGACTTGAGGATGGGAATGAAGAAGGGGCAGGGCTGTAGAACAGGCCAGATGGACATGCTTCTCATTACTGGGTGCCAGTCACCTGGTCTGACCTAAGGAAAAGCAAACTTTGAACACAAGCCAGCATTTTAGTCAGATGAGAATTTGTTCAGCAATGCTTGTGTTTGTTTGCTTGTTTCTTTTGGTTGGAATTCTCACCATATGCACCTCAAAGAATACCTCTGAAGGACGTCATTAGGAGATCCAGTGCAGCTGTTACTGATGTGAGTGAAATCTGTTTCTGAACTGCAAGTGTTGAAAAAGAAGTTATAAATAAATGCAATTGATATGTGTTATTTTAATTTGTTGTTATGTATGTTACTTTTTGTATACAGATTTCTAAATTCAGTGCTCAAGCTTAGAGAGAATGGTGTCCTGTCCATCAGCACCTAGCAGAGAGACAGCCAACATATGTATGTCTTCTTCTAGGACAACTTACGGGTGGCCTGTGGAGCTTGAGTGCCAAGAGGTTGGAATAGGAATCCAGGTAGCCCAGGAAGGATCTGGCCCTAGGGAATTGGCCGGAAGGCAGAGAGGAGCAGGGAGAATCTGAGGCCAGGGGGACAGGCCCTTCTCAAGTCTAGGAAGCCATTGTTCATTACAAGAGGGTAATTGAGGGGGGTTGAACTTGTTTTAGTTTGGTTTAGCTTTTTTTTTTAGTTCAAAAAATTATTTTTTTAAAGAGTCTAGTAAAATACGCATAACATAAAATTTGCCATCCTAACCATTTTTAAGTGTACATTTCGGTGGTGTTAAGTATATTCTCATTGTGCTCTCATCACCATCCATCGACAGGACTCTTCATCCTGCAAAACTGAAACCTGAGCCCTGCTAAACAGTAGCTCCCCACTCCCTGCTCCCCCCAACTCCTGGCAACCATTCTACTTTCTGTCTTTATGGATTTGGCCTCTCTTAAGTATCTCACATAAGTGGAATTATATAGTATTTGTTCTTTTTGGACTGGCTTATTTCACTTAGTATAGTTTCCTCAAGGTTTTCCCATGTAGCAGCATGTGTCAGAATTTCCTTCCTTTTTTTGTTTTTTTCTTAAAGATTTATTTATTATGTTTTTATTTATTTTACTTATTTTTGGCTGCGTCAGGTCTTAGTTGCGGCACATGGGATCTTCCGTTGTAGCACATGGGATCTTCGTTGTGTCGCGAGGGGTTGTCTCTAGTTGAGGTGTGTGGGGTTTTTCTTCTCTAGTTGTGATGCATGGGCTCCAGAGCGTGTGGGCTCTGTAGTTTGTGGCACGCAGGCTTTCTAGTTGAGACGCATGAGCTCAGTAGTTGTGGTGCGCCAGCTTAGTTGCCCTAGGCATGTGGGATCTTAATTCCCTGACGAGGGATTGAACCCGTGTCCCCTGCATTGTAAGGCGGATTCTTTACCACTGGACCACCAGGGAAGTCTCCCTTCCTTTTTAAGACTGAATAATATTCCATTGTATGTATTTACCACATTTTGTTTATCCATTTATCCATCCATCCATCAATAGACAGTTGAATTGCTTCCACCATCTGGCTATTGAGAATAGTGCTGCTGTGAACATGGGTGTACAATTATCTATCTGAGTCTCTGCTTTCAATTCTTTGGGGATATATACCCAGAAGTGGAATTCCTGGAACATATGGTAATTCTATTTTTAATTTTTGGGGGAATCTCCATACTGTTTACATTCCCACCAACAGTGCACAAAGGTTCCACTTTCTTCATATCCTTGCCGATGCTCATTCTTTTGTTTCTTTCCTTTTTTAAAAAATAGTAACCATTCTAATGGATGTGAAGTGATACCTTACTGTGGTTTTGATTTGTATCTCCCTAATGATTAGTGATGCTGAGCGTCTTTTCATATGCTTTTTGGCCATCTGTATATTTTCTTAAGAGAAATATCTGTTCAAGTTTTTTTGTTTTTTCATTTTTTCCCCCATTTTCAAATTGGGTAGCTTTTGTTGTTGTGTTGTAGGAGTTCTTTATGTATTCTAGATATTAATCCCTTATCAAATAGATATATGATTTGCAAATATTTTTCTCCCATTCCCTGGGTTGCCTTTTTACACTGTTAATAGTGTCCTTTGATGAACAAAAGTTTTGTTTTGCTTTTTAATTTTTATTTTATATTTCAGTATAGTTGATTTACAATGTTGTGTTAGTTTCAGATGTACAGCAAAGTGGTTCAGTTATACATATAACTATTATTTTTCAGATTCTTTTCCCATATAGGTTACTAGAGAGTATTGAGTAGAGTTCCTTGTGCTATACAGTAGGTCCTTGTTGATTATCTATTTTATATATAGTAGTGTATAAAAAATTTTATAATTTTGATGAAGTTCAATTTCTCTAATTCTTCTTTTGTTGCCTGTGCTTTTGATGTCATATCCAAGAAGTCATTGCCAAAACGATGTTCCCCTATGTTTTCTTCTAAGAGTTTTATAGTTTTAGCTCTTATATTTAAGGTCTTTGACCCATTTTGAGTTATTTATTGTATATGGTGTAAGGCACTCCCTTAGCTTTTATTATTATGAAGTACATGCATTATTGCATAATTTCAAGAGATTTGTTGTGAAGAAAATCAGTCTCTGCCTCCCTTCTACCCCGTTTTTTGTGCCTAGACAGTCATTTACCCTCTACACGTGTCACTGCGTCCTGCTCTAATGCCATCTGTGCAGTGTCTTCATTGGTTCCCAAAGGCAAATGACACTTGTCCTTCTGAATTCCTGTTGCAGTTTTATGATACTTTTCATATGATATCTGTTCTTTCCTACCTTTTATTATCATTCATGTACTTGTCTCATCCCTTCTACCAGATTATAAGCGCCAAGATAGCTGGCTTTAATTGCATCCCTGTATCCTTCAGAACATTTGCCACAATACCTGGTGCCTCATGGTGACTTGTACCTTGTAGAGGCCAACGATTATTAACTGTATACCCAATTAGTAAGAGTTGTTAGAAGATAGTATTGTGTGAATAGCAATATTGAATTTAAACATTCTTCAGTTTTAATTTTTGCTTAAATGAACTCTCAAGTTTGGTTTTGTTTTCTTTAAAATGTCAGAAAATGCTATGAAAATTGCCATCAATGTTCTAATAAGAGAATTAGAGAAGAATAAGAGCATAAGAGAAGGGAGGAATTTTTATACCAACATCACCTTGGGGCTAGCTAAGAAATTTCATACCTAAGTGACTTCAAGATTGTCCTTAAAAACTACGATCTGTATTTAAAGCCAGACGGCAGAAGGTGATTCCCTGTGCTTTCAATAAAGTTGAAATCCTGGAGGCAGGTCGTGAAGCACGTATCAAGTGACCAAGTCTGGTCCCTTGCAGAGTCACTTTCACCACAGACCATAACAGAACACACGCTTAGCCTGAAACCAGTACTGCTGCTTCTCCCATCAGGAAGATGTCTTTGGAAAACCTCCTGGTGTATGTCAGTTTGAGGTTGTGAACACATCTCTGGTAGACAGTGTTTTGTAGAGTGATCTCAATGAGTACTCACCATGAGAAACGGATAAAATAACGAGGTGAGTGTGCTTTTGTTATAAGAAAAAGGCAATGTTGTGGAAAGCAGTGCTCATGGTTGTATTTTTAATGCTTGCATGTTCAAATCACAAAAGAGATCACTTGTGTTCTAGAATAGTTGTTGTTTAATCTCAGAAAGTTCTTTAATTCTCAGTTGGTTCTCTTGAGACAAGAGCCATACCTTCCTGGAAACCAAGGAACCATATTGCCACCATTACATTTTCTCTCTAGGACAATCTAAATTAGAAGTTGCACAAAAATTCACATTCCATAGTAAATGGAACTCTTATGAGGTAATAAACAACTACATCACATTAGAGGTAACAGGTGTTCTAAGAAGGACCTCATTATAACCTAATATAACACTCTGTAGTGTCACAAGCTACCCAGTGGTATAAAATAAAGCTTTGCCCATAAATCTGAGACACAGACATAAAAAAGATCTGTATTTTTATTTAAGCAATGGCACGAATTTATATTTATATGATTAAATATATAATCCTGTCATTCAATCCGATACTAAATATTGATTGAGCACTTTACTAGGTGTCCTGGGGTCCAAGAGAAATGCAATATAAAAATTTTTTTCCATTATACAAACACACATGAATTAGGAGAGGATACAGTTTTATGTAATTCAGCATTATGTAATTCAGCATTATGCAATTACACTTAGTCAACATGTACTGAGTCTTCACCATGTGCAAGGCTGTATATAAAACTATAGGAAATAAAAAGAAATGTCATTTGAGTTTTTAGTAATTTTCTATGTAAAATTTGATAAAATTAATATGAAGCATGAAATCCCCAGTTGTTTGGAATATTATTCTCAGAGACCATAATGGGAATATTTGCCAAAGCTTCTATGCAGGCTATACTCTTGATGGATTTTCCATTAGTTTTTCAAATCCTTAATCTCCATTTTGGTAAAATTCATGTTGTTACATATCCTTCATGGCCTGAAGCTAGACTGAACGTTGATACTTACGACTCGTTATGACTTGTAGTTAAGGTGTTAAAAAAGCATGTATATGTCTGACGAACCATATTTCAAGATGTTTAAGAGGCTTACAGTTTTATAAGTATGAGGGATCGTTTTGGCTAGATTTTGATTTAAGGATTGAGAAAATCAGAGTTCACTTAAGAAATGATTAAGAAGTACCAAGTGTCTTTCACATAAATTTTAATTTGTACCTCACTCTCTCCTGGCAATAGTAGTAATCTACTTAGGTGCTGGCACTTGGAGATAAGTATTCTTTAATAGACTACAGTTACACCTAAAACACCCATGAATGGAAGGGAAAAAAAAGTTGCTTAAAAAATGATGTAAAATGATACAATGAAGATTTATTGTTTGGTTTTTTTTTTTTTTTTTTTTTTTTTTTTTAATTTATTTATTTGGTTGCACCAGGTCTTATTTTATTTATTTATTTTTATATTTATTTTTGGCTGTGTTGGGTCTTCGTTTCTGTGCGAGGGCTTTCTCCAGTTGCGGCAAGCGGGGGGCCACTCTTCATCGCGGTGCGCGGGCCTCTTCACTATCGCGGCCTCTCCTGTTGCGGAGCACAGGCTCCAGACGCGCAGGCTCAGTAGCCGTGGCTCACGGGCCCAGTTGCTCCGCGGCATGTGGGATCTTCCCAGACCAGGGCTCGAACCCGTGTCCCCTGCATTAGCAGGCAGATTCTCAACCACTGCGCCACCAGGGAAGCCCTATTGTTTGGTTTTTAAACTTATAATTTGTGCCATCGTTTCTGCAGTCTGCAACAAGTACCCCAGAGTTGGAACACTAGATCATGGAGTATATAGGGAAAGAATCACAGGAAAATCATTATTGTTGGAGAAAAGAAAGAGGCATTTTTTTTTTTTTTAAATTTTTTTAAATTTATATATTTATTTTTGACGTGTTGGGTCTTCGTTTCTGTGCGAGGGCTTTCTCTAGTTGCGGCAAGTGGGGGGCACTCTTCATCGCAGTGCGCAGGCCTCTCACTATCGCGGCCTCTCTTGTTGCGGAGCACAGGCTCCAGACGCGCAGGCTCAGTAATTGTGGCTCACGGGCCTAGTTGCTCTGCGGCATGTGGGATCTTCCCAGACCAGGGCTCGAACCTGTGTCCCCTGCATTGGCAGGCAGATTCTCAACCACTGCGCCACCAGGGAAGCCCAAGGCATTCCTTAAAGAAAGCAACTCAGTGATTCTGAATAATACTAAGGTTTTAATGATGAGACTCTAGGGGAATGTTTACCATTTTAAAAACTGTGTGAACCTTGGTGTGTGTGTGGATTTCTTAACAAATGCGTGAAACTTAATTATAATTTTAGTAGTTTGAGCTACTTTAGTATTTAGTTAGTTTGAATCATGTTTGGATGTTCAAGGGAGCTTAGTGCAGTTCAGTTTCAATTAAATTAGTGAGATTAAGTAACTTGTAGAGTGGGTTGTACTTGTATCATGGAAGCCTTGAACACCAGTTTAATAATTGACATTGTTCTGTTTTTAAGAGGGAGCGTAGGAAGAATTTTTTTTCTTTTCCCTTGTGGTTTACCACAGGATATTGATGTTCCCTGTGCTACACAATAGGACCCCGTTATTTATCCATAGATAGTTTGCATCTGCTAGTCCTAAACTCCCAATCCACCCCACCCCCGAGCCCCCTCTCCCTTGGCAACCACAAGTGTGTTCTCTATGTCTGTGGGTCTGTTTTCTGTTCCGTAGATAAGTTCATTTGTGTCATATTTTAGGTCCCACATATAAGTGATATCATACGGTATTTGTCTTTCTCTTTCTGACTTACTTCACTTAGTATGATAATCTCTAGGTCCGTCCATGTGGCTGCAAATAGCATTATTTCATTCTTTTTTATGAATGAGCAATATTCCATTGTGTATATATACCACATCTTCTTTATCCATTCCTCTGTTGATGGACACTTAGGTTGCTTCCATGTCTTGGCTATTGTAAATGGTGCTAGTATGAACACAGGGGTGCATATATCTTTTCAAATTATAGTTTTGTCCAGATATATGCTCAGGAGTGGGATTGCTGGATCATATGGCAACTCAATTTTTAGTTTTTTGAGGAAACTCTGTACTGTTCTCCATAGTGGCTGCACCAATTTACATTCCCACCAACAGTGTAGGAGGGTTCAACATGTGAAAATATTTGATTAGGAGAATGACATGAGCATTATGTTCTTGGAAAGTTTGATTTATCAGTAGTGCATTCAGTTATTTGGGAGGAGAGAGCAGTGAGAAGGCTGTGGCTCCAGTCCAGATGAAAGGGAAGGGAAACCTGAGTAAAGACACCAGGTGTGGAAATGGAAATGATGAAATGGAGGCAAGAAACATTCTGCTGGAAGAACTTAGAACTTCATTGAGTCTCTGGAAGGGACAGGGATAAGTGAAGACGCTGGGAGGCTGGTGTGGCTTTTTTTTTTTTTCTGGCCGCACCACAAGGCATGCGGGATGTTAGTTCCCCAGCCAGGGATCGAACCCATGCCCCCTGCAGTGGAAGCACTGAGTCCCAACCACTGGACCGCCAGGGAAGTCCCTGGTGTGGCTTTTTGCAGGTAAGAGAAAGACGAAGGCGGGGTGTGCGGAAGATCAGGAGCTCACTTTATACTGTGTGGAGGTTGAGGTCCTGTCCAGATGTTCTCTTGGAGCTGTACAGCCAGGGACCTGAGAATGGTGGCAGTGTTTAGATTTAGAGGAGCAGCTGGCGTGAGAGAGATACATTCCGAGATTTATTCATCATCATCTTCTTGGCACCTACTTGATGTCTGGCCTGAAATGAATGGGTTCATGGGAGGTGAATGGAGGCGGTGGGTATAGAAAATTCATTCAAGAAGTTTGATCTTTAGTGCTGAAGGAACGAGTGCAATGAGTAGAGTGTTACCCAACCAACCCCCCTCCCTCCCTCTCTCCCTCTCACTCTCCCTCCCTCCCTCCCTCTCACTCTCCCTCCCTGCCTGCCTTCCTCCCTCCCTCCCTTTTCTCCTTTCCCCTCCACTCTCCTCCATTTTACTTTCTGTGGGGAGAGTTGAACAGGTTTGTGTGCCAAAAGAACGGAAGAAAAGAATGGTAATGAAGATTAAAAAATAAAAAGGAAGAATAAATACGTGGGGGAATTGCTCCTCCTTTTTATGAAGTCTGTGTAAAAACAATGGAAGAAGTGTGACCTTCCCTGTTTGGAGAATGAAAAATATTTAAAGCTTGGGTGGCTTTCGGATCCTCCTTTTGCCAAGGGCACATCATTCATATTTACAGCAGGTGAAAGTCATCCCAAAAGGTTTGTGTTTCTACTTTTGTCTGTATAATATTTGCTAAAAAGAAAGGTAATTACATAAAGAAATAGAGGAAACACCCAGGCTTAGCTTTGAGCCCCCAAACATGCTAAGTATTAGGTCATAAGGCACAGTCAGAAAGCATATCATGGGAAGAATTTCTAGAGTGTTCCTGCATGTACAGTTGACCCTTGAACAACAGGGATTTGAACTGCAAGGGTCCATTTATATGCAGATTTTTCTACGGTAAATACTACAGTACTTCATTGTCCATGGTTTGTTGAATCCGTGGATGTGGAGGAGCCTCAGATATGGACTATAAATTATATGCAGATTAATCCCCACGATGTTCAAGGGTCAGCTGTATATTCATATGGACATTTTGTTGGATGCAAATGGTTTTAGTAGGTAACTGACTTTAGGAGACTGTTAGGCAATAGAGCAGAGTGGTTCAGCTTGAGTGTAGGAGGGCAGGCAGAGGGGAGGGGAAATCCTGATTTTACCACTTACTAGCCATGTGACTGGGAGCAAGTTACTTAATGTCTCCGAGCCTGTTTCTCCTTCTGTAAAAAGGAGATAAACATAATCTCAACCTTTGAAGGCTGCAGTGAGAACTATGGAAAATATTTTTCTTTTAATTTATTCACCAAATATTTATTCAGCACCTGTTATGTGCCAGGCACTGGGGCTGCAGCAATGAAGAAAATGGGTGACGTGTCTGCCCCTGTGGCACTTATTATGTTCTGTAGGGTCCAGGAAGAATGAATACGTTTCTCACTATTTGTAAAGTGCCAGGCATACTGCCTGGCCGTGCTCAGTGTGAGCCAACATCATTGACATCCGACACCGCAGAATGCTTTCATATTTTTTTAGTGACAAATGGGTAGGGGCTTCCATTTGCAAATGAATTTAGAAACTGGTGTTGAATATTTTTAATTTGGGGGAGGAAATCACTTAGTCCTCTTGGTGTCTGTGTGTCATCTGCACAATTTACATGTTGATATTAGTCTATGATGATCATGTGTATGCCTAGGAAATTCTGGTTACTATGAAGGGGCCTGGGTACTGATTTTCATATATTGTGCTTCTTCCATCTATTAAATAGGAATCACCAGGAAAGAATATCACTTTTCTGACATTTGATAGCTTTGACCCAGGGTTTTCTCTAAAAGGCGCCCTTGTTATGTCACACGTGTCGGGGAGAAAACAAGATTGATAAAGCAATACTTGAAGAAAACTATTAACTTTGTAAGAAATATACCACAGGGCAGTTTTCTTAAAAAAAAAAATCAAAGACGGATCACTGTTCAGGTTTGACTGTCATTTGGCGCGATCAGCATTGTTGCGTCAGAGCTTAGATACCGGAAAGGTAAATGTGAGACGTGAATGGATTTTTGTTACTGTTGTTGGGGATGGCTGCACCACGAGGCTTGCGGGATCTTAGTTCTCCAACCAGGGATCGAACCCAGTCCCCCGGCAGTGAAAGCAGGGAGTCCTAACCACTGGACCGCCAGGGAACTCCTGTGAGGGAACTCTCTCCTGGGTATGAGAACTTGCCAGCCCCTGCCCCTGCAAACTTCAGCAACTTAAAAATTGGTGACAATCGCCTGAGAGCCAGCAGGACACAGGTCACCAGAGAGCTGTCACGATGCTCAGTTAATCATAGAAAGGAGGACTTCCCTGGTGGCGCAGTGGTTAAGAATCTGCCTGCCAATGCAGGGGACATGGGTTCCAGCCCTGGTCCGGGAAGATCCCACATACCGTGGAGCAGCTAAGCCCATACGCCACAACTACTGAGCCTGTGCTTTAGAGCCTGCGAGCCACAACTGCTAAGCCCGTGTGCCACAACTACTGAAGCCCGTGCGCCTAGAGCCCGTGCTCCACAACAAGAGAAGCCACCACAATGAGCAGCCCGCGCACCACAACGAAGAGTAGCCCCAACTCACCGCAACTAGAGAAAGTCCACACGCAGCAACGAAGACCCAACACAGCCAAAAATAAAACAGATAAATTTATTTTTAAAAATCCTAGAGGGCTTCCCTGGTGGCGCAGTGGTTGAGAATCTGCCTGCTAATGCAGGGAACACGGGTTCGAGCCCTGGTCTGGGAGGATCCCACATGCCGCGGAGCGGCTGGGCCCGTGAGCCACAATTACTGAGCCTGCGTGTCTGGAGCCTGTGCTCCGCAACAAGAGAAGCCGCGATAGTGAGAGGCCCGCGCACAGCGATGAAGAGTGACCCCCACTTGCCACAACTAGTGAAAGCCCTCGCACAGAAACGAAGACCCAACATAGCCATAAATTAAAAATAAATAAATAAATAAAAATTAAAAAAAAAAAAAAATCCTAGAAGGGAAAGCCCAGGGGAAAGTAGGCAAACCCTAGTGGCTGTCATTGGAGGACTACAACGATTTGGGGGAACTACCCACAGAACTCTTAGCCAAAGGCAATCCATTAAACCTACCCACTCAGTCACAGGATTCTCATTGGCAGAAAGAGGCATTCTTAAAGAGGGGATGCGGGACCTGCCCTCAGTCATTAAAAATAAACTTTTTAGTTTTCCTAAAGAGAAAGAGTGCTCTGGTGTATTTCAAGATGGTTCCTTTTCCCCTCTCCCTGTGGGAAGCACAAGAAGATTTCTCTCCAGTGTTTACTACAGGAATCTGGTCAAGCTCCTGGAGTTCCAGTTTTCCTCCCAGTGCTGGTTCCCACAATGGTTTCTGCTTCTGAGTCTCTGCTTCATTGCAGTTAAAGAAAATGATAGGAGGAGAGCACCAGAATCACAACTAACTGCTGAACAATCATCGACAGGAAGACACTGGAACTCACCAAAAAAGATACCCCACATCCAGAGACAAAGGAGAAGCCGCAATGAGACAGTAGGAGGGGCACAGTCACAATAAAATCAAATCCCATAACCGCTGGGTGGGTGACTCATAAACTGGAGAAAAATTATACCACAGAAGTCCACCCACTGGAGTGAAAGTTCTGAGCCCCACGACAGGCTTCCCAACCTGGCGGTCCAGCAATGGGAGGAGGAATTCCCAGAGAATCAGACTTTCAAGGCTAGCGGGATTTGATTGCAGGACTTCGACAGGACTGGGGGAAACAGAGACTCCACTCTTGGAGGGCACACAAAAAATAGTGTGCGCATCAGGACCCAGGGGGAAGGAGCAGTGACCCCATAGGAGACTGAAGCAGACCTACCTGCTAGTGTTGGAGGGTCTCCTGCAGAGGTGGGGGGTGGCTGTGGCTCACCATGTGGACAAGAACACTGGCAGCAGAAGTTCTGGGAAGTACTCCTTGGCGTGAGCACTCCTGGAGTCCACCATTAACCCCACCAAAGAGCCTGTGGGATCCAGTGCTGGGTCGCCTCAGGCCAAACAACCAACAGGGAGGGCACCCAGCCCCACCCATCAGCAGACAAGTGGATTAAAGTTTTACTGAGCTCTGCCCAACTGAGCAACACCCAGCTGTACCCACCCCCAGTCCCTCCCATCAGGAAGCTTGCACAAGCTTCTTAGATAGCCTCATCCACCAGAGGGCAGACAGCAGAAGCAAGAAGAACTACAGTCCTGCAGCCTGTGGAATGAAAACCACATTCACAGAAAGATAGACAAAATAAAAAGGCAGAGGACTATGTACCAGATGAAGGAACAAGATAAAACCCCAGAAAAACAACTAAATGAAGTGGAGATAGGCAATCTTCCAGAAAAAGAATTCAGAATAATGATAGTGAAGATGATCCAGGACCTCAGAAAAAGAATGGAGGCAAAGATCGAGAAGATGCAAGAAATGTTTAACAAAGCCCTAGAAGAATTAAAGAACAAACATCTAGAAGAATTAAAGAACAAACAAACAGAGATGAACAGTACAATAACTGAAATGAAAAATACACTAGAAGGAATCAATAGCAGAATAACTGAGGCAGAAGAACAAATAAGTGACCTGGAAGACAGAATGGTGGAGTTCACTGCCACAGAACAGAATAAAGAAAAAAGAATGAAAAGAAATGAAGACAGCCTAAGAGACCTCTGGGACAACATTACACACACCAACATTTGCATTATAGGGGTCCCAGAAGGAGAAGAGAGAGAGAAAGGACCAGAGAAAATATTTGAAGAGATTATAGTCGAAAAATTTCCTAACATGGGAAAGGAAATAGCCACTCAAGTCCAGGAAGCACAGAGAGTCCCAGGCAGGATAAACCCAAGGAGAAACACACTGAGACACATAGTAATCAAACGGACAAAAATTAAAGACAAAGAAAAATTATTAAAAGCAACAAGGGAAAAACAACATACAAGGGAACTCCCTTAAGGTTAATAGCTGATTTCTCAGCAGAAACTCTACTAGCCAGAAGGGCATGGCATGATATATTTAAAGTGATGAAAGGGAAGAACCTACATCCAACATTACTCTACCCGGCAAGGATCTCATTCAGATTCGATGGAGAAATCAAAAGCTTTCCAGACAAGCAAAAGCTAAGAGAATTTAGCTCCACCAAACCAGCTCTACAACAAATGCTAAAGGAACTTCTCTAAGTGGGAAACACAAGAGAAGAAAAGGACCTACAAAAACAAACCCAAAACAATTAAGAAAATGGTCATAGGAACATACATATCTATAATTACCTTAAATGTGAATGGATTAAATGCTCCAACCAAAAGACACAGACTGGCTGAATGGATACAAAAACAAGACCCATATATATGCTGTCTACAAGAGACCCACTTCAGACTTAGGGACACATACAGACTGAAAGTGAGGGGATGGAAAAAGATATTCCATGCAAATGGAAATCAAAAGAAAGCTGGAGTAGCAATTCTCATATCAGACAAAATAGACTTGAAATTTATTTATTTATTTATTTATTTTTGGCTGTGTTGGGTCTTCGTTTTTGTGCCAGGGCTTTCTCTAGTTGCAGCAAGCGGGGGCCACTCTTCATCGCGGTGCGTGGGCCTCTCACTATCGCGGCCTCTCTTGTTGCGGAGCACAGGCTCCAGACGTGCAGGCTCAGTAGTTGTGGCACACGGGCTTAGTTGCTCCACGGCATGTGGGATCTTCCCAGACCAGGGCCCGAACCCGTGTCCCCTGCATTGGCAGGCAGATTCTCAACCACTGCACCACCAGGGAAGCTCCAAAATAGACTTTAAAATAAAGACTATTACAAGAGACAAAGAAGGATACTACATAATGATCAAGGGATCAATCCAAGAAGAAGATGTAACAATTGTAAATGTTTATGCACCCAACATTGGAGCACCTCAATACATAAGGCAAATGCTAACAGCTATAAAAGAGGAAATCGACAAAAACACAATAATAGTGGGGGACTTTAACACCTCACTTACACCAATGGACAGATCATCTGGACAGAAAATTAATAAGGAAACACAAGCTTTAAATGACACAAAAGACCGGATAGATTTAATTGATATTTATAGGACATTCAAAAACAGCAGATTACACTTTCTTCTCTAGTGCACACGAACATTCTCCAGGATAGATCACATCCTGGGTCACAAATCAAGCCTCAGTAAATTTAAGAAAATTGAAATCACATCAAGCATCTTTTCCAACCACAAATCTATGAGATTAGAAACCAGTTACAGGGAAAAAAATGTAAAAAACACAAACACATGGAGGCTAAACAATATGTTACTAAATAACCAAGAGATCACTGAAGAAATCAAAGAAGAAATCAAAAAATACCTAGAGACAAATGACAATGAAAACATGGCGATCTGAAATCTGTGGGATGCAGCAAAAGCAGTTTTAAGAGGGAAGTTTATAGCAATACAATCTTACCTCAAGAAACAGGCAAAATCTCAAATAAACAATCTAACCTTACACCTAGAGGAACTAGAGAAAGAAGAACAAACAAAACCCAGTGTTAGTACAAGGAAAGAAATCATAAAGATCAGAGCAGAAATAAATGAAATAGAAACAAAGAAAACAATAGCAAAGATCAAGAAAACTAAAAGCTGTTTCTTTGAGAAGATAAACAAAAGTGATAAACCTTTAGGCAGACTCATGAAGAAAGAGAGGGAGAGGACTCAAATTAATGAAATTAGAAATGAAAAAGGAGAAGTTATAATGGATACCGCAGAAATACAAAGCATCATAAGAGACTGCTACAAGCAGCTCTATGCCAATAAAATGGACAACCTGGAAGAAATGGACAAATTCTTAGAAAGGTACAACCTTCCAAGACTGAACCAGGAAGAAATAGAAACTATGAACAGGCCAATCACAAATAATGAAACTGAAACTGTGATTAAAAATCTTCCAACAAACAAAAGTCCAGTACCAAATGGCTTCACTGGTGATTTCTATCAAACATTTAGAGAAGAGCTAACACCCATCCTTCTCAAACTCTTCCAAAAATTTGCAGAGGAAGGAACACTCCCAATCTCATTCTACGAGACCACCATCACCCTGATACCAAAACCAGACAAAGATACTACAAAATAATAGTTTTTCTGAAGCCGGAGAAGCTTTCTGTAATTACAGTCTGAAGAGGTAGAGGCGATTCCACACTTAAACCTCCAGCCGTCAAGGCGCTTGGCTTAACTGACCAAGTAAGTCTAGCCAGAGCCTCAGAGATGCTGGCCTTAGTGTTTACAGGTTCCAGGCCATCCCAGAAGCCTTCTCAGTGCCCTCAGCTGGCCCCCGCCGTGACTCGCCCTCCTACCTGGAAATGACATCTAGACAGACATGATGCAATAGGTTCCCTCTTTCCTCATTGGAATTGCTTGTTTTCAAAGGACTGGATGAAACAAAGCAAGCTCTTTGAGGTTTCTCTGAAAACTAGACATTGCTTGTAAATAGTTTTTTTTAAGTGTCCTTTGTATCATGTTCAGTAATCCCCACCAGCTGTACGCTCTTTTCGAGGTATTCCAGTGAAAGAGTGGTGGGTTAACAACAGTCTGCAAAGGACATACTCTAGGTTCTGTTCAACTGGTAGAGAGACTTTAAAAATAGCTCTTGAATTTTGCGATGTGGAATGCCATGTGTGAGCTCCCGGGACAACATGTGTGCTACACATTGCAAAACCCTTCACAAGTGTTACCTAATTAAACTGCACACTCTCTGACAGGTGGCAGGCTCCACAGTGTCTTGCAGGAGAAGGGAACTGCTCCCCGTCCAGCACCAGCTCGGAACAGTGTCTTTGTGTCTTGAGGTTGTGCTGCCTCAAGAGCGAATGAGTCTTCGTTGGACTGCAATTGAAATAGTTAGAGAACCCAAGATCTTCCCTGGGTCATGGTTAATTATTATGTGAGATTCATTACCACCCTTAGCAACTTCAGAGTTTTGCCAACAAGGCCAGTGATTGATGGCAGGATCAGAAACAAGCCAAAGAGACCAGATCTTGGGTATAGACCTACCCACTGTGGTGGCCTCGTGTCAGGGATCTACTGGAAGGCTCAGGTCTCCAGCAGGAAGTTCAAGTCTGAGTAAGCAGCAGGTGATGGGGTCCTACGGACAGAGGAGTCGGGTAGGGGCAGCACCAGGAAACTGAGAGCAGCTCCTAATGGATGCCTGTCTGTCATTAAGCCTATGAGCAGGTGGCAGGGACTGAGTCATCGGGCTGACCAAGGATGGGGCAGAACCCCTGTCTTGGGAGAAGACCAAGGTTATTGTCAGTTATCAGAACAAAGCCTTAGAATGAAGAAAACAACAAAGCAGAACACTTGGGTACAGGCTAAAGAGCAGGGGAGGGGGACAGGGACTCGGGAAGCTAAAGGTAGCCTGAGTGTCAGCACTGGAGCACTGACCCAAAGGGCCAGTAGATGTAAGCATAGCAATTAAGACTGTGCACCCAGGAATCAAGTAGACTTCTAGCATGTGGTCTATAATCTCTCTGTGCCTCAGTCTCCTAGTTGGTAAAATGGAAATAGTAAAATTTGCTACCTCATAAGGTATTCCAGATGATTAAATGAAATAATATATGTAAAGTGCCTAGAATGGTATATGGCACCAAGTGAGGGCTTAATCGACATTGGTGATGATGGCAGTGAAGTTAAGAAGATGATGATGGTGATGATGATGGTGACAGTGGTGATGATGATAATTATGTTGATGATGGTGATGAATCAGAAAGTACTGTGGGAGTACCTGCTCCTCAAGACAGAACTGGCCCTGGGACAGGCATGCAACTTATAGGTGGAGATCCAGTGACAGCCAGCAGGTGGGGAAGTGGGATGCAGTGTAGAACAAGCCTTGATGAGCACTTGGTAATTATTTGGTGTTTAGAGGTCTATTGACCAGGTAACCCCAAGGAGTTTGTTGCTGCTCTTTCTTTGGTTACTTGATAGTACCTTTGTGTGGATAACTGAATCCATCAGTTCAATTTTTACAATGGGTACCATTTGAATATTTAAGAGAGGATTTTCAAGAAAATAATTATTTGTTTTTATGTGTCCCTAAACCTCTCCAGTTTTTCCCCTGGTTGCCTACTCAGGTTAAGCAAGGACAAATGGCAGTCTGTGTGGTCCCTAACAACACCGTTGACACGTGTCGTGGATGATATAGAGAGCTTAACAAGGTTTCTGTCCTCCCTTGAACATGTTTCTGTCATTGTCTTTATTTCTCAACATACTGTCTGTTTCATGCTTGTGGATCAAATTATACAATGTCAATACCTAGGGATTAAAAACATAATAGAAATTTTAATTCAGTTGATAAATATCTGTTGGTTTCCTCCTGTGTACAAGGCACTAGGCTTTCTGTGCTGTGGTCTCTCCACTTCCTGTCTTCTCTACTCTACTACCTTTCATTCATTTATTTGTCCAATAAATATTTATCATTTAGATACTTAATCTCTGTGGGCGCTTTACTAGGTCTCGGGATGTTAATGGTGAGCAGCCTTAGCCCAGAAACCTTCCGTGAAATCCTTGTAGACGAATAGAGACAATTGCAGTGTTAATGTGGTTAAATGGTGTGATGGGGGCACCTGACAGTCTTAGGGGATAGGGGAAGGCCCACGGAGAGGGTAACGTCTTTAATTTTCCTAAAAGTCTGTCAAAAATATTCACTAACTTCCAGACTTCAAATCATGACTTCAAAGGCCTCGACAGTTCTGATGCAACCCGTCTTTTCCCCAACGTTGAATCTTGCCTGACAATTATCCCCGCCTTTCCATCTCTTGCCTGTTTAGTCATTCTCCCGTGCTGCATTGCTCATTCCAGCATTAAAATATTTTTGGTAAGATTTGAGGGGGTTACTTATTGCTCTGTGAATACTATATGGCAAAGAACTGAAGAATCCTCCATTTCCAAAGATCATTTTCTCTTTAGTGTGATTAGCATTTTCATGAGTTGTTAAGGTAATGTGTCTGGTGATTAAAATTTGGAATATTTCACAGAGACTCTTCATAGCAACTTTCAAGATCTATATGTTTTACATTTAAAATTTATACTAGGATGCTGTCCGTTTCTCCTAGCTTAGGGTTTTGTGGTAAAGGTGAGCACTTTGATCCTTGGGTCCCCTTTATGTTGAATTCTATGGAATGAATGAAAAAGTCGTGTTAGTGCTTTGAGTTTGTGTACATTGGCTTGATAGAAAGGAAAAATTTGGGTGATTTCAAAGTGATACTGTATCGCTACATGGATTACGTCTTTTTTTTTTTTTTTTTTTTTTGACAGACCTGACTGTACCATGCAAGACTCTTTATTCCCTTGCTTCTCCAAGTCACAATCATATCTCTAGGTTCATTTCAGCCTTTGGGAGGGACATGTCGGATTCAGGGACACAGCCAGATCTCCTAGCCGGTTTCCCAGGCACACTGGTCATTGGGTTTGCACTTTTATCTGTCCTGCTGCAGATGCTAGGGAAGGGCTGTCCATCTGTTTTCTGCCCTTGGAGATCAGGTCTGAATGTGTTTCCTGTTTGTACTCTTCTGAGGCTTTTGTTTGTTTGCTTTCCTAAGGAAAAAATGCTACTTGCTAGGGGCAAATTGGCTTACTGTCTGTATACATGCAAATTCTCCGTGCATATTATATGCATAATCTTATATGAAATAACCGTTTTCTAATTAACACCCCGGTGATATTTAGGTGATTGAGGTTAGTTAAGAGACAACAAGGAAGTACTTCTAATTTTATCTTTCCATGCTGTGGGAAAAAGGAGAATTTGACAAGGCAGTTTAAGAGAAAGGGAAAGTAAAGCAAATTTTCTGTGAGGAAAATTCCAAATTATTGATGTTTCAGAATCTTCAATATTATAATGCAGTTTAAAAACATAAGGTACTATGAAGTGTGTGTTTGTATGTTGAATAATGTATCTTTAAATGACAAGTGTTCCACACAAAGATCTATTTGTAGAAAAGGAACCAGTCATCATGTGAGATTTTAAAAAATTAACGTACATCTTCTATGCCTTGGGTATTCTAAGTCCCAGTTATGGTATGGAATCTTGATAGTGTACTATGTATATGTGTAAATTTTGAACCAAATCTGACTCTAGGTCTAGAAGGAATAATATTAGGAAAAATACATTTTAAATAGAAACATTTCTGTCTTGCTTTCTGGTTTTCTCTACTGTATATACACAGTATAGAAAAATAAGAAAATACAGAAAAGCCTAAAAAACAAACTAATTATGTTTAAACCTCTAATCCCTACCCCCATCTCAGATTTAACCGCATGTTGGCTTATTTCCTCCCAGACTGTTGTCTGTGTATGTATATATATATTTGTTCAACAAATAGTGAGTACCTACTTTTTGAATTGCCAGACACTGCTGGGTTCTGGGGATACAACAGTGAACAAAACATACAGAATTGCCTACCCCAGTGGACTTTACATTCTGTATATATCCACCCATTTACCCAAATACACATTGGGATCAAGCTGTCATACTGTGTACTTGCTTATATTCCTTAACCTTCTATAAGGAACACTTTTCCCTTGTTAAATATTCTCCGGTGTTGTGATTCTTAATGGTTATATACCTTTTTACCTTGTGAATGGACCATAGTTTATTTATGTATCCCTCAATTCAAGCTATTTAAGTGCTTTTTGTTATTGTAAAAATAAGTAACCGTGAATATTTTTCTTTTTTTTTTTTTTAATTGGCCGCGCAGCTCGCGGGATCTTAGTTCCCTGACCAGGGATCGAACCCATGCCCCCTGCAGTGGAAGCACAGAGCCCTAACCACTGGACTGCCAGGGAATTCCCAATGAATATCGTTAAATGTACATCTTCACTTTCATAATTTATCATCCTTAGGGTAGATTATTAGATATGAGTTTAGCAGGTTGAAAAGTAGGAACATTTTAAAGACTCCACAAACACTGTTAAATTACCATCTTGAAATATTGTATAGTTTGTACTTTTATTAACAACATATCTGTGCTCCTTTTTAAAATGTCATACTTCCCAGTATTTAACATTATCAGGATAAAGAAAACTTTACCAGTTTGATTGGTGAAAAGTGTTCTCAGAGTTTTCAATCATAATTCTTTGATTATTTCTAAGAACACACGTTTTTTAATATCTTTATTTCTGTGGCTCATGTTTTAAAGTCGTTTGCCTGTTTTTCTATCTAAAGTATGGTTTTTCTTATTCATCAGCACCCTTTATATATTGAGCCATTTAGTCTATTATCATGTATATAGCAAAATTTTCCCTAGGTGGAGAATATACGGCTTCCCCAACTTTTCCACCAACCAAATCACGAGACGGGAAATGAGGAGGAAGCCCTCCTCTTGGTGTGGATTTTAAACCAGAATCTCTCTCCATAACCACAGCAGCAACAGCTAAGTTGCTGTGATTGTAGTACCTGCAAGCGGTGATGTCCAAGAGATATAATAGTTCTACAGACAGGGCTGCGTTTAGTGCCTGACCTGCCCGTCATGCAGGTACAAGTAGGCATGTGAGCACAGGGGTCGAACTCAGTACTGGGCAAATGGTACTCCACCTTGCCCCTCCCCCAATGTATTAGTCATGGTGCATGTGAATTTAATTGGTTTCCAAAAAATGTGTGCCATCTATATGTACCTCAGTGTACATATAGATACACTTTCAGGTTATAAAAAGTCGAGCCTCGTGGTTGTGGATGAGTGAACAATGAATGAGATCTTGACAAAACAGCGGCTGTTCTGAACGGGGGGGATAGATTTATGCTTAAACCAGAGTAAACTGTGCCACCAGGTAATAATTTTGAGCAATGAAGTACGTTTGCTACAGTAACCGTTAAAGAAACAGATAAATCACAGATAATTCAACATGGCACTTTAGCCATTCAGTAAATGGGTATTTTAGATTTCATTTGCTTTTGAACTAAGTTCAATAATATATAGAGTGAGGCATTCAAAGATTAATGCTTAGAAAGGAGGAAAATCACTGTACAAGAAGAGAAACATATCATTTATGTATATTACATTGGGGCTTGGTCTGCCTGTGTTTCCATTATAAATCTGATTTTTCAAGCATTCATAATACAGCAGTAAAAAGTTTGCCCTGGGCTGAAATTTGGCAGTTGTCTCAACTTTCTGAGATTCCAATTTTTATTTTATTCTTACTTTTCTTAATCAAATACTATGACATCTATGCATGTGTTTTTTTTTTTAATTTAATTTAATTTATTTTTTATGCAGCAGGTTCTTATTAGGAATCTGTTTTATACATAGTAGTGTACATATGTCAATCCCAATGTGTTTTTAAATGTTTTACATCATTGCTATTAATTCAAAAGTCCATTTCTTTTAGAAGTAAATGTTTGTGGCTGGTGATTTCAGAATACACTGTATTGTCAGTGATTGTCATTGATTCTGAGGCTTTTTAAGATGTTTAAAAAACTTTTGGGACTTCCCTGGCAGTTCAGTGGCTAAGACTCCACGCTCCCAATGCAGGGGACCCGGGTTCGATCCCTGGTCAGGGAACTAGATCCCACATGCCGCAACTAAGAGTTCGCATGCCGCAACTAAAAAAAAGATCTCGCATACCACAACTAAAGATCCCACATGCTGCGACTAAAGGATCCAGCATGTCGCAGCTGAAGATCCTGCACGCGGCAACGAAGATCCTGCATGCCGCTACTAAGACCCGGCGCAGCCAAATAAATTTAAAAAAATAATAAATAAATAAAATTTTAAAAGATGGTTAAAAAACTTTTAAAGATGGTTTGAAAATGTGATTCAAAGACTGAGAAAGAACAATGGTTAAATGTTATGATAGCGTTTGATTTTTATAGCTGCAAAGACAACAATAATAATGCTCTAAATCATGACAAAATGTGAGTCAGTATCTTAGAGGATTTGTTTAAATTTGGCATCTCCAGTTTGGTGAAGCTACATAGTTTTGTAAAACCCATATTCAGACACCCAGTCTGCTTACTAATCAGAGCAAATGTTATTTATGTGATGATATGGAAGCTTTGGGGTTTTTATATTCTCAGTTATGTTCATCTTACTTGACCATGAGCTCCTGAAGTTCAATGCCTATTCTTTATACTTCCAGTACCCAGCAAGTCAACTAGGTACAGAGGTGACACTTAGGAAATATGGGTTGAATAAATGAATACATGAGTTTTGTTCAGTTATAGACTGTCACCAACTTCTGAAGATTATTCATTCTAAAGCACGTGAGTCACTGGGTTAGGACTTGTTCATTTTCCTGTAAAAGTATAATGTAGAAAGTAAATTTTCCCACAAAGGCTTATTTAATTTCCAGTGATTAAACTCCAGCACAATCACTGTAGTCGACAGAGGTCTGGATCAGTTTCTGAAAAACACTCCCTCCCAGTCAGTAGACAGTCCCGTGGTAATGCTCAAACCCTCCAGTTATATGCATTCCACATGTTGTAAATAATTCATTCTATTATCAGACACCTGGCTTTACCTGCCTTTTTTTTTTTTTTTTTTGTCTTAAATAATGTTGAGCCTATCTCTTTCCTTTTACTTTAAAATCATCAATCTTGGGAATTCCCTCGCTTTCACTGCTGAGGGCCCGGGTTCAATCCCTGGTCGGGGAACTAAGATCCCACAAGCTTCATGGTGTAGCCAAAACATAAAAATAAATAAATAAATTAAATTAAATAAAGCATCATTAGTCTTGGTCATCCCCTTCTAGAGCAGTGAAGACCAGGCTGGAGTTTAGGTGTGACTCAGGGTATACTGATCCCTTCAGCCTCCAGGCCACTGAATCCAACATTAGGGTCAGCTCTGAGCAGCCTTGTCTGGGGCAGCAGTTCTCAAAGTGTAGCTCCCCAGCCAGCAGTGCGCGCGTCACCTGGAACTTGGTAGAAGTGCAAATTAGAGGGCTCATCCCAGATGGGCTGAATCCGTAATTCTGGGGAGGGGCCCAGCAATAGTGTCGAACAGGCCCTCCAGGGGATTGCAGGGTACTAAGTGTGGCACCTCTGTTCTAGGGCTCACTGGAGCATGGTCCCAAGGAGGGACCTTGATAGGCGATTCCTCCGGCAGCAAGCTCAGTGGTGGCGCCCGGTTCATCAGCCAGTTGCCCAGCACTCTGCTGCCGTACATCATGGTCAAGGGGACTTGGAGCTGTTGAAGGAGTTTGGGGCAAGGTTCAGGCATGTAGTCCAAGGTGCGGTGGTCAGACACGGTGGCGTAGGGACTCTCTGGCCCCGTGCGGCTGAGCTAGTTTCAGGATGGACATTAGAACTTGGTCATTTTGTAATACCTAATACGAAAAATTTTAACTAGATTTGAAATCTGTTACATTTTCATAAGAGAGTTCACTGTGACATTAGGCAAAGTGCTGTTAGATCCTTGCAGTGTAACTTGCCATAAGTATTTCAGTGGATATAGAAATGGACAAAACAATTTTGATGACTTAGTTGTGTGAATAAAATTCCTCGTTAGTAATGACCAACAAGAGTGGTAAGAGCTCATCAGTAAAAGTTTTGGCCTAACTTAGCTTACACTCATTTCAATCATATAACTTAATTTTTTTTTAAGTTATTTTTCAGTAAGCTTGAAGTTCTATTAAAAAACTAAAAAGATTTTATTTGGAAGTTTTGTACCAATTCAGTATTTACTATTTTCATGGGACTTTCCTGGCGGTCCAGTGGTTAGGACTCTGTACTTCCACTGCAGGGGGCACGGGTTCCATCCCTGACTGGGGAACTAAGATCCCGTATGCAGCAGGAAAAATTTAACATTTTCGCTACTACTCTGGTATAATCAGTATATGTTATTTAAACATGTAATAAATGTTTTCTCACTCAACCCCTCCTCAGTGTCTCAGTGTGCAGGAGCCTGTCACTGTTGTGCTGTATGGGAAGAGGCACAAGGCGGCTGTCTGGAAGCCCTCTCTCCCTGGAAGCCCTCTCTTCCTGGAAGCCCTTACCATGTTTGCATTCTCCTTCCCTTCTCTGAGTAAACAGCTCCAGGTCCTCCCGTTGATCTCGTTTATATGATTCCATTTCTAGACACCCTTCTAGTGAAGGTTCTCCTGGTTTTCATTATCATCTGGAAAATATGGCATCCAAAGCTGAGCACAACTGTCCCGGTATCAGCTGCCTGGTGCTAGAACAGAAGGAATACTGGGCCTGTGATTTAGACATTAAGTGCAAATGATTCCCATGAGTGACTTTAGAAATCACTAGAATGTAAGCTCCATGAAGGCAGCAACTGTCTTTTTTCAGTGTTTCATCCTTCTTGACTAGAACAGTGCTTAGCAAAAGGTGTGTGATCAATAACTATTTTTTAAATTAAGGAGTGGTTAGATGAAAGAGCAAATGAAGAGACACGGAGAGAAATTAAAAATAAATGGACCCCGTTTAGTTGCTTTCTGTGACGTTTGTCGCAGGTTTATCAATCCCAGTCAGCAACTAGATGTACCCAGAGTATCTCTTGGTGAGTGTGGATCACTGCACATTGTTCTCACAACAGTGAGATTGGATGGGCCATCCAGAGTGGCTGGATGTCGTGGGTATCCACCACTGGGAAATGCAGGGGCCATTTGTATGTTCGTCTCCATAAGCCACGTCCTGCTAGTAAAATGAAAAATTGAATTATACAACTTTTTTTTTTTTTTTTGGCTGCACCACACGGCTCGCGGGATCTTAGTTCCCTGACCAGGGATCGAATCGACCCCAGGCCCCGGCAGTGAAAGCACCAAGTCCTAACCACTGGACCGCCAGGGAATTCTCTCACAACTTTTTTAAAATGATGATTAAAATATCTTCATGACACTGTGCCTTTAATATTTACATTTATATGACATGACATACTTGTGTTAATTTTGTTCATAGTAAAAGGTGCATTCTTCTACTGTGATGCATTTTATTGAAGTGATCTATCATCAGGCAATGGTTTAGGTCTTATTCCTACCTCTCTTCAAGATGCTTGGTGCATGCTATGTACTCAACACTGTTAAAGTTGTAGCCTGAAAGATCTAGTATATCATTTCCTAAGACAGTTTAGAAATTAAAGAATCGTACTGCCTTGTTGTTTGAAATGAGGCATGAGAGTACCAAGCTTGACACTCTTAGATTAAAATTATCCCTGATTTTAACCAATTCATCTAACATTCACTGACTCTCCCCTGTGTTTTAGCACAGTCATGCTTCAAGATGGCAGAACTCACCCTGCTTTCTCCCCAGACTGAGTTCTGCCCCTGTCCTGGGTACTTCCAGTAGATAGGAGGATGTGCATTTCATGAATGTCCCCTTGGGAGGCCCCTTGGTTTTCACTAGGGGATCTCAGGCCTACCTCCAGCTTTGCTGAAGTTACAGCAGTTGTGGGACAGTTCTGCAGGGGCGTGGCTTGTGATGTTGGTCAGTGTGATATAGTGTCCTCTCTGCCAGAAGCCAGAGGAGAAATTCTCATTCTCATGATGGATAATGTCAATCTAACCCATCATGTCTCCTTTGCATTAAACATTAGAAGCTTAGCCCCAAATGTGTGGTCTGTCTTTAGTGTAGAATCCATAATCTGAATTTTGTGAACTAACCTAATTCATGACCAGTTTTACTACACAATCTTGATTTTTCTCCCCCTTTGTATCATTTACATTAGTTTTTTAACATTATCAGGAAACATTGCACTTAAGTGTTATCAGGCATTTTAAGTCATTTTTTGGAATGTGGAGAGATCTAATAAATATGTAACAAATGCTTGGAGAACATGGACTAATGCAGCAAGGAAACTCAGTTACCACAGAGCAGTAATGGCTAGGTGGAAATTGCTACTTTTGGTTTCTTATCAATGCTTATAGAAATTCACTGATCTGTTCATTATAGTTGGGTTTTAAGGCTGCACTTAGTGGGATAGCATTCAACTGTGAAAAAAAAAAAGCCTTTTCCTTGGAACATTTCTTCTTTGATGTGGTGGGATGAGAGTAGTTTTCCATTCACTTTCACTCATTAGAAAAAATTTGGTATGCTGGGCGTGAGCTTATTTACAGGAGCCTGAAAATGACTAACATTTCCTGTTTCACCTATGAACGATTTAGGTGAAATAAGATATGACAAGCTGTGGGACCGAATTTAGAACACACAGACCACTACAGATTTTACCCTAAAAGTGATTCGATACCTCAACATGGTCTTTTTAAGTTCTTATAGGTCTAAGTTGTAGATCTTTTTGAGAATATTTGTTGAATTGCTTTTACTTACCGATGTAACTCTGCAACCCGAAAGAAATCTTAAAGCATGAAAATACATGTCCCAGTCAGTAGGACTGGAATGAAAAATTAATGGAAGAGTCAGAATTACTGGCAAAGTAATCCAGTTTAAACAAATCAAACCAATAGATAGCCATCAAGTGCTTCTCTTGTTCAGAAAGTAACAGCCATGAGGAGAGGGACCCTTGTCTTGTTCACTGCTGCCTCTTTAGCACTTCACATGGGGCTTGGTCCATAATAAGTTTTTGTTGGACTGTGAGACTCTGTGTGTGTGTGTTTGTTTGTGTGTGTGTTTGTGTGTGTGTGTGTCTGTGTGCCTGTCTGTCTGTGGGTACAATGAACCCTCGTTAAGAAGGCATTTACAGTCTAGTTGAGGGAATAAGACGCAAATAAGTGAGCAGAAGAGTAGCTACACGTAGGGACCCTCAGGAATGGCACTTAAGGCACAGTTGGGCAGCGAAGGTTTAATGGGAGGTGGGTTTGTAGCTGGATCTGAAGGATGACTAGGGTTTGGGGGGAAAGGAAGCAGAAGTGAAGCTACTAGGACAGCACACACTCAGGGGACATTGGACCCAGCACCCGGTCTCTAAGACATTGGACCCAGCACCCGGTCTCTAAGACATTGGACCCAGCACCCGGTTTATGATCCGGCCTGTCGGTCAAATGGCCTCTCCTTCAGAAATGTGGACTTTATCCTGTTGGTATTGTGTTTCCACATTTTGGGAAAATTTTGGAACAGAGAAATGACACAGAGTACAAAGCAGTGTGCTTCTCAAAGTGACATGAGCGAACGGATCACCTGGGGATCTTGGTAAAATGCAGATTTTGATTCAGGAGGTCTGGGGTGGGGCCCAAGACTGCCTTTCTAACAAGCTTCCAGGTGATTCTAATGCTCATGATACATGAAGCACTTTAAATAGCAAGGACATAGCATTAGGATTTCAAGAAGATTTAATGGACAGTAGTGCTTGAATGGGCATGACCCTGTTCCATCCTGGGGTTTTAGATTCCAAAAGGAACTTAAAGATAATCAAATGGTCCATTTCTCTTTCACTGCCATTGGAAAGACCAAATAAAATAAAACGGAGGTCTAAAGCGGGAACCGGGCTGGAACTCAGTTCTCCTGGCTTGACGTCATCACCCCCCACTCTGCTGTGCAGCGCCGTCCAGGTCTGTGAGGGGGAGGGCTGCAGAGAAGCTGGTGTCTGTGGGAATGGAATGGGTTGGCTGGATGCAAGAAGCCCTGTGAAAGGAGAAGCAGCAGCTCCTAGTAGCTGATGTGATGGGGAGTGAGAAAACGCCTAAGAAAACATTGAGGTTGAAATCCTGGGCAAATGAACACATGCCACCCTGATGGGCTGGAATGGAGGAGTCAGACAAGAGGGGAGGAGACTCGGCCAACGGGAGGTACCACCACTTCAGTCTTCTTGTCAAGTGAGAGACGCCACATGCGTCTTAAAATCGACCACCAGCAGCAACTTTGCCCAGCAGTTCAGAGCTTGGTTCCCTCCATTCATTGAACACATTAATAAGAGCATGTGGCACTTCACTTGTAGCTGAAAGTTGTGAGCACTCAGTCCTTTCACTTTTTCCGAGTCCTCCTTCCTGTACCCAGGGTGGAGAAGGAGAACTTGATGCTTAGCAGAGCTGGTGGTCGCCTGACGTTCTCCCGCTCCGCTTCTGGGATGGGAGAGGGGTTTATCCTTCCTGCTCTTCCAGCTGTAAAGTTCATTTGGCTTCCAGCACTGCCAGCATTAAGGGAGGGAGAGGTGTGGATTTCCACAGGAACGTGGAAGCAAAGTTGGGGTGAGGATGAGGGCAGGGTACTTGCTTTCCAGCTCCTACTCTGCCCTGAGTGGGTTTTTGATGCGGGTGTATTGCACAGTGGGTTGTAGCACTTCAGAGTGAAAATGTAGCCTATTAGGGTCAGAACCTTAGTTTTCTATTTGACCCATGCCCTACTGGTGTGACCTTATAGTGTGTGTGTGTGTGTGTGTGTGTGTGTGTGTGTGTGTGTGTGTTGCCCGTGTTTGGGCACGTGTGCACATGCCCAAGCTGGTGAAAGCACACACGTGCTGTCATGTTTTGGTTTTGGTTTTGGTTCTGGTTTTGGCAAACCACTGATTTCATCTTGAAACATTTGTTCTTTTTTTTGCTTCTATGTTATAAACATTTAGGGAACTATTTCCAGAAATTGTCCAAGTTGACAAGAAATGGATTTGAGGTTTTCTCCCCTAGTAATTTTGTCATCTGATTCCTTTCTAAAAAAACTGTATGATACTATGGTTTAGTCTCTTTCATTCAAATTATGAATATGAGATTATTTCTAAAATCATCATGGACCTTTATTGTTAAACATAAAATTCATGCATAGCTTTATGACACTAGTTACTAAAAATTTTAACACTTGAAGAATTTTTTTTTATTTTTTTATTTTTTTAAATAAATTTATTTATTTATTTATTTATTTATTTATTTTTGGCTGCGTTGGGTCTTCGTTGCTGTACGCGGGCTTTCTCTAGTTGCAGTGAGTGGGGGCTACTCTTCATTGCCGTGCACGGGCTCCTCACTACCGTGGCTTCTCGTTGCAGAGCACAGGCTCTAGGTGCACGGGCCTCAGTAGTTGTGGCACATGGGCTCAGTAGTTGTGGCTCGAGGGATCTAGAGCGCAGGCTCAGTAGTTGTGGCACACAGGCTTAGTTGCTCTGCGGCATGTGGGATCTTCCCGGACCAGGGCTCGAACCCGTGTGCCCTGCATTGGCAGGCGGATTCTTAACCACTGCGCCACCAGGGAAGCCCCACTTGAAGAATTTTAAACAGGGCATGGCCTAATTTGAGAAATTAAGTTTTGATATTTCTTAAGTTTTAATTTTAATTGTTGAGATAAAACTAAAATTATTATCAGATTTAATTTTTTAGAATGGTTATTATGTTTAAAAAATACAAAATTAATATGTGCTTGAAAATATGTTAAAAATTCCGAAATACAGTGGCCTTTGCAGGAACTACCATTGGTGTTTAGGAATCCTTTCAGATGTTTTCTCATACATTTATAAACATATACATGTAGATAATTTAAAAACATATATAGGATCTGGAGAGTGCAGTTTAAAATTTTTAATTTTTATAACTAACTTTATAATTTTTAATTTATTTTTTAAAAAATTGAAGTATAGTTGATTTACAATGTTTCAGGTGTACAACAAAGTGATTCAATATGTTATATATATATGTATGTATATATATTCTTTTTCAGATTCCTTTCCATTATAGGTTATTACAAGATACTGAATATAGTTCCCCGTGCTATACTGTAGGACCTTGTTGTTTATCCTTTGTTTTTTTTAAACGTTTATTTATTTTTGGCTGCTTTGGGTCTTTGTTGCTGCCTGCGGGCTTTCACTAATTGCAGTGAGCAGAGCCTACTCTTCGTTGTGGTTCTTGGGCTTCTCATTGCGGTGGCTTCTCTTGTTGCGGAGCCCCGGTTCTAGACACGCAGGCTTCAGTAGTTGTGGCGCACGGTCTCAGTAGTTGTGGTACACGGGCTTAGTTGCTCCGCAACAAGTGGGATCTTCCTGGACCAGGGATCGAACTGGTGTCCCCTGCATTGGCAGGCAGATTCTTAACCACTGCGCCACCAGGGAAGTCCCTATCCATTTTATATATGGTATTGTGTAGCTGTATCCCAAACTCCAAATTTACCGCCTCCATCTTTCCCGTTTGGTAACCATAAGTTTGTTTTCTATGTCTGTGAGTCTCTTTCTGTTTTCTAAATAAGTTCATTTGTATCTTTTTTTAGATTCCACATATAAGTGATATCATATGATATACTTATGATATCATAAGTAATTTTTTTTTTAAAGGTCAAGTTTTTTGTTTTTTTAAAAATTTATTTATTTATGGCTGTGTTGTGTCTTCGTTTCTGTGCGAGGGCTTTCTCTAGTTTTGGCAAGCGGGGGCCACTCTTCATCGCGGTGCGCGGGCCTCTCACTATCGCGGCCTCTCCCATTGCAGAGCACAGGCTCCAGACGCGCAGGCTCAGTAGTTGTGGCTCACGGGCCCAGTTGCTCCGCGGCATGTGGGATCTTCCTAGACCAGGGCTCGAACCCGTGTCCCCTGCATCGGCAGGCAGATTCTCAACCACTGTGCCACCAGGGAAGCCCTAATCATTTGTTTTTAAATTTAAATTTGTTTAATTTTAAAAACTTTTTTCTTCATTTCTTACTATGTATAATACTATTATTACAACTTAAAAAAAAAATTGAAGTATAGCTGACATGCTCTCTGCCACATCTCTCCCTCCCTCAATGCTGCCAGTGCTCAAAGCCAAATGAACTTCACAGTTGGAAAAGCAGGAGGGGTAAACATCGTGTTAGTTTCAGGAAAACAACATAATATTTGATATTGATATATGATATTTGTATGTATTGCAAAATTATCACCACTGTAAGTCTGGTTTGGAGATTGTATTTTTAAGCTGATTTTCCATTGTTAGAAAAAGAAATAATAAAGGTAATGCAAGATTACATGCTTGTAAAAAGCGGCAAAGAGAATAGAAGTGTAGATCCTCTCAGACCTTTTCCTATGCACATACTTACATGCACCCATGTTGGGCAATATTTATATTTTGCTTTGGCTTTCTCTGTTAATACTTCATTAAGTTAGGGAGGTTTCCTTAAGCGTTTATAATTTACAAACTCACTAAGAATTTGTAATGTTCATGATATTTGTCATTCTTAACTAAGGCATCCACATGTTGCTTAATGATAAGCAGTTTAATTCATAGGTCAAGTTCCATACATCTACTTTCTTTTTAAATTTTTTAAACTTTAAATAAGTTATGATACCCTAACGTACAATTACAGGTTCAGGCTCAGCTTCCAGTGTTGTGTGGCTCTCTGGATGCCCATATTGAACATGGACCAACGTTTGGAGTTATTTCTCATAAAATACTGCTTAGAATACTCTGTCAAGAGCAAAGTCAATGAGCATATCATACTCAAAAAGTATTAGAATGATAGATTTATACCTGGGAAACGGTAGAGTCCTTCTCTAATGAACTCTGTGGTTGTGTTCAAGTTGGAGTGTGTTTCTTCATGTTCTTTTGCAACATTTAGATGGAATATCTAAATTTGTTGAAAGTGATTTTTTTTTTTTTTTTTTTGCAATGACCAAAGAAAGTTTTCCAGTGCTAGGAAAGAGTCGAATTCTTGATAATTGAGCCATTTGCTCAAGACTGAGCCACAGTTAGGATGTAAGAAACCCTGATAGCTAAACCTTAACATTGAAAATTGTGAGGGAATTCCCTGGCAGTCCAGTGGTTAGGACTCCGTGCTTTCACTGCAGGGGGCCCGGGTTTGATACCTGGTCGGGGAACTAAGATCCTGCAAAAAAAAAAAATTGTGATATTTCACGATACGGTGTGTGGGATTTTCTTCAAAGTAAAAGGGTGGAGCTGAATTATGGGTGAAGGTATAGTTGAAACAAAGTTGATCCTGATGAGTAGATAATTGTTGATGCTAGGTAATAAACATTTGGGAGGTTGTTATATATACTCTTCTCCTTCCTTTTGTATATTGAGATTTTCTATAATAAGTTTGAAATAAGAGACAGATAATAACTGTAGCCTAAAACACTGTGATACCTCAACTTTTAAAAAAATTCAATAGTGCTTTACAATTTTCAAAAGTTTCATCACACACATGATGTCATGCAATACCATTAATAACTCTTTTTCCCTCCTACCCATCTATTGCCCCTCCTCCCTTCCCTCTCTCCACTGGTAACCACTAGTTTGTTCTGTGTATCTGTGTCTGCTTCTTTTTTGTTTTATGTGATAAGTTCAGGATGAAATATATTGCCATGATATGCTGCTTGAGTAAACTCTATAAAAATCACAAAAGAATGTTTCAGGACATTGTCGAGAATAAATAGTCTCATCTCATTCCTGGTTTCAAAAACTTACCTGAACTCCCATCTCCTTGGCAGTCAGTATGGTGGACTGTAGTTTCCAAACAGCCTTAATGATACCTCCCATCCCAGTGCCCTTCTTACCATTTGACTTTGACCCTCCTCCAAATGAGAGATGGGGCTCGGACTCTTGCCTCCGGAAGGGCTTGTGGGTCCAGCAGAAGTGACACTGTATAAGGCTATGTTATAATAGGTAGTACATATACATATATCTATTCTATTTCAAATTCTTTTCCCATTTAGGTTATTACAAAATATTGAGGAGAGTTCCCTGTGCTATACATAGGCCCTTTGGATTATATATTTTATTTTAATTTTTATTTTATATTGGAGTATAGTTGATTAACAATGTTGTTAATTTCAGGTATTCAGGTATAACCAACAACTAATGTTGTTAGTTTCAGGTATACAAAGTGATTCAGGTATACCTGAATGTTATATTCAGGTATACAAAGTGATTCCGTTATAGATAGTGTATTTGTATATGTGTATATGGATAATGGAATCACTTTGCTGTACACCTGAAACTAACACAACATTGTTAATCAACTATACTCCAATATAAAATAAAAATTAAAAAAAATAAATTGTAACATTGTTTTAGAAAAAGGTAACACACTTCTGCCTGGTTCTCTTGGTATTCTCTCTCTGGAAGCACCCATGTATAGGTGTTCAGCTGATACCTCCTGCTTCAGTCCCAGCTTTTAGCCAGCATCAGCCTTCAGACGTGTGAGTAAGTGAGCTTTCTGATGATTATGGCTCCAACCATCAAGTCGCCTCCCGCCCCCTTTGAATCTTCCCAGCTGAGGAAGACATCATAGAGCAGAGATAAGCCTTTTCTTCCATGCCCTTCCTGAATTCTTACCTGCAGAATCTGTGAGCAAAATAAAATTCTTGTTGGTTTATGTAACTAAGTGTGGGTGATTTGTTACACAGCAGTAGCAACTGGAACAGTCAGAATATGTTAATGAGAGAGAGAAGAATCTTATTTCTCAGGGATCATCACTTTTCATAACATGCCCAAAAGATACATACATGCTCAGTGATTTTGATGGTATTCACAATTTTTATTATTTCCATCAACGTGATGACTTCCAAATCAGGAATCAGTAGACCATCCATTATTCCCAGAATAAAGTAGTTAGGGGCTGGGCAATCAGGTGTATCTCTTTAATTCTTCTTACTCCACCTCCCCCTTCATCAGGACTTCCTTCTGCTGGAACTCCAGAACCATGGCTTCCTGCCCCTTCCCCTCATTACACTCATTGAATTGGGAGCAGAGAAGGGGCTGGTCTAATTTGGGGACTGGACAGGGAAGAGGGATGTCAAGGAGCCTTTCTCTGCCCATTCTTTTTTCTTTTTTTCCCAATAGTTCTTTTAATTTTTTAAAATTGAAGTATAGTTGATTTACAATGTGTTCATTTTGGGTGTACAGCAAAGTGATTCAGTTATTTTTATATATATATATATATATATATATTCTTTTTCAGAATCTTTTCCATTATGGTTTATCACAGGATATTGAATATAGTTCCCTGTACTATACAGTAGGACTTTCTTTTTTTTTTTTAATTAATTTATTTTATTTTTGGCTGTGTTGGGTCTTCGTTTCTGTGCGAGGGCTTCCTCTAGTTGTGGCAAGCGGGGGCCACTCTTCATCGCGGTGCGCGGGCCTCTCACTGTCGCGGCCTCTCTTGTTGTGGAGCACAGGCTCCAGACGCGCAGGCTCAGTAGCTGTGGCTCATGGGCCTAGTAGCTCCGCGGCATGTGGGATCTTCCCAGACCAGGGCTCGAACCCGCGTCCCCTGCATTGGCAGGCAGATTCTCAACCACTGCGCCACCAGGGAAGCCCCCAGGACTTTCTTTATCCATTTTATATATAGTAGTGTGTATCTGTCAATCCCAAACTCCTAATTTATTCCTCCTCCCCTACCCCCTTTCATAACCATAAGTTTGCTTTGTGTGAGTCTGTTTCTGTTTTGTAAATAGGTCCATTTGTTTCGGGTTTTTTTAGATTTCACATATAAGTGATATCATAGGATGTTTGACTTTCTCTGTCTGGCTTACTTCACTTAGTATGATAATCTCTAGATCGATCCATGTTGCTGCAAATTCTCTGCCCATTCTGACCTGAATCTGTCCTTCTGAATCATGTAAGCAACACCCTTTATTGCTGCACACATGACTGGTGCTCCTTCTGCCTGACTCTGTCACACTTTTTCATTTCACACTGCGCTGTGGAAAAAAATCTAATTTTTTTTAGAGATAAACAGAATAAAAAGTTGTCCAGCACTTTTTCCTTAAGTGTGTATGACACATTTTCAAGATTTGTTTCATGCTCTGTACATAAGGTGTTTTATCCAAGTGTGCGTCAGAACACCTGCTAGCTTTAACTCTTATTTGTAATGTTCCATTTCTTAGGCTCAATGGTAGGTCCACATGGGTTTCATCACATTCACAAGACCATGATAGAATGATAGTCTTTTGTATGTTTGTCATTAATATCATGTGACATCCATCAGTGTCATAATGGTGGAATTTTACCCATAGTCCATTCTGTTTTCTCACCAAACATCATATAGGTCCTTAACTTAGTGGATAATTTTACAAGCTTCCCCTCAATTGTGTAATATTTTTACTTTAGGATACGTTTACTCTAAGAAATGCCCCTTAACAATGATGGTTGTCTCTCCTTGAGAGATGAAATTAATAATGTTTGCTCGGAACAACATTATTTTGTGGCATGTTCTGGGAAAAAAAAAAAAAAACACTGGAAACATTATTGTGCAAGATCTCCTGTTAAACATATCCTGTTCCTGATAAAACAGATGTTCTGCATGGAAACAATAACTGGGTCCATTATTTTAATGGGGTGAATTTTAATACATTATATATCAAACTACACACCCAACCAATTTCCTAAGTAGCTACAGCACAGTCAAATGTCTATTATAAGTGACAAACTAACATGTGAAAATGAATTGTTTAGAATATTGGTTCCAGATCATCAAACATTTAATATGATTGTTAACAAGCATCAGCTTTGTATTCAGGAACGGGTACATTTTGCATAATATACCGTAAACATTGTGTTTATGGTGTGGAGTAACAAGTGATGCACTCAGTAAATAAAATTTATTAGAAAAGTGCAGATAAAAATGTACAATAAAAACAGGTAATTTCCTATCATGGTCTACGTTACCGAGTAATGTAGAGACTTAGACTATGAAGAAAGTTAAGAACAGAGGAGGGGAAGAGAGTCGAATCAGTTACTTTGTGTTGATGGTTATGGAGTTGGGTGTTAGAGAGACCATTTCAGAGGAACTAATAGAGTTGTGTCAAAATGCCAAGGCTTCCATACCGACTCCTGAACAGGAGGACTTAAGATGAAAAAATTGCAAGCTATACCTTTGCTTACCTCCTGCTGTTTAAGTTTGTAAATTTCTCTATGCGATAATGCTAAGAGGTTTGGTATCAGGGCATCGTGATTGGTTTCTAAGCACCAAGAACCTCTGAAATACATATCCCCTTTATTGATTGCACTTGAGTCTGACATCATACCAATTGGACTTGGAATGTAACTCAAACATTTCCATACATTGTTTTGAGACAGACTATAAATTTGATCATTATAAACAAAGGTGGCAATAAAAACCAGGAGGATGTTAACCAAAGAGAAGTTCACTGGGGCTTCACACCACTCTGATATTTCTTCATAACCAATAAGGTCCTGGGACTGGAGGTGAGGGGGTTGCCAGTCATTAAACACTTATCTCCTGTGGTCTGCTTGCCCACATCATCCTCTTCTCAGGTTTAATCACCTCAACACATTCATGTTATCTTCTGTATTTGTACCGGATTCCTGTTACCTTGTTTACATTTATACTTTCACTCCGAGTTACACTTAACGTTACTGTTTCATTGCTAAGTTTTAAAATATTGGTCTAGATTTGCAGTTGTCCTAATGATGAAATAGGCGACCTGAAAAAAAATGAACAATTAGATGCAAGTGAGAATTTGTAATTTGGATGATCTGCCCCCATTTCCTGAATGTTAGCTGAGACCAACCAAACAGTCTTCATGTAGTGCACATTACAGTCGTGAAGAAGATAGCAATCATTAAGAACCCAATAGGATTATTGGGAAACTCGTAATTAATCTGCTGGTTCAAACTTGCACAACATTAGTGATATTACTCACTCCTCTAAAACTGCCCACCATCCTGCTTATGACGTGCTGATCAGCCGGGGACCACCCTGGACTTGGATCACACTTTGATGCAAACCTCTGCTTTTGCACCTATTTAGATTTAAAATTTTTCTCTACTTATGAAAAATTATCAGTGTGGTGCTCTGTGCTCTATTTACTACTATAACTCTCATTTTCTTATAGCATATTCTAACACTTCTAATAGTGTAATTATCCTGTTTTGTTGTCAGAGCTTATTTCAATATATTATTTTTTATCACAGGTAACAGGTTTATATCTCTTTTTTTGCTTTCAAAGGGGATACAGTTTTTTTTTTTTAACCATAAAATGCATGTTATACTCTATGACTTTATCTCTAAAATTGTTTGAGTCCTCTGACTCTTCTTTATGACTTTGTGGCACAAATGGATCATAGTAAATTCTGTGTCCTGACGACGGTCTAATCACATCCAGAGCATCATTTCACCATTAACTCTCAGTACCCTTCAGTTAGATTGTGCTTTTTTCTTCTGCAGTAAAATTGTCAACAGTGTCAAGTGATGAAGTTTGGAAAACAGTTCAATTTTAAGAGGCTATGGCTCTCATTTTAAAAATAGTTTTTCCAGAAAATCTGTTTATCTCCTCCATCTCTTCCCATCATACCCTAGCATTTTCTAAATCCCCCCATCTCTTCTTACACAACTATTTGTCTTCTGGTGTGTGCCATGTTTGGAAGTCTCATTAAACCAGCATCTGTTCTGTTTTAGGAGAAACCCGAAGCCAGCCCAACGTCACTTCAGCTGCGGTCCCAGATCGAAGTAAGCACAGTGACTTGAATCATCTATTTTTGCTTCTGTCCTTTTTTTTTTTTAAGTGGTGTTATGTACAAATCAGATGAAGCCTGCTGTTCTGCCTGCACTGACGCTGTGAATCTTCTCTCCTAGGAGTCACTGGGCTTCTGTAGCACCGTGTCAACACCAGAAGTGGAAAGAAAGTAAGTTTTCTTCCTTCTGTCCAGGAGCAGAATTTCTAAGGTGTCTTTTAGGTCCATTCAGAGGGACGTGAAATGGGTGATCGTATTGTGCATGTACTACAGAGCTTGATGTCATTTTCCTTACGTGGTGTGTGTGTGTGTGTGTGTGTGTGTGTGTGTGTGTAGATGGGTGAGTGTGTTTTGTAATTCAGTTGGTGATGCAGAGGATTCTGCAAAGCGTTTATTGATTTTACACTCCTTATGGTAAGTGAGCTTAAATATCTGAAAGTGAGCATGGAGAAAAGGAAAGGACAGCTAAGTCAACCAAAATGGTTTTCTTCTTTTACACTGGTTTTTGATATAGGATGAAAGTCATAAAGAAGCAAAGTACAAAAATAGAGTACATTCCAGAATAAAACAGTGATTACAGGACCCTCTATGCACCTTGCTTTGGTGGGTGACCTTAAAACAAGGATAAATGCTTGTGACAGAGATGACAAAGGCTCACTACCCTTTCCTGTTAAAGGTAGTATGTTTGCCTCCTTGTCCTAACTTGGACCCTGTAATTTTTACTCTCATGGAAGATAATTCTATGTTACATCTTATATTTCCAGTATTTCTTTTAGGCCACTTAAAAAGAAAACAAAGCAAAATTTTTTTTTCCTATAACCTTTCCCTTTTCTACTTTATTCTATCATAATTATGGTAGAATGTTCTATTTATGATTTTCTGAGGTAAAGAACTTTTGAGAAAGTCCACATCTTTCAACAGACACTTCCTCTGGCACAGAGCCACTCATACTGTTTCAGGCCAAGAGAGGCGTAGAAGTGGTTTAGGCATCAAGTATTTCTGGAATGAAAAGCACACGTTAGGCGAGCGTGTGTGTGCTTTACAGCACAGCTCTGCCTAATCCATCCACGTGTGTGTGCTGCTGGCACAGACGTGGCTTCCAGGAGGGAAGGCTGCTGTGTGCCAAAGCTTTGGTTCTCACTGAGCAGCTTTGGATCAGGCCTGAGGAGTGTTAGGGGTGATGAGCAAGAGAAGACCAAGGCAAAAAAAAAAAAAAAAAAAAAGAGAAGACCAAGGCCATTGCCCACTCAAGGGTGGAAGGTAAATGTGCAGTAAATAGGAATTTCCTTTGTCTTAGTTGCATGTATTCTCCCAGGACCTTAGTAGTGTGGAGGCTGAAATAGCCAAGAGAGCTGAGTTGACATTGATTTTGAAATTGGAGGTACGATGGTGGTGTTGAACTGAGTGTGGGCAGAAACACTGAGTGAAGGGGCTGTGGGCTTTTCTGACCTGGTTTGCTACCTGAATGGCATGATTCAGGCTGAGAACTCAGGTGATCTCTCCGACTCTCTGAATCTTTCAGTGGACAAGAAATGTTCGCCTTTCCTCCTAAGAGGAAGTGACTCACCAAGTCACCAAACTTGTACTAATCTTATTTAGGCTGGGTATTTCTCCTTCCCCTCAGTTGTGGGTAGTCATTCTTTCCGTGTTTATATCTTCTACTTAGTAAAATGTGGCATGACGCTTGTGGCCCAGAGAAAGACCGACAGCCTCCTGAGGTTAACAATTTTGAGACACACACACACACACACACACACACACACACACACACACACACTGCTGCTTACAATCCCCAACCTCCCATCTGTAATACTACCGCTCTGCTTCAGTTAAATTAAATAGTTTATTTAAATTTAGTTGTTTCTGAAGAATTTGAAAATTTCAATCCATTTCATCCTCCACTTCCCTTTAAATGGTTTTCGAAAACAATGACACTCTTTTTTCTTTTAATTAAAAAAAAAAACTTTTGAAAAGTTTTTTAACTTACAGAAAGGTTACAAGAATTGTGTGATGGACTCCCATATAACTTTTACTTAGACTCACCAGTCTGCATGCTTGGTCTCTCTCTTCTACACATATACACACACTTATGTAATATCATTAATTTTTACTGTTACTTCACTAAGTTGCACACCTCATGACCCTCACTCCTAAATACTTTAGCACGTATCTCTTAAGACAAGGACAATCTTGTAGAGAACCACAATATAATTACCAAATTAAAAAATTTAATAGTGATTTTCCTAATATACAGTTAATATTCAAGTTTCTCTAGTTGTCGCAATAATAATTCTTATAGCATTTTTTTTTCAATCCAGCACTTAAAAAAAAATTGCTCATGGCATTTACATGTCATGTCTCTTGCACATTTAATCTGAAAGGCTTTCTTGGCTTTTCTTTGTGATATTTTTTGAGTGTAGGCTAGTTGTCTTGTGAAATGTTTCTTGATCTGCGGTTTTTTTTGTTTCTCGTTTTTTTTTTTAAGATTCAGGTAATGCATTACTGGTGCTGTGGCTTCCACAGTGCATTACATCATGATGTCAGTTTGTCCCATCGTTGGTGATATTAATTCTGATCTTTTGGTTAGAGTGATGTCTGTCAGGTTTCTTCTAAGAAGTTACAATTTTCCCTTGTAATTAATAAATATTCTGTGGGGAGATAATCTGAGACTATGTAAATATCTTGTTCCTCATTATATTTTTACCTAATGGTTTTAGATTCTTTTAATGATTCTTGCCTGAATCAGTTTTCACTGTGATGGCTGCAAAATGGTGATACTTATTCTGAAATTGATGATTATTTTGGATTTAAATCTTACAAAGTTTTTTTTTTTTTTTTTTTTTTTTGTCTTTTTAAACATGAGGTATCACCCTGGACGCTCAAGGTCAGATTATAATCTGAGTAGGTTTGACGTAGTGTTTATATTGAATGATTTGTATTTTTCTACTTGAAAATGCAAGTACTTTGAAATGCAAAATCCTGCTATTCTTCAAATGAAAATCCTTGCTGGTAACTTTGCAAGCCCTGGAGGACGACCTGGCAAACCAGTTGGTTGTGTCTGGTGAGTGTCTGCAGAGTCTCTGCCAACCAAAATATCCTTCTGAGTCAGCAGTGTTGTTTTATTGGCAGATGGTTTCTTCTACTTTTTATTCAAAAGGCAGGAGAACTCAGTAAACAAAAGTGGACAAATCCAACAGCAGCACCACCTTAGAAGCCGAGGCATAGGTGATGGCAACAGGTAATAGGGGAGCTGAGAGGTTGATGGGCCCTTCCAGATCCACTGTCCCCCCTCTCCCCACAGTTGTCTCAGTGGCCTCAGCACCCCTGCCCTCCCTTCTCCCCCAGTTAAACCTGTTGTAAGAAAAGTATTAGGCATTAATTATGATGCAAATGTCTGTTTTCTAAAAAATACGTCACCTCTCCCAGTGGTATTTTGCATTTCGCAAGGTTTAAAGTCTTAAGTTACAGGAATATAACTCTGGCAAGAAAACACCCAGGAGGTGGGTTTTGTGGAGGGAGACCAGCAGTGAGAATTCTAATATACCTGGCCTGACAGCACCTGGGTAGCCTGACAAGTGGGGGGCTGCTTGGGCTCTATTTGGCTTGGCCCATCTGGCGTCTAGATGTGCAGGACCTACATGGTGAAAGCAGGGGTGGACGGAGGGATGGATGGAGAGAGAAAGAGAGAGAGAGAGGGAGGGAGGGAATGGACTTGCCAGCCGCCCCCTTCCCACTCCCCTTCCCAGTGTGACAGAGTCCCCATTCATCCAATTTTTCTTACAGTCCGTGGGCCCTCCCTATGCTTTCACTGAAAATATAATAAAGGAGGCCAAAGGAGCTTTAGTTCGAACCTCTTCTATTTATATCTATTTGCATTGCCTATTGATGAGACTGTCCACTTTATTACACCAATCTTGGATTTGTGTTGACTGGTTGCAAAGGTGAATGTTAGTTAAAATTTTTGTTACTCACCAGTTATTCTCAAGAATAACTGAGAGCAAGCCGTTTTGGTTGGAAAACATCTTTGTAACGGTACCTGTTCGGAGTGGGTGTGGGCAGGGAATGTGTTGCCTCCATCCCAGTTCTGTAAGGATGGAGCTGTCAGCCACTGCAGTGCCTCCCACCCCAGGGAATTCTGTATGGAGAAAACCCAGGAGACCTTCTGTGCTTTGGATCCTGGCCCTATTAGTTAAGATGCATACCTAAGGAATAATTTCAGTGAGCCCAGATTCTTGCATCTTCCCATACATAGAAAGCCACTAAAATAATTAACTTGAAATGTCTGGTGTTTTTGGTGATTAGTAGTAATCTTTTGATGTTCAACTATGTGTTTTTTTCTCAGCCCAAAAAAAAAAAAAAATCCTATATATCCTGGTTCCTCCCTTGTCTCTTAGGATCCGTTCCTCAGAGCTCTCTGAGAGGCTGTCCCCTGGGCTATAGTCTTCAGTAAGATCTCCAAATAAAACTTGCAGCTTTTATGTTGTGTGTTTTTCTTCAGTCAACAAAGTTTAGTTACAGGTAACAGAAAGCCGGACAAATAGTGGCCGTAAACTAATACAAGGTTCACTAGATACATTCTTGTTCATGGGTAGGTCCAGGGCTGGCACTGTGGCTCAAGCAAGCCTTCAGGAGCTCAGACTGTCCTTTCCCTTTCCCTTTCCCTTTCCCTTTCCCTTCCTCCCTCCCTCTCTTCCTCCCTCCAGTTTTAAAATGCTGCTGCATCTTCCAGGAGGGAAGGAGAAGCAGGGTAAAGGGAAGAAGGTAAAAGGGCAAAAAGCCAAAAGCACTTCCCTGACAAAGCTGTCCTAGAAACCCTGTACGCCACACTCCGCTTTACCCCACTCATTTCTTCATGCAGCATCTGTTCCCAGAGCACCAGCTATGAGCACAGGGCACTGTTCTGGGTGCTCTTATTCCCATTGGCAAATGCAGAAACGGAGGCACAGAGAGGTTGATAAATTGCCCAAGGCAACACAGCTAATATGTGACAGGTCCCAGATTGGCTCCCACTTAAGAATTCATGCTCCTAACAACTAAGGTCTAATTCCAAAGTACCTGTAGTTGTATTGCTTACGCAAATAGAGAGGTGAGAGGTGAATTGAGTTCATGAGCATTATGTAAATAGCAGCAGTTAAAACCTCCACTTCAGTTTCCCTTGGAAGTAGGAACAAGTTTTATTCTTATATAAGCTGGGTCTCTCATTTATCTATAGAGGCAGGAAGGTCCAAAATAAATCTCAAAAACTTCACCTTAGCCAATATTTATAAACTCTTTTCTACTAAGTCTTTCACTAGAGTTGAAAATTCTCTGATTTAGTTCCCCTTTCTTTCATTACCTGTGGTGAAAAAGCCCAAACGATATAGTAGCATGATGGAAGAGGAAGATATAATAAAAGGGAGGGAGCTGTGTTCTGTGGTCGGATAAAATGGATAGAGTTTATAAATATTCTATGCAAGCATTTATTCCATTTGGCTTTCCTTCACTCTCGGAACTGTTTCATCTGGCAAGCTGGTGACTCTTTCTTTGGCCGTGCCACATGGCATGTGGGATCTTAGTTCCCCGACCAGGGATCGAACCCGCGCTCCCTGCATTGGAAGTGTGGAGTCCCAACCATTGGACCGCCAGGGAAGTCCTGGTGACTCTTTGGAAGGTGTCAACTTTCCTTTTTTCCCCCTCAAAAATCTGTCTTCCCCTCCTCTTTCCTCTAGACTCCAGAGAAGAAGCCCCAGCAGGCATTCATGTGTCCCCTTTGGTCCATCACCCACCTCTGTGTCACCTGCTACCTCCTCTCCGATTGCTTGCGTCCTGGTCACATCCACCCTCTGCCTGCCTGGATGCCTTCTCCCTTGATCTGCTCCAGGTGGGTGGAGCTCCTGCAGTCTCGCAGACAGGCCATATTCTCCCGCGGACACTGAGCCTCTTGATTGCTGTTCCTCTGGTGGGGTGCCCTGTCCCCTACTCCTACCATCCTCCCCACCCCCCTTACCTGCGCAAGCTCTGTTCAACCTTATTTTTATTATTTTTGGCCGTGTAGCACGTGGGACCCCTGCATTGGAAGCGCCGAGTCTTAACCACTGGACCGCCAGGGAAATTCTTCCATTCAACCTTAAAAGCTCAGCTCTGGTCTTGCCTCTCCCAGAAGTCTTCCCTGATTTGCAGATGGAGGTGAAGCGTCCCGCTGCTGGACTCTATAACCCCTGAGCTCTCCTGCTGCTGTTGCAGTGGGCTGCACTTATGAATGCTCCTATGTGGTGACTGTGTGTGTGTGTGTGTGTGTGTGTGTGTGTGTGTGTGTGTGAGTGTGTGAGTGTGTCACCTCCCACGCTAAGGCCAGAATCTTTTACATAAAAGGCTTTCAGTAATGTTGGATGAATGCGTGAGTGGGTGGGTGAGCACACACTGGTACATGCCACTTCTTCTCCACCCCATGAGAATCTCTCCATCCTCCCAAACCATAATTCCATTTCTCTGCCCTCCTAGTTGCTAAACTTCTCCCCTAAAGCTGGACCCCTCTCTTCCTTCCCTGCTGAGATGCTCTTTCCAAGGTCCGAGGCCCCTCCCCCTTGCAGATGCTTGTTGCATTTGGCACTGATTTTCCCTTTGGTCACGCTGCTCTCTCCGCCCTTAGTGTCCATGACTTTGTGGTTTCCAATTTCTCCCCCCTCACTTTATGCCCTCTCTTGGCAGCTCCCTTCTTCCCTGCCCACCCCTTACTCTGGTTGTTGCCCTGGAGCTTTCATCCAGCCTGCAAGTTCTCCCAAGATACCTACCCCACCCTTGGCTTTGAACTATTGCCTTGGGCACCCACGTCAAATCTACGCCTCTCCCTCTGCCCTATCCCCCCATCTGGTGACCTGCCTGTTTGCAGTCTTTTGCCGGATGTCTGCTCATTGCGATTCCAGTCACCCCAAGCTGCACATTCTTTCTTTCTTTCTTTCTTCCTTCCTTCCTTCCTTCCTTCCTTCCTTCCTTCCTTCCTTTCTTTCTTTCTTTCTTTCTTTCTTTCTTTCTTTCCTGTGTTGGGTCTTCGTTTCTATGCGAGGGCTTTCTCTAGTTGTGGCAGGTGGGGGCCACTCTTCATCGCGGTGCGCAGGCCTCTCACTATCGCGGCCTCTCCCGTTGCGGAGCACAGGCTCCAGACGCGCAGGCTCAGTAGTTGTGGCTCACGGGCCCAGTTGCTCCGCGGCATGTGGGATCTTCCCAGACTAGGGCTCAAACCCATGTCCCTTGCATTGGCAGGCAGATTCTCAACCACTGCGCCACCAGGGAAGCCCTGCACATTCTTATGGTAGAACATACCACCCCTTCTTTATCCTTCCTTCTCACTGTGACAACCTGTTCTTTGTCCATATGTCCCCTCTTTTGTCCTAGGGACCACTTTCCACACTTCACGCAGCCTTTACATCTTATTCCCGCTCTTCTTCCACGATTCCAAAACCTAACTGCCCAATCTTGTTGCTCCCTACTTCTATAACTTTCCCTTGTTCCCCTCCTTTTCATCGTCACTACTCCACGTGAGACCCTTAACGCTCTTCTCATGAACTGGAGAAGAGCATTCAGGAAGTTACTCCCTAAAGTACAGTTAGGCAATTAGGTCCCGTCACACTGAGAGGATGCTGAGATCCCCTCAGGGACACTTATAATTTAGAATCTCTGCAGGTTTTCACCTTCGTGATCAAAACCCGCCCCCGTGCCTCCTCCTCTCCACACGCGCCCCCCCCCCGCCCCCCATAGAGCACCAGCCCATCTTTACTGCTGCATCTGCCAGTTTCCCAGCCACATGACCCAGTTCCAGACCCACGGGACGCTCTTGTTTCCAAATGCCTCCTGGGTTGTCTGGAGTTCTGCCTTGAAAGCATTTCCTTCTTTTAAGTCCTGTTTTAAGGACTGCTTCTCCTTGAATGCTTTCTCAATCCCGTCGCCGGCTGTATTCTTTCCACCTCTTGGAATCCAGTATTAATTTTGTGTGGATTTGATGTCACTTAACGCACTGTCACATGTATCAACATCATCGTTGTCAACGTTATAGCACTGCTTCTTGGGTTATGTATGTGTATTGGGCACTGGTGCTAGTCACTTTTATTGTATGTTTTCATTGAATTTTTCATGAACTCATTGAGATACGTACTATTTTTGAGGATAATTACCTTGCCTGAGGTCCCAGAGCAAGAGACAAAAGTCCTAATCTGGTCAAAGTGCCATTGTAGCCTTGGGGTTAAGATGCCTGGCCTGAAAGCAGATTCTCTGGGTTCATATCTAGGTGCTTTCCTCCAGCTCGTCAGCTCTTGGATAGTTACTTACCTTTATATCTACAGATTCCACGACTATAAAATGAGGATAAACATTACAGGACTGCCCTCAGTAAGCTATCAAGCATCTAATAAGTGCTCAGCAATCATGTCTGTTATCATTGTCTGTCCCGTCTGACCCTAGTTCATGCCCTTGCCCCTGGCTCTAGCCCCTCGTGCACTTTTCTAATCCCACCCTACCCAGCATGATCGTGGGCTCCTTGAGGCCATGAACTCACTCTCTTCCTCTCTTTGGATTTTCTTTACTATCCAGAACAGTGGTTTGCATAGAGCAAATGCTCATTAAATACTTGGATCAAATTTATTAAATGCCCCCAGTACTTTGAAGTAAGATTAAAACTGGATTATCTCCAGGACTGGAATTACAGAAGACCTACTTTGGTCTCACCTGTTAGCTAGCATATGCCAGTGTCTCCCTAAAATGATTGCAGTGTCCTATGAAGTCAGTGCTTTCTGCTTGTGAATATTAGCATTAAAAAGACACCTGTTAAAAGCATTTTAAAAAACATGTAGTGGAGAGAATGGTAGTTTCCACAGATCCCCAGATCTCTTTCTAAGAGCTGCCCCTCCCCTTCGCACCCGATTCCATTCTGCAGTCTTGTTCAAGTTGTCTCAGATTTTTCCTCCTCTGTTAATCAGAAATAACAGACCACATAACATCTCCAGATAAAGGTATGGTATGGAGAAGCATACAAAATATTAATTTAAAAAATCCTTAAAATGTTTTAAACCTGCAATTTTGTTGGGAAAGTACACTTGTTTTATTTTATTCTTAGTAACAGATTTATTGATATAGTTCACATACCATACAACTCACCTGTTAAACGGTATGCAAGTCAGTGGGTTTTAGAATGTATATTCGCAGGGTTTTTTCGACCGTCACCACAGTCAATTTTGGAGTATTTTTGTCAATTCAAAAAGAAATCCTGAAATGTGTAAGAAATTTCATAAGTTCTTTTCGAAGCGGGACCTCCTCCTCTTCCTCAGTTAGCTCGTTCCTGGCGCCTGGACTTGAGGAGAGGGGCTCAGGCTTCATCCGTTTGTGGAAGCCCCCTGAGGGCAGGGGCTGAGGCCTGTGGTCGCGTGGACTCCTGTGTGACGGGCCGGGGCTCTCTTTCTCATTGGTAAACGTGAGCTCTAGAAGCCCACAGGCACGGTGATTGGTTATCAGTCCTCCTTGGGAACAGACCAGAGTCAGTGAGAATTGCTGATGAGGCCTGCAAGTTTGCTGGGAAATCCAGGTCAAGCCGTGTCCCCCGGAGCTGAGACTAATGCATCCCGTTTCCGCATCCTGTTTGTGGCAGAGCTTGGGGTGTGGAGGGGAACACCACTTCTTTCCCGTGGGGAGAGAGCACGTGTGAGGCGTGTAGCAGCCTTGTGGAGGCACGTTCTTCAGAATGGCTCACAAGTCGGTTCTGCCCGGTTCAGGTGGGTGTGTCCCCACTGTCCCCCCAGGAAAGGGAGGTGGGTGCTTGTGGCCCGTTAGAGCAGCACCAAAGGCGACTCGGGCCCCCAGTGTCTGGTCCTTGGAGCTCACAGGGAGGAGGGGGCGAGGTGAGACAGGCAGACAGCAAACTTAAGTTTCAGAAAATAAATAGGCTGCACCAAGAGCCAGGCATCGGCATATGTATTCTGTATTCCTTTGCTTTAATCAGTTGAGCAGTAGCCATCTGCCAAGGCTGTGGACATGAGGGCAAGGGGCTGGGCTTCCAGTCTGTCTGTGATTGTCACCCCTCCAGGCTTCAGCTCCCAGTGACACGGCAGTGAGTCTGAGTCAGGGGGTCTCCGGGTTCCTTCTAGCCTGGGCCATCCCTCCTTTCCTGACCCATTCCGAAGCATGCCGGGCACCGGCCAGCGTTGCGCGGGCTCTCCGCGTTCGCTGTCGCTGATGTCAGCTTTGGTGTTGGACAGAACCTGAGCCTGAATTTAAGATCTGCTAGTTGTGGGATTTGAATTCTCCAAGCCTCGGGTTCCTAATCAATAAAACGTGCAGGATAAAAGCTCCTTCCAAGGGTGGTTGTGTGAAATACCCAGTGCCGTGCCTGCCTAGGTCTAGGTAGGTGCTGTTCTCTCCACAGCTGCAGAAGGTAGGGTGCTGCCCTGCACGGCAGTGCACCTGTGGTTTCCATCCTGCGTCTCAGCAGACGGTGCCGGACACACAGCTCGTGGTGGCCACGGTCACTTACAATGCGCCTCTCCCCCACGGGCTTTCCCGTCCTTTCAACGCCCCGAAGATAGGAGGGTGGGGGAGGGCTGGGAGACAACCACCGCTTTCACAGAGCCCGTGCGGTCGCAACGTGCTGAAATGCGTGTTTGTGTGGGCGGCTGTGTGCCACACACGTGTGTGCTGCATCGCGCAGCATATTTGAGGGGCTCAACATTCCAGAACGCAGGGGCTCCAAGTAAGAGCAGCTGTGCCAGAATTCTCCACCTCAGCTGTTTCCCTCTGAAAACTCTATGGCCCCGAACTCCGGCTGGCGAGGGAGCCTCCAGCTGACCCAGCCCAGCTTGAGTCCACGTGCCTGGGCTGCATCGAGCGACTGCCAGGAGGTACTTAGCATGCAGAGGTGACCACTGATGATTGTCTGTCCTGCAGGAGAGGTGACCAGAACACTGGGCCGGGGAGGAGGGGGGCTATCAGTAAATAAATAGCTTTCCTTTCCTGGCAGGAATAAGGGAGGACCCATACCTACCGCTCGTGTGTGTAAATCCTCCAACAAAACTGTAATGTAAATGGCAGTTGTCAGTTAAGGAAACCGAGGTTTAGAAAGACTAAATGACACGCCAAGATCACGAGTCCAAACCTTGGTTGAGGCAGTGGTGGAATTCCAATCCAGGTCTGTTTATCTGCCAGCGCCAGGCCTTTATCATAGTCTCCACGCCCAGGACCACACAAGGATGGATGCACTTAGGGAAGACAAGTGATGGGCTAGGCCTCCAGTGAAGTTTAATTGAATAAACACTTTTCATGTTTCGACTGTATGGACGAGTATGCTAGGCCCTGGAAAGATGAACAGGATAGGAAAGCTCGCCGTCCTCTGACACCCCGAAGAAGACAAGACACAGTGATGTGATGCCCTGTGGGCACAGTGCAGAGGCACTGAAGGAGGAGGGACAGTCCACCCCTGCAGGGAGGGGCGGGGCGGAGAGCCACGTAAATTCCCTATCAGTCAGGCTTCTGTTGGAGAAGCAGGTGTTAATAGCATTTTGACCTCATGTGTCTGTGGAGGCTGGTTCCACAGCCCGGGGGAGGCTGCTTCCTCTTTGTCCAGTGATGTGGCCTGAAGTCAGCAGGACTGGCACTTGGGGCAGAAATGATGTGGGAAAGTGAGGAAAGAGGACAGATTGCCGCCTACAAGGATGGGCTGAAACCCAGTCGTCTTCACTACCGCCCAGCAAGCCTCCAATGTCAGCAACCTGCAGGAGGGGCTGGCGTCCTTCCCCGGGAGGGAAACAAGCCACAGGCCCAGGATCGGAGACCCCGAGGAGGAGACTGGGCAGGAATGCGAGCGCTGCAGCCCAGCTGCTGCCCTGCCACTCAGTGACCCAGGGGACACGTGACGACATGTGTTGGCCTCAGCAGGGCCTCATGCCCTGCATTGACCCTGAAGCCCAGAAAGAAAACAGCCACTACGCCGCTTCTGCTTTGCGCACCTCACATGAAACATCTCACGTGGCCCACGCTGACCCCGTCGGGGGAGGGGATCTGGGAAACGTAGTCCAGCTGAGCTAAGGTGATGGACTGCAGATCTACCACAGCTCCCCAAGTCAGGGCTCAACCCCGCTCCTGACCTTCTCTAAAAGCTTTGTCCAAATAAAACCTCACAGTCAGGATAACGCTTGAAGCATATCGGCTGCTTGTTTTATCTTAGTGTATTCTGTATTCTCTTCTGAAAATCTCACTGGCAGTACTGCTTTCCGTATTTTGGAGGTGGTGGAGTAGAAGGATGCAAGGAGGGGATGGAGAAGGAAGGATGGGGCACGCGTTTCCCATTTTCTACTGGGTTACAGCAGTGGTTCCAAGCACATCCGCAAGGCAGAGTCAGCTGGAGAGCTTGTTGAAGACAGACAATTGGATAGACAGACAATTGGACAGACAATTAGACGAATTGGATTCTCCAAATGTGGAACTCTGGAGCCTGTAACAAGTTTCCCAGGAGGTTCTCAAGCAGCAGCTTGGCTTTATGAACCTCTGCCAAAACCTGTTTCTTGTCAGTCGGATTGAAGCTGTGTGCTTCTTCTCCACACCTCAGTCACCAGTGGATCCCGGGGCTGCTCAGATGATGCTGGTGGACGTCAGTTATCGTCATGGTGTCCCTGGCAGTGCTGCCTGGTGTCCGAATCATCTCTAGCAGGTGCTCGTGCGTCACTTCAGATAAAGCCACAGAATCAGAAGGAGGAAGGATGTGAAGCAATCCGAGAGCAAAGTGAGACCAGCCAGCGGAATTACAAAGTTCAGGGAGGATGTCGGCAGCCCCTTAATGGCTATGAATGTGGAGGGCACGAGGATGTGACAAAGGAGATGTGTGGGGATTTAAAAATGAGATCTGAATGGTGACGGATGTTAACTAGACTTACTGTGGTGATGATTGCACAATATATACAAATATCATATCACTGTGTCATACACCTGAAACTAATATAAGGTTATACATCAATTGTACCTCAATTTAAAAAATGAGATCTGAGAAGATAGGAAAGCTTGAGTTCCCATTTTCATAGTATTTATAACATCCAAAAGTTTTTCATCAGCTGTGTCTGAAGGAATTAAAAGTGAAAAAAAACAAAAGAAAGACTGTGGCAGTGGTTGCTGTGGAAAGGACCCGATCCTTTGTGCTGCCAGCCAGGAGATGTAGGGCTGGCAGGTGGCTCCCACGTCCCTGTCCTAGAAGGTGGTTGGTCCCTGTGCCTCCAGCACGTGGTCAGGCCACCAGGAAGGGCCCTGCATGCCCGCAGCTCTTCCAGCTTTGGCCTTCAGAGGCGGCTTCACTGACTCCCCTGCTCCCCTCCCAACAGCTGACAGAAGAAAGGCTGGCAGCCCTGGACCCCGCATCCCTCCCCAGGTTCCCCTGTGTCCAGATGGCACAGCGGCCAGTGTGGCCGGCGTGGCTTGGGTGATGGTGAATGGGAGCCACTGTTTGTTTCCACTGAGAAAGTTCTGACCCGCTTCCGGAGCCATCGCCATGGAAACAGACTGAAGAGATCATTGAAAGGAGCCTCTTTTCCTCCTGTCTCCCCGCTCCCTTTCCCCATCCTGAGGCTCTGGCTGGTAGGGGCCAGCTCTTTGCAGCCTGGCTTTCCCTGCTGGTCCATGCAAATTTGATAAGAATACCAAAGGGTGGTTTTCCATACTGTGCCAGCCTCTGCTGGGATAAATTACCCCATATGCACCCTGTACCAGGCAGGGTGGCCGTCCATTGCCATACCCGTTCCTGAGCTGGGTCCTGCATCACGCATACTGATAACCAAACGGCCTTCCAGAGGAGCAGGCAGGTGCTTCCCTGTTGATCCAGCCAGCCTCAAATCTCAGCCACGTTTCCTTGCAGAAAAGCCTTTCTTGGACCACATATTTATTACACATATGCAGTAAATTTTAAAGGGGAAATAACTAGAAGGAAGGAATAATTGTGCTCTATTTACAGAATAAACAGCAGCCATTAAAAATGTAAACAAAGCTACTTACAGGGTTTTTTTTTCTCAATTTATAAAAACTAGCTTTTGTGGTGAAAATAATGTGATAAAATCCTGTTTTGTTTTATTTTGGTTTTGACAGTAATTTAGTATTTTTGAAGATAATAAAAACCTAAATAAAATGTAAAATTTGGGACTTCCCTGGTGGCACAGTGGTTAAGAATTCGCCTGCCAATGCAGGGGACACGGGTTCGAGCCCTGGTCCGGGAAGATCCCACATGCCGCGGAGCAACTAAGCCCGTACGCCACAACTACTGAAGCCTGCGCACCTAGAGCCCGTGCTCCGCAGCAAGAGAAGCCACCGCAATAAGAAGCCCGCTCACCTCAACCAAGAGTAGCCCCTGCCCGCTGCAATTAGAGAAAAGCCTGCGTGCAGCAATGAAGACCCAACGCAGCCAAAAAAAAAAAAAATTAAAGTTCGCATTGAGGCCGTTAAAGGAAGGCATTGGTTTTTACTGTTTACACCAAAACGAGGATGAACAGAAGTTCAAGACCTCTTTTTTTTTTTTTTTTTTTTAACGCTTTAATTTGTATGCCTGTTGAGGAAACATCGAAAGTCAGAGCTTGACCTGGGGCTGCAGCCTCCTGCGGCCAAGTCACAAACTTAAATTGCACTGTCAGTGCCAGTAAATGCACATCATTTTGGCTTCAGGCTCACAGTGTCGTGAATCTGGTTTTTAGTGGGAAGGACATTGGATTGGACATCAGAAGAGCTGAGTTTAAGCCCCAGCTCCGTGACTTAGGGACAAGTCACTTCCATGAGTACTCCAGGCCTCAGTCTCTCCATCTATGTAATGGGGCTGGTTCTTTTCAGGGTCTCTGTGAGCCTGAAATCTGATGAGATATATATGAATGTGCTTGATAAACCCAGACCAATGCTTTATAGAAGTTTGTCATTTTTACTTCTTAACAACCAAATCTGCAGTGTTGAGGCACACGGGGGCATATTCTTTTCATATAGCAAGGAGTCTGGAGGTAGGTATTCCAAGGAATTATTTCTTCTACTCCCGTATCCTTAGTATGTGACTTTCTTCCTTATAATAAAATGACAACTGCTGGGGCATTCTGCCCATGTTTCAGGCAGGACCAAGGAGGAGGGGAAAGGGCAAAAGATGTGTCAAAACTGAGTCATTTCTTCTCACTGTGAAAACACTAGCTTTCCCAGAAACACCCTGCTTGCTGTAAAGTTCCAGTTATGTCTTCTCGGGCAACCCAGACACCTGGCCTCCACATGCTGCAAGGGAGTGTGGGTGGGTGAGTAATTTAACAGGGCACACTGCCACCCAAGCAAAATCAAGGTTCTTTCAGTAAGAATGAAGACGAGAATGGATATTGAAATGGAAGTCAACCAGCCTTGCCAGTGATGAGCACTCACTCAACCGTTCGTGTCTCGCAGTGCGTCAGTATAATCTACCGAATTATGTTGTATGCTCCTGAAGGTATGGACCATGCTGTGTGCATCTCCTTCATCCAGCTGCAGAGGGCTTCATTATCTGTACCAAACATGAAACACTGAGCAAGAAATCATCCTTGGTTGTTTTTATAAGAGACTGACTAGTTATTGATGCCTTTTTATATGAACTTTCATAAAAAGATACTATTACGTAGCCTCCACTGTGTCACGTGGATATTCTGAAGATAAGTGAAGGACTTGGGAAGGCACTTATAACTTCTCGGTGCTGAGATAGATGCTGGTACTTTCCACAGTGCCATGAGCATCACAGCTGGCATCCACAGCAAGGTTTTAGACAGGTTAGACCCAGCAGGCCACAGATGAAGAATATGGCCCAGATGGAAAAGAGAAGACGCACTGAGAGGCTTTGGAAACCTTGGAGGATGACCATCTGCGATCCCAGGTTGGACTTTCCCTGCCTCCAGCACCCATCTGTGGGCATGTTGAGCTCTGCACTTCTGCACTTTGTATAGTCTTAGCCGGAGTGAAGTTGTGGCAACGACACAACTAGGCCATGGGCCTCCATTGTGGAGAGATGGCTTTTGGCTGCTTTTCAGACAAGAAACTCAAACTTCTGACAGTGTCCTGCATCATTAACTTTCGGCATAAATTACCAGTTGGTGAATGAAAGGACACACATCTCTTTCAATGCACCTTTGTGAAGGATTTGCAGACTCAACAGGGGTGGAGCCCTGCTCTTGGTCTGGAGAGCTTGTTGGTCACCTCCGAGGTGCCAGAGAACCAACCCCTTCCATGTTGAGAAACTAAGTGCATTCTAGAGAAGGACTACGAGAGACTTGACCCCACAAGGAGAGCTGGGTGAGAGCAGAGGCCAGCAGTCGTCATCGCTGGCTTCTTGGTGGTGGTGCTTATCACGTGCAGGCATGTTCTAAACACCATGCAAGGCACAGTTCACTGAAACCTCTAGAAAACCCATATGATCAGTAATAATATTGTCCCCATCTTGCATAGGCTGAAACTGGGATTCAGTGGGACTAAGTGGCTGGTCCAGAGTTGCTAGTTAGTAAATAGTAGAGCTGTCTTTGAACACTGGCAGTTGGACTCCAGAACCCACCTTGTGAGCCATTGTGCTGGGCTGCTTCCTGGGTCGTGGCCTCAGAGAAACATTAGAGATAATGTCATTCATGTCTAGATACCAGTGAGCTGCCCATGCATCTCCATGTTGACATCATGTTCAATCATTCGTGTATTTTTTTTCATTCTAAGGAAAACATGGACTGCTTTCGTAAAGTGCAATTGAGAAGTGGAAGAGGAGTCACTATGTCCGTTCTAACTATGTGAGGCCAGTTAGTGTTAAAAAAAAAATGGCATGCTTTGCAGCAGAAGAGATCTTGTTTAAATACCTAGAACTTCCACATCCCTAATATAATTAGCAGAGGATTGAGGGATAACAAAAATGATCGTTGTTAGAAGTCAAGCTGCACACCCAGGTTGGCTGTGTCTTTCTATTTTTCTGGATAAGATTCTCCTCTTGAGACATCTTGTATGGAAGGAATAGGCTCACCTACAGTGATTCTGATGGCAGTTTTAAAACCAAAGAGATTATAAAGCAGAGGGTAGAATAAGAAAAAGTTGAAGAGGCCAAAACTCATGGCTAGAAATTTCAAACTTTTCAAATGTTCTTTTAGCACTTTCCAAATGTGAGAATTTGATTTGTGTGGTAAGAGACCCTCTTGAAATTGGAATTAAAGATTGGGTGGTATTCTTCTTTGGGGTGGGCGGGGCCTGTACCGTGCAGCTTGTGGGATCTTAGTTCCCCAACCAGGGATCGAACCCACGTCCCCTGCAGTGGAAGCGAGGTGTCCTAACCGCTGGATTGCCAGGGAATTCCCTGGTATTCTTGCTTTGGGACAATATCCACACTTAAACCTGGAAACCCTGCCATTTCTTTTGGAGAGTTAATATTACATGATTGATGGGCCCTAATTATTTCCCATGATATGTATCCATATGGAAATCTACTCAACATAAATGAAGAATTATTTAGTATACACTGTGCTGAACGCAGTCAGCTAAATTGGTTCAGTTCTTACTGCTTAAGGAAGACAGTAGGATATAAGCAAATATTAATTATACTATGCTGAAAAAAATGGATAAAGTGTGTTGGCATCTTGTTCAATTGTTGTTGTGATTTCTTTTTATTTTTTGGAAAATATGACATTAAAAAAATTTTTTTATTGGAGTATAGTTGATTTACAATGTGTGTTAGATGGTTTTTGTTTCTGTCTTTTTTTTTAATTCGGAGAAAAACATGAATTGCTTGTATGAAGTGAGATTGAGAAGAGGAAGAGAAATCACTACATCCATCCAAATTTTTTGAGGCAAGTTAATGTAAGAAAAATAAGAAAGAGGAACCTTGGTGATTCAGAAACTGCTGGAGTCTAGAATAGGGGCTGAGTAGCGGCAGCGCTCAGTGGGATGAGGCTGGTGTCATCCTGCCCAAAGACCAAGCATATTCACGTGTTTGAGGCGGCTCTGGGGAGTAGTTATAAGAGGTCACATTTACTGGGAACTCACCAAGTGCCAGGCACTGCCCTAAGCCCTTTATATTCACTGTCTCCTGTAATTCTCCTAACAACCCACTAAGGTAGGCACAGTTTTTACACCACAGTTTTACTTCACATAAAAAAGGAAAATACGGCTTAGGTTTGCGGCAGCGCTGTCACGGGTGTGGCCTGACTTCTGAGCCTGTGCAGTGTCGGCCATGGCCTTGGATTTGGTTCTTGCCTTGATCACTTAGGAAGGTGACCTTGCAACAAAAAGCCAGAAAGTACAGGCCAGGAATAGACTATGAAATGAAAGAAAAAGCCCGTATGGAGAGTGTTCACCAGGGTGAGAACATGTCACCAGTGTTGTCAGTTGTCATTGGTGCTGAATATTCAGGGAGTTCTAACAATAAGCCAGCCGCTTGGCAAGAGAGTTACCTTCCATCCCAGCCAGTAAATTGGCAAGCTAATTTCCAGTGTGTGTATGAAATACAATGGTTATTGGCTGGGAAGGGCCCCATCAAGGGTAAAGCAAGAGATTACAGAGGGCACGGAATTTAAGGAGGCACTTGCTCCCTGCATCCCCCCAACCCCAAGAGTGAGCGCCCAGCACTGGGGACCCTCCTATTCCTCACCCCATGGCTGGGGAAGGGGTGACCCTTAAATTTTCATGGCAGACAGTGGATAGTATGAGCTGAATTTTGTTTCATATTTATTTCTATTACATAGAGAAGAAATGCTCCTGTATGAAAAATACCTTTGCTACCCAAAGGATAATAAGAAATGTCAAATTAAGGAATTACCTATTTTACACAAAATGATTTGTCACTAAATATGAAAAATATAAATGTGCGTAGTTTGTTATATTTAGGTAAGGTGTAAAGCAAAAGAAGGGAATTCCCTGGCAGTCCAGTGGTTAGGACTTGGCGCTTTCACTGCTGGGGCCCAGGTTCGATTCCCTGGTCAGGGAACTAAGATCTCACAAACCACGTGGTACGGCCAAAACGAGAAAAGAAAAGAATAAAGCAAAAGAGAATATTAACTACTAAAAAGGCCCTCAACCCATTTACCTTCTTCTCCCTCCCCCATGCACGTATAATTCAATAACACAGATGCCTCAGTCCTTTTTCTGCATCTTGAGGAAAATTGCTGCTGGCTTTGGGGACTGCCTTGGCAGGCCAGGGGATGATGCAGGCAAAGACCCAGACACAGCAAAAGCTCTGATTCAAAATCCAGCAGGAAATAAACTAATATATATTAGTGTATTTCCGGAGACTCAAGATAAAGGAACCTTTAAAACCTCTTAAGTATACATTTTCCAGTAACATATAACACATGGTCCTTTCTTAGAAATGAGGTTAGAACAGTTTTTCTTTTGTTTTTTGTTTGGTTATAATGAAGTTTCTGGACAGTCCATCAGAACAAAAACACAAAGTCTGTTTTAGAAATTCCTTTATGCGTGGGCATTTGTTATACCTTTCTGGTGTGCCAGCCTAAGTATGTAACAACGAGATAGAGCTGTCTCTGCCTGGAGGTACCTTAGGCTATTTATCTATAAATAGACAGAAGAAAAATGGGTTTGAGCCAAATGATGTGGCTTCCTTTCCTTCGACAAGCAGATAAGAGGACCATGCAGTAGTAACACAACCGAATCCTGAAAAGTGTTTTTGAAATACTTAGTTCTTATAAACTCATAGGCCATGTTCACATTTGGGGTTGAAAACATGCTCTCTCCTCACAAATCCTTCTGAGTGTCATTCCAGGAACTTACCCAAGAACCAGGCTAGTGTATCATGTGATGTGATTTTCTTTTACGTAAATGAGAAGCAATATGTTCAGTGAAGTGGGTGAAGCTTTGGACTCAGACACACAGTTAAGTCTCTGACCACCTCTGTGTCCTTAGGCAAGGTGGACTCCTATATACAAACGTAGTAAAGAATTTCGTTTTGACCTTTGTTAGTTTCCTCTTTCACTCTGGTCTTATGTGGATCTCTGCTGTGAAACAATAGATTCAGTGGAAAAATAGAGCAACCTAGAATTTACCCTGTATGGCGTCTGAGGCAGCAGTATCATCTGTGTTAAATTGATTTTAGTATTAGTCTAGCCAGAAAGGTAAAAGTGTACTTTCCTGGTTTTCCTTCTCTCCACTGGCCCCTCCCCGGAAGTCCCATTGCCTGCTTCCCCTTCTTTTCCTGACCCATAAAAATTGGATTGCCCTGGAGCTCAGTCTCAGTTTCTGGTCAGTTTCAGTTGGTCTCCTGGCTTTAAATATCCAAGTGACTTCCAAATTCTTAACTCCAGTCCTCAATGAGTCCCCTGAACTTAGACTCACATATCCAACTATCTCTATAATATCTCTGCAGGGATGTTCAACAAGCACCTCAAACTGAACGTGGCCAAAGTAGACCTCTTACTTCCTCCTTTCTTTCCCTACCAGTCTTCCCCAGTGGAGGGAGTGGATGTCATGCCAGCTTATCATTGAGGTATCTGCTCACCTGTCACCTCTTCAGAGAGGCCTTCTCTGTCCATACTTTCTAGAATTCTCCCTACTTCTTGATCTGCACCCCCCATCCTAGCTCCAAGGCAACAGGGATCTTACCCATCTTTTATTTACTGCTATGATCTCAGTGCCGCAGGGATGCCAGACTCAGAATGAGAGCTTGATAAATATTTATTGAATGAAAGAAACAATGAATAAATGAATGAGTGAAAATGAAGGAAGGAAGCAATTTAACAAAGAATTTGCTAAAGACTGGAGTGTAGGATGAAAAGAATTGGCTCAGTTCTGGGGATGCTGTCCCTTAAATTGATTTTTTGATCTAATTCATGTATTCCTTATAATTTTCTGAAATGAATTTGTCCTTCAGGGAGGACTAGAGTAGTTTTAGGGGTCTTGAGGAAAGTTTACACTTACGCAGTTTTGGGGTCTAATAGTAGTAGTTATTGGTGAAAAGGTACTAAGATTGAGTTCAGAGACTTTAAATGCAAAACTATTAAATGCTTTAATAGATTCTCAAAGTGCAACCGAATATTAATTATTGCTTCCCAGTCGTTGAAATCTGCATGGAAATCCCCATCCTTTTTACCCTGTTGACAGTGAAAGTGATGGCTAGAAATAGGGTGCCATTTTCATCTGCAGTATCTGGCTGGAAGGATGTATTACGAGGAGGCCTCTTTGTTTTGTTTTGTTTTTATAAATTTATTTATTTTACTTATTTATTTTTGGCTTCATTGGGTCTTCAGTGCTGCGCGCGGGTTTTCTCTAGTTGCGGCGAACGGGGGCTACTCTTCGTTATGGTGCGTGGCCTCTAGGCGTGCAGGCTTCAGTAGTTGTGGCACACGGGCTTAGTGGCTCTGCGGCATGTGGGATCTTCCTGGACCAGGGCTTGAACCCATGTCCCCTGCATTGGCAGGCGGATTCTCAACCACTATGCCAGGAGGGAAGCCTGAGGAGGCCTCTTTGGAACTGACTTCTGAGCATTAATTTCTTCCACCAGGAGATCAGTAAACGACCCCTTCCACATGCTGCCATCCGAATTTGGAATTTGGTGACATCATTGATTTTTGTTCCTGCTGGATGAATTTTATAATCAGTCTCAAGGAGAAAGGGGATAGCATTTTGCATTGCTGCTCTGCCAGCTTCTGTTTGCAGGGAAAATTCACTGCATCCAAATTAAACTTGGTATGGCATCATTTTACCCCCTTTGTAAATTGATGAGCTGGTGGGGGGCCTCGTGCTTATGAAACATTGGCGTGCTATCTTTGACCAGTATCTAGATTGTGAACTGGTGAAATTTTAAATACAAAATCCCCACTGGCTACCATAAGCAAGTTGAATAAAGAAGCTACAGTGCCATCTGCTGGCATTCTGGAGGAAATGCAAATGATGACTAGGAGAAGCACCTCTTATGTAACAAATAGATCAAAAATGCAAACCCAAGGGTAAATATTCAAAACACATGATAATTTGAAGAAGGTAGATAAAAATAATGAAAAAGTTCTAAGCCAGCTTTTTATAGAGGAAAATACAATTATATTTTGTCATAACTATGTAATAGTGAGAGCATAACTTTTCTGTAGTATGAATTTTGGAGTGTTTTTACGGTATTAGATATTCCCATTGGGCAGAACGAGTGAAAAATGGGTTGAAAACTTAGAAATGAGCCTTTGGACTTTTGAAGAATCGTACTGAGACAGGCAATTTTATATACGCTTCATGCAGATAGGGAGAGTCCTGTGTATTTTGGAAAGACAACCAGGGTAGCGATCCCTCAGTACAGCTCCTTGCTGTTCTGTAACCAGTCAGGGAAACGTGCGCCACTTCTGTAATTTCTGGAGACCATGGTTTTCTGTAAAATTGGGATTGGATTAAACGATGGGCAGAATTCCTTACAACTCGATGAAGTGTGTTATTCTAAATCAACAAAGGACTGAAGAAAAGTACTACTTCTTTAGACCATTTTCCCATGAAAATATTTCTTTTAGAAAAAGTGAAAGACATATACATATTTTTAGTTTATTACATAGGTAAGTAGTTTATCAAGAGCTAGGGATAGTTGATATAGTTGGTTGTAAGCAATTAGGTCCTCAGTGTGAGTATAAAAATAAATGTGCCACCTCCTTTGCCATCAGAGGTCATCTACAGAAAGCTTGGTGATGGTGCTGGTAGATCATGGCCAGTTGAAGTAGGGTTGGGCTGAGGCGTATTACCATGACTTTGAGCTACAAATGCAACAGAGTAAAATTTAAAAAGCAAAATGGAAGTATTCAAACCTTAGCGTAAATATTATTTTCGAAGGATTTCCTGCCTTAATCCCCAGTCAGCTAGCCAACTCTCTACTCAGCTGTCTGCTGGTATTTGCCTTGCTCCTACTTCTGTGGCCTTGAGCACCTTCCTGGCTTGTGTTTTTGTTCCTTGTCTTCATCCTCCTCCCCCTTCCTCGCCCCCTCCCCTCCCCCACCCCATGTCCCCCCCTCCCTTTTCCACCCCATGTCCCCTCCCCTCCCTTCCCCCACCCCATGTCCCCTCCCCCTCCCTTCCCCCACTCCATGTCCCCTCCCCTCCCTTCCCCCACCCCATGTCCCCTCCCCTCCCCCACCCCATGTCCCCTCCCCCCTCCCTTCCCCCTCCTCCTTCTGCTGTTGCTTCTCCTTCTTTGCCTGCACTTTGTTCATGTTTGTCACCCTCCCTCCATTGTACGTCCCACTTCTTCATGATTGTCCATGTACCTTACTCACAATAGCATCAACACGTTTTTGCCGAACGAAGGAAACTGAAATAGCTATTTCATAGAAACCTTTCAAGTAAGTATATGTTTAGGGATTTTCTTTTGTGTGTGTGGATTGGAGGGAGGAGAGTAGATCCTAGAAGCTAAATGTGGCGAAATGTGCTGACGAGGTAGATTTTCCGTACGTTTTCTGCGCGGGCAGCGTGGTAGAAAGGGCAAGAAGCTAGGCCTCAAGTCTAGCTCTTCAGCAGCTGAGTCCTTTTCCCTGTTTTCTGTTCTTTGCTTTTACTCTATCCCCTCATGGACAGTAGAGGTCTGTCAGGCTTGGGCGCTAGTCAGAAACAATTCTCTTCTCGCAGACGTGGGGTCTGAAGGTGCTTACAGGGCTGAAGTCTTCAGACGGCAGCCAGCAGTCAGCCAGCGTCGATGCAGCTGTTCCGAAGAGAGATGGCTTATCATGGGTGACTCAGCAGGAGAGGAAGCCCCCTGCCCCTCTCTGGTCACCTTAAGTTCTAGAGGTCCTTCTTTTTACCTGCCAGGTAGGCAGAAAATCACTGCTAAGTGATGGGGACGTCTGCTCCTCTTCCTGATTGGTTCAGTGGAACTCTTGCCTCTCATGCTTTCTCACACTAAAGAGTGTTTCGCCAGATGCCACCTCCACCCTCCATCCGGGTGGATGTACGAGCAGTAAAGGTTCAGGTGTAAACCCCCTGAGCATCCCTGCTTCTGTTCCGATGCAGGTTCCTTCTTCCTGGTTTTCCTGGTCAGCAAGCTCAGGGACACTGAACTTGCCCTCTCGGCTCTGGACCCACCTAGCGGAAGATTATGCTTCACCTCTACTCTTCCCCTTTTGAGAGAACCAATTTTAACTTTCTTTGGTTTCCCTGCCTTCTTCCTTTAAGTTGCTATCTGTCTATGTATACTCTGGAGAAAGGCTTGATCGCCTGGGTTTGGGGCCGGGTTCACTTTTCAGGTTATTTGAGTTCATCTGTATCCACAGTCGCACACTGGCAGCTAGGCTCGGGGAGGGTGTGGCCCAAATCTGATGCCCAGACATGTGTTAATGAACTTGGACACATTTTTAGAAATATTGAATTATTTGCCGTCCTTAAAAATGTGGAGCTCTTGTAAAAGAAATGCAGACTTCTGGCTTCTCTTTGAAATTGGAAGATCTAGAGAAACACGTAGTGCACTTGCCAGATGGCAGCAAGGGACCAGAGGAGCTACATCCTAGCTGCCCCCCTACTTGGGGCATCCAATCGCCTGTTGCTTGATGTCCACAAACCCCTGCACCCCCCTTATTTGTCCTCCAGGTGACCACTTTACTCATCTGCCGGGTCTATATTCTTCTTATTATTTACCTTCTCTTTCCCACTTACATGAGAGACTTCTCAATGGCAGTAACTTAACATGTAAATAATGATTCACAGAAATGGAAGGCACTTCAGCAATCAGCCAGTGAAGTCCGTTCCCTTCATTTAATATAGGTCTTACCCTGGAGTGAGCCTTTAATTAGTGTTGACAAATGGCACCTAAGCCGGTTTCTAGAAAGGCAGCAGATGGCTGGGGAAGGCCATTGGTAAATATTCTGTAGAAATTTCCCTGGCTCTCCTAAGTTGATTGATGCTGGGTACCACTAGTTAGGAGGGTTTTCAGTCCTCACATGAAGGTAAAGCTCCCTGGTAATCACACTTGTTTTTCTTTTGTAGGAATCCTCTTCATAAGTCACACTCGGAAGACAGCTCTGTAGGTCAGTACCACTTTTCTTGGTTTAACCATTTTTAATTAATTATTTTCTTTTAGTACTTTGCGGAACACATAAGTATGTGAACATACCAAAACCACAAAGAATCCTTCCACCCAGAAGTAAACATTGTTAAGATTTTGATGTATAGCTTTCCTCTCTTTTTCTGAATTTGTGTGGGTTTCAAAAAAACATAATACGGATCGTATTCTACAATTGAATATATCCTGAGCATGTTCCTACATGATTGAGTATTTTTTACAGTAAAATTCTTAAGTCGGCATAATATTCTGTCATATTGGATGTGCCATAATTGAATCAACCAATCTCTTCTTTGCTGGGCATGTAAGTTGTTTGCAGTTTTTTCTCTATCACAGAGAAATGATGCTACCACTAAAAATCCTTGAGCCTATCCCTGACCACGTCCTTAGGATAAATCCTTCTATTTGGAACTTTTGAATGAAAGATCATGCACAATTAAGGTGTTATAAAATCCACTCTTGATTTTGTAACATTTCTTGTGTTTGGGTCTAAGAAAGCCTGGCAAAGTAATCATGATTAGGTGCATAAGTGCTCAAATCAAGCTTTGGTTTGGATTTGAATCATGACTACCAACTTTACTAGTTATGACCTTGGGCAAGTCATTTGCCTCTCTAAGCCTCGGTTTTCTCATCCACCAAATGGAAACAAGAATACATCATACGTTCATTGTGAGTGAGTATTAAATGAGATATGCCATTAGATACAAAGTGCCTGGATATGGTAAGTGCGGGATAAATGTTAGCTCTTGCCATTTTTTTCTTAAGCTGCACGTCCATTTCAGAAACATTAAAATGGGAGAAGGGGAGAGTATAGCTTACAAGAAATACGTTCTATTCCCAGATAGCTTGTGAGAAAGATTGAAGTAGTGATAATCCTACTTCACTTTAACCTTTCATAGCTGATATTTGCTGTCGTGTTTAGTCCAGAGGCGGCAGGCACCTTCCAGATTCTGGGTACAGAGGCAGCCTCAGGCTGGCGGACTCCAGTTTCCTTCCCAGAGTCCTGTGGATTGTCAGAACATAACGAGGGCATCCCGCTTTGACAAATAATGCCCTTAGCCTGGGAGCCCCTTGCGCGGGGTTTCCGCGGGTCTGTTCTGTGCCACACTGCCTGGCACCGCCAGTCTAGACTGTGGAGACCAACAGTGCATCACTCCGCTGGGCCCTGTTTCCAGCGGCCGTGGAGCAACCAGACACGGAAAGGTGACGAAGCCGCAGCTTTGGGTGTGCCCCGTCCACGAGAGCAGATAGGGCTGCTGCTGCTTCGTTTTATTTTTAAAGAATAAAGGACCACCCTCTTCTTTCCTTTTCCTTACTTTCCCCCTTTCCTCTTGCTTTTTAAAAGGTATTACATGTTCCTGTTGATCACAAGCTGACCAGACATGAAAAATGTCTAGCCATGGCAGTGAATTTGTTTTCACTTCAAAGTCACCCAGAACAGTCTGGGAAGAAATGGGAGCCAGGAGGGGAGGACCGAGTTGGGAGATGTCACAGCAGGATAGCAGCCTGCTTTTCTCATCATGGTGCCCTGAGTGAGCTGTAGGGAGGTCAGCAGGTAGCCTGAGTATCAGAGAGGTGGGAATCGTGCCCCACCTATGCCCTAGCGAGACCCATGCCAATTTCCACACCATAGAGAAATAGCTGGTTCCACGGGTCTGTCAACCCCACAGACACGTGGAACCAGCTTTACTGACCAGTGTGCACAGCACATACCAACCATTCTGTTCTCTTCATTAAACCTGGGATAACAGAAATAAATCAAGGGTAGATCAACAACAGGAATAACAACAAAACAAAGTTAACTTTTTAAAGTACCCTATTTGTGGTTCAGTTGAAATCATTGTGGCTGAGACCGAAGGGGGAAAACTATACCACAAGACAAGGCAGAATTAGACACACTAGTTAAACAAACATCAAAGTGAAAATCAGAATGCATGTTTTGCCTGCTTTTTTGATGTTTCTTTATTTCTCATCTTAACCCTACTGTACCATTTCTTGCTCTTAGGAAATTTGCATTTCTTTTGAACAACTTTATAGGCATTTCTAAGTCTTTTCACAAACTGAAAGAGAAAAACTGTCTTTTTGTGAAATCAAAGTATTCTTACAAGCTTTGAATTGTAAGGAAGAGGCTACTTTTGTTATTAATGAATTTATTGCTTGTGCCTTTTTTTTTTCTTTTTTTAAAGGAAAAGGAGATTGGAAGAAGAAAAATAAGTATTTCTGGCAGAACTTCCGAAAGAATCAGAAAGGAATAATGAGACAGACTTCAAAAGGTACTGTAACACAGCTGGCAGACAGTAGGTCCTTTTAGCTCTAAAATGTTAAGAAGCCTGGGCTGCTAATCTAAATGGTTGCTGTAAGTTAGAATAAGTCATTGCATGTGCCCATACGCTGTGCAGCCTTTCTGACATTCCTATCATTACTTTAAGACTTCATCCCAGTGGGGTTTTTTTTTCTTTTTTTAAATCAAAGAAATCAAAATGGAAAGAGTTCGCAGTCCTTTCTTTTATAGATCTGGCAGCAAGGGCCAAATCTTTCCTTTTCTCAGTCACATCAACCTCAGGGAGATCTTTACTGGCCAAGATGGGCCCTAAAATGGTCCAGAAAGTCTTAGCATTTGTGAGTTTTGGACCCTCCCCCCTGCCCTGCCACTTGGGGCCTTTGCAATCTTCTGAACTTCTGATGCTTTTCTGTGGCAGGGACAGTTATGGGGTTGTTACCCCTGGAAACTCTGTCTAATGGGCTGACATCATGGGAATTTGCCCGGGCTGCTTTGTGAAGGCAGTCCTGCCCTCCTCTTAGCTGTGTCTTTTGTTGTTGTTTATATAGTAAGTAAATATGTCATCCCTTTGAGGCGCAGTTATATAATTTATGCTTCTCCAGTATTCAGACAGGGAGGGGAAACGAAGCTACTTCCAGATTCCAGTCTGGCTGGATAAGGTTATCATTAGATGAACATTTTTAGTTGCTCACCACTGACACGACTTTATTTTCTTTTACAAAATCTTGGTGTCCTAGCCTGTGCAGAATGCTTCTCCAGTTATTCCTACACATGGAAATGAGAAAAATGGACACAGTGTATGTCAGTGGCACACCTGGGTTCCTTGGCAGCCATCAGTGGGCTTATTTAAGTTGTCCTGCTGTGAGAGTTATTCTTAAGCATTCCCAGTTTTTCCTTTTGAGACACACCCAGCATCACTTATGATTCAAAGTAAACCTTGGATTCTAACAAAGTCTTATTTAGAAAGAAGGAAAAGGCGAAAGAGAGAGAAAGGGATGGAGGGAGGAAGCCAACAGTTTACCGGCTCACGTGGATTTCTTTTTAAACCCAGGCAACTCTCTCCACCACTCCCCTCCACCACTGGAGGCGAGGCAGATATATAATGGTTCAAAGCTGCAGGCTCTCCCCTCCCCTGGCACACACCATTACTCTTCCCACACAAGGGGCTGAGTGGCGAAGGGCACTTGAGTGGTGTTTCTGGGCTGATTGATTACAAAATGGAAGTGAGATAAGGAAACACAGGGGAACATAAATTCCAAGGTAGGTCCTGAGTGAAATGGGTTCCCACAAGTCTGCAGCCAGACTCATTCGGTCCATCCGTCTATACCGCGGGCAAATGAAACTAGAGCCGAGCCTCCTGATGGCACTGATTCTAGTAAGGTGTGTATGGGAACAACAGGGTGGAGGAGAAGGATGAGGGGTGAGAACTCCGGCTGCGCATGACAGCCCACCTTCACCGACACACTCTCCGCACACGCTGATCAAAGGCACATACGCTGACGTGGCTCACGTATATGAGACGTGATGGCAATTTTGCTTTTCAAGAAAACACTTTCAAAGGATCCTAACTGAGGGATTCTCTTTCCCTCTGCAGTTCTGGCTGCCTTCAGTTTTGAGCTAGAAGTCGAGTTCCCCTCACAGTTTGGAAACATATTTATGAGAGTGATACTTTCAGATATATACATAGATAGTACCTTCCTTCTAATGATCTCCAGATGTTTCACACCTGAGATGAGATTTATTTGCGCGTGTCCCCTGAGGAACAGCAGTCAATAGATTAGTAGGGATCTAGGCTTTCACCAGGATGCAGGTTTTGTTCTGCAGCAGACGCTGTGACCTTCAAGTTCTCTGTCGTGAAAGAGGGTTTCCTCTTCCTCCTCTGCAAAAACATCTTGTTCATGTTTGAAATGGAAGGACGGCGAGAACCTTCAGCCAAAGGAGCCTTGGAGTGCTTGTTCGCTCTAGTCGGGTCTTTAAATTAGGTCTCTGCCTCACCTGTCACTCCAGACTCCCTGTCAGCCTTCTTCCAAAACTCCTCCCCTAGACCCTCCATCACAAAAGCTCTGATCATTTTGAAGGATTTGTTTCCATGGTAACATCCATTTGTTCTTGGAGCTTGTTTCCGAGTGAGGTAGGCTCACTGGCTTCCTAAAAAGCAGCGCATTCCTGGTCCTGTGGCTCCATCAGTAACAGTGCTAGACGGTGCGCCTGAATTACATCCTTCTCTAGTCCCAGATGACAAGCCTTCAAGACTGGCATCCTGTTTTATCTTTTTTATTTTCTTCTTCAACTGTTCCTATTGTTTTTCTTCTTCGATCTCTAGGAGAAGATGTGGGTTATGTTGCAAGCGAGATAACAATGAGTGACGAGGAACGGATTCAGCTGATGATGATGGTCAAGGAAAAGATGATCACCATTGAAGAAGCACTTGCTAGGGTAAGAGTGCAGATGTTTGGTTTTCGTTTGTGAGCACTGGACCTCCTGACATTGAAAAATGTTGGGGGATTGCTACAGACTGAATGCCTCCACCCCAACCCCCCACCCCCCCAAATTCATATATTAAATCCTAATGCCCAAGTCATGTTATTTGGAGGTGAGGCCTTTGGGAAGTGATTAGGTCATGAGGGTGGAGCCCTTATGAATGGGGTGAGTGACCATGTAAAAGAGGCCCCAGTGAGCTCCTTTACCCCCCTCCGCTGTGTGAGGACACATGCTGTCTGTGAACCAGGAAGTGGGTCCTCACCAGACACTAAATCTGCTGGCACCTTGATCTTGGACTTCCCAGCCTCCAGAACTGTGAGAAATTTCTGTTGTTTATAAGCGACCCGGTCTATAGTGGTTGGTTATAGCAGCTTAAACAGACTAGGACAGGGACATCAAAGGGTATAGGAATATACTGATAAGATTGATAATGATAAATTACTAAATAACCACCAAAGAAAAAGTAAATACAACCATTATAAGCATTAGTCCTATAAGATGCCTTCAACAAACTTTGACTAACCTAAAAGTCAAGCTTTATCTATAAACCTTAAACTTTTGCTTACTTTCATTTCTGAGTAGATATTACAGTTTATTGTGTCATATTTTTTTGCTCTGAGTTAAATTAAGCACTGAAAGAAGCCTAATTAACCTCTAGGACACTGGAGTAGTGTCTGTGATAGCAAGACAGCAATTCTTAAGAGATGTCCTGCTTTGTTGTTGCCCAGCTAACTGGCTGATTAATTCTTGGATTCTGACTTTGAATACTTGGTTCGGGATGGTGTAGACAAGTCATAAATTAGGCAGGTTTAGAACTTTCAAGTCACTAAGGAATCATTGAACAAGTTATGACTTTACCATTAAGCAGAATCTCTAAGGTCTGAAACCTTGAAACAGTGACAGACATACTTTAGTTTAGTATACCTGACTCTAAACCTCAATAGTTTTAAAAAAAAAAAAGTTTAATTTGTTGCTGAGACAATGCTGGAAAAAAAAAAGCGCTTGAAGGGAGTGGGAGGTGGGACCTGTAGTGGGAGACCTGAAGGCCAAAGTCTCCACCAGATGCCCATCTGCCAGCTTCTCTCACTCTGTTGATTCGGAAGAGCAGAGGTGATCTTGCCTCCAGCGTCTCTGGGGACTGAAGCAGTGCCCAGGCAACGATGGAGCAGGTAACAGGTGGCAGGGTCTTGTCCATGCTGCTGATCACCTGCGCCTGCCCTTCACCCTCAGTCTGGTCTCCCTGCTCCACCATGCCTTCAGCCACCCCGTCGAGCTGCCAGCTAGGGCAGAAAGTCCACCAGACATCTCTCCAGTGCCATTCCTTGAGCATGTCATAGCACCTGAAAAAAGTCCAACTGAATTCCCAGAAAATGCATATGAGAAACACGGACCTGTATTAATTTTACCATGGTAGGCAAGATGTTTACTTACGTTCTGGTGAGTGATGCTGCTATGTTGCTGTTTTTAATTGTAAATTTGAAGATCTAAATGCAGAAGATGTCTGCAGGCATCTGACACCATCTGTGTTTGGAAAGGGAGTTGCATAGGATGTATCTAACCCAGTTTTCCTGGGGCAGAAGAAAATGTTAAGTGTCCTTAACATAGTCAACTTGAGGTAGCACGTTTCTATAATTGAAAAAGAAACAAAGGAATACTTTCAAAGTTGGGGAGAAAAAAATTTGTTTGATGCTCTTTCTGAGCTGATAATTTTAACAGCTAGCCATTGTTTACATGGAAAGGAAATCAGAAGTCAACTCCATGAAAAGGTGGCACAGCTGTATACAGGTTGGATGGAGGTTTTAGCCATGGAGTCTGTCTGTTGCCAGGCTGGCTGCCTTTGCCTAATTTTAGGATGGAGCTCATCAAGACATCAATAATATTTTCTATAAGGCAATCCAGAAACACAGATTAAAGAAAAAATTGATGACATTCTCCAAACTTTATTAGATTCTGCACACAAAGGTGGGTGTCCTTTGACAGATGATGAAGTAACAGGGAAGCTTGTTGGTCTGCTCTTGGCAGGGCAACATACATCCATGGCTACTAGTGTCTGCATGGGCTTCCTTTTAGCCATTGAGAAAACACTTCAAGAAAAACGAAGGATCTCCCTCCTTTAACTTATGATCAGCTCAAGTATCTAAAATTTATTTGATTGCTGTATAAAAGAAAGATTAAGAGTTAGACCTTCTGTAATGACCATGATAAGAATAGTCCTTCAGGGCATCAGGCATGTGTTTCTCTCACTGTCAGTCAGAGTCTAAAAGACCCATAGGTATTTAATGCTTTCATGTTACTAAAGAATTATTTTAATCTGTTTCAGGTGGCTGTCTAATTCTGTTTTATAAGACATTCTATAAGAGGTTAAAACATTTGCATTTTGAAATTTTTATGCGTTTTTACATTCAGTGTAGCTAAGGAGGAACTTGGAAGATAATGTTAATTAGCTATTCCACTGCACTTTTTGTATTTGAATTTTCTGAAGTTATGCCCCTTAAACAGTTTATTTACATAAACTAGCTAGTAAATATTTGCGGTGTTCAGGGCACTGACTTGCACAGCCCTTGGGGCACATGGAACACAATTCAGAGTTCGTTAGACACTAATGTACTTTGATATATATTTCAAAGATTCAAACATTTTTTTTTTTTACCATAAGTTCACATGCTGCCATTTGGACACAATTAACATACTGTGATCATTTTACCATTGTTCAGATAACGTTGCATAGCCTAGTGCTTTTCTTTTACAGTGTGAGAAATTCAGTTCTGAAGACTGTGTGTGCAGGATGTTGATGTGGTCCCTGTAAGAAATACTAGGGTTGGTCTTGATTTACCAAGAAGATGTAATATTTTCTTTTTCTTTGACTTGTTAGGAATATAATAACTTGTGTCCTGATTTGTTACACGTCATATTTTTGCAACATTAATGAATTTAAATGAATTAATTGGAAAGTTTGGGGAAAAAAAAAGACCCATATAGGATGTCTAGACTTTAATCCTGATAGGACAACCCAGCATCAGTTTGCCTGTGTGTCATTTGGAGCTGAGTGTATCCCCCAATGCGTCGTTGCATTTGGGAAAATTTTGCCTATGTTCAAATGAATACAATTTGGTCCACTATGCTTTGTTTATATGAATTTGGTCTCACTGCTGAGTATTTTCCCTCTGTGAAGTATACAGCTATGATTCACATTCCTGAAAACCCAGTTGTCAATACAAAGATGAAAATGAAAAAGGCTGCAAAGAACTAATATGTGAAACACCATTGTCAGCTGCAAAAGCATTTGAAGAGAATGAAGTTTACAAGATAACTCTGTGTACACAGTGTGTACTTTTAAAAGACAGCAGCTTAACTTATGATTTTTATATTTTATTAACTGAATAGTTCCATCAAATCTAACGGCATTTCAAACATTTTCTAGTGGTTTTATGATGGATACTTACTCTGTATGCTTTAAGGAGTCCGGCACACTGGTTAAAAAAATTGTTTAGGGAGATCTAGAGTATTAGCGTATTCTAGACAACACAGTTTACAGGTGCTATTTTTAAGACTGTTCATAGCTCTTGGTGAGTAAGTTTAGGGTATTCAAATGTTGGACTAGTTCTGCAAGGTATAGAAAGCCCATGAGACACTTGGAAGCTACAGGTTATTAATTTATCTGGGTAATTTATGTGGTGTGTGTGAGATTGGGAGGGTAAGGAATAAACTCACTTTTAAAGCTTTGCGTAAAGGAGGGCACTATTGTTTTGGAATGATGGCACTCAGCCATGATGGAGCTGTGTTGTTGAAAAATATGTCCTTTGACATTTTAATTGGAAGCAGTGTCTAAGGAAATTGAGAGAGATTTATGACCATGATTTAATAATCATGTTCCCTAAAAAATAATGTAAGTATCAATATTGATACTAAACAGTTGCTCATGTAATTTGACCTAATTACTAAATATTATGTATTTATCCACCTGATAAATATATGCTGGGTTCCACAAGGTCACATCTGTGTGAAAGTCCAAAATAAAGTCCTTGTGGGATTTGAAAAACAAAAACAAAAAACTTGATGTTTGTCACTGGCTTGACTGATGTTTTGGCATGGTGAGCTTTTCTTAATGCCAGCTGTCTTACATCAGGTTCCCTAGAAGCAGAGCCTGAGATGTGGATTCTTGTGCACATGATTTATTGAAGAAAAGCTTTCAGAAGAAACCTGTAAGTGAGAGAGGGAAGCAGGAGAGGCAGAGGAAGAAGCTGGACAGAGATGTGATTTCAGGAGAAGTCTAGTGTCAGCCTCAGCCTGATCTCACAGGGAGGGGTGGGGAGCTCTGGAAGGTGAATTGCACGTGGAGTTTGTCCTGCCAGAGAAAAAGAGGCTGAAAGCTGATTGGGGAGGAGGGAACAGCCTTCTAGGCATCTGTGGGGAGACAATGCCTGTCAACCACGGATAGTTCTCCTGAGAAGGGTATATAGATGTGAGTCCATATCTACAGTAATTGGGAAATCAGAGAACAGTCTTTTAAAGAGTCTGGGCATCTGGTATACCAGAGCACAAGATTATGAGCTGAGAACCTATATAAATTATTTCCTTGTAGCAGGTATTGTGCATCAATCATAGGAATGTGGACAGCTAGAGAGGCTCATGGAGAGAGTCCATAGGAGAGCAACGAAGTGATTGAGGGTTTTTTTTAAATAGGTCTCTTGGGTTGGAATCAGAAAGGATTTATCTCAGAAAAGAAGCAGAAAAGAACTTATTCACTGTCTTCAAGTATATGAAGGGTTATTAGACAGTACATCTTTAGGATATACTGCACAGTGTTTTGTTTTCATCTCTACTGAGGAGAGCATAAAAGGAAATGAATGAAATCGCAGCTGGAGGGGATTTAGATTAAATATAATAGAAATGTTCTTTATAATAACTGCTCTTAGAAATGGAAACATTTTAGAATCTCTGTCCATAAAGGTCTTTAAGATAGAATATGCATTAACCTACTGCAGATGGTCATTCCTCTAAGAATCATGTCATAAACTTCAAGTGTGGGAAAACTATGAGACTAGGGAAAATAAGATATGAAGGTAGACAGATGGACAAACAGACTGACACCCACACCCACACTTTAAAATGTCATTATTTTAAAACTTCCAGAATTAAACTAAAACTCTATAAATTTGCTTTAAAATACACAAGTTTCTCAAATGAACATCATCAGTTGTCTTTGGGAGCAGAGTGGAATACAAAAATGTGATTATGTAAACAATAACCAGGGTTTTTTCATTGTAAAATGCACTTTAAAAAATTGTTAGAGATCCTGGTTTTTTTTTTTTAATCAGGAAGTTAAAAAACAAGGTAAATTTGGATAGAGCACAAATCGAATCTTTATCAGTAGAAGCACACGGGGAATTCCCTGGCAGTCCAGTGGTTAGGGCTCTGCGCTCTCACTGCTGAGGGCCCGGGTTCAATCCCTGGTTGGGGAACTAAGATCCCACAAGCTGTGCAGCCAATAAATAAATAAATGAATTTTTTAAAAAAAGAAGAAGCACATGTACTCTTAGGTACCAACGTAAATGATGGAAATGGACAGATAACAAAAGAAAAATATTAAGTCTGTTTACGATTGACTAGTGAAGAATTTGTTTTGTTTTCCTAAAGATGAAGATTTTATTTAGTGCTTCCTAGAAAGTAGAGCAGAGACCCTGAGAAAACAAATGATAACCCCCTTTTTCAGAGGCAGCTATTTCGATCATACAGGAAGAATAATGCACTTCAGAAACCAATATATCTGGAAAGGAAGAGCATTCTAATATGTCACTTAAATGTATTATAGAGATTAGAACAATATTAATCCCCCTAATATACTAGAAAGATTAAAATAATATTAAGCACCTGCATAGCAAAAGTTCAAATACCTGGAGTTGATGTGAACTTTGAGCTCTCTCTTATCTGAAACCACAAGGGTGATAATAATACCATCATAAAAAGTCTGTTGCATGGGTACAGTATACTAAGAGCTTTGCTGCATTATCTTACTTTATTCTGGTAATAGTCCTGTGATATAGTTTATTGTCATCCCGTTTTCCAGGTGAGGGAACTGAGGCACAGAGAGGTTAAGGAATTTGCCCAAGGGCTTCCAGTTATTTGGGAGCCCTTACCTGTTAATCGTACTGTCTGCCTCCCCCTCATCCATTGCCTGTCACAAGTATGCACAGCAAAGAACTTCATAGTAGAAATAATGCTTTGGAAAGTTGCTTTTTCCTAGAGGAGTGGCATTGCCACGTCCACACAGCTCCAGTGGAAAAGGACGGTCCTGGCACCATCTCCTGGGCTGTCAGGTCAGATTGTATCTGCTTTCTGGTGTCTTGATTCATGGAACATGATTTGATCGATGTCTTAACTTCATATCCAAAAACTGTTTTATAACAGAATTTTAATGCTGTGACAACTTAATTGTATTCCGCACAGAGTTAAATTTTTATGTATTTTATGAAAACACACCTGGAACTTCTCACATTGGCCATTCTGAAAGATCTTTCATCTAATTCTGCTAGGTTAAATTTGTTAATTTTCTGTAATATTTCATTTTGTCCTTCTGTGTTTTTCAAAAAGTAGGAACCTAGTTTTTAAGCCCGAACTTTAAATGTCTCTGAACATATTCTAGATATCTAACTGCTAGTTTCCTCTCATCCATAAGATCCCCAATAAATCCCATAACATTTGTTAGGTGATAACATTGAACTGGTAACATGAGGCAGTCTAGAACAAAACAAGCAAGCGATTTTTAAAAATCAGTTTCAGGCTTCCACCTCTGTTTTACTAAAATGTCCTTAGTCTACACATTTTGTCTTCCACAAAGAAAGGTAATCCAAAGGTCAAACTACAGACAATTTGTGTTATCGAACTTCTAATTGAACTGATAAAGGTGTTTTGATGTTGGAAGATGTTGGAGAAGGAAAATCAAGGTTCTTTTTGGAACACAAAATACAAAGAGTCCGTTGTGTCTCTTGGCTTGATTTAGATGAAAACCTGCAGGGAAGGACGTGTTTCTCCTTTCATTTGGGTGACCCTTGTCTTTGGCTGGCATTTAGTCACCAACAGTGGTGCGAAGAAGGTGCCCAAAGGATTCATTCTGCTGCTTGGTAGACAGCCTTGGCCATCATTTCCATTTCAATCTTCCATTTTCTCTTGTTGCAGCTCAAGGAGTATGAGGCCCAGCACCGGCAGTCAGCTGCCTTGGACCCTGCTGACTGGCCAGACGGCTCTTACCCACCATTCGATGGCTCATCAAACTGCAATGTAAGTTTGCTGTCTCTTTGAGCATCTTAACCACTCCTACTAAAAAGGGACAGCCTACACAATTTCAGCCTTTAGACTTCTTTGTGCAGTCACCAACTCCCACCTGGATCTGGAAAGAGGTGTCTCTTCTGACGTGTTATTCTTTTCTTTACCTGGTAGCTGGGACAGCGCTATTCATGCTGGTTTTTTTTTTTTTTTTTAATTGAGGTAAAGTAGACACAACTTAAATTTTACCATTATAAGCATTTTAAGTGTTCAGTTCAGTGGCATTAAGTACATACACATTGCTGTACAACCATCTTCACAACCCACTTCCTGAACCTTTCCATCATCTGAAACAGATATTCCATAACCATTAAACAAGAACTCTCCATTCTCGCCTCACCTTCCCCAACTCCTTTCCTTCTGTGTCTGGTTTATTTCACTTAGCACCATGTTTTCAAGACTCGTCCCTGGTTTATTTCACTTAGCACCATGTTTTCAAGACTCGTCCACATTACAGCTATACTAGAACTTCATTCCTTTTTATGGATGAACAATATTCCACTGCATATATATACCACATTTTGTTTAATCATTCATCTGTTGATAGACACTTGGGTGTTTCTCCCTTTTGGCTATTGTGAATATTGCTGTTATGAACATTGGTATACAAGTATCTGTTTGAATCCTTGCTGTCAAATCCTTTCCGTATATACCTAAGAGTAGAATTTCTGGATTATACGGTAATTCTATATGTAACTTTTTGAGGACCTGCTATACTGTCTTCCACAGTGGCTGCTGCACCATTTTCCATTCCTGACAGCTGCGTGAAAGTTCCCATTTCTCCGCTTCCTCACCAACACTTGTGATTTTCCCATTTTTGATACTAGTCATCCTAATGGGTATAAAATGATATCATTGTGGTTTAGATTTGATTTCTCTAGTGTCTAATGATGTTTAGCATCTTTTTATGTACTTGGCCGTTTTTATACATTCCTCAGAGAAGTGTTTATTCAAGTTATTTGCCCATTGTTGAACTGGGTTTTTTGTTTTGCTGTTGGTTGTTGAGTTGTAGGAGTTCTTTATAGAGTCTGGATATTAATCCTGTATCAGGTACATGACTTGTAAATATTTTCTCCCATTCTATGAGTTGCCTTTTTACTCTCTTGATAGCGTCCTTTGAGGCAGGAAAGTTTTTAATTTTGAAGTCCAATTTACATTCGTTTTTGGTGTCATAACTAAGAAATCATTGCCATATCCATTGTCGTGAAGATTTTCTCCTATATTTTCTTTTAAGAGTTTATAGTTTTAGCTTTTAAGTTTAGGTCTATGACCCATTTTAAGTTAATGTTTGTATATCATATAACATATGGGTCCAACCTCATTCTTTTGTGAGTAGATACCTTGTTTTCCCAGAACCACTTGTTGAAAAGACTGTCCTTTCCCCCATTGAATGATCTTAGCACCCTTTTTGAAAATTAATTGACCATATATGTGAGGGTTTATTTCTGGGCTCTCTTATTTTATTTCTTTGGTTTATATGTCTTTCCTTTGCAGGCATCATACTGTTTTGATTAAGATAGCTATATAGTAAGGTTTGAAATTGGGAGGTGTGAGCCCTCCAACTTGGTTCTTCTTTTTCAGGTTGTTTTAGCTATTAAGGTCCCTTGAGATTCCATACGAATTTCAGGATGGGTTTTTCTATTTCTGTGAAAAGTGCCATGAGATTTTGATAGGGATTTTATTGAACCTGTAGATTGATTTGGGTAGTATTGTCATCTTAACATGAAGTCTTCCAATCTGTGAACACAGCTATTCTTCCATTTATGTCTTCTTGAATTTCTTTCAGCATTGTTTTGTAGTTTTCAGTGTACAAGTCTTGTCTCCTTGGTTAAGTTTATTTTTAAGTATTTTATTCTTTTTGATGCTATTATAAATGAAATTGTTTACTTAATTTCCTTTTTGAATTTTTTATTGCCAGTATATAAAGATGGAACTGATTTTCCTGTGTTGATTTTATATCCTGCAACTTTGCTGAATTTCTTTATTATCTCTAACAGATATGTGTGTGTGTGTATGTGTGTATGTGTGTGTGTAAAATCTTTAGCGTTTTCTACATATAAGACCATGTCACCTGTGAACAGAGGCAATTTTTCTTCTTCTTTTCCAGTTTTGATGCCTTTTATTATTCATGCTATTTTAATGTGACCAAAACATGGCTTCTCAGGAGTTCCACCAAGATCATAGGAATTAGAATTCCAGAGTTTCAGATAGACATTTCATGGTGCTATCATCAAACTGCGTGGAGTGAGAATGGAGGGAGTTAACCTTTTTCATCTATTACGCAATTTTTTTTTTTTTTTTTTTGGTTTTCAAGATTCTGTTTATTTGAGTAGTTTGCAGCTACTATGCAGTTGTTTTGTTTGTTAGGTCCTCTCTTCCTTAAAGTCTGGAAGCAACTCTACCTCCATTTCTTTAGACTCTTGTTTCCTCTTGTCAGTGCTCCATATAGCCAGTCATCTTTCCAAAACATACATCTCTTCTTACATTCATGTGTTTCAGAAAAGCCTGATGGTTTTCCAGTTTTACAAGATAAATTCCAAACTTCTTGGCACACTCAAGACCCTCTGTGATCTGGCCTCAATCAATTTCTCTACTCCCATCTGTCACCCGTTGCTCCAGTAGGTCTCCACTCCATCCACATTGGACCCTGAATGCCTTACTGATCATACCTTGTATTTTCACACTCTCTGCTTTTAATTTGTGCATTTCCTCTACGTAAAATGTCTTCCTGCAAATTTTTCCAGGTAAAAATCTATGCATCTTTCAAGGTGAAGTCCAACTGCCACCTCCTCTGAAACTTTAGCATCCTCAAGTGTATTTTTATAGCTTCCTGTTCTGTGCTTTGTTAAACTAGCTTGCTATGTGAAACCTAACAGTTATCCTGGAGTATCAGAATTAATTGTATATATTTCAACCTCCATGGAAATTGTGAGCTCCTTGAGCAAGAAAGGCAGCTGTATTATCTTTGTGTCTCCAGTGAGTGCCTAACTCAGTGTTCAGCTCATATAGCCTGCTTGAGAAATATTCAGTGAACAAACTTGTATTTGAATGGTCATCCTTCCTGGCTGCTTTAAGAGCATGTTTTATGTCTTGAGACTATAGACTCAGTCTTTACACTTCTTTGCATCTAAGTAACAAATGATGGCATATCATTAGTAAATATAACCCTCCCACTACCTTCTTGTCCCTGATTTCCTGAATCAAACACCAGATTCCATTGTAGCTAAAACAAACAAATAAACAAAAAACCCAAAGGATTATTAATTTGAAAGCTCTGCCTGGTTTGCTTTTGTGTGGAGGGGACTGAGATGTTACCATTTATAATAATAAATGTGTCATATGCTAGCCAGCAGCATGTCCTGGGACCATGAGGTAATCAAAGGAACCATGTCCATGGTTTTCACTGTGCCTTTTGGGGTCTCTTATCCCCTAGTTCTAACATAATATAAATGTAAATCATGAATCCAAAGAATCATGAAGAATAAATATCGTAACTCAGGACTGATGTGATTCAAACCCAACTCGGGGGAGAACACATTGCCTCAGTTGTCCATAGTGGGTCTTTTAGTGTCCGTCTCACTGGATACTGTCCTGATTAATAGCATCTGAGTCAAGGGAGAGGTTACAAGACTTTATCCATTCAGAGAAACAGGCCTGTAGTAAAACCTCACATACTTAGATGGTAAGGAGAGAGGCTTATCTCATTTAGGAAAAAGTTACTATAAATAGAGTACTGTAGGCATTTTGAACAAGCTGCTAAGAAAGTATTATATAAAGTATTGGTTTGTTGAACCCCTTTCAGAGGATAAATCACAACCATCACCTTGATATCAGCTGACAGAATGAAATGGGTACTTCATTTTTTTTTTTTTTTTTTTTTTTAAAGGCAAGCCCTGAGAATGGAGCTTTTTTATTTATTTATTTATTTATGGCTGTGTTGGGTCTTCGTTTCTATGCGAGGACTTTCTCCAGTTGCGGCAAGCGGGGGCCACTCTTCATCGCGGTGCGCGGGCCTCTCACTGTCGCGGCCTCTCTCGTTGCGGAGCACAGGCTCCAGACGCGCAGGCTCAGTAGTTGTGGCTCACGGGCCCAGTTGCTCCGCGGCATGTGGGATTCTCCCAGACCAGGGCTCGAACCCGTGTGCCCTGCATTGGCAGGCAGATTCTCAACCACTGCGCCACCAGGGAAGCCCGAAATGGGTACTTCTTAAAAGTTGGGGGGGCATTCGTTCTCTTGAGCATTTCTTTGTTCATTTAGGAGGCATCTGTGGAGCTTCTGCAGAGCGCTTGCTATGTGCTAGGCTTCATGCCAGGTATCCAGGTTACAAAGGTGAAGGAGAGAGAGAGGCCCTGCCCCAGTGGAGTTTACCCTGCAGTGCAGAGGTTAAAATTAGCCTCACACGTGCTCACACAGACTCACGTACATGGTTACATTATTAACTCCTTATAAACTGTTTCTTCTTAGACGGCTCAAAAATAAACTCAGCCTTTCCTAGTTGGAGGGAGGGCCAGGGGTACGATATGCTCCTTCCACTTCCAGCGCAATTTCCCAGAAGCTCTAGAATGACTTGTCTTTTTTGCTGAAAGATGTAGGTGAAGACAGTCTAGTCAGCAGTGGAGAGAGTTTTCTGAAGAAAGGCTGTTTACTCTGTGTATTTTGCTAGCTGCCTTTGTGCAAACACCCCACACCCGTGTTCAGTCACGCTGTTCATTACTGCGTGGTGATGAACCGTTGGCACCGAAGTTTGCTTGTACTTGATTGTGATCCCGATGTACGTGACACTTGCCCCTCTTACCGTGACTTTGGTCTGTCCCATGTTTTCCTGGAGACTCAGCAAGAAACTCCATCCAAAATATTCCTTCTTACTGATGCTCCATTTGCCTACTAGCAGGGTAATTAATTTCAGATAATTCCCACTGTGTCCTACTCCAGCTGCCTTGGGTTCGGTGCTTTGATTATCTTTTGTGCGAGGGCCAGGGCTTTTCAGCTTTCTATCGATTCTTTTCTATACTGAGATGCAAATAGCCCACTGGCCATAGTGGGGAATGCCCAGGCCATGAAAGTTGCAGAGATCATAAGGCCTTTGTCACCAGACCTCAATGCCTATATTGATGCCTGTCGTGCTTTAGGGTTTCATTTGCATTGATTCATAGGCTTCCCCCACCCCCAGAACTGGCATTCGATAATTGCATGTTGCTTCACAATAAATCCATATTCACATTCTCAGTTTCCAAGAGTATTAAGTACTAAAGATAGTTACCAGGGGAAGTGAAAAATAGCTTTCTCTTTGCCAGAGGGGAATCAGTTCTCTGCTGTTTTTCATTAATAACAAACTTCTGTTGTGAGTGTTAGAGTTTTTAAAAAGAATTTCTGGTTGAGTACTTAACTGGATTCCTTGTTAAACATCTGAACGTTTATTTTAATATTTTTCATTTTATTTTAGTAACTTTTGTTTTCCTTCGCCTCCTGCAGGGGAAAGGTTGTAAGAGTTCTCATTTTAAGCTTTCAGCTTTGTGCGTTGAGGTTCAGTTTACCTTCTGATTAAGAAAATGTTTAAAGAAATTGTGCTGTCTGTCTTACTGGGGTTTAAAGTTTTTTTACTCAAGGCGTACATTTTAGTAAATCATAGTTTTTGTTTTTACAAAACTGGTAGGTAAGAGTTGGTGATCTGTACCTGAAATACTTGCAGTGAACTCTCTTTCCGAAAAATGTCAAATTGTAAATTATTTGATTATGATGCTATTCAAATTATTTTTTTAAATATATAATATATAAAGAAATATTAAAGCAACAACAAGGACAGTAAAGCACCAGAGCTCTTAAGAGTCCATTGCAGACATCTATTTTGGTCACGTTTAATTGTTTCACTTCATACAAACTGTGTTCCAGAAAAAGTTGGAATTATGTTTCTGTATCTGGAGCTCCTTACCAGGGTGAAGCAACTATGGTGAAATGTTTTGTGACGTGAATTATTTTGTAAAGCAAGTCATCGTTTCATAATTGATCACTTTTACATTTGGGGAAATATTAGAGTTGGGAAATATTTGTGCAAAGAGTGCTATGTTATCACTGTGGTGTTATAATAATACCTTACATCCATATGTGCATCTCTGCATAACCTTTCATTCCAATTCTGAATATAGCTTTGCCACTAACCTGGGGAGCCATGTGGTTGAACTGTGTCCAGATTTGGGGTAACAAAGACACAACATCAGGTGGTCATTTCTTCCACTTTTTACAAAATACTATTTTAAGTGTTTCCCTGATTGAGGACTTTCAAGGTCGCAACTAAAATATCCCCATATTGTTGGCATGATGCAAGACTGTTAAATCTTTTGGGGGCTTTCTAAAATTATAAACCATAAACTTGGCCCTCACCAGCAGGTGGTTTTTACTGAGGCTTTTCGGGGTCATTTCACCTGCCTCAATTACAGCCATTGTCTTCCAGCCAGAAGATTCAGGTCTGTTGTTTTGGAAGAAGAGGTTGCTATAGCCTTAGTCTAATCTAGAACTTTCTAAAAGGTAGTTTGCTGAAGGCCAGGAGAGCATTCCACAAAGTTACTTTTTTAGTGGTTCTCGGGGTGAACGGCCTAATTTCTATTACGGCCAAAGAAAAGATGGGCAATTTAATCATTTAATACAGAATGTGGTCAGAGAACAGAGCTCATGCTCATGGGGTGTTCCTTTCGGGGGCAGAACGATGCTTCTGCTTGTCCGAGAGACGTCTGTAAATGCAAGGTGCTCTTTTTAGAGTCCAGGAGTCTGGGTTGAACCAGATTTTTTAAAACTTGGCTATTCTTAAATATAATTAATAAAGTGAAAATAATTCTTATTTTGAATAGGTTTCTTTTACTAGGGTGGACTTCTAGACAATGCCTATAAGTTAAGATGTATCAGAAGTTTTATTTTTATATTGCAAAGGTGTTAAAGGAAAATAGAAACCAATATTACTAGCTTTGTTGTTTGGGGAAATCTGATTCCCAAACAACATTGTCATTTTTTTAATGACAACGCACGATGAATTTACAGAATTGTCTTCCACCTATAGATAGTACCAGCGTTTTTTTTAAAATAAGATTTTCATATTTTTGCTGACTTTGGGTAAATATTTATTGGCTGCATAAACTATGTGAAGGTTCACATAGACCTTAGTATTAAAGTTGACATTATAGGTCCAGTAAAGGTATCTTTATGTAAATGGTTGACCTTCTTTCTACTGTCTTGCTCTTATATTATTGGTTTTATAAGGAAATTTAAGAGAGAATAGATTCCAAGCATAAAAATAACTTACATTACTGAATGTAAGTTACTGTTTGCTTTTAATCGTGTTATGTTTTCTTTGAATCTCTCTTCCTAAAGGATTTTTTTTCATAACAACATATGGGTTTCAGCTGAAAAGGGTTCTCACTGGCAAGGTAAGTTTTGATTTGTGGCTAGGAAATGATTCTGCTTGTTGTAGCTTTAATTCTTATGCTAGCTAGGTTTAAATACAGCATGGTTGGATGTGTGCTTTGGCTCTTTATTTCTTGAACAGAGGAAGAGCTTTACTCAACTCATTTGACTTCTAATTTGACCAGGAGAAAGAGTAGAAGTATGGCCTAGCGTTAATTTGCCAGAGAGCTTTTTTACCCTGTTTGCTTGGGCTAGCATGTTCATGCCATGCTATGTTACACTGTGTCAAAAAAAGGAACACTTTTCTAAATCTTTCTAAATATAACTATGGCAAAAATAACTCTTATTGATTCAGGTCTTTTAATGCGTACTTGAAGCCTTGAGATGATTATAAAGACTTTCATAGATACCTTCTACAAATTTCTTTTTTATTTGGCTGGGTGGGAAGAGGAAGAAATATTCCTCTTAATTTTAACAAAAGTAATTTTGAAATGAAAATGATAGTAAAATATAGACATATTAAAATTCTCTTTAGAAGAGTAGACGTAATGATTCTTTAGACCTGTAGCTTCTGGAGAGACTAGAGACAAAATCAGTCCATTGGAATAACATGTGTCCCAAAGTCTTGTGAGAAAGGTGACTTTTGCTCTCACTGGACGTAAACTGACCAAGAACTGCTGCTTAGATGACTTCTTGTCATTTATTCCACACCACCCTCTCTCCCCAGCCTTGTCCCCGGGAGAAGGGCCAAAGTTTGAGGCGTGTGTTTGCTGTGAGTCCCTTGAGATCATCATCTTTAAACAAAGTTAGACAGGAAGGAGGTTCTGGCCTCGGGAAAGCCAGGCGTTTGCCCGGTGAGGGGGCTGGTTAAAGCGCACAGATGTGAGTCAGACTTTGGGTCCAGATCCCAGCTCTGCCACCTATTAGCTCTGCATCTGAGGGCAAGTTGTTTCATCTCTTTGTGCCTCAAAACTTGGGCCAAGTGTATCTACCTCACACGGGTGTTGCAAGGATTAAATGGCACCAAGTAAATACCCAATGAACGCCAGCCTCTATTGCTTATGTGACGATCTTCTACCTCGCCATTAACTGTCATTCTTAAAATACTGGAGTTCCTGTCAAAAGTTTTATTTTTGTACATGCCATTAACATGGCAGCAGCGCTTCTGCTTTTGCATATTACGGCAGACAGACTGGAGTTGTCAGAACAAGCTTAATGTAAATAGTGTGTGTTTAATTGGTTATGTTTTTACCAAACACATAATCAGTGTATTTTCTGTTTCAGAAGGTATAACTGTCTGTGGGCTTAGGAACGGGTCTGGTATGATTTCAGTAACATATGTGGCCTTAGGATTACAGTTTGGGAAAAATAAACACTAATCGTATTGAAATTACCTAGGGCCATGTAGTGACAATGAGGTGTGGGCTTCCATGCCCGTTACGTTGGGAGCTGCTCTTACAGCAGGCCCAGAAATAGTTGGAAATTTGGCTCTTTGCACCTGGCAAACCAGCCAGGTATCAGTACACGTCTATCTTCACTGGTTTTGTATGGTCACAGGGAGTTGAGAGCGCTGCCTGCACACCCTCCTCAACACATCAAGGGCCACGTGAACAAAAGTAAATAACGACAAAATATCCAGATACAATATAATCTGAGGGTTATGTAACCTATTGTTATCACTTTTAAAATTTAAGTTAGTTTTCGGGCACATTCTGGTCTGTTATTTCTTTTCTTTTCTTTTCTTTTCTTTTTTTAAGATTTTACTGTCACCCTGAGCTTCATCTTTCTTTCTTTCATTTTTAAATTTTTTTGGTCACACTGTGTGGCTTGCGAGATCTTCGTTCCCTGACCAGAGAATGAACCTGGGCCCTCGGCAGTGAGAGTGTGGAGTCCTAACCACTGGACTGCCAGGGACTTCCCTGTTGTTTCTTTAATTAGGTCGAACCACGTGAACTGGAAATATTAGCTTTTGACCTTAAAAATAGCAGTCTCATTTGTCCAACCTTATACGTAAATACCAAACAGGATCTACGACATTTACCCTAGCTAGCTGATTATATCTAAATACAGATATTTGTAATATAATATGGGTTAAGGATTGGCATTTAGATTTGCAATGCCAATTTCTTACTTCACTTTTGGGATGAACCTTAGGGAGCTTGGGGTAAGAGAGGATTTCCATTACTTGTTTAATGATAGTGATTCATCACATGTTCATTCCTCATTAAATCATTTGCCCTGGTACCAAATCTTATATAATGGATGGGTTGGAGAGAGACCCAGGTCCTATCATGGTTCATGAGTCGGATCCAGACTGAGGGCCGCTTCCAGCCTAAGCCAACTTACTGACGTCATGGACTGCCCATCACTTGTTCAGAGTCCGTTTGAACTGTCAGTCACTGTATCAAAACTCTTAGAACTATACCCAGTCATCAAGGACATTCATCTAGAAAGCAATATTTTAACACAACCAAATTCTAATTCAAATTCTAATTATTCCCAGAATAATTTCTGTAGAAATATCCCTTTATTCTCTTCTCTGTCCCTTTTCCTTTCCCTCTTTGTATCACACCATCTCTCATCCCTTGTTGATTGTACTATTACTAGTATAATTCTAATAACATTGCATAATTAGTTCCTACAAGGACACTTCTTGCCCTGTGCTTTTGAGCCAGAGTGTAGGTGAAAGAATGCCATCTTGAACATTCTTTTACTCATTCATTGTGCAAACATTACTAAGTACCTACTATAGGTCAGTCCCTCTACACAGGAGTTTATACTTGAGAAGAAGAGACAGACAAGTGGATAGCCTGGTTGGGGCCTTAATTGGAATATTTCTACCGAGTGTGTGAAATATGCACAGAAAGTCCATTAAGCCCCAGTGAGGAGAGTGTGGAAAGCCCAGTGAAGGTGACTGAAACTGAGCAAGAGTTCACCAGGAGGAGGAAGAGAAACCTGTTAGGTAGAGGGAGCAGCAAGGCCAGTGGCTTAGGTGAATAGGTGGGTAAATCTTCAAACTTGGGTCATATGAGAAAATGGATTTAAATAATAAAGTTTTTCTCAGTATCAATATTTTGACTAATACAGTATTGATTCTTTTCTTTGCTCATTCTTATTTATAAATTGGCTCTGTAATAGGTTGTTTGGTTCCTTATGACTGCAATTTGTTTTGTTTTTTGTTTTTAATTGAAATATAGTTGATTTATAGTTATGTTAGTTTCAGGTGTACAGCAAAGTGATTCAGTTACACACACACACACATACACACATTTTCAGATTCTTTTCCATTATAGCTTATTATAAAGTATTGAATATAGATCCCTGTGCTATACAGTAGGTCCTTGTTTGTTATCTGTTTTATACCTAGTAGTGTGTATCTGTTAATCCCAAACTCCTAATTTATCACCCCCACCCCTTTCCCCTTTGGTAACAATAAGTTTGTTCTCTGTGTCAGTGATTCTGTTTCTGTTTTGTAAATAAGTTCATTAGTATCATTTTTTAAGATTCCACATATAAGTGATATCATATGATATTTGTCTTTTTCTGTCTGACTTACTTCACTTAATATGATAATTTCTAGGTCCATCCGTGTTGCTGCAAATGGCATTATTTCATTCTTTTTTATGGCTGAGTAGTATTCCACAGTATGTGCATATATATATATGCCACATCTTTATCTGTTCCTCTGTCAATGGACATTTAGGTTGCTTCCATATATGATTGCAGTTTTAAAATTTATATCATTTGTGTTTTTCATCTTGTCTTTGAGGTCTCATTTAATTGAATTCATGTTCTTCTTTAATTATTTTATAGAGAGAAGCAACTGTTAGGAATTTCTTCCTGTTCCTTGAGTTATATTTTCTTCTGATAGAGAGATGGGATCAAAAGATAGAATCATTGTGTTTGTCCATGCCTTTTCTCTCTCTCTCTCTTTTTCCCCTTGTTATAGTTTGTTTGAGTAGTTCTCATGCATTTCTTTTCACTTTGATCATGCTTGGGTAGCTCAGGTCACATTTTCTGTTTGTGCTGATATAATGAAGATTACTTTTTGACCTGTTTGCCATGCTGTCAGACAGTGGAGTGTTTTCCTTCCTTTATTTTGTGATCCATTCATGTTTGTTATTGCTATAGCCTAATGTAATAGCTGGGGAAGTGGGAAAACCCAACCGAGGTGGAATGTGGTCTTCATTGGGATACCTGGGCTCGGCTTTCTCTCTCCTAAGAGTTTGTTAAATGTGCGGCATCACTGTTCACGTTGCTTGCTTAAGAGTGGGGGAACGGGTACACCAGAGCCAGTCTGTCTTTAATTTATTCCTCCAATTCCTGGTGAATTTCTAGAGGCTTCATTTCAATCAGGATCAGCCTTACCATTGACTTTCCGTCTTTTCACTCATTACTCTCCTGAAGCAATTTCTGCTTCTCTTAGATCAGAAAAAGATAAAGAAGGCCACACAGTTTTCTTCCTTTTCTGTGGGTCTTCAGGAATTTTTTTTCTTAGCTTGATCACGGAGTTCTCAAGTTTAATATATTAGGTTATATACTTTTGTTTGGATGCTCTTGGTGGAGTATTTTTGCCAGTTTTTAGTAATTGTGCTTTGTAGGACACTATTGCTCATTTTGTTAGTTGTGGGAAGGATATTCTGTGGTTTAGTTTTCAGCAGTCATCATGACCTGATTGTTTTGCCAGTTAGATGACCACAAACAATTTTTCTAGCTCCAATTGATTCATTTTCTGAGCCAGTGAATCAATTGGGGCCTTCTGATCACAGCCATCAGGTGAATGTGTTATTCTTTGTGTTTATAGAAACACAAAGACAGGCTAAGCTGTCTTCTATTTGGAAGTAAATTTGCTTATTATTCATTCTACAAACATAAGGAGAAGTGTGTTAAGGTTACACATAGATCGTGACTCTGGGAGTTACCTTCGGCCCATCTGCCTCCGTCTTCAACAGATGCCCGTGCTGATCAGTAGCCTAAGCTTGGGTTGGAAGGAAGAACTTGGTGTCCGCACCTTCCCTCCGTTGCCTTGCAGGCTCCATCAGTTCTCTGTATTCCTACATCGTCGTGTGCCTAGGCAAGGTTGTTTGGCGGCCGTGTCCAAGAAGTCATCGTGCCTGATCCATGAATCAGTCAGTCTAAGATGCCATAAAAGTAATGTGACTTTGCAAACACCACCCAGTCTCTTGGGAGACTTAGCGCTTCTGGGATGAAAACTTCCATCAGCTCCAGAAACTAGAGCCTCAAAAGCGTATGTAATTGCCCTACTTGGCAGTCCTGTTCTGAATCATCCTTTTTCCATGGCACGGGCTATGTGAGAATCGAATACACTTGGGAATGAGTGGGTTTGGTGTTTTGCTTTAGCTCTTAGTGTGCCTGACACCATAGGTTTGTTTTGGGTAACACTCCCCCACTCTTTACAGAGGGGCCTGTAGAGTTAGTTGTTGACTACCTTCCCCTAACTTCTTTTTTATCTCAACTCACCTATTTTATATGACCAGCAGGGTTCTCTGACCTATGGGCAGGGTGACATAATCTCAAGCAGTAAAATCTTCCAAAGATTTACAGAGTGAAGGGGAAGTCGGTTCTTTTTCCTCCACTTAACCTCTCTCCTCCCCCAACTCCTTTCAGGAGAAGGAAAGGCATTTTCTCTTCTTCATGGAAACTTGCAGAATTGGGACAAGTGTGCTTACTTGTTATTCAAGTCTCCCTAGACGTGGCTGTAGGACTCCTGAGGTCTTATATTTTCTGGTTCCTTATAGGGAAAGTAGCAACATTATTTGGGGGTGATTAAAAGCAATTCAGAGTTCATGAGTTTTAAGAAAAAGAATAGAGTTTATTGTGGAATGTAGCATCCCTTTGCTGTTCCTTTGGTTTCGTAGTTAGTTTTTTAAACAGTTTCTTTAAGTGAATTAAGTGCTGACAAGCCTTTGCCTCTAGGGGATGGTAACATTACCTCAAATTCTCACATACTTTTTACAAGTATGAGTATCATGTAATTATCTTCTCCTCCTCTGTCTCCTCCTCCTTCTTCTTCAAATCTGGTGACAACTAGTTAATTTTGAAACTGCCAGAGAGATTATTTCAGTGTTACACTGTACCTCTGGGAGAAGAATGGAATTTCATCTTTTTTTCCATATGCTGACAAAAATCTCCTAATTTCAGAGGGCAATGATGTCACCAGCTAATGAGCAAAGTATTTCTTACTAAACGGATGAGTCCTCCCCTGACTCCTTTGTGAAATAAGGGAAAAAACCCCACAATGTGTTTCATAGTTTATATAGTTACTGCAATTCATAAACACTTTTTAAAGTAATTCTAGTAATTCTAGTAATTCTAAAGTAATTCTCTTCTTCAAAGAGTGAAACAAATTTTTCTATAAACACAAAGAATAACACATTAACCTGATGGCTGTGATCAGAAGGCCCCGGCCACAGCCGGACAATGATGACTGGTAGCTGATCTTGAACGTACCCAGCGGGAGCCGATATGCTGCCCCCAAGGTAGGGAGTGACCTTGAATGCATCACTTCTTGGACCAGTGGAGAGAGATCAGGCATGTTGGAGAGATTATGAAATCAAGTTTGGAGAAGAGGAGGGCCGTGAAGCTGTTGTTGATTGGTGTCACATGCTGTTTATAAAGGCAGCAGCAGCAGCTGAACTCTTCTTTGAGCGTCCAGATAGGCAGGCATCTAAGGTCAGCAGGAGCCACGTAAACACGGGACTTCTGGGCTCATATAGGGACATGGAAATGCCCCCAAAGCCATGGCGAGTGCCTGTCCCCTCACTGAAGCATGTCTCAGTTTCCCCAGCCAGAGGTGATTTCGCCCACTTCTGAATCCCTGTATCTCTTTGTTCCTCTTACCCATTTATCACAGTTGACTTACATTAATCGTATTTCTGAACTTCTCTTGGGGCATCTCTACCCCCAGACTTCTAGATTATAACCTTGGTAAGTCCAGGTAAAGCCACCTTACTCATATTGCGATTCCTTCTTCTTCCTAATGCCTCAAATCAGTACATCCCTCCATTGATTTCAATCAGGAAATATCTATTTATCGCAAATATAGATATGATCTTTAATTGTCTCAGTGGGGAAGAATATTGTAATGTTCAGTGTTGGCAGTTGTGTGAAGAAATAGGTACTCTTTTTATACTACTTGTGAGATTTTAAAATAATACAGTGTTTCTTCTGAGCAAATTGTTAATATGTATCAAAAGACTTAATGATTCGCCCATTCTTTACCCATCAGTTCAACAATCTAATCATTTATTCTAAAGAAAGAATGTATTAGATGCATTCGAAGTTTTACCACAGTGTTCATCGGAGTATATTTTACAATATTGAAAAATTGGAAACATGCAAATGTCCAATGATTGAGGATAGTATTTAAGTAAAGTATGGTGTACTTCTGTGTCTGAATACTATTGAATCATTAATGTATTGTCATATTTTATTTTTTGAATATTTGTTGATGTGGGGAAATGTTCAAAACACATTAATTTTTAAAAGCAAGTATAAAACAGTTTGAACAGTGTACATTGAGGGCCCCAGGGTTTCTCTAAAGGAAACATTAAGAGGCAGCAGTGTGGCTCAGAGGGCCACAATTTTAAGCGGGCACTTTGTTTCTATTTACACCTGTGTTCATGTGAGGGAGGCTTTGGGTACCTTGTTAGTAACTGTGGGGGGGTGGAACAGCTAAAGATCACAAGGTCATCCTTTTTTTGTTTAAAAGAAAGTAACATAGAAGTGTATTGTGTGTGTGTGTGTGTGTGTGTGTGTATGAAGATATAAACCAAAATATTACTAATTTTTCTGATTAGGAAGATATAAGTATTTCCTTTCTCTTTTTTTCTGTATCTGCATTTTCCACAATTTCTAATTAAAAATATATCTTGTGTTAGTAGGAATAAACAATAAATGTTACTGAAATACAGATAGAGGAATGGAAATGACAGTGCTTTTGTCCTCTTGAAGTTTAGTGAAGGGCTAGTAATACTGTGATAATGTATTGAGCTAAGTCCTAAGAGAAAGTCTGTTAGGTTGTTTTGCAGCCACTTGGCCTAAGGAAGATGAGGAGGAAAGCCAGGAAGGCTTTCCAGAGGAGGTGACACATGAACTGAATCTTTTTTTTTTTGGCTGCATTGGGTCTTCATTGCTGCGCGCGGGCTTTCTCTAGTTGTGGCGAGCAGGGTGGGCTACTCTTCGTTGCGGTGCGCGGGCTTCTCCTTGCAGTGGCTTCTCTTTGTTGCAGGCTCTAGGCGCGCGGGCTCAGTAGTTGCAGCGCACGGGCTTAGTTGCTCTGAGGCATGTGGGATCTTCCTGGACCAGGGATCGAACCCGTGTCCCCTGCATTGGTAGGCAGATTCTTAACCACTGTGCCACCAGGGAAGTCCTGAACTGAATCTTGAAGGATGAGTAGGAGCTAGGGAAGTAGATGGGGGTGGGCAGAGATATTCCCCAAAGAGGAATCCTCAAGTGCAAAGGTGTGCAGGCACGTGAGAGCTGGGGTATCTGAGATGCTGTGAGGAAGTTGCAGTATGAGAACCAGGTGCTATGAGAGGCTGTTTCCACATGGTGTCTGCATAGCTGAGCGTAACATGCACAGAAACTGGAAGTAAGGGCTCTGACCACGCAGTCCTACTTTTCACAATATGGCCTTTGGACTTTGCTCTGAGGACCTAATGAGTAGTTCCTTAGAGTGGGAGTCAGATGCTCAAATCTATCCTCTGCAAATTTGTGTACTTATATGTGCTGGGTAAGTTCAAGTCCACTACCCAGTGAACAAGACCAGCGATGCTCTTCCTTTGTGAAGTTGATCTGCCCTGTTTCCACCTTCCCTCCACCAAGAAGCGTCGCAGGGTGGCCTGGACCAGGCTAGTCTTTCGAATATCCCGCAGTTTACTCAGATACACAACAAGGGCTGGGAGCTATGGGGCTGAAGAGTCTCAACTTCTTCATTCTACGTGCATTATTTGCTGCAGGCCCACTGGTGCACCGGGCACCCCACTTACAAGGAGGGGAATGGACATGGTCCCTGTCCCTGTGGTCTCTGCTGTCTTCTGAAAGAGAAGCCCTTGTTGGGTGCCCCTGTAGCTCCCTACATGGAGTGTCTCCATAAAGACCTGCCTCCTCCTCTGAGAGTGGCAGCAGTGACAGTTAAAAAGGGGGGTAAAGGGACTTCCCTTGCGGTCCAGTGATTAAGACTCTGAGCTTCCACTGCAGGGGGCTCAGGTTTGATCTCTGGTTGGGGAACTAACATCCTGCATGCCGCTTGGTGCAGCCAAAAATAAGGGGGGTGGGCAGGAGGAGACCACTGGGAGGACAAGCAGGAGATAGGTCCTTCCCTCCACCCGCCTCACAAAACCTGGCTCTTAAGGCCCAGCTCCCTCGATCTCACACTGTAGAGGTTTCAGGACCTTCCAGGCTCCAGGCCTCACAGTTAAGGTCTCCTTTCATTCTCTCAAAGGACCCTAAGAGGCTTGTCACTGTCTGTTTTATAAATGAGAGTTCACAAGTGGCCTAAAGGAGACCTCAGCCTATGTCTGCGGGATTCCAGAGTTCTGGCTCTGAATCCTGCCCAGAATCTTCTGTGTATCTAAACAGCCTGTTCAGACTCAGCCTCAAATATTGGCCATTATCACTTGCTTTCATGTGTTTTTTGCTATTTACGTGGCACCTAAAACAGCAGTTTGCAAGAATTAAAATAGCTCTTGTTTGAATTCCGATCAGTAATAGATAGAATGCAGATGTAATAATCACTTACCGAGCTCCGAGCTCCGGGGGTCGATTATACACAATTATATACAAACTTTGTAAAACATCAACACTTTAACACAAATGTTATTAGATGAAATTTACGTGGAGGAACACTAAGACCATAGGAGTAGAGTGATTTGCTGGAGGACTTGGAAATTAATGCCAGGCTGTTCTAGCTCCAAAGTCTATGAGTATTTCCCCACTGTCTTCGGGGCATGCACGTTTTCTTAGTTTTCATGAAGTAACAAAGAAATTCAAGTGAGACTTCTACTGACAGTCTTAAGGAATTCTCAGCACAATGATGCATGCAGTGTGGTTGTCAGTCTTGGGTGAAGGAAGCCCGGGTAGAGTTAGGGTGGTGCAGGAGCAAAACCATGAAATGTCACTATCTTCCTCTGCCATTTACTGTCTGTGAAATGAGATCATGTGTGCAGATACTCAGCAGAGTGCCTGGGAATTGTGAGCATTTGATAAATCTGGGTGATTGAAGTCCCACATTGGGAAAGCACTGCCACCACTTGTGGCACATGTGGGTCCTCAGATGGCAGTGTGGAAGGGAGCGGATGTGAAACCAGAGAGGGCATCAGGGAATGGCTTTGTGAAATGGGAAACAGACAGTATAGGGAAGGTGTGGCGAACCATTGTGGGGAGAACTAATAGGAAATTCGATAAATAATGGGAGGAGACATTTTGGGGGCAGAAAAATTGAGGGAAAAGGAATTTCATGCAGAGTGAGAGATGCCAAAGGGACCCAGGGAAGGAGAGCAGGACAGGTGCCCAGGAAAAGAGGGTGAGCTCTGGCCGTCTGTGATACCCCAGGATCTCTGCTATGTGATGTCCTACCAAGAGAGGGGCCCTCGCATAGTACTTAAATAAAGACCCACACAGTGAGAGGTACCTAGGAGCGGGTAGCTCGGACTACACAATGGGAATGCATGACTTACCCCACTGAATGAATTTAGCCCTGAAAATACAGACATGACTTACAACCTGTGTCACGGAAACTTCACATGGGCTTTCAGTCCTGCCTTTTTAGATGGTGTTCTGTTTAAGTAGCAGAACGTGATGTCGCTCCCTAGGCAGCCCTGAGAAAATTAAATGACCATCTAGTGACAGAGTCCCGTGCTCACATTTTAGAATCCAAGAGAACTCAGCTGCTCTGAAGTGATCATTGAAACAATTCGGTTAAGACAGTTTTAGAAGCATCAGTGAAGGGGACCTACATTTACTCTAGTGGTTAAAATAGAAAAGAAAAAAACCAAAACAAAACAAAGCGGGACAGAGACAGAAAGTGACAACTTTAGGAGAAAACCACAATCATAAGTTTTAATTCAGGAATTTCAAAAATAGCCCTTGGAAGGTGTCTATTTTCAATTGCGACGACTCCCTTCAGGGGGTGTTGGGAAGACTATCTGCAAAAAAGATCTTTTTTCAGTTCAGTCACTCGTGAGGGTGAGTCCTTGTCCCGGATTTGCTGAGATTCTCGCGTTCTTTTTTTCTTTCTCTGGAATTCCATAGACAGTAATTAAGGAACTGGAGGCCAGCGGGAGGTCAGGGAGCCTTCGTCAGTGAAAACAGGGATTGTTTGCCACGTACAACACTCCCTTTTTTCCTTGTGGTGAATAGGAGATTTGCTTAGAGCTGATGACTTCTGCCTTTCTTACAAGTTATGCAGTTAGCGAGGAACTGGGGAATCAGGCAGCAGGCAGCAAGCAGCTAATTGAAACCAGTGTCTTCACTTTCTTCTCCTTCGGATCGTAAGCTGTGCCGGCAGAGCCTGCCCGATCATGTAACTCCCAAGGAGCATGTTCGAGGAGTGCCTCACCGTCACTTTGAGATTACAGAGGTGACAAGCAGGAGAGAAGACGCGCTCAGAGTGGGGAGGGGGCGGGGGTCCCGGACGAGCTCAGAATCACCCCTGAGGCCTGCTCAATGCCGAAGCCGGTAAGTTCGCTGGACACGCTTCACGTGAAGGGGGAAATGTGCTTTCCATCACTTCAAGGAAAAGCTTTTTAATTGTTCCCGGCTATGATGCTTCTGTCTTTCCTATTCAAATTCCTCTAGATTCATCCTTCTTCCCTTGTTTACTTTCCTACCTTATAACCCAGAGCATTCTTTCCTAGCTTGCTCACCCGGCATAGCTTTTGGAGGAGAGGAGTGAATATTATTTTGAGAGTAAAGTGGGCATGCGGGGGGTTGGGTGTACGTGGGGTTGGGAGCTTAGTTGCCACTTGTGGAGGTTTCTCGTGAGGAAGACTTGGTTTCGGGCAGCTTTGCACACGGCTTTTCATAAACCTACGATTGGTTTCCTTCTCTTGAAGGTTAACGCCATCGACATCGTGTGAATTTCACAGGCGAATATATCGCCAATTTCAGAATACTTTTCAGAAGTGCATAAATATAGTGTTCCCGTGTGTTCCGGGGGGAGATAAGTTAACTTAGTCGGGACAGCATGCTACGTGTTTGGAGCTGGGGAAGCAAGCTGAGTAAGTGTGGTTCTGCAAAAGGCACAGCTGTAATCCTGTGCTCAGCAAGGTCTCCAGCGGTCCCCAAAAGGGTTCTAGTTGCTCCTTGCAAGTTCGGTTTAATCTTTATTACAGCACGTTACTCCTGTGCCTGCGCGACTGTGCCACGCAGCTTTTGGAAAGCATTTGTTCTGGCGCATCATGATTTGCAAGAACTGTTTGTTACAAGGTCAGAGGCGAGTGAAGCATCTGTTACCGACCTGCAGTGTGACAGGCTTTAGTTGAACAATAAGGGGATGCTTTTACTTTGCTCCATCCAGCACACACATTTTTGTATCTACAGATGCTATTAATTGTGTTCCTTTTTTTCTGATTATCCTTAATGTAGCTGTGTTATAAAAAGTTCTCCACGCTGGCTCCATGTCTTTCCCATTAGAACATTGCAGATGTGTCAAGGACGCACATGTTCCAAAAGAAGCCGAGAAGGAGGGAGGCTCCACCCTCCGTCACAAGCCAAAAGGGCCCCATAGGCTCCTCCTCATTCAGCACCCTGGCAGGCGAATTGTGTACTCTCTCTTTAAAGCAGCTATAGTTTTGTGCCTTGGCTTGGTCAATTTGTTATGGTTTAAAACTGTGGAGCCAGCTGTCTGCAATCTGATGTAATGTTGCCATGGAAACCAGAAATGAAACACTTAAGCATTCACCACAGAATTACTACATATAGCATTAGCCAAAGTAATTAAAAGTTGAGCCATATGGGCTTTCTGGTGGAAAAATATGCAATAGAGAGGCTGGAAATTAAATGTTTCTATTTACAGTATTGTAAATCCACATCCTTTGGTGGGGTAAATCAATTGCCTTTTCTACTACAGGTTTGGAGGTGGGGGTTTTATACAGATGATTGAGTTTTCACCTTCTAATTTAGAAGCTGGTCAAACTAAAGTTGATCTTAGCCCTCTGACCTGGGCTAGGACAGGGAGGGGAAGAGATACCATCTCGTGTTTGAATGTATATAAACATATACTGTTATTTTTTTTCACTGTAGTTTATTTAAAACCTGTTTTATAATAACTGAGTCTATTTCTTGGAATCAGTCATTCATTTTATATACATTGCAGATTTCCCTCATCTTCTACAAAGTTCCTCTAGGTGTGGGGATTTCCTTTATATACCCATATCTGTTTCTTAATTTTAAAAAATTCTCACACCCCCATCTCACACATATATCTCTGGGGGGTGTATTTTCTGAATAAAAAGACAAGTCTTTTCTTCAGCATTTGGGAAGTGGCACACGCTTATTTAAAAGGAGACACGTGAAATGAGGAATTTAAGCTTTACTCCTTAGTTTAAAAGAAAACTGCATGCCGTTTACAGAGTCTTTATGTTGAAACAGCTGGAGAGAATTTTTTAAAGGCAAGTATTTCACAACTCTTTTTCCTCTGGACCCAGAAGGAAGTGAGAAGTCAACACCTCTCTCAATAAAAAGCATCCTTGGGATACACTGTTCAACTACCTCCAGTGACTTCTGGGCTCACTTAAGAGGAGATTTTCTATTTTTAAAATGATATAATAATAAGATATATATATATATATCCTGAATGACTTTGGTTTTATCCTACGTGTCTCTTCATATAAATTGTGCTGCATCTATCTCATCTAGGGTTCAAAAACATGCAATGCAAAGAAAGTTATTGGTTGCTATGATTTGTGATTTGTCCGTGGCAAACACCTCCAGACTTAGTTTTTTTAAAGAAAAAGAAAAATAACACTAATTCAAAGTTCTAAAAGAGTTCTTGTTTCTGAAAAATAGATGGAACATGTGAAAGCAATTAAATAAGTACCTGGAATATGTTCTTTTTCGCCCCAGTGAATCTGGGGCAGAGGAAAGTAGGACTGGTGGGGCATGGGGTGGAGGTAGGGGAGGTCATTGCCTTTAAATCTGTTGTCCTGGTTTAACTGTTTTGATTTCTCCCTGAAAAGCTCCTTCCCATGGTCTGTTTCCTACAAGTGATTTGTGTCTTCGTGGACTCAAGATTTTTGTATTACTCCTTTCCAGGTCCCATTTCTCTTTTTACTTCCCCCCAGCCCCCATGCACACCACCACCAGCAACCCCCAGGCTAGGTCTGAGTGATCTTCATCCTGTGATGCAGCTTCCTGAATCTTATTTATGGACAACCTGTGCTTATTTCATTTTCACTTGACTTCAGAATTTTTTAACGTGAGGGTTATAGATGGTCTAGATTTGTAGGTACAGAAGCTTTCTGTAATCAAGTGTTGACTCTTCTATTAGAAGTACTTGACTTTTGAGATACATCAAGAAGGCAGAATGTTTTTCAGTGTTTATGTGTAATTCCATGCACTGTGGTTTTGTTCAGGTGCTGATTACCCAGAATGAGGGCTAACCAAGTTCTCATTCCTCTGGTTGACCACTCCGACCATTCCATTGCAAACCAACAATTCATCCAAGAAAAAGTAAAATTCAAATCAGACAATTGCCATTATGTAGTAGAAGCTGTACTTATTATTTTAATTTGTTACATTTTAAGTTTTAGACCAAATGCCTTAAGCCTGATTACCAGCATGCAATGTATCCTCCTTCCCCTGTTATCTGGGTGTCGATTTCTGCTCTTCATTACCGGGTAACCAGCAGTTAACCTTAATTCTGAAATGTGTATGCAATATTTTACCTAGGACCTTTAAAAAAATTGGACGTTGACATACTTCACAGAAGGGAAGCCTGAGAAATACCTCTGTCCCGATGACTGGCCATGCATGGGTTAGAATAATTATTCTTTAGCGAGTTAATGGTTTGCTTATAATTTTGCAGTGAGAAAGTGCAATGGCTCCAGTGCTGGGAACTCCAGGGCGAGCACAGAGGCCATGATATGGGTCGTATCTCCCTTACGTAGGGCCAGAGTGCTACAGAAATACTTGCGGACTCACAGCAGGCACTATTTTTTTCTGCCTAAGTAATTAATATAATCCCTACCTCATTTGCTCTTGAACTGTTCTCTGCTGGCTCTTGCTTACCTATTTAGTTTCTATAAAATTGGGATTAACGAGAGCATTTCTTGGAGGGGGGAGTTCTCCTTATTAGGCTCGTGTTCGGAGATGTGGTTTGTTTTTGGTTGGAGGCATTTCTCTCCGGACTCTGTCAGTGAACTAGGCTGGAGGAGATGGAGAGAAGGCTGTTGGCAGGATGCGCGGGGTGAACCGGAGCCGCCCCGAGCGGCCCGGGCTCTGCGGAGGCTGCGCACTTCCGCCGGGCTCTGCGCTCCCGGGGGTACCTGCGCGCCGGGCCCGGGCAGCACGTCCGCTGAGTTGGAGACTCTGTTTCACATTTTGAACAGATAAAACAGGAAGCTTCATGTTGAATGTTGAAGCTAACTTGGAAACGAGACCCGCATTTTGTTCACAAGGAAAGGATTGTTTTTCGCTTGGGTCACTGCTGCAGAGAGACTTTTTTTCTCTCTCTCTCTCTGTAATGTTTGATACTTGAGGGAAAACAGCTGGGCTGAGCATGCTTGAGTCACTGCAGAGCGAAATGGGATGCTGGGGAATATGGACTGGACTGTATGGCTGAAAAGGTCAGCTTTTTCCCTTGTCCCTCGTGGAGGAATGCAGGGCCTGTCCCCATGCTGGCCTTGTGAGCTCTCGGAAGGAGCTGGGAGAGGCCGAAGGAGGGATGGCTGAGACGTGGCAGACGGTCCTCACAAATGGGACCGAAGATGGCTCTTTGCATCTCTTCCGTTTTCCTGCCCTGCTGTTTTTGATTTTCGGGGAGGACTGGAACAAGTCAACAGAATTTGGGTTTGGAGAAGTAGTCGATGACCACGTTAAACAGCGAGTCCTGATGGGCCAGACAGAGAGCCTGGCCCAAACCACAGCAGTGTAACTGGAATTACAGGGCCAGCCTAGGAGAGCATCCTGCCCGAGCTCTCTAAAAGAGACCCGGAATTCATTGAGACAAATGCACCACATGCCAGGCCAGGGCATCGGTGTGTGTTGTGGTGCCTAGGACCTAATTCTCCACCAAATTAGACCTTAAGATGATGATACTTGTTGCTCCAAGAACCTGTTGGGCAGCTTTGTTGGTGCCCCAAGTTCAGCTGCAGAACTGCCAGAGTTCAGACTGGCCGTGAGGGCAGAGCTGCACCAGGCAATTATCTGATTAACTTTTCCTTTGTTTCTTTGCCAGTCAAGAGAGCAGTCGGATGATGAGACTGAGGAGTCGGTGAAGTTTAAGAGGTTACACAAGCTGGTAAATTCCACTCGCAGAGTGAGAAAGAAACTGATCAGGGTGGAAGAAATGAAAAAGCCCAGCACTGAAGGTAAAAGAGCAGACTCCACCCCGCTTATTCCAGAGTAAATCATTTGGGCTCCGTCTATCAGTAGAAAATATGAAAGTAGTAAATGGGTTGAGTTCTGGCTGAGGCTGGTGGAGGGAGAATTTGGGTCTGCAGGTGAGCAGGGGAACGCTCAGTACCTTCTGGAATGGAGGATCCTGGCGCCCAGCGTTCCAGGCGCTTAGTTATTTCAACATTACAAAGATGGGAAATGGCTAGTGTATGACAATGAAATCTTCTCAAGATGTGCTATGGCTTTCATTTTGACCTTATACCATTTTATATAAACTTTATTTTATAACACCTTCTGAGTGTAAGCCTCTGCTCCCAAAAGGACGGTGGTTCTAACCCTGTGAATTTAGTCCAAGTTTAATATACCTCCATCTCAAACAAACGTCTAACAAACGAGGCACTTAATGTCCTTTCAGATCTCTGAGGGATGATTTGTTCTTCCTGTAAATGGTCTCAAGTCTCAGTTCCAATGAGGCTTTAAGGACCTCACATTCTACGTGGATCCTTAAGAGCTAGATCTCTGGCTAAGCCACTTGTCAGAGGAAGCAGTAATGTCAAAAGGGGCATGAGCTTGGATTTACTGCAGTGAATAGTTAACCTTTGAAGTGCAATTATGACAGTTTGAATCTCAACCGTGTCCATCTTTCTTATTGTTAGTAAAGTGCGTTTGCAGCATCTTGTAAAATTCTTCCAAAAAGTTACAATAAAAGAGTAAGGTTTCCTGTTTGGAAAACAATTAGTGAATTGAAGGAAATACTGGAAAAAAAATTTTTTTTTTCTTTTTAAAGCACATTACTTTTTAAAGTGTCACATCTGCATTGCAAGGAAGTTCAAAATTTTAACATGTAGATTTAAAAAATATCATTATACAGGCTTTTTTGTCGTACATAAATCAAACCTTGGAGGGAACTGAATTCCCCTTTATTTAAATAGATGAGGGTTTCTTGTTGTTATTACTGCTGTTCTTAAAATTTTTGTTTGATGTAATTATCAGTTTAAATCCCCTGGAGGAATACTGAAGGTGAGGGGGTCGCTGTGGGAAAGTGGAGATAAAAAGGGAAAAGAAAAGAGGAGAGAGACAGAGAAACAGAGGGAGAGACAGAAACTCTATCCGCTTCATGGCCAGTTTCATAAACTTAGAGTTGTGTTTAGTTCCAGGGTTTCATCTGGGTGTCTTTTGCATGGTAATTCCGGGTGCAATGCTGATTTACATTTGGCTGTTCTAATACCTGCCTGTCTGTCATGATTTCACAGGACAGCATATAGCCTGACTTCCTCTCCCCGTGGCAGCTCTTACTGAAATCACACACAGTGTCGTTTGGTAATATTAAGTAGAACCATATGGAAAAGCCATCATTCAACGTTGGGAGCGTTGCATTTTTAAAACAAACCTCATGCATGCTTGCCAAAATTAAATCTCATATATCATGCATAGATTGGTGGGTCTTGTCCATAAATGAGATAAATGGGAGAAGTACCTGGTCCTGGGCCTGCCACCCAGGAGCCCCTTCATATGTGATAGTCATATGTGTTGGGGCAGCCTTCCCACTAGAATAACACTCATAAAAACGCAGAAATATTCTCATTTGTATATTTATGTCAGAATAAATCAATTCAACTGTCTCTGAGAGACATAGTTGAAAAAATGGGGAAATATACCAAAAGAGGTAGCTGTAGGGTAAAAAGTAATAACTATACGGACTTTTAGCTCTGAACTTTGATTCATCTTGGTATGAATTAGGTGTCCTAGATGGAAGATGGATTTAGTGAGTTTGAATCCCCAGTGACACGTCTGGTGTCTGGGGAGCTGGGGTGCTATTGACCAGGCTTGCCATTGTCACCAGGAGAGGCCCCAGGTGTGTGTGCAGCTGAGATCATCCACTGCAGGCTGCACCCAACACTGTGCTAGATGAGAACACCTGCATGCCTTGCATGGTAGAACTTTCTGCGGTTCCTCAGTAGCAAGAGAACTGATGCTGGTACAGAGAGGCCACCTTGGCACCTGCTTTGCAAAGCTGGAGAGATTCATACTCCCAATAACCCCCTCCTGCCCCTGGGCCTTCAAAGAGCTGATCCTTTTGACTTCCCTCATGCCTGTGCCAATACTAAGTTGTCTGAATAATAATAAGCATTAATTAATTAATTAATTTAATAGCATTTACGGAGAGCCTTCTGTGCGCCAGCCACTTTCATAAACACTTTAGATTTTGTGTTCCTGTTAATATGTCATCTTCAGAAGAGCCACCAGAGGCAGGCACTAATACTACCCTCATTTCACAGATAAGGAAACTCCGACAGACACAAAGAGGGGAAGTAATTTACTCATGGTCACCGAGCCAGCTGGCCGGAGACCCAGAGTTACGTCTGAGCAGCCTGACTCCTCTACCTCCTGGGTCTGTACTCTGCTCCCACCCCATCTCTCACCCCCCAGCTCTGGAGTCTTGGAAAAGCCAGGAGAGTTAGAATCCATCACCCAGTCTTACCCTTGTAACTTGAGTTGCAAGTCCTTATCTGGGGCATGCATGACCTTAGACAATATGAACTTGTAGGCCAGGGCAGCGCCCTTCATCCAGCCATTTCTGTGTCTTCTACCTAAAGCTGATACCCACCCACTCTCTTCCCTCATTTCTCCAGTTCATCTGTGACCTGCTAATGAATCATTAGCTTTTGTACAGTGCTTTTCAGCTTCTGAAGTACCTTCACGTATCTCTCTTCATTTAATTTTATCCTCTCAATAGCCTTATAATAGAGACTAATAAAATAGGTAGGCAGTGGGAATTCCCTGACTGTCCAGTGATTAGGACTTGGCGCTTTCACTGCTGTGGCCTGAGTTCAATACCTGGTCGGGGAACTAAGATCCCACAAGCCTCACGGCACAGCCAAAAAAATAAAATAAAATAGGTAGGCATTATTACAGGTGAGGAAACAGACTCAGAGAGATGAAATAATTGCCCACCGTCATGGAGATGGTGAGTAGCAGAGCCAGGGCTGGAATCTAGGGCATAAATCTGTGTTCTCGGTATTAAGCCGTCCTGTATCCTGCCTCCTTCCTCTTGTCAGGATCACCTTTCCTTCCGTAGTCTGATCTCAGCTGAGCAAGAAGCAAATCACACGCCAAATGATGATGGAATGAGCGCATCTTGATTGTCGTACTTTTGACTTGATACTTGTACTTTCAAGTCAGAGGTGAATGGGAGAAGTAATGCTCTCTAAACCCAAGGAATCCAGTCCGGGCTGGGATTTCAGGCCTTGGGTCAGGCACAGACAGAAGAACCTGTACCACGTGAGGACTGCCCTCAGCACAGGCTAAGGTGGCCTCTTTGGAAGCATTTGCCATGTTTCCCTCCAAACTCTTTACCAGATGCCGACGTGCCAGAACCAGGAAGTAGAGCTACATATATCACGGGCATGTGTGAACCAGCTGGTCCCAAGCTCAAATGTGACACGGAAGTATTGGAATCTCTGATGACAACGCCAAATATAGAATCCAGAAAATTTTCAGACCACTGCTGAGTGACAGGTCCTTAACTTCCCCAAGGCCCCTTAAGACTATGCGTAAATAAGGGCCTTTGCACACCTCTGTGGACACCTGGGCTAAATATGAAGTCATGATCTGTGATTGGACTACTTTTAGAGAAAAGTCCTCTGTTGGGCTGCCCCTGCCACCAGGCTATGCCTCTCAGCCCCATCACTTCATCCCTGGAAGTGGAGGGTAGACTGTATCTGGAAGAGGTTGCCATTTTTACATCCAGTAACATAAGGACCCGTGGTCTCCAGTCCATATTAGGTGTCCTGAGGAAGGAGCGGGAGACATTCATGATGTGTGCACACTGCTTCTGGTCTGGCCAGTATTCATCAGAACCATAGACGCTGCTTTTAAACTCCTTTGAAAGATCCGGGAATAATTCTTGAGTGAATATATTTGTGCTGCAGATTATGGAGAACTTTGGACCAGATATAATTTTGAATCTCCCTCCCCACCACCATCTCCTTGACATCAAAATCAACCTTGGGTTGTGTTTAATAGCAGCAGTCCTTTTTATATTTGTAACTGTAATTCCCATCAGTTGGAAAACTAAGAAACTTCTGGAATTTTAAAGGCCTGCTACCAGTCGCTCATCTTTTCCCCCTCTGGAGTGAGCCACCCTCTCCCTTTATCTTTGACATTTAACCACACACTGGGACCCTCATCCCAGGTGGTATATTTAGTGCCATCCCTCTGTTCCAAGGAGCTTGGTGCCTTTTCCTCTTCACAATTCGGCTGGCAGAAAGCTGCAGTGCTCAAAAGTTTCCTTATAATTAAAGGGACACAGCCAGTTAGGATCACTACACCCAGAGTTTGACCTACTTCTTTTCTCACAGATGTTCACATAACACACACAGAAAAGAACTCAATTTTCCTGCCAGCAAGTCCAAACCTTTCCACTGGGCTCTGGAAGTCTTGGCTGGATACCTGGCTCCAGTGATGGCTTGAAGAGCTGGAATCCTTGAGAAGAAATGGAACACTCCATGGGGCTGCTTGCGTGTCCAGGCCCTCAAATGCCCTTGCTGCTTTGTAGCAGGGCCTGCGTTGATGGGAATGTCTGTCTTGGATCACCCAGTTCCGCAACTTTTTGTGTTTGGCTTATCAAGTGGGGACCATTTGTCAGTTGCATTTGCAATCTACGACCCTTTATGGCGTTTCCTCACCCAAACTTCTCCCTTGGTGACTTAATTACTTAAATGGCATATGTACCAGTAAAAAAATCACTGTCAGCCACATGGCATTCATCACACTCTGACTATAAAAAGCCAACCAGACTCAACGGGAGAGCCTTTCAGAAGGGGGAACGATTCTGATTCCTAGCTTCTGAGGATTGCACTTGCAAACTGGGAAGGATAATTATCGTTAAATGCTAAGGAATATTGTGTTATTGATGGGCTTAGAGTGTCCAAATGCCATTTTTAATAGGTCTGTTAAGGTGTTTGGTCTACAAAGGTATTGAGAGGAGGAGGAGAAATCGCATCTGATACCTTTTAACATTCAGCCTGTGTGAAACCATTATTTGCTCAGGTTGTTTTCTTTTTTATATGCATTTATTTAAGCAGGAGCTGGGTTTTTGGAGGGTAAGTGATTGTGGGGAGGGACATCCCTGTGGTCACCGCATGGTTTAGCTTATGTTTTGCAGGGCTGGGGGTCTAAAGACAGATCTGCGAGAGAACGCCAAGGTTTGTTGACAGGAGCCCGTGACTGTGTCTGTGTTGATTCCCTCCAGGCGGGGAGGAACAGGTGCTTGAGAATTCCCCGGTCCCGGATGAAAGGTCTGCCCTGTACTCTGGAGTGCACAAGAAGCCATTTTTCTTTGATGCCTCTCCTGAGAAACCTCCAGAAGATGATTCAGACTCTCTCACCACCTCTCCATCATCCAGCAGCCTGGACACCTGGGGTGCCGGCCGGAAGTTGGTCAAAACCTTCAGCAAAGGAGAGAGCCGGGGCTTGATCAAGCCCCCCAAGAAGATGGGGACCTTCTTCTCCTACCCAGAAGACGACAAGGCCCAGAAGGTGTCCCGCTCCCTCACCGAGGGGGAGATGAAGAAGGGTCTCGGGTCCCTGAGCCACGGGGTAAGTACTGATGGCGTTTGCTTCTATGACAGCCACCGTCGCCGGCACCACCTCCTGGTGTCCCTAGAGGCGGTTCAGAGCGTCCGGAAGCAGATCCGCTTGAAGAAAACGGATACTAATTATTCGTGTTCTAGAGCTTTCCTCTGCCAGCGTCCCTCTAGAAAAGGCATCAACAGCACCACCTGCGACCTGCAGCTGCTCCGGCAGAAACCCAAAGGGGGCGGCGTCTGTGGCGGCCCCGGCAGGAGGGTGCGCGGGCGCCCCTCCGTCAGCGAGTTCAATGTCACGTACGTGGTGGAACGCAGCCTGTACAGCCACCTGAACCTGACCCAGCTAGTGCGTCCTGCCTCAGACAGGACCCTGAGCAAGGCCGAGAAGCAGGACCTGAGACGGTGCTTGCTGGAGGAGGAGGAGGAGGCCAAGAGGAAGTGGGCCGCCACGGTGGACCGCTGTACCAAAGGGGTTCTCTTGAGAATCCACCAGAAGTCCGTGAGTCACAAAGACGGTCATGGGGACGGCCTTGTCATTTCTGTGATGTGCAGTCAAGCATTATGGCCTTTCTTGCGTGCAGCCTGGCGTCCTCCCCGCTCTTCTCGTGGTCTGTCCCTCCATCACCTCCATTCCTACCCCCACTTTCCTTGAGGAATGGCTTCTCCCTCTTTCCCATTTGTCCTCTTGCCAGTTGAAGCTGTTTGAGTTTTAATTTAAAACTAAACATTGAAGCTGATCCAGAGAAGGGCTCTCAGAGTACAGGGGTGGGGTCTGGCCTCCTTCTAGAAGTGGCTGTCTTGAGTCGCAGCCATCGTGTCACTTGGCCTCAAGGAAGCTGATTCAAAACAGAAGGAAGTTTTGCCCTTAAAAGAGATGTTTCTTCTCTCAGTGAGTTAAAACAATAGGAACTAGCTCACGGTAGATTGCCGCCATCATCGTCGCCAATTTGGTGACTTGAAAAACACTGTAAAGTACTTTCTTTTATTACTAGGGGCAAACGGAAAGTTCTCAAATCTAAAAGGAAAGAAAAATTAGAACTCCTGTGTTTTACTTAAGTATATTTGATGTGCTTATCTTTTTAAAGAAAAGGATCAACATTTGGAAATGTCCTCCACTGCCCCATAGATTATTCCGTACATAGCAAGGAATAAAGTACTTACTTCCAAATAATGAAATGGTCTTCAGTGTTATTACTGAATTATTAGAGACCTAGTAAAATTTATTTTCAGGGCAAGACTTATATTGAACTGGAGAACATAGGGATTTAATCCCCCTGAAATTCCCACCCAACTTTTAGTTTGCACAAGAGCCCATATAAAATGGTGCAGGGTGTGGAGGAACTGTGCGCTTCCTGGCCCCTGGCGCCCTGCTTAATCCACCTGGGTCTGCTGGCCTGTCCCCTTTTATAGGTCTGAAGGAGTAGACTGACTGTACTGCCACCTCCCATGCTGGCTTCTCCCAGAGTTCCTTCACATTTGTAACATGTTCTTCCCCAGACAGTTGCTGTAATTTAAATTCATTCAATCAAGTTCTGCTTTTGTGGTCAATGCCATCCTTAAAGGATGCTTAGGTCCGTACCAGCCCTTAGGTTTTCCAAATATTCCCATGTGTTGACTTTCTTGCTCTATCTCCACTTTTTTCACATTCTTATAAATCTTGCAACACTTTTAATATTATCAGTAACAGCTTTTCCTCTGGCTCTTTGTCATGGCAACAGTCTCGGTTGGTTTTGTTTTTGTTGTAAAATAACAGTTCTTTGTTATCATTTCTTGTTGTCACTCCTTCAGTTCTGACCCACAGATCTTTTAGGAAATACTTGTGGCTACTTAGTCTTGGTATAATTTGTTTTTTACCTTCAGAGGTGTTGTGCCTAGTTCATCTGCCTCTGTACCTTTGGACATGACCTTGATAGAACAGATCCACCTCTTCTCTGTGAATTGATGACTCAGCCCCATGGGTTTAAATCATGCAATACTGAGAGTTTTTCCGATTGAGTGCCTTGAGTTGCTCATGTATCCCTTATATTATTTATTGACTGGTTAATGATAAAACTTCATCAGGACCTTCTCTCTAGAAGTTATATTTCCAAGATTTGTGCCATTGTGGGCCCTTGTGTGCACATTGTGAGCCAGTGATTAATTCTTCATTGACGTTTGAGTATGGACATTTGGACAAGCTTGTTTTCACGTACCAATTCCACCCCCTGTAAAAGTGGCACTCTGTAACCTCTATCCCCAGTACCAGCCTGAGGCTGGGTATTTTTAAAGTACTATGAACTTGAGGCAGTACTGGACAGTTTTAATACTTGCTGAAATACGTGTTCAGTGCTAAATCAGAAATTTGTACATACCGTTTCTTGTAAGTATAATTGTACAATCAAGAAAACAAAATTTAATTTTCTAATTATTCAGAGAACATAGGGGAATGTAAGTTCTTTTTCTTTTGGCTGCACTGTGCAGCATGTGGGATCTTAGTTCCCCGACCAGGGATCAAACCTGTGCCCCCTGCAGTGGAACCTCGGTGTGTTAACCACTGGAGCACCAGAGAGGTCCCAGAATATAAGTGTTTTAACAACAGAAGAGGATTTTTTTTTTGTTTTTTGTTTTTTTAAGGGATTAAAATAATTTCTTTACTTGGTTTACTCAAAAATTGTTTTCCTTTCTTCTTGTCATATATCTCTTTCATTTTATTCAAAAGTATAATTTCCTTTACTCTTCAACCTTGATCTTTTTGTCTTTCAAAAAATGCCATATTTGCTTGATGAAACCTCAGGGAAATGACAATGCTTTGTACTCACTGGAAACGGTCACTTGTTTTGCTTTTTATTTGGTCATTCAATTTTTGTTTGGGGGAACAGACATGCATGACATTTTGGAATTTTGTCCATTAAAAAAAAAAAATCCAAACCCCCCAAAAACGTGTTTTCAGCTGCATGACCATTCCATTGACTGGCTCTTCTCATCCACAAGCATCTATCTAAAATGTTCTTGTAATTATCTGTACAGGAGATGTTTGAACTTGAAAAACCTCATTTAAGCTTTATTCATGTAGACCACCAAAGATTGGTTTACATTCTTTTACTATTCTCTCTTGTTTTCTCTGTTGAAAGAGTGCTGCTTCAAGAACTACCTGATATTACAGAAAAAGTTGGAGATTAGTTCAAGTGGTGCTGACGGTTATATTTTGTTCATCCTCCATTGATAAAGAAGAATCAGTTCCAAATATCTTAGCATGTCACTGGGAGAGGTTTTAGTTGGTAGTTAAGAAAACCAGTCCACTCTTTCCTCTAAACTTCTTATTTTAGGAAACAATGCATGCAGCAGTCATATGAAGACATAAATGAGCTTCTAATTTATTGCAGTTGTAGTTTCCACATAAATTCTTTGTCAGTTATTTCATATGCATCAGAAATAACATGCTGGGCTCCAGTGCTGCAGTCGGTGTTGGAATTCAAAGCAGGAAAGTACAAAAGCCATAAAATGATGAGGAGGCATCTGGAGGCCATACTGTGTCTGTGGAGCCCTGAGTCACAGGAGAGGAACTAGAATAAAATGACTGCCTTTGCAAAAATGAGAAAATTTATTTGACACTATAAGCTGGAAAGGGAAAGTTAAAGTTAAAAATTAACCTTGAGAGATGGTCATAACATTGCTTGCAGATTAGGGGATTTGGTGAGTGTTTTTGTTTACAGAGGTCTTCCTCTTTTTATAGAGTAGATATAGGTCCAGTTAAGTTGACTGTAAGGGAAATCAGATTGTCCATTGATATTTTTATATAAAATGAGAATAATGTCCATTGAAAGTTATGTCTGTGGTTGATTATTTAAAACAGCAGCAACAGCTTTGCTGAAGGAGAAAAACAGCTGTGTGATATCCTGAATGTCGGTTATCCTGAAATATAACACTTCTGTATCTCCTGGCCTTTCCTTCTGCTACACCTGCTATCTTTCACTTTTTGGCCGATTCCTGGGATTGCTCTGGTTTTACAGTTGAAGCTCCCAGAATTATAAGGCCCAGAACTAAGCTCCAGTTCTTCATTTGCATATTTAGAATGTTGACTAAGCCTAAACTTCAATAAAGCAATTGTCAGGACAAGCTACCAAATTCTCAGTGTGGCCCTAATGAAAAGTAATGGAAGAAACCAGCATTCCTAAAGTGTCTGCTTTGTGCCAGGCAGTGTGCTAGAAGTCTCAAATATAGGCTATAGATAGTATTTTACTAATGAATAAACCAAAGCTCAGAGAGTTCAGTACTCTACCTGTGGTCACACAGCAAGTTAAGTGGTAGAACCAGGATTTGGATCCCTATCTGTGTGATTCCATAAACCTAGGCACTTTCCTTCCTGGATGTTTCTACTTTCTCAGTTCAGTTAATATGTATCTAAGGTGTATTTATTTTAAAAAAGCAGTGTTTATAGTATATGGTGTGCTTTTCTGTTCATTTCTTCCTTTTAATAGCTGTTAACTAGAGTTCTCTGAGAAACAGGTAATACAAAATATTGGCACCCAAATCTGTGATTCACATTTTATTACCAATTGCTTAAGAAGATAATCGGTGATAACAAAAATTAATGTGCTTTGAATTTCTCCTTTTTCTTAAAGATTTGGGGGTTGGCGGGGGGAGGTGGTGCTTGAGTAGCTTTTGCTAGAAAAACAACAGAGAATTCAAACCAAGTTCTGGAAATATAGAAGCACTGAAACATAAGCAGTTCCATCAAGTTTGAAACCAACCGAAAGGACAGTAAAGTTTTCATTCTATCAGTGTTTTTCCTATTGAAATTAAAGTAGTGTGGTCAGAGACAGTCACGGAATCAATCTTTTTCTTTCTGGGCAAGTGTGGTGTCTTTTTATTTCATACACTCTGAGGAAAGGGTCATAAGTAATTAAGTTGGGCAGTTAGATGGGAGAGTTATCAGCATTTTTGGCTAGGTCAGGGAAGCAATGAGTGAGTAATCCTCTTGGCCTGATTGGACTCCACTATAAACATAACCTTTTCCCCTCCATCTCAGCGATTTAAAACTAAACAAAACAAGAGTCCCTCAGAAAAGCCTGCTGTCAGTGGCAGGGCTGTAGGACTTCACATCTGGGTTTCCAAGACCACTCTGAGCACATGGGTTCCCTAATACATGTTCCCTCATTATCACTACTGTATGCAGCCGATATTAAGGGGTCTGGAAGGGAAATTTTGTTGCTAAGAGACAGGGAATCTTAGAGCACTTAACACATGTATGGTTTTTTGGTTGGTGTATTTTTATTTTTTAACCAGTTGGTTTTTGCCTGTGAAGGGGATTCTGGACCTCTGGTGTAGGCACAGTTCCAGTGGCCTGTGGAAGGGCAAAATGAGTGGCGTCTCCTTATAACATGAATCATGTATTTTTTTCTTCATCATTTCTCGTTTCTTACTCTCATCCTGTAACACGTTTGTGGTTCAGTGACATCCTACAAAAGGGACATGTGTTGGGTTGGTGCACTGCTGGATGATCTTAGCATAACTGGATTGTTCCTTCTCTGCCCTCTCCTTTCCACAGAGAACCTGCAGTTTTGGAGGATTTGACTTGACAAATCGTTCTCTGCACATTGGCAGTAATAATTCTGACCCATTGGTGAGTATACATCAGAGGGGAAGCAAAAGATCTGGATTCAAGTGGTGTGGTTGACATAGTTTCACATTTAGTATCTTTGAGAATCGGTACTGGGTGACCTTTTCCTCGGGATCCTAAATCGCATTTGGAGAGAAGCTCTAGTTCCACATCTTAAAGACTCTTCACAGTCCCACATGGACTGAATGATGACCACCTGTGGCCTCCATCTCTCTCTTTGCAGTAGCATCATTTCTCTAATACCCTGGTTTCCAGGTTTCTTCAAGTCACACGTCCAGATGAGTTTAGATGGTCTTAGTTATTGGTGCACATGTGTTTTTTGTTCATACTAGTTGCAAGTGCACGTGACTGTTACACATAGGTAGTGCCACAGGATGGAGCCCTGTGATTTGGGTTCCAAGAGTATGTGACAGCATTTCTGAAAACCAGGCTTGTCATAGGCCAAGTGCATAGCCCTACGCCAAGCGTAGGTCTTTCTGATCTGGGGTATCCTGAAATGAACCCAGTCCCCTTGGGGCCAAAGCAAACCAGACTCCTCAGGGCCAAGGTGACCGCCTCCTCGGACCTGCCACTGGATCACAGTCCGGGGACAGGCCACCTTTACAGTGTACAGGTTCTCCCTAAGGTTTACTTTCTGAGGTGCCAGAGATGTAGGTGAGTTTTCCATACAGTTTTGTTTTCCCCTTGTGCATTTGGTCACGCAACTGTGAAATTAGTATTCTGTGCTTTATAGTTGTTATGGTCATGTATTAGCGAAAGCACCCATCTATGATTTTTTGAAGTGTTTGAGAATTTCCTGGAAGAATAAAACTTTTATTTGGATATCAAATTTTATTGATTTATAAACCAATAATTTTATGTAGTCAATCTTCTAAAAAATAAGAAGTATAATTTTTTTCCCCTCAGGGGAATGTTTTGTTTTTTTTTTTAATGCAAAATAGAATGAAAGGAGACCACAATCTAACTTGTTCAGAAAAGAAAATTTACACAGTCTTAGGAGTTGGCCACACGAAGTGCTACAATGATAGAAATCTGATCGGATGCTGGACTTTTTTTTTTTTTGGCTGCGTTGGGTCTTCATTGCTGCGCATGGGCTTTCTCTAGTTGTGGCGAGCGGGGGCTACTCTTCATTGCAGTGGGTGGGCTTCTCATTGCGGTGCCTTCTCTTGTTGCGGAGCATGGGCTCTAGGCGCACGGGCTTCAGTAGCGGCAGCACACGGGCTCGGTAGTTGCGGCACGCGGGCCCTAGGGAAGCAGCAGGGAAGCATGCAGGCTTCAGTAGTTGTGGTGCATGGACTCAGTAGTTACGGCTTGCGGGCTCTAGGGTGCATGGGCTTCAGTAGTTGTGGCACGTGGGCTCAGTAGTTGTGGCTCATGGGCTCTAGAGCGCAGGCTCAGTAGTTATGGCTCATGGGCTTAGTTGCTCCCCAGAATGTGGGATCTTCCCAGACCAGGGATCGAACCTGTGTTCCCTGCGTTGGCAGGTGGATTCTTAACCACTGCACCACCAGGGACGTCCCCAGATGCTGGACTTCTAATGATTAAGATTTGCCATTTTGTTCTTACCACTTTTTTGGGTGATTCAGTAGTATTATCCTTTTCTTCTTGCCCGCTGCTGGGATTAAGTGCACATTGGTTCATCTAAATCATTCTTTATTGATAAAATACAGTCCCCTTGGGTATTTAAAATGGTGGGAAAACATGTAACAGGAGAAGAATATGCTAAGTTCAAATAAAACAAAGTGACTCACATCCCACTTTAAACAAACAAATAAGCAAAAGTCACTTAGTCAATAGCTTTTAATTTTTAATCACAAAGATAAATAACGTAGCACTGAGTTAACATAAGAAAAATGTGGAGATCCTGGAGCATGCCAGTGTTTTGCTGAGAGGTAGGACATTCATGGTTAGAATAATAAAACCTGTTTGGGGGCTTCATTTTCTGTGATTAAGATACTTATAACATTTTATTTTTGCAGGGTAAAGAAGGAGATTTTGTGTATAAAGAAGTAATCAAATCACCTACCGCCTCCCGAATCTCTCTTGGAAAAAAGGTGAAATCAGTGAAAGAAACAATGAGGAAGAGAATGTCTAAAAAATACAGCAGCTCTGTCTCTGAGCAGGTATGTGACAGCCGAGCAAAAAGCCCCCTTGGTTCTTCCCAACAACAAGAAAAGCTGAGGATTGTTGGTCTGAGATTTTAAATGGTGGTAAATATATTCACAGGCATTAACCAGGCTCCAGGACCATGCCTGGTTTATGTAGACAAACACTGGATTCAGCAAATATTTATTAAGCGCTTAGGGTCGCCCGAGCACCAGGTTTGGTGCTGGGAATACAAAGCAGGCCCTGACTTCTATGTACAAATGAGAGAAAAAGACAGACATGTAAAGAAATGATTATTCTTTAATGCAATAAGCACTGAAAATTAGAACACAAAGGAAGGATTTTATTTTCTAAAATATTCCTTGCTCCAAAATGGATGTCACCAGAATCAAACCTTAAAAAGACACTCAAATTTTCTTAGATAGCCGACTTTTCAAATAAATGTAGCATACGTTGTTCTTAGGAGCACGTAGCAAGTCTGAGAAGTAAAGTCAGAAAGTGCTTCCGGGCTGCAAGACTTACACAGTCATCGTGTTTCTGCAGGGGTGTGTTCACTAACCAGCCCTCTCTGCAGACTTTAAGATATCACAGAATTGACACCACTCCCTTCCCCAATTCTATAAGTTCATCACTAGGAACGTAACCTTCTTTTTATGGGTCTTATTTTTATGGGTGGAGGGAATAAAGACACTTGGAAAGCTGGCCCTGAGATAATTTTGACCATTAGATTTTCAAAGCGCTCTCCTCCGGCACCTTTATAGTATGCCTTCTGTAGTCTGTTGAAGTCTCCGTGTGTGAGCTGGTTGAAATATGCAGGTGATGCTGCTTTATCTACCAAATGGAACAGCAGGGAAAGCAGGCATTTTTGCTCAGCTGCTGCCCTCTGGTGGACATGGTGAGCTAAAAACCAAGCATCGCCCTGTTTGAATCACTCTGAGCACCAGCTAGCCAGCCCCCCGCACTGTGTGTGCTTCAAACAAAGCCTGCACGTCTCCAGCTTATTACAGTGGTTCTCGTGGGGTATTGGGTGGGGGGGGGGTTGATTTTGCTCCCCGACCAACCCCAGGGGCATTGGCTAGGGACATTTTTAATAGTGGCAGTGGGTTAGGGTGGGGTGGTATCGGGTGCTACAGGCATCTAGAGGATAGAGGTCAGGGATGCATCTTATGATGCACAGGACAGTCCATGAAAACAAGGAATTAACCATGCCAAATGCTGAGAGTGCTCAGGTTGAGAAACTGTGGCCGGTTAGCCCGGCAGGGGAAGTCTGGCTGCCTCCGGTATCTCTTCTCCACGAATATTTTCCTTAGTCTTTTCGTTTCTTGTCCCTATGGGTGTGGGAGTGATGGTGATTCTATATTTCTGCCCAGCAGTGAAGCAAACTGTGCACGCTCGAGTGAGATAGACATCATGCCAGTGAAAGCAGTGCCACGAATTAAAGCACTTTATATAGTTGGCTTTTCCCCCAAATTGAAACATCTACTAAAAGCTCTCGTAAACTTATATTCCTAGGGGTTTTCTGCTTTGTGGATCATGAGCATAGAACTTTCACGTCACTTTGAGCATTTTTCTATAATTTTACTACTATATAGATGTCTTGTAGTTTTAGTTCTGTTTTTTTTTTAAAGCGGTCATTTCACATAATCAAAAAAAGAAGGAATCATTATAATGCTTTTTAGAGAGAGGAAATTAACATTGTAAGGCTTTAAAAAAAAACTCTTTAGTAAAGACACCGACTGTTTTAGTACGGATTTTTATCTGCTCTGTTCCTGCTGTATGCCTGGCCTCTGAAATAGTACCTCTTCTTGTAATCAATAAATATGTGATGAATAAATTAATAATTTTTAAAAAGCATTTGTGAACATACAGTATCAGAGATGTGTATTTCGTATTGCTGTTTTTCAGACTGGGAGGTTTTTTTCAGAAGCATTTAAAAAAGATTTTAATTGGGAAGGTGGCTTATTTTATGATTCAGAAAAGAGGAATGAAAACCTCAGGAATTCATCCTTTGCAGCTTCAGTAACCTCCTAATGATGCACCTCTGTTTGTAGTTGGTGCGGTTGTTTGCTCGCTTTCCTTAAATGTAAAGCAGAAGTGTGTTTTGGATCAGAAGCTGCCCTTTCTATTGTCCCTATATGTTTGCAGGGCCCCACAGAATCTCATCAAAGCCCTTCTGATGATTCGGCACTATGCAAATAACAGGTTTCCATTAGATGGTTTTGTGTTCACGTGGCTGTGTAATATGCCAGAGAGTGTTCTCTTTGGGCCAGTAAACCGTTCTGACTGCAGACTTTTTAAAGTGTGACACTGTCTATCTATTAGCACCTCAAATCAAGTGAGCGTGCTATAGTTACATGTGCAGATGCGGGGCTGTCAAACTAATGATATGTGGCCACCCCAAAAGTGAGAAGTACTGCTGAGTCACTACTGTCAGCATTCTGATCTAAAAGGGACTTCCCAGCTGTTTATTAACAACAGAAGAAGAAGTGAAAGAAGCTAAAATCGTAGGGTGACTTAGGGAAATTGTATTATAGACCGAAAAATGGTATGTTTGTTGTACAGCTGACCCTTGAACAGCACAGGTTTTGAACTGCATAGGTCCACTCATAGGTGGATTTTGTCAATAGTAAATGCTACAGTACTACACGACCTGTGGTTGTCTGAATCCACAGATGCAGAGCCGCAGATAAGGAGGGCCAACTGCAAAGCTGGTCGGCGCCCCTAACCCCCGTGTTGTTCAAGGGTCAACTGTATATCTGGGTCCCAAGTTGGTATTTTATTAGCCAATTTTAGTAATTTGTGTAAACAGAAATATAAGAATCTGGGCTTTGTGTGTGTGTGTGTGCGTGTGGGGTGTGTGTGTGTGTGTGTGTGTGTGTGTAAATGTTTCCCTTCAAATAGATTAAATATTCTCTGATGATACTTCCGGGTACTACATGACTAGTGGGTTGTATCTGATCTACATTTGAAGTCCAGTGTTATTACTGAACTAGGGAGTATACTAAGAGTCTCTAAGCCTTTAACGAAATGTTTTGTCCACAAGGTAGATAGATAGATTCTTTTCAAAAATATCTATTTGAGCATGAAAAATACTTTTTGAGTGTTTAATTAATAGTTACATGAACCACAACTTTAAAATGAAGCAAGGATTTAGATTAAAAAGGAAGGTACATTTTGGGTAAAGAATCAGACTTGAGTATAAAGATGGATTTGACTGATTTCGTTGAGGGCTAAACTGCTGTGAATTACAAAAGGGCACGCATCCACTCTGGTGAAACATAATTTTGTCAAAACCCATTTCAGGATTCAGGCCTTGATGGAATGCCGGGCTCCCCTCCATCCTCTCAGCCTGACAGCGAACACGTGGACAAGCCCAAGCTCAAAGCCGGAGGTTCTGTGGAGAGTCTGCGGAGTTCTCTGAGCGGTCAAAGCTCAATGAGTAGGTCTAGTGTGCAAACGTACATGATTTCCTTGGAGTCAAAATCAGACTTTTACTGAGTGTCACGTTCAGGCAATTTAAAGATAAATTAGACCAAGTTCTTACCCTTAAGGTGCTGTTACAGAGACAGACCTGCAAAATAGCTGGCCCTAGAGTCCTATTTGTTTAGTAGTTGATGTCTAGCAGTGCCACAAAAGAGAGGGTAATGATTTTGGTTGGAGGAGAGAGGGAAAGCGCGCCAGCAGAACGTCTGGAGACTGGAGGGGGGGAGTAGGTCAAGGGGAAGGGCTCATGAAGATGAGCAGCAAATTGAGAGGAGAGGACTTAGGGCTCTGCTGCGCACACGTCGCCCTCCTGACCTCTGGGAGCATCCTTCACCTACAGTAGTAATTAGCGATCCTCTGACCACTTTTTTGTCTTATAGATTTTGGTAAAAATCTCTCACCTGTGCATTGCCCCCTGCCACTTTCCTTGTCATAGTGAATCCAGTTCCTTTGTTAGCATTTTAGTGGGGGTTTAATAAAAGAGAAGACAGATGCTTCTCTTCAGTCTCCAATCCTTAATCAGAAACATTTTATGCAGAATTCAACACAATAATGTAATGTTATTTTTCCCTGATGCATTTCGGGTAGTGGGAAGTGCCAATAATTCTCTTCTGGCTTGACAAAGAAATCTAATGTCTTCATAACTTTTATGAATACAAAATGTTGATTAAAACATTATTATCAGAGCAATAAAATAATCAACTAAGAACCAGGAAAATAAAATAATGAGAATGACAGATGTCCCTGAAACAAATGCTGTGCAACCACTCCCGGTCCAATGGTGGTGTCCGCCGAATGCTATGGGGGAAGAGACCAAGTTTAAACTCACTACTTTAAAAGCATTTGGCCTTGAGCAAGTTACTTGACCTCTTTAAGTTTCCTCATCTGTAAAATGGGGTAAAAATAGTATGCCTGACAAATGAGAGGTTATGAATGTTAAGGGTGGTGTCCTCCATCAGGGAGTGTTGGCGTCACCTGGATTCCCTGGTCATAAAGATAACTTGATGGAGGCCCCTGTCTGATGAGGGGGCTTGATTAGGGAGAACAGTCAGAAAACTCAGATCCTCCCCTGGACTCTGCTCTGGTCCTGACATTTGGCTGTGTCTCGTGACTTCCCTCCTCTGGCCCTTACCTTCCTAGCCTGTGATGCCTTCAGTGCCTTCTTTTTTTTTTTTTTTTAATATTTATTTACTTATTTATTTGGTTGCACCAGGTCTTGGTTGCGGCAGGCAGGGTCCTTAGTTGTGGCATTCGAACTCTTAGTTGCAGCATGCATGTGGGATCTAGTTCCCTGACCAGGGAGCGAACTTGGGCCCCCTGCGTCGGGAGCACAGAGTCCTAACCACTGCGCCACCAGGGAAGTTCCCAGTGCCTTCTTTTTAAAATAAATTTATTTATTTATTTATTTATTTATTTTTAGCTGCATTGGGTCTTTGTTGCTGCACGCAGGCTTTTGTCTAGTTGCGGTGAGCGGGGGCTACTCCTCGTTGCAGTGCACGGGCTTCTCACTGCGGTGGCTTCTCTTGTTGTGGAGCATGGGCTCTAGGCACTCGGGCTTCACTAGTTGTGGCACATGGGCTCAGTAGTTAGGGCTCGCGGACTCTAGAGCGCAGGCTCAGTAGTTGTGGCACACGGGCTTAGTTGCTCCACGGCACGTGGCATCTTCCAGGACCAGGGCTCGAACCCGTGTCCCTTGCATTAGCAGGTGGATTCTTAACCACTGTGCCACCAGGGAAGTCCCCTCCAGTGCCTTCAGCTTTGCTGTGCAGGAAATCTGTATTGACCCGTGTTCTGCCTGTTTTCCTGTACAGGTGGTCAAACAGTGAGCACCACCGATTCCTCGACCAGCAACAGGGAGAGTGTTAAGTCGGAAGACGGTGATGACGAGGAGCCCCCGTACCGGGGCCCGTTCTGTGGGCGCGCCAGGGTGCACACCGACTTCACGCCCAGCCCCTATGACACAGACTCACTCAAGCTCAAGGTGTGTGTCTGCCTGGCCTTGGAGCAGTAACGCTGGGTGCCTTGTTGCCTTAAGAGGTGTTCTCTTCTCCTTGCTGTTAAATGCTGGGCTGTTGTGGTGCAGACTGGCCAGTGTCTCTGCTACCTTGATGAGCTGGTCTCCTCTGTAGTGGAAAATGAAACAGAGAACAGCCAGCATTTGGGGATGGAGGAGGGTCTTGAGTTAATCCTCTTTGGTCACCACCTCATCCCTCTGGCCCTGTCCTCTGACCTCAGCTTCCCTCCAGAATTCCTGTTGCCCTCCACCCTCCAGTCTCTGTGCTTTCACCAGCTGAAGAGACATGACTGGCTTCTCTGTGTGATCAGTGACATTCATATGGGACAGATGGGGTTCCACGAAATGTATGAAGCAATTACAGGACAGCGGTTGCCACTGACATCTGATTGGTGGGAATTCTTTTTCTAAGAAATAGGTGTTCTCTGGGTAAGGGCAGGGCATTTAGAGAGCCAGGTGCCCACCCAGCCGTGAGCCCTGGTGGACACCTCGGGCCACTGCCCTGTGGGTGCAGGAGGCCAGAGGGGATGGGACCTTGGGCCTCCATGAGATCCGGCACGGTCAGGAGTGTTCTGTCCGGTATCTGCCAGACTCCCAATCGTAGCAGGTGACTCGTGGAGCCCTGATTCTGGACTTCATAGTGTCTTCACATGCGTGTGATTAAGGCTTCTGATTGACAGATGGTTCATGCTTGGAAATGTACCTAACGGAAAGATCTTTGTTCCCTGGGCCACAGAAAGGAGACATCATTGATATAATCAGCAAACCCCCCATGGGCACCTGGATGGGCCTGCTGAACAACAAGGTGGGCACATTCAAATTCATCTACGTGGACGTGCTCAACGAGGAAGAGGAGAAGCCCAAGCGCCCCACCAGGAGGAGGAGGAAAGGAAGACCCCCCCAGCCCAAGTCAGTGGAGGATCTCCTGGATCGCATCAACCTCAGAGTGAGTTCCGTCCTATTCTGGTCCCACATCTGCTACGATGAGTACCCATTATCCTACAGAAATAGTTACCAGCACCATGACTCTGCCCTTGACCTCCGCTGGGGGTGACAGCATAAACTCCAGGTCGAAATTTGCTCCTAGTCCAAAGAGCAGCTTTCAGAGAGCTGTGAGCTTCAAGCCACTACCAGGAAGGGCTGTAAGCACGAACTCCTGGCGCCCTGGTTGCCTTCTCAGAGGCCGTAAGGATTCTCCCTTCCACCCTCTCTCCCACTATTACTCCTGGCATCTAGCAGGGTGGGTCTACGTGGTAGATTCTATTTCCTCCTTGCAAAACTGTCTTGCTACTGAGGAAGTCACAGGTCTCTGTGAGCTGGATTTCAGTAGCTCTAAGTGAAAGAAGAATCTCCTCCACTGCGCACTGGGTGGCATTATAGGCTTCAGCTCACAGCAAGGGCACAATTAAAATGCAAGCCAGTGGGGTCCATCTCAGCCTGCAGTGTAAATCTTCTTAACCCCTGATGAATGAAGTGCCCCGCCTGCCCACTAAGCTATAGGACTGGGAGGTACAGACTGTGCTAAAAGGATACTTACTAATTTTTGAATTAGCATAAAAATGACTATGGAAAAAGAGTTTAGGGGTTTGAGGTCGGTCATTGGTCGTGGATCCCATGGCTGGGCTGCTGACTCACTTCTGTCTTGTTTCCCTCCAGGAGCACATGCCCACTTTCCTGTTCAATGGATATGAAGATTTGGACACCTTTAAGCTCCTGGAGGAGGAAGATTTGGACGAGTTAAATATCAGGGACCCAGAGCACAGAGCTGTTCTCTTGACAGCCGTGGAGCTGTTACAGGAATATGACAGTAAGTCCTTCCCAGCGCAGACGTGTTCACTGTTAGATCCGCCACATTCTCAGGTCACCAGCAGGCGTCCCATAAGCTGCTAGCATATGCTTGGGTCCTTGGAGTCACTCATTCGATCCTACTCTTTGCAAAGCCAAGGTCAATTTTGTATTATGTCAAATAGCACAGACATAGATTCCCAAAGCAGACCTTCGTGCCAATGCAGGAGCAAAAGAAAACCTTACTAGCCTATACTTTCCCGGCATGTTTCTAGGTAATCGTTGACAAAAACGCTCCTCTTTGAGTGACTGAGAATTGAATTGCAGTTTTCTTAAGACACGCAGTTCATGCCACCTTGGGGGCCGGTGGGATGTGCAGCCTTCAGGAGGTCATGAGGATACCTGGGCACAAGAGTAACTGACAAACTGGGAGTATCTTGCCCCACCAAGGGTTAATTACTTCTCAAAGCACATGAGGAGTTGTTTTCTGATTGAATAGGTTAATTAATGAATAAATGAAATTCATCAGCTTGCGTTAAAGAAGCAGGAAATCATCTCAAGTGAATATGTAGAGCAGAGAATTCCATGCTGCGATTTCTCAGCTAAAATGATAGCTCATTTTTACAACCCATGAAGAGAATTTAGTGAGCTCACAGCTCTCTATTTGAATACACTGTGTCCTTTGCTCCATTAACCCAGTCTTATCTTGCTCTTTATTCTTCAGTCTGACGTCAGAAATATTCCTGAAATTATTCATCACGAAGTGGGGAGTATCCTTGCCAGTTATTGAATTCAAATGCATTTTCTTTCAAATGCTCTGCTTCAGGAATATCAGTAGCTAATAGCATTTCCATTGCTAAAAGACACACCAAAACCATGGTGAATGGTGGGAAAAAAAAATTGTACATTACTGAATGTATCAGGCCCAAGAGACATGGAAGCAAGTGTCTCAGGGCAGTTAAATTCACTTCTGCTTAATAAGTCCTCCCTCTAAATTAACTGATGACACACCATCAAATAGATGCCTAAACCCTAGATAAACACAATGCCTTCAGGGATAGATTTGAAGGGAATTGTGTTTCGTAGTTTATATCACTTTATAACCTGGTCTCTTTAGTATTGGAGTTCCCCAGGAGACACCTTGGGGATCTGTGGCCAGGTTGTGTCAGAGCCTGGCCCAGTGCCTGGAATGGCCGACCAGCTATATTAATATCAATTAACATTCAATCATCTAGTCTCCTGGACCACATCTGCCCTGTAAAATAGCTCATTTGCTCTTCCTCAGCCACTGAGAACAGCTGGTTTATAAACTCCATCCATTGCGTTTCCTTTAGCATTCAGACACAGGAGGAGCAAAGCTAAATTCTGAGTATAAGGCGCAGGGTCTGTCTCTGTCATGCCACAAGGGCTAAGACTCCTTGTCCCTCCTGAGATCATGTCCTGAGGTGTGCACTTTGGCATATTTTATAAGAGGGAATCTTTGCCCCTCATGATGCTCACTCACAAGTCTAAGGAAGGCTCTTTGCTTCTTCATAAATCCCATTTTGAATCTGTGCTGTGCCACTGTATAGAACATCCCGCATACATAAATTGGTACTTCTTTTTAGTGGTTCTAAAACAAAGGCTTCAAGGGCTCAGGGGTGCCAGTGAGCACCAAGAGCCTGGATGCAGGATTATCCCAGGATTAGAAGATTCTACATTCAGCGCTTTGAAATTCATTGTGTTTAAGAAGTACTCTAAGTAACTGATACCTTAGAGGAAGACAGTCAGTTTCTGTCAGACTAGACAGATCCAGAGACCTGCTGAGATCTGAGAGATCTTGCACATCTTCCAGCTCAGCCCCCTACAAGAGCAAGAGGCACATCTGCATCATTGCTTGGCACTCAGATGGGTCCAGCTTCTCTCATTGCATCTGTGCACGGGGAATGCCAGCCTTCGTGCAGGGTTCCATGTGGAAAAGACTCTCATTGTCCTGGGGCAGTTCCTTCTACTCATCCCAGACCCACTCTCCTAGGTCTGCCAGATGAAAACTCTCTTTTAACAAAATCATTTTCATAAGAATAATAATTTTAATCAGGAATTATTTCAAATATGCAGGAAAGTACAGAGAAAAATAAATCCACATACCACTTCCTAAATCCATGTAAAGTTAACATTTTGTCATATTTACTTCAGTGCTTATTTTTTAAAGACATAAGTGTTACAAGCCCATTGGAAGGTCTGCTATCCGAGAATCCCATTCCTTTCCCTTCTTCTTTTCCAAGGTAACTACGCTCCAGAAAATGGCACATGTCGTCGCGCATAAGCACCTCTTGATGTTTGGGTGTCTCATCAATGTCTTAGCATATTCTTTCTCTCTCTCTCTCTGTGTGTGTGTGTGTGTGTGTGTGTGTGTGTGTGTGTGTGTGTGTGTGTGTGTGTGTGTGTGTGTGTGTGTGTATGTGTATGTGTTGAGATGGGGTTGGGGAGAGCTTTAGTCCAAATTCAGGTCATGTCCAAATGGAGTTTCAGCCCCACAACCCAGTCCTTTGCTCTTACTTGACTGTGAGAATGTTCGTGATTCTAGCTCCCCTTCTTTCTCGTCCTTTGTGCCTTGGCATTAATTCTAGTGAGTATGGGGTGCGGGGAGGATGTGGCCTTGAATGTGCAGTACATCTAGGAGGTGCCCCGCCTCTTCATTCTCCCTAATGAAGAAGGACAACCTACTTACTGGGGAAACACTAGTTTTTAGTTTTAGGGAATTTGGCTAAATTTGTTGGGTTCCTGCAAGTAGCTGCTGATTGGATCCTTCAGGAAGAAAGTGGCTGTAGCCCTTTGAATAGGCCTCATGATTTTATAGATTGAACTGCGGTTTTCAGGCAATGCAAGGGAACCCTTCACTCCCCATAATAACTTCAGGTATCCTGCTGTGTGGTGAGGCTGGGATCCCGAAAGATGCAGGCACAGTCTGCATTTTCCTGCAGTGGCAGGGACAAGTCTTCTGTTTTATTCCCATTGGTCAGCATTTTGGAGTCTGTTTTGGCCGCTGCAATACACTGAACTATCTCGCCAAGGACAAACTGCATTGATTCCTCTTCCTGGGTTGTAATTGATAGCTCCAAGCCCTCATTTTATAAGTATCATTTTCCAAAATAACATGCTAGGCTAGAACAAAGGCCATTCCAAATCCACAGACTCCCCCACACAATGAGGACACCACTCTAGAATGTTCCACTTTCGGTGCGGGGGAGGGGAAGGGGTTTTTCTCTTTTGCTTCCAATTAGTTAATTTTTCATTAATCACTTTAAAAATAGCATTTCTTAATTTGGTGCTCTAATTTAAGGGCTTGTTTCGCCATGATTTCTGTTATAAAATGCTTTCCATGTGAGAAATACAAATAGGAAGTGGTCAATGGACAGTAGGAATGGCAGCCCTCAGCCTTCCCGCAGTTTTTTTTCAATGACCCAAGAAAAGGCATCAGATTTCTGGTTTATTGATTTAGTGTGTGTGTGTGTGTGTGTGTGTGTGTGTGTGCGTGTGGTGGGGGGAGGCGAAGTGAAGAGAAAGAAAAGTAAAGCCATTCATCGTCAACTACTTATTTTAGGTAGAAAATGTTTTCTTGGTTTCCATTTTTATCGACCAAGCATTTAGTCTGCATAATGACTGAAAGACAGTCTTCCTGTAACTTTGAACCTACATAAGGCCAGCCATGCCCTCTTTATAGAATGTGCAGAGTGACACGGCTGGGGTAGTGAAGGCCCACGTGATTTCCCATGTGATTGGCTCTAGGCCGACTTTCAACAGAAAACATCTGATGCTTCTCTCTAGAAGGATTCCTTAGGATGAGAATGCTCAGGCTTCCGTCGTCCACCTTCAGGGTGTTCTGTACTCAGTTTCCAAGCTGGAGGGTGTTTTGAGCTTTCCATGTCTTACCCTTTGTGTGCAGGGAATAGAAATGCTGACCCAAGACAAAGAGAGAAGCAAAAAGGAGAGAAAACCCTCTAACCTATTCCAAATAACAGTAGCAAAAGGATTTGCCCCTGGCCCCTCATCAGCTTAGGGGTTTATGTCCCCTTTATGTCAGCCTTGCTCCCTTTGAGATGATACGAGAGCCAGCACGCGTCACAGAGGGGTAAAAATGCTCCTAAATGCTAATAAAATTTGATGGTTTATTTGACACTCACTTTATATTAGCTGCCAAATTTGGAAAGCTGGGAACAAATAAATTGAAACACAAATCTTCTAGATCTCTAATAAGTATACGGCGTAATTCCTCCTGTGAAAAAGGCATTTATTCAGTCTCTGCTTCTACTTGGTGGTACCGTCCCTCCGAAAGGACTGTGGTTGCTCTCCCCCCACTTTTGACATGATGCTCCGAATTTCTCCTCTCCCTGGTTGGCCTGAGGGTAACTTAAAAGGCATTGATGTATTTCAACTATGGCCTCTGTCTACAAACTTACCTTCCTGTGATACTTGATTTGAAAAGAAAAGTGTTCTGATCTCACTCGTTCATTTTTATCTCATTTACTTTAAAATAATTTGTTCTCTTCCAAAGTCCAAGGCTTCAAAATGTATTGTGAGAACTGAGGATAACATTGGGATGCGGTTGATTTGGAGCCTGCTTTTCACTCCTCTTACGATCCCGTGCTATGTGTTCATCTTCTCTAGGTAACAGTGACCAGTCCGGATCCCAGGAGAAGCTGCTTGTTGACAGCCAGGGCTTGAGTGGATGCTCTCCACGAGACTCAGGATGCTATGAAAGCAGTGAGAACCTGGAAAACGGTACTGTCAGCACAGATAATCATGAATGCATCTTCATACGCAAGCCTTCTGGGCCGTTTCTTGACATCTGTGCTTTGGCTAATGACTGTCTTTCTTCCTCAGCCTGAGCCATTGCTTTTGGGAAAACTGGCAATGGGGAGAGGAGTTTTTCCAGGGTGATTGGTGCTTAATTAAGATCCTTAGGAGGGAGGAACATCTCTGAAGAACCTAGGCAACTGATGATGTTGAGAAATGAGTAGAGAGGTCTTTTCATCAGTTACTGTTCCATCCCACATAGCACATAATTGGAAAGAGTTTAACCTTGTGTGTCAGAGAAAGGGACCCTAAACTTTCCATTGTCCTGCTGCTCTTAGAGGTTTAGGCCCCTCCCCCCATCTGGATCATGCAAAGAGCTGTGGGGCTTTAGAGTGGGGAGACCTGGGGTTTGAACGTGAATAGGGCATAGCTGAAGACTTTGGCCAAATTACATCTCCGACTCGTCCTTACCTCTTTTTTTTTTTTTAAACAAATTTATTTACTTACTTACTTACGTATTTATTTTTGGCTGCGTTGGGTCTTCGTTGCTGCGCACGGGCTTTCTCTACTTTCAGGCGGGGGCTACTCTTCGTTGCGGTGCATGGGCTTCTCCTTGCAGTGGCTTCTCTTGTTGCGGAGCACGGGCTCTAGGCGCGCGGGCTTCAGTAGTTGTGGCACACGGGCTCAGTAGTTGTGGCTTGCGGGCTCTAGAGTGCAGGCTCAGTAGTTGTGGCACACGGGCTTAGTTGCTCCACGGCATGTGGAATCTTCTCGGACCAGGGATCGAATCTGTGTCCCCTGCATTGGCAGGCAGATTCTTAACTACTGCGCCACAAGGGAAGTCCTCCTCCTTACTTTTTAAATGGTAATGTGAGTTGTTGTTTTTTTTTTAATAGATTATTCTAAGGCAAAGTAATAGCATATTAAAAATACCTAGCACTTTGTAAACACTGATTATGAATGAGGCAGTGGGCTAGGTGCGCACGTATGCAATTGCTAATTATCACTCAGATCCTGCAGTGCATATATTATAGATGAGGATGCTAAAGAGAGATTAAATAATAACTGAAGCCCGTGTTCTTTTCCTCTTGGCACCACTCTGACTCATAATAATAGGCTCTCAGTCAATGGTAGACAATATTTTAGACCTGATTTTCCAATACCATAAGCATTTTCAAGTCCATACCCTAACTACTTAACGTCGTCATACATCAGCCAGGGGTATCGGGGCTTAGTTGAACTTCAAGCCAGAAGGGATTTAGTTTGTATGTTATCATAAGTACTTTCACAAACCATGGATTAGATGAAAATAGGTGGACCTATTTTGGGAACAAGGAAAAAGGCAACATATACCATAAAAGGTCTCTTTGCCTATTTGTTTGCTTATTTATTCTGAAGAGCAAGAATATCCCAGTGCTTGGGACTGTCATCTGTGAGTCTCTCATTTCTATATGAGGATTTTTGAGGAGCCCCGCTGAGAACATGATGCAAAGCCAGGGCATGAAGGTTTGGTTCCTTCAGTATCATCATCATCCCTCACCTCAAGTTTTCTTCTTAAATAGTCAGTAAAGCCTGAGCCAGGGGCGGCCCTCGGTGTTCGGACCCTGCCCGGGAAAAGAGGCATGCTCATTAGTTCAGGGATTGCAGTTGCACGATGACTCCTTCCATAAACAGATAGATTGGGATTGACACATAGACACTAATATGTATAAAATGGATAACTAATAAGAACCTGCTGTATAAAAAAATAAATAAAATTCTAAAATTCAAAAAAAACCCCACAGAAACAGATAGCTCCTGGCAGCAGTATATCATCATTACAGTATGAAAATATCTAAATTCATATTAAAATAATGTGAAAAGTCTATTCAAACATTTCTTCATTTTTATGAAAGCTAGATCTCTGAATGAAGGGTATATAATTAAGTCTTAAAGAGCACATTTTTGTTTTAAAAAAAATCTCAAAACTTCAGACCAGCTAGAGAGAAAGAATATAATTACCCACACCCAATACGGTACCTCCTTTCTCCCCGCAGACAGCATGACCGGGGGTTCAGAGTTATGATCTCCAAACTTCACGTCACTGGGCCAGCCCTCCTCATGGTCTAGCTTTTGGAAGTTATTGGAGAATGTGTGTTTTTGGCTCCCATACCCACTACAAATGTGGACTCAGTTTGAATCAGTGGTTTACTTATATCCTCCATTGTTATGTGCACATAGAAAACATTTACTAAACAGATTTTGGAACAACAGGATCAACCATAAATTTCACTTTGAAAAGCAGCATAAACATATGCAGTGAAGATATGAAATTGCTGGAAGCCCACAATTCAAACCAACCAAAAGCACTTGAAAAGCAAGATGTTTTCAAAATAGATTTGACATTTCTCCACCCCCACGATCTTTTCTGCTTTGTCCACGTAACAGTTAAGGACATGGTACCTCCCCACCTTTGTTTTCTCAAACATTAAACCAAGCTGCACGATTTTGTTCTAGTTTTACTAGGAGAGTATTTTCACTGAGTGGAGAAATAAACGCAAGGTTTACAGAAGCAGTCCCTCTTAATGCAGTTCGTAACTTCTGGTTCAGAAGCTCATGCTTCCTTAAGCCCTGGTTTTTAACTGTGGTCTGCGGGGTCCCAAGGATGGGGGCCTTGGTGGCGGTGTGTGGACCTGGGTTTTGAGAAACCTCCACATTTCAACTTTGATCTGTTTTGTAAATGAAGCTTCATTAAAAAGGATCCTCCTGCTTTGAAAAGTACTGATTTTAAAAGTGCAGTGTTCTGAGAAAAGACAATTCTCTGACCATCGTGAACGCAGTGCTAATCTTTTCCTTTCTGACTTCTTCGCCGTTCTCATTTCTAGTTAGCCTCTGCTGACTTCTGTGTGAGGTGAATAAATTCCATCTAAAATACCTGCAGCCATAAAACCTAAATTGTGTGTCTCCTATGTCCTCTTCTTTTTGCAATAAAAACCAACATTTGAGTGTTGGGAACTATTAGGTCCATGAGGAAAACACTTTACCAAGTAGACCATCCATCAGGGCCACACGAGCAGCAGTATCTTAAATGCCTCAGCGGCACGGCCTGAGGACAGAGCAGTTTCGGAGGGAGAGAGCCATTTGAGGGCCGCATGCCTTGTTTGTTGCTTCTCTGTCCTAACAGTCGGGAAGCAGTCCGTAGGAAATTCAGACAGCTTACTTGTCTCAAACAGAAGAGGAATCTTAAGTGGATTGGGGTCAGGTGCACTCAGGGTGACCATGGGTGGCTCTGTTCACCAGGCAGCAGTAGCAATTAGTATCAGTCAACAGCTGTCAACTAAGTAGACTGTGACTGGTTGATAAGTTCAGTTATCAGTCTGACGGTCATTTTATTTGAATCAGGTCTATCGCTCCAGTGGCAATTAGAACCATATCAGTATCTTATAGATTGCCTCTGGCGACATACTCACTTCAGCTTGTTTACTCATTTGTACCAAGGTCGGCTGACTGTTTCTAGGGTACCTTTATTTTACACACCTGAGCAAAACACAAGGCGGGGAGGGCTTGAGAGGTTTGAGAATTCAGCGGTCACCAGTGAACCTTGGGGGATACCATTTAAAGAACCTGTCCCAGAATTCAGTCCACCTCCTCTTTGCAACCATGGTCTTAGGAAACTGTACTCCCTAAACAGAAGTCCCATCAGTGTGGTTCTTAACTGGGGTGTGGGTGTGCCTTGTTCCACACTGACTGCAGCTACGAACAGACATTAGGCCTAGATTTATTTTATTGCCTGACACAGCGTATTTTCTTTCCACATAACTCAATTAACTTTCATCTCCCTGAGTCCTTTAATAAGACTAAGAATTCTTTCTAAAAATAAACATGGGACCACAATGACTCTACATCACCAGTGGTGATTTTATGTGCTTAGTGTAATTCAACAGTGGGATATAAGAGTTGGAGATTCAATTACGTTAGCGCACCTTTTACATCAGTTTGATTGATTCGCTTTTTAAAATGTGATTGTAAAATATTTCCTTGTCTTGTAGGCAAGTCTCGTAAAACCAGCCCCTCTGCCAAATCATCAGCCGAGTCTAGCTTGAAGTCTTTCAACAGGAATCAGCTGGGCAACTACCCAACCTTGCCTCTGACGAAGCCAGTAGACGCGCTGAAGCCGGGAGGGGAGGGGAGGCTGGGCGGTGGTCTCACCCCTCACACCTCCAAACACTGTGATCCCCCGTGTGTGACTGACTTGAATAAAAACCGAAGGAGCCTCCCCGTTTCCATCTGCCGGAGCTGTGAGACCCTGGAGGGCCCCCAGACCATGGAGACTTGGCCCCGATCCCACTCCCTGGACGACCTTCAAGGAGAGCCTGAAAAAGGTGTGCCTGGTGAGGTGACAGAACCTTCCCCTCAGATTGTACCCGAAGTGCCACAAAAGACAGCGCCCTCCATCACAAAGGTTCAAAGCCCCAAACTAGATTCTGCTGTTGACAATGCACTGCTACTGACCCAAAGCAAGAGATTTTCTGAACCTCAGAAAATGACTACTAAGAAACTGGATGGCCCGATGGCTGCCTTTTCCCACGGCACATCCCCTCCTTCGTGTTTACCCAAAACCTATGACGCCCAACCGCCCGCCGTTAAACACGGTTTAACAAGGACGCCTCTTGAGGGTCACAGGAAAGGACTCGATTTTGAAGGGACACATCACCCCCCGGGCACCAAAGAAGGCGTGGATGCTGGGCAGAGGGGCCCCGAGGCCAGAACGCAGGCCAAACCTCCCGCCCAGCCTCCCCCCGTCCCCGCCAAGAAGAGCAGGGAGCGCCTCGCCAACGGGCTGCATCCTGTCCCTCCGGGTCCCCCCGGCGCCCCTGGCCCCGATGCACCCAGCCTGCCCCTTAAAAAGGGCAGCCCTGGCGGCCCCAGCGACTGTCCCCCACCGCCAGTGGCCAGGCCTCCCGCAGGGCCGGAGCCGGGCAGCCCACCGAGCGCCAGGCCTCCACCCTGGCTGTCGGAGCTGCCTGAGAGTGCCAGCCTCCAGGAGCACGGTGTGCGGCTTGGCCCTGCCCTGGCCAGGAAGGTCTCCTGCACCCGCGGGGTGGACCTGGAGATGCTCACCGAGAAGAAGCTGCGGGCCGAAGGCATCGATCTCACCGAGGAGCCCTATTCCGATAAGGTATCCGAGGCCCTGACCCCACTGCACAGGCTCTTCTAAGTCGGGCGGGGGCCAGGCGAGAGGAGCGGCACCGCCCCCCACCTCCCAGCCCCCGGAGGCAGCTGGCGGCGGGGACCAATGGACAGTGACCTGACCGTACGGGTGGCCCACAGCGGGGGCTCCTGCCGCCCCGCGCTGGGTGTTCCGATGAACCGGGAGCACAGCGCCCAGATGAAATGCAGACACAGCCTCAGGGGTTTCTTCTCCTGTCCCTTCTCTTCTTTTCTCTTCTCTTCTTTCACTTGTTTGTATTTAATTTGGGGCAGCTATCCTTTGCAGGGAGAGCTATCAGTCAGTACTAGACCCAGTTCCTGAAAGGATAGACGTGAGTTGCAGTTTCCGTGTCTTATTCAACATCTTTGTTTTTAGACTTTAACACATCCCCATTTCATTTCCCTGTGCGTAAAATGGAATTAATAATGACCTGCATGACTACCTCTTAGAGGTATTAATAGGAGCAAATAAAATAAAACTGAACCTACTTTGAAAATTGTAGAGCGCTATTCAGATGTAATAATTGTACTGTTTAATTATCTGTATGGGTAACAGGGGAAAAGACACCTCATTGTACTAAAAACATTGAGACCTATAATGAAAACTCATTTCTCATTCGAAGAAAAATAAAAGAGTAGATCTGCCAATACCAAAATGACTTTGAATACAAATACATGATAATAGATGTAGCTGTATGTTACTCCTAGGAATGCATGAATTATTATAATGTATTCCCAGGAGTCTTTGTTATAAACTTCTTATGACCAAGAATGCCTTACAATAAAATACTCCTCTGCCTTCTTGATATTTAGTGAATGAACCCCTTTGAATGGAAAGTAGTGAGAATTCTACTGTACAGTAAATGCTGGTCTAGTGATATAGCGATATAACTCTATGTTGTAGTTGAGGAACCAACAGTAGACTCTCTGTAGGGCACAAATTTGCCCTTCTCCCCTGCAGTTTAGAAGACTGTCTTCAATAACATTTTGCAAAATGATAAGATAAGAGTGAAGTGAGGGTGTTGGACCCCAAAATAGAGAATGATTGTGTCCTGCTTTACCCATATTTCAAAACATTTTCCTAGAGCTCATAACGACTTAAAAGATAAAGATGTAAAAGTATTGTCTCTAAAACATCCATCCTGACACTAAAGAAAATATATTCACTTCAAATTAAAACTTGTGGTCCTATTTTCTAGTAGCTAAATGTCTTATCCTACCTTGTGTTTGCCGTTCTTGGAGAAGGAAAAAGATCCTCGCAACCCTCGATAAGAGATTTCTGTTCCCTTGCAGCACGGCCGCTGTGGGATTCCTGAGGCCCTGGTACAGAGATATGCGGAAGACTTAGATCAGCCCGAGAGGGACGTTGCCACCAACATGGACCAGATCCGCGTGAAGCTGCTTCGGAAGCAGCACCGCATGGCGGTAAGCAGCCCACACTTCGGGGCTCCCCTCACCCAGCTTTTTGAAGTCCATTCAGTTCTAGAGCTTAATGATGAGCATGCTGGCAGCCGCTACGTAGCCCAGGGTTCATTGTAGCTATCGAAGGGAGACACCTGGGAGAGAGTAATACCTCTTCAGCCTACAAAGGTTTTGGAGAGAAAAAGATGAAAATTATCCATAACCCCAGCACTGTGAAAAAGTCCATCTAGTCATTTCTCTGCACATACATAAAAGTACATGTACAGCTTGCAAACCTTATTGTTTTCAGTTATCAGATGGTGAACCTCTTTCTTTGTTACTAAAATTTCTTTTATATTATCAATTTTTCAAAGTGCTCTAGTAGGTATGTCCTAGTTCAGCCCATTCCACATTGTTGAAACATTTAGATTTTTTCAAGCTGTTTATTTTAAACAATTGAGTGAAGAACCTCCTGGTTAATAAATTTTTGTAGACTTTTGGGGGTAAATTTCTGAGGATATATTCCTTCAAGAGGATTTGCTTCATCAGGACTGCACAAAATCTCAAGGGTTTGCACATTTGGTGGTAAATTGCCTTTCTGAGGGGTGTAGCACTTGGCCTTCTCAGAATTCAAGTATAAATGTCCATTTCCCTGCCCTAGCCAACATTTATTATTGTATTTTTAATTCTTTATGACTATATTGACTAAATGCTTAATTTTCTGGATGTTAATGTAGATTCAAAATACAGAAGAAAATCTACTTTATGAAAACCTTACCCACTGAGTATCTTCCTTTTCACACTGTCACATAGGTTTGCTTCTTCAAGCACCATAAGGATCATTAGTTGAAGAGCGTGACCACCATGAGACAAAATAGCCAGAAATATAAATGATTACAGTTTGGAGACTTACACACATAATTGGGGTTAGATCTAATTCCAGGTACCTTCTGGAACCTCCAACACTTCCTTGAAGATTTGTCTCACCTTTGAGAAGTCAGGAAACAATTCACTCATTCATTTATTCATTTATTTATTTATTTATGGCTGTGTTGGGTCTTCGTTTCTGTGCGAGGGCTTTCTCTAGTTGCGGCAAGCGGGGGCCACTCTTCATCGCGGTGCGCGGGCCTCTCACTATTGCGGCCTCTCTTGTTGCGAAGCACAGGCTCCAGACGCGCAGGCTCAGCAGTTGTGGCGTACGGGCCCAGTTGCTCCGCAGCATGTGGGATCCTCCCAGACCAGGGCTCGAACCCGTGTCCCCTGCATTGGCAGGCAGATTCTCAACCACTGCGCCACCAGGGAAGCCCAGGAAAGAATTCTTGATGCTAGTCATGTTCTTGGACATCTCATAGCATTATCCCTTTCTGATAGTGTGGTAATAAATATAATATTTCAGTAGTGTTCCTTTTAGGCATAGAAGAAAGAGCTCTCCAGTGGCACCTGTTGAATCTTGATAAATTGCTTTCTTTGGTTACCCAGATCCCAAGCGGTGGACTCACAGAAATCTGTAGGAAGCCCCTGTCTCCCGGATGCGTTTCATCTGTGTCGGATTGGCTGGTTTCCATCGGTCTGCCCATGTACGCCAGTGCCCTCACTGAAGCGGGCTTCAGCACGCTGGGCCAAGTGCCTTCTCTGTCCCACACTTGCCTTCAGGAGGCCGGCATCACAGAGGAGAGACACATAAGCAAGCTCGTGTCCGCAGCCAGACTCTTCAAACTGCCACCAGGCCCCGAGGCCATGTAGTCGGGCCCGAAATGGACCTCCCTGGACAAGAGCCACCCGTTCACTGTGTTTATGATGCTGATGCAATTCCTCCTTGGCTGGACGTGCAGACCAGACCCAGAAGAAAGGCCCAGTGTGTGGCCAGCAGAACTCGGAATCTTGGCACGGGACCCTCTTCTGCAGAAAAGCCCCCTCCAGGAAATTGGTGTGGTTCTTTTTGACCCCCAAAGAAAAGACAAGCACTTATTTTTGTTTTCAGGACACAATAGAACAAAGATGCCAACTTGCCACAAATGCTCTGCCTGCAGTCTGTCTTGGTGCACTGGGTGAGGGCAGGGGGCAGAGGGGGGGGCAGACTGTCCTGTTGCTAAGCGTGCTTCTAGCCCTTCTGTCTGTCACCCTGCAGGGTTCCCGAGGCCCAGATGGGCTTTAGCCAGGCCAAAGTAACAGACTCGGGAGTGATTGTACACTATTGACCAGGCTCATTTGTTCAAAAATAAGAAAATCTGGCTGCACTAGGAAAAAAAGAAAGCCCTATTCTCCTTTAGATAAACAAGAGACATTTTAATAATTGCTTTCTAGCAATCAGCTTTTATTTGCCTTAATGTAAGCTTTTAAGCAGTTATGTAACTTAGTGTTCACTACCATGTAACCATAGTTCCAAATCTTCATCTTAGACTGCCATCTAACGTATCTGGGATGTTTCCAGCAGAAATGGGCTTTTCTAATTGTCTCACTCTAACATGGCTTATTTTATAGGGGTGTTTATCAGGCCAAATTTCATGTTGACTTTCAGTTTTTAAACTAACTACAAATCTGGTAAAAAGCACTCTTAAATTCACAAAGATATCACGTGTGAGAGTATATGTGTGTGTTTGAGGTTACGATCTTTCATTTTAATCAGTTTAGTGCTGTTACCACGTTGGTCGTCGTGCTGCAGTATTGACTTGGAATCTTGACCGTGTCCATTCCAAAATTCAGTCATTAGCTAACAGATCACCTTTGCAAAAGGTCATTGTAAGTTGAATATTTAAGGAGGTTGTTTTTTAAAAGGGAAGTAGTTTATAAGATATTTTAAAAGTGTTTTTTTTTTTGGGTTTATAATTAAAATACTATTTTCCATCTTTTCTTATTTAGATAATTCACTTAAATATAATAAAGGTTCATTTTGGAGCCAAACTACATTGGCCATGTATTAAGTAGTTGCATATTTTCAGTTGTTTTCTGACTGATTTCAGCATTCTCTTTTAGTCTAGTGGCTGATTCTCTAGCAAACAGAAATTATTGTTTCCAGTTGCTTACAAAGTGATTTTCCTTTACATTCTTATCATGAACCCTATTTTAAGCACTGGGTGTGATCATTTACGATAGAAATGTTTTTAGCCTTGATTTAAAAGTTCTGTAATATTTCATCTACTCATTAAGACAAATGATGTCCCTCAGGGGAGGGGGAACAAAAGGTGATTTCATTAATTACAAAACCATTTTACCATTTGCTTTATATATCTGGACCCATGTTTTGGAGGAAAAGGACGTTCTCAGGTGACGTATTTTTTTTTTCATGCTTTTGGTATCCATTTGAAAGAATAATATATATTTCTTCAATAATAGTCACCTTCTATAAGATGCCATGTAAGAAGTTGTGGAAATGTAGAAAAAAAGCTAAAGCTGCCAAATTTCTGTTGAACTCTTCAAAACAGCCCATTTTTGTCATCTGGAGTATGACATTCCTGTGGGCTGTGACATTCCATTTAGAAGGTAACGAGGCTGCAGGGCTCTCCTATGTCACTGGAAGGAATTTCAAGTGTGTGGTGAGGTGGGCGCTGTAAAAGGGGCTCCTCACCCTGCATTTTCAGTACCTCAGCATGACATCCGAGAGAGCCTGCTCATAGCTTAAGCTGAGCTAAAAGACCACACATAAAGTCAGGTAATAGGTAACAAAGGAGAAGGGGAAACTGTACATGAATTTCCAGGTGTTAGTTCATTTTCACGGTAAGATTTTTCACTTAATGTAAAAGTGGTGCCAGAAAAGGGAGCTTTCTGAATATGAGTTTTTGAGAATGCCAAACTGTATCTTTTTCATTCTTCTTTGGAAGTCATTGCCTTTGCATGGAAGTGAAATTCAGGGGCCATGAATCATTTTCAGTGGGAAGGGCTTCCTAGTCTGTGGGATCTGAGGTTATTTTTACTTTATCGTGCTTTTTAACAAAATTTTTTTTTGTTTTTGTTTTTTTACTTTTAGTATTTGTTTGGTCTTCTTTTGCTTTAAACTTTTAATTTGATCTTAGAAAAGCCTGAATGTTTGTGTGTGATGTTTGACCGAGGTGGTTTGGGGCCTCCTGCGGATGCCAGAAGGCAGGTGGTCAGCTTCAGCAATATCCAGTTTTAATCCATTGCACTTGGTGCAGAATGTTAAGGAAGGGTGAAAATTGTCGTCTTTGGAAAGCACAAAAGAAACCTGGAGAGGCAGTTTGGCTCAGGTAGCTACACATCCACTGTGTGTCATTTTTTCCTTTGAAGCTGTCTACAAGGAAGTGCAGCCAGTCCCAGCCACTACGTACATTCCCAGATAACCAAGAAGTAGATTTTCCTGGCCTTGCCTTAGTCAGAGGCCTTTTCTCTTTCCAGGTAAAGGTGAAATTGGAAATAACTAGTCGACTGAAAATCAGTTCCTGACAGAGCAAAGTTTGCTTTCATAATTGCAGCAAAAGAAGTCAATTCACCAAGTCAATGCTGCATGTGTGTACTGTATTATTTTCAGAAAAAAAAATATAATAGTCTGATGAGTCCAAGTTATCTCGATTTTAAATTGATAAACAAGAAACTGTCAAGCAAAATTATATAACAACTAACAACATTGCACTTTCTGTATATGAAATCAATATTTAAATAACTTATTTTTCTCCATTGCTGTTCTTAAACATTGTAAGTAGCTGTAATATACCAGTACCAATATGTTCTTGCGATTGCTTCAGCCCAAGAAAGCTGTGTATTGTTTTAAAAATTGTAAAAATTATTGTGATGATTCATTTAGCAAAAAGAGGTGGACAGAAGGGTTTTCCTATGTATCAAAACTTGTCTATAATTATGTCATCTATGTACCTAGAAAAAAAAAGTAAATAAATTTCTTCAGTTGAATATGCCTCTTTTGTTGTTCCCTGGGTATTATAAAGGTACATAGAGTAGAAATGAAAGGGAATTTATGAAGTGTGGTTTAAGAATGAAATATATTATAAAAATAGTAGTTGTACACAATTACTTCTGCCACATCACAAAAACTCACTATCATACTCACTCAGATTTTCTTTGCCAATTTATTTCAGGTTTTTTTCAAATATTGCATAATCAAGTCACATAATTGCAGCATCTTAGCCCAGAAAGAGATTTTTGGAAGCCACCTCTAGTCTAAACCCGTTGTTTTCAAATGAAGAGTCTGAGCCCACGCAGACTTGCCTAATATCATGTGTAGTTAAATGGAAACAATCCAAGTCTTCCATTGAGAGAGAAAAACATCTAGATTGGGATATTCTAGAAATCAACTAACTTGACAAAAATCATTTTTCAATGTTAGGGTGCCACAGTTGATATAAAAACACATTTTCAATTAGGGAGTGTGTAATACAACATTTTGAGTAGGTAAAATGTGCACTTGAGACAGACCAAAAAGTGACCCTTTCCTTTTCTCTCAGCCTCCTATTTCTCACACTACAGGTAAGTAGTATAACCAGTGTTTGCATATCTTTCAGAAATGCTGTGTTTGCTGACAAAGATAACTGCATATGCATTTTTCCATATAGGAATGACAGCATTCCCCCACACTTCTTCACTTAGCATGTGGAACCGCTGTGTTAAAGTTACGTATATTTAAAATTTTGATAGAATAGTTTAAATCCACTGGTGGATTTCAATATAGGAAGCTCTACCATGGTAGGTTTTATTTACAAATCATTGTTTTATTCCCCACTCCCCAATCCCTCTTGTAAATGGGGCTATTTCATATATACTTAAAGTTGGGGATTCCTCTGAAGCGCTGCATTATTTTAAAGAACTGACCATAAACCTCAAATCTTATTTATCTCAAGTTGACTCTTAAGATTCTATAGTTCAACTCACAGAAGATACTTTTTTCTTATGATTCCTAAGAAACCGTGACTGGATTCTTGGTATTTGTTCTAACTTGGCTTCATGTATGGATATTTGTGTTGAATTCACTTAGAAAAGAACATAAGTTTGATTAGGGAAAGGAGAAAAGGGAAGGGTGGTTGTCATTTAACCACAACTTATTTGGGGACCTTAGAATGATGACTTTACTCAGCTCTGAGGACCCACTCAGAGAAAAGTACGTACACAGTACTCCTAGGGGTGTGTGTGAGGGTGTACGTGAGGGAGTGAGAGACAGGAGAGGATGCATGCTCACTCAGGTGTAGGTCTGGACCACTCGTCCGTCAGGGGACCGTGGGCAGCGTTATTTGGAAGCATTCCAATTTCTCATGCAGCGCTCCTCCTACACTGTCAGAGAAGAACACTGAAAAGGGAGTTTAGCCGTCACCTCTCTAAAACTTAAACAAAATACATGAAGGTTCCAATCAAACCAGGTTTGAGCCCAGTATGGAAGGACCCCAGGGTACGTGTGTGGGAGCCAAAGGAGTTATGACTAATCTGATTGCAATTTACTACCATCCCCGTTCATCCTCAACACTCCAGTGATAAATATGGTCGGAGCCATAAGAGATGTGTACAAAGGGCTGGGGGAGCCAGAGGGGAAACTGACTCAGTCTGGAGTTGGGTTGGTGGGGGGGGAGCCCAAACGGAGGAGGTAGTTACATGGATTATAATTCTGCATCCGTGTGCTAAGAATGTTAGACTCTGTTAAAAAACAAAAAAACAAACAAAAATCTTGAAAAACATGAGAAAATATCTTCTGTGTCCCCAAACTCCTGATCCACTTGGCTGTCATCGTGAGTGGACCATGGCTTCCCCTACTTAATAGAAAAAGTGGAAACCATCCATTGGGCCATCTCTCTGGACCTCCTTTCAGCTCACTTGCAAAACTCCCCTGCATCCTCCGCTAGTCTTTCCTCCTCGCTCCAGCCACGACAAAAGGGGTGTCCCTCCATCTGTCTAGTCCCAGCTGTGCTCAGGGTCCTGTCCTGGGACCCCCCAGTCATCATATATTCCCTCACTTCTCTGGATCTTCCCCTTGAACATGTTTGCAATAAGCTGTCGCTGTCCTTTCCAGGCTGGCCCAGATTGCCCCTTTTTGGATAAGTACACTCTGCATTTCCTATGGGAGAACTAGCATCCCCTACATTTCAAGGGATCCTGGTGCAACTTTCGCTGCAGTGTCCCCGGCACCCTCTGAGCAGTGAGCACAACTCCATTCAGCCTCCTTTTGCCCAGACTTGGGCTCTGGAGCTGAAAGTCAGATACGTGAGAGGGGCTGGAGCTGAACTGTGCTGATGGTGGTGCCCACAGAGCCCAGGAAGCCCAGGAACTGAGGTGCCTGTGCCTTCTTGGGCTTTCCAAAGCTTGTTGCGCCTTTCCTTGGATTCCTTTGCCAACTGCCATCAAACATCTTTACTCATGTACCCCTAAAATAATATCCCCAAACTAAGGACTCCCTTGCACATTTTAAAGTGGCCCTCCCAAAGTTCCCAATCATAAGTTTAAATAACTGCGAGACTGTACATTTCCAGCTTTTTGTAAATATTTGCATTTTAGAATAAAACTGCAACATTACTTGAAAAAATATATCCAATGGAAAATAAATACCACAGCAGTGTGATACCTACCATTGTCCACTGAAAGCGCACAAGAGCAAACAAAAATTTTTACTCTCCTTCAAAGCCTATAACCATTCTACTTTCTCCACACATTTTTATCCTAATGCAATATATTTTGTATGTGTGAGAGTGTCTTTTTGATCATCTTATCATATTTCCCTGTAATAAAAATGTTTGTGAATTTAAGTTTAATTTTTTTTCATTTCTTTTGATCATTAGGCTCTATTTGTAAAAACAAAAAAAACAAAAAAAACCCTCGGTTTAGTTATACTTACCATGATTATTATTAATCAATTTATCAATATACAGATATTTCACAGTTTTTGATAAATAATGATAAAATATAAAAAAGTGTGATTGGAAGTGTATCTCATTAGTTAGGTGGCAGAGGTGGGCAGGTGCCTTATGGCCCCCAGTTTATAGAAGATGTTGCAACCTCAGTTATTTCAAGTTTGACTAATTGCTGGGAGCCCCAGACATCTCTACAACATTTTGCTTTTTGTGTGTGTGTGAAGTGGGAGAAGGGCATTTATGAAAGAGATGGGAAAGGAATGCCAGCAGGAGGTATCCTCAGGCAGATCAACTTTAGGACCTTATTAACTTGGAAACAGATTCCCTTATTAAAGCTATCCCAGGCAATGGAGCCTTGAGAAAGAATCCCAGATTGAAGACCTTTGCGGTGGGCTACATGGGATTCTTACAACAAATCCCTTTTCTTGCCAGAACTATTTGTTGCTTTTACCTGTGAAGAAAATTCCATCAACCAGATCAGTGTTCATCATTCCTCATTTAAAACATTCTCTCTCAACTCCACGTTTCCCTTACCTAGATAATCCCCCTGCCCTCCACCCCTCTCTTGCTTTTCACAGACAAATATCTTGAAATTTTTTCCTGCTCTCATTGTCTCTTCTTCGCTATCCTTCATAGATTTCCCAGCCCACTGCTCTCTGGATGCACCCGAGGCCACCGTTGGAAGGCACGCCCTGATTTCCAAATCCTCCTGGTCTTCTCTGCAGCGTCCTCTCGCTGCCCTTCCCGAGCTTCCGCTTCCCCACTCCTACCCACCCCATCTGCCTCTGCAGCAGCTGCCTCGGTGTCCCTCTCCCCACCCTTTGAATGAATGTTCGGGAACCTCAGACATCCATCCCAGGGCCTCTTCTCCCCCACGGTGATCTCTCTGTTTCACCTTGAAGAGCCTACTTAGAGTAAAAGATGTAATCCCAAACATCGGTCGTTTAAGAAATGTAATGCCTTTTTTTTTTCTTTTTTTGGCTGTGGGGCTTGTGGGATCTTAGTTCCTGGACTAGGGATTGAACCTGGGCCCTCGGCAGTGAAAGCACAGAGTCCTAAACGCTGGATCACCGGGGAATTCCCGAAATGTAATGGTTTTAACTGATAGGATACCCTTTACAACAAGAGACAAGAGCAAACCACGTGTTAAAATACCTTCCCAGCTATTTGCTTGTGAGGCTAAATATGCCTCCTCTGGCACCATCTCATGTCGTGTCCTTGTGGTGTATTCAGCATCTGGGCTCCAGAATAAAGCCAAAGAAGAACAGGCAGAGGCTGTATTCAGCTGTGGAGGCAACAACGTTCTCTAATTTCTATAAGAATTTTCCACAGTCTATTCTTAGGGAGTCAGTTCTATGGTTTCTGTAGATCTGGAAAGCTGCCATTCAAGACGTCCTCAGGTCCCTCATGGGTCCATCCGAGCCTGTGACACTATTTGTCCTCCAATGGGTAGAAAGCAAGGAGAGGGTGGTTAAATCAGCTAATTACTGGACAGAGCACTATAATGAGTGCTTAAGGCAATGTACCTATTTTATTCATTCAATCAACTCCAAGTGGTCATTTATTATCATCCTTGTTTTACCAGAGCACAAACTTCATGAGAGCAGGGACTTTTTGTTTACGCCTATGTTCCCATATCCAGAACAGTGCCTGACACATGGGGGTGCAGAATAAATAAATATGACCTGAATAACAAAGTTCAAAGAAGGTAAGACAGTTTTCCAGGCTGACACAGCCAGTAAGTAACAGGACTGAGATTTCAACACCAGCCTGTCTGACCCTAAAACCATGCTCCCTATAGTATGATAACGACTCCAGCAACGATACTCCCCTGCAGTCCCTGAACTTTGCACTTTCAATTCTATTTCCAAATAGATCGTGTTAAGTTCAACCCCTCACAGACGGAATGTCTGATCTTCACCTCCATTTCCCATCTCAGTTCATGGCGCCTGCCGGTCACGGAGCTCAAAACCCTTCTTTTTTCTCTCACAGTCCGCATTCAATCCGTCAGGAAATCCTCTTGTCTTTACTTTCGTCACCTCTCCAGCAGCTGACCCCGTCTCAACTCCTGCACTCCTACCATGGCCACCACCTCCTCTCACCTGGATTGTCCCGGAGCCACCGGCTTCCTAGGCCCCATCCTTGCCGTTCAGCCCGTGCAGCAGGCTGAGTGACTCTGCTATGAATGCTTGTGTCCCCCCCGCCCCGATTCAAACGCTGAAGCCGGCTCCCCAGCGGGATGGCATGAAGAGACGGGGCCTTTGGGAGGTGACTAGGTTTAGATGAGGTCATGAGGGCAGAGCCCCACCTTGTAAGAAGAGGAAGGGAGTCCAGGGCGTCCTCTGCGTCCACCTGTGGGAACACAGCGAGAAGGCTGGCCGCCACACACTACGAACAGGGTTCTCACCAGAAGCTCAGTCCTGCCGGCACGTGGTCTTCGACTTTCCAGCCTCCAGAACTGTGAGAAAATTAATTTCTGTTGTTTAAGCCACCCAGTCTATTGTATTTTCTTACGGCAGCCTGAGCAGACCCTGTAAAAACATAGGGCAGGTTATGTCACTCCTCTGCTCCAACCCTTCCATGCCTTTCCATTTCTTTCAGAGTCAAGGTTAAATTCTCTGCGGTGGCCTGCCAGGTTCTATGCAATCGTCTCCCATTTCCTATGTGGTGTCCCCCGCCCCCCATTATACCCTCCGTGTCGCTAATTCAGCCAGACAGGCTTTCTTATTGGCTCTCACACAAGTCAGTCAGGCTCTCACCTCTGGCCTGTGTACGGGTTTTCCTCAACCCGGAACGCCCTTCCCCAGAAAATCTGCAGGACTAACAGCCTCCCATCGTCTTCCCATGGGTCTGTGTTCAGAAGGTGACCTTCCAGAGCCTTGTTCTGAGTCCATCACCTAAAACTGCACCGTCCCTTAGCCTTCACCTTCGCCGCCAGTTCTGATCCTCACACGGGCTTTATTTCCACCTTCTAACGCACTATGTAGTTTATTTCCTCGTTATGCTTATTGCTCATTAGCTGTGTCCTTCTACAATTTAAAAAGTCCAGCAATGCACAGGTGGCTCTCTGACGATTCTGAACCTCTACACTTGACACATAATATTGATGTTTGTTAAATGAATGACTGTCTCTGAATCGCAAGGCTTTGAATCCTCAATGTTAAAGCTGGAGATGATCTACTTTAATTTCAGTTTATAGATGAGGAAACAGACCCAGAGAGGGAGGAGCTGAGCTCATACTCAGATGGCCAGGGACAGAGTAAGTCGCTAAAGAGGCACATCCTCTCTACCTATCAAAGGCTTCGCAGGAGCACGTGAGCATCCGCGCCTTAAAAAGAAACCACAGCAAACCGAAAGAAAGATCCCGAGCCGCTTCCAGCAAACAAGCCCTTGCGGAGTGAGTAGTTGCTGCAGCGTTTGGCCACCGGAGGGCACTGATGGGCCAGATGGAAGGCCGAACCTGACCCGGCGCGGGGCGGGAGGTGGGAGGAGCAGGAACGCGCTTGCTCAGCACAGCCAGAGGGGCAGGGAAAGGAAATGCGGCGGCGTGTGGGCGAGCCGGACCTCCGCGACTCTCCAAGTTATCAGCCAGACGTTGAGTGCTGTAAACCACCTATTAAAACGCCACTGAAGGGGCTGCCCTTCCCTGGTGGCACAGTGGTTAAAACTCTGCCCTCCGAAAGCAGAGGGCCCGGTTCAATGCCTGGTCAGGGAAATAGATCCCACATGCATGACACAACTGAGAGTTCCCAAGCCACAGCTAAGGAACCAGTCTGCCACAGCTAAGACCCGATGCAACCAAATAAAAAAGTAAGTATTAAAAAATAAATAAAAATAAAGGTGATGTTTAAAAAAAAAATGCCATTGGAGAATGATGATGGAGACTGGTGGAATTCACAATCCATTTTAATAAGCACTGAGGGGCTCTTGTCTCCTGTCTTTTTACTCCTTTAATTAGCAAAGAGGGATGACGGCTTCTGTTCGCTGCTCCTGGTGGGGTTGGGTGTCTGGGTGTGTGCAGGAGCCCTCCTGCCTGCCACAGGAGCAGGATGGAGGAAGGAGGTATTTAGGTGACTCTGAAACAAAGTCCTAAACTTTACATGTCAAGCAATGAGATGTAAATCAGGCTCATTTTTGTTTGAATAGTATTTCGTTGCTCATGGCCCAGAATAGCCTGACATTATAAGAGCAGGGGCCAGGATGCAGTCCAGATGTTCACGGAACTTGACATACATGAGAGCATTTGGCCTTCACAGTGTGCCCCTGCAGTAGACACTGTGATCCCCATTTTACAGCTGAGGGACCTGAAGTCACAGAGGTGTAGGCAGAAGAGATGAGATTTGACCTTGGGTTATTTTATTCTGATGCCCTTTGGCTTAACCACTACTGAATAACTCCCTGGTTCTCAGCCTGAGCAACATATTAAAATCATTTGGTGTATTAGTCTGGGTTCCACCGAAGAAGCAGAACCGATCGGGGATATATATTAAGAAATGTGGGGAGTGTTCTAATTTCATACTTTTACATGTACCTGTCCAATTTACCTGGGCATATACCCTGAGAAAACCATAGGTCAAAAAGAGTCATGTACCAAAATGTTCATTGCAGCTCTATTTACAATAGCCAGGACATGGAAGCAACCTAAATGTCCATCGACAGATGAATGGATAAAGAAGATGTGGCACATATATACAATGGAATATTACTCAGCCATAAAAAGAAATGAAATGGAGGTATTTGTAATGAGGTGGATGGAGTTAGAGTCTGTCATACAGAGTGAAGTAAGTCAGAAAGAGAAAAACAAATACAGTATGCTAACACATATATACGGAATCTAAGGGAAAAAAAAAAAAAAAAAGGCCATGAAGAACCTAGTGGCAAGACGGGAATAAAGACACAGACCTACTAGAGAATGGACTTGAGGATATGGGGAGGGGGTGGGGTGAGATGTGACAGGGTAAGAGAGTGTCATGGACATATATACACTACCAAATGTAAAATAGATAACTAGTGGGAAGCAGCCGCATAGCACAGGGAGATCAGCTCGGTGCTTTGTGACCACCTAGAGGGGTGGGACGGGGAGGGTGGGAGGGAGGGAGATGCAAGAGGGAAGAGAAATGGGAACATATTGTATATGTATAACTGATTCACTTTGTTATAAAGCAGAAGCTAACACACCATTGTAAGGCAATTATACTTCAATAAAGATGTTAAAAAAAAAAAAAAGAAAAGAAATGTGGGGACTTCCTTGATGGTCCAGTGGTTAAGACTCCGCACTTCCACTGCAGGGGGCGTTGGTTTGATCGCTGGTCGGGGAACTAAGATCCCGCATGCTGCGCACCTCAGCCAAAAAAAAAGAAAAGAGAACAGAAATGTATTTCACGGATTGGCTTCTGCAGGCATGGGGGCTGGCTGGGAAAGTCTGCCATCCGTAGGGCATGTTGTCAGGAGCTGCAGGCTGGAACCCTTGGGCACGAGCTGCAGCCGTTGTCCACAGGCAGGATTTCTTCTTCATCAGGGAATCGTCAGCTCTGCTCTTAAAACCTTTCCACGGATTGAACCAGGCTCGCCCAGATTTAGTCTCCCTTACTAAAAGTTAACTGATGAAGGACTTGAATCACATCTACAAAGCACCTTCACAGCAACACCTAAGGTCATGTTGATTGACTAACTGAGGGCTGTAGCTGTCTCAGTTCAGGCTGCCATAACACAATACCACAGACCTGCTTATGGACAAGAGACATTTTATTTCTCACAGTTCTGGGGGCTGGAAATTCGGGTTCAGAGTGTCAGCGTTGTCAGTTTCCACTGAGAGCCTGCTTCCAGGTTAGACTGCCGACTTCTCCTTATATCTTCACGTGGCAGAAAGAGAGAAGAAACAAGCTCTTTCTTGTCCTGTAAGGGCACAGATTCCATTCATGAGGGCTCCACCTCCCTGACTCATCTAATCCTAATCAGCTCCCAAAGGTGCCACCTCCTAACACCATCACATTGGAGGGTAGGGTTCTAACTTAGGAATTCTGGGGGAGCACAGACTTTCAGTCCTTAACAGTAGCCTGGCCAGGTTGACACATTAAGAACGCCATTGTACTGTGAAGGCTTTTAAAAGTAGACTCCTTGGGCCCCATCCCAGACCAGAAGTGGAATTATTGGGTCATAGGGTAGTCATTTCTTCCTAATAGATCGATTCCTTGTAAATCAATTCAAAACCATGTTCGAAAGTGCCACAAATTGTCTGAAATCCTGTCCAAGGACACTTTGCTGTCTCTCATACATGCTTCTCAGTTTCCTTAAGTATGTCATTTATCTAAAGGGCCAATAATAGAAGTTAAGAGAATACTTCTAACAGCTTTGAGCTTGCCCCATTTCTGAAAATAACCAGTTTGCTCTCTTCTACCAGTGTGGTTTAGTCCTTTTCTACCAAATTTAATGGCCTCAGTCCCCACTTGCCCAAATTACAGGGCATCCTGTATCTCTCCCTAAGACATGCCTGAGAAAAATTGCCCAAGAATCCCAGGATTTACTCACCTCAAAGGGGCCTGTCTTGCTTCCAAACAATAGGTTAAAATCAGAGCCAGAGAAGTCAGTCATCTATAGACGGGCTCCAGCTCCTGCCAAGCTCTTTTGCTACAGGGTCACTGTGTCCCTGTGGTTCACTGTCCTCGCTTTCACCACTCCCAATGAAGGCAAATGCCATAGTGACATTTTGTTTTGAGGGAGGACAAAAGATAGTCTCAGAGTTCTGTCTATCTGAAGCTTATAGCCTCCAAAAGGGGTTTACACTCACCACCACAAGATGCTCTCTTTGCCTGGGTGGCTTTACTGGGGGTACTTTGGGCCTCAGCCAAACAATCTGCCAAACCAGCCCCCAAATGGACCTTGCAGTGGGGGAATTGGGCCCAGGTTGTTGTCCAGACTCAGGCTCCCCTAGAACTGGGTTCCTTGTTGGGGGCTCTTGGTGTCCTTTCCCGTCTGACTCATCTCAGTCTGTTGGAGACATTCTATTATGTTGCATTCTCGAAAGGGAAGAAGTTAGGGGACTATACCTCTTTCTTTCCCAAGTAGCAACTTGGTCCCTATTCAGCTTTACCCACATTCCTCCAAGTGACCGCTTTGCATAACAAGGGATATAGGGAGACAGTTGTTCAGGTCACAAAGGTCCCAGGGTAATTAGTGACTTAGAATCACCGTGAGGTGCCACTCAAGTGACCGTACAGGGACGACTGGTGTATCCACCTAGAATGAGTAGACAGAGAACTACCTGATCCTTTCTTTTTTTTTGTTTTGGCAGCTTCTAAAGTACTGCTTAGTCAGGCTCCTAAGAATTCAGACTCTAAACTCTGAAGTGGCTCAAGCTACTGCTAGGAACTCTGGTCAGAACGCAGTGGAGTCACATGACAGAAGTCAGGGATTTTAACAGGCCCTGGGCTTTCCCCTGGCATGCCTCCCTCCTGCTGTGGTCTGTGTGCAGCCGGGCTGGGAGAGTACACATGGGAAGCCCCCAGTTTCAAGGACGTGGCCCTCCCTCAGAAGGCCGGGGGGTTGGGGCAGACCCAGGAAAGCAGCTGAAAGCACGCTGCCCTCCATCTCCTCTCTGTCACATTGATAGGTGGTAGGATGGGGCTTGGGATGTCACACTGAGGCCATGATGGCGCATCGGAAGATGGGACCATGCCCCCCACTTGTCCTCTCGCATAGCTCTTCTGAGGTTAATTTCAATCCTTTCCCCTTTGCCGAATGCCAGTCCTCACTTAGCCCCACGAACCCTCCTCTTGGCTTCCATCACAGGTGCCAAGTCCAAATCTCTTTCAAAGGGGTGTTTCTGGAGCAGTGGGACATGGTGGGTTTGGAGGGAAGGAGGATAAAGGGGGAGAGATTAGACATTGCCCTAGACCTGGGACCTGGGCCTTTGACAAGAGGTTTAGTGACTTAAACCAGAATCACCCTGAGGTGCCACTCAAGTCACCCAGACCCCTTTCTCCGGTTTGGGCTCTTTGCTGCAGAATCGCTCACTGCCTCTGAAACAGCCCAAGTGTTTGTCAAGGACCTCCTCAGATTAAGGCCTCACTGCTGAGAGCTGCAGCTCCCTGCAAAGGCCTGCAGTGGTTTGCAGAGCAGATTCGGTGCCATCTCACTGGACACAGGGACGGTGTGTGAATTTCTTCCATCTTCCTAGGAGAGGTTTCCAAAAGTTTTCCAAGGCCCCTTTCGGCTGTGGTCTAAACGCAGGGCCTTGGCACCTCTCCTGGGAGGAGCCTCATTTACTTTGGCACCTGGGCACTTCCTATTTTGTCCCAGGCTCAGAATGTATGGAATAGGGCTTTGCTGGGAGGCACACCGCAGTACTTCTCTGTGCTGTCAGGACGGATGGAGACTGGCGACCCAAGCCATTGGGGAACTCCCATTCTCACCCCCGGAATTCCTCCCCTGTTGGCTTTGAGGTAGAAGGGAGTCGCCCACCAAAGAACGTTTGATGAGGGATTCATGCTGGTTGGATTGTAGAGGATCTTAAATTTTCCTCAAATCCTCAAATTTTCCTTGCAGATATTTTTTCCCTCCAAAGTTGGAGAAAATGTGTTCCTTCTGGAAAATCTATTCAAAAGGTGCACGAAAGACTGATTTTCACAAACCAAACCAAGAAATCAAGTTTTTTCTTCAGGATCATGGTTAACACAGCCTGGTGAGGCCAAATAGCTGCCCGACGCAGGAATACTGGTTCTGCTTCAGAGCGCTCTCTAAATGTACAAATTGGACGATTCATTTACTCGTTTGTTTGGGGCAGGAAGAGGGAAGGAGGACTTGCCAGGACCGCGTTCTTTTACCTTAGCCCCTCCCAGGCATATGTTCATTTCGTGAGTGCCATGAAGGTGATCAACTGTGCTTCGGCCCGGGGTATCAGCTCAAGCTTCTCTCGCCCATTTTCCACCCGGAAAAACAATGGGTCAGCGCTCAGAAGAGATCTCAGAGGCGCTCCGTCCATCAACGTTCGTGGAAGCACCGCCGTGTTTCACCCGAAGCCTCATCCGTGCGTCTCGTCCTGGCAGATTTCCCGGCTGAACCACCAGAGCCGGTCCTGCTTCTGGGCATTTGCTGAACCACTGAGGCTGCGGCTGTGGCAGGCAGTAGCTCAGAGGTCGGGGTTTCTGGCACCGTTTCCCCTCCTTCGTCCCCCCGTAGTGACTTGCTCATTTCTCTCTGAGGGATGGCACCCAGAATTAGTTTTCAAGTTTATGGAATTTTATAAACCGTTTAATCCTTGTGTTTTACTTCTTGGCCTTCTGGTTGGCATTGGCAGGGAGTGGGGCTGGGGAAAGGTGGGCTGGCGGTGGGAGGGCATAGAAACCGAGTGCTTTCTCAAGGGTGATGGCAAGAAGCTCGGTCCCCATTCTCTCCTCCTGATACCTTGATATCCGTTGCTTATATTTATGCATAGGGTAAAACCCTGAGAAGGAAGGTAACCTAGAGTTTAGACGATTTCATTTTAATAATTTAAAGCATTTTGAGTGTCATTTTTTTCTTTTTCTTTTCTTTCTTTGTGTGTGTAGGTGAGAGCGTTCACTTTGAATATATCTGCCTTAAATGCATTCCTTTTTGCCCCAGTTGTATTGAGCTATAATTGACATATAACATTATATTAGCTCTAGGTGTACAGCAGGAAGATTTGGTGTATGTATACATGGAGAAATGATCACCACAGGAAGTTTAGTTAACATTCATCACCTCGCGTAGTTACAGAGTTTTTTTTCTTTTGATGAGAACTTTTAAGTTCTACTCTCTTAGCAACTTTCAAATCCTGTCAGTTTTTTGTTTGTTTTTGTTTGTTTGTTTGTTTGTTTAATGAGGTGCACCTGTCAGCCCCTCCTGGCTCCCCCAGCATCAGGGTGGACTTCTGAGCCTGTATAGTTACCGCGAGACACTGCAGTGATGTGTCTACTTGTCTGTTTCTCTCGCTAGACTGAGGACAGAGGCTGGGGATTCAGCATGATTTCTCCAGCACCCAGCACAGTGCCTGGCACACACCAGGGCTCAGTAGATATTTGTTGGATGAACAGAACACACCAGGAAAGTATGCCAGCACCATTTTTTTTTTTCCTTTTCAAGAGGCTACCCCAAGGGAGAGTGGAATTGGGCAAAAAGCAAATGCGCAGCCTCTGGACCTTAGGAGGCCACGCTGCCCTGTCTTCTGGTCTGGATTTCAGGACACGAGTCTGCAAGCCGTATAACCCAATGAGGGCAGACAGCCTGGTCTTTATGGTCAGTGGGTCAGTCGTCCCATCCAGCACTGCCCATGCAAATGCACAAGCATTTCCTCCTTGCCTCACTCACTTGGCCAAGGCGTGGGCAGGACCACGGCACCATCCAGCACAGATTCTGAAGTCTGCCATTGTATTCTCCTGTGAGCGGGCATTGTGCAGCCAGGACCTTCCCCTTTCCTGACTTTTAAGGCCGCATGCATCTGTGTTTTGCACACTGCCCCGCAGGAGGCGGAAGCCATGGTGGGGCGAGGTGGGAGAGCAGCTGAGGCCCCTGCGATTCCACAGCAGAATGCACGTGCAGCTTAGGGGCCCACGCTCGCATCAGGGTGACTGTCTCCCTGGCGTGAGCCTCACAGATACGTGCCTGGTGTGTAGACAGGTCTAGGTCAACCTCAGGCTAATGCTGGAATTACCTCTGGACAGGGGTTCTGAACTCAGAGGGTCCATAAACTTGAATAGAAGAATTATATCCTTTTGCTTCCACTAACCTCTAACTGAAATTTAGCCTTTGCTTCAATTACAAATGTAACGGCACCATCTGTGATGTTGTCACCAACACAAACTACAGGTGTTTTCATGTCACTTCACAGTGTCTACAGATCTTCCACAATGTCTTTTCCAGTCATTGGTACTTAGAAATTATGTAACTATTAGACCCACTGGTCGATCTTGTTTTCCAATGCATGAATAAAGAAGCACTCATGTTACTATAGGTATTTGTCAGGGTTCTCCAGAGAAACAAAACCAGGAGGGAAGGTATATGTGTGTGTGTGTGTGTATTTATTACGAAGAATTGGCTCATATAGTTATGGAGGCTGAGAATCTGCCATCTGTAAGCTGGAGACCCAGGAAAGCTGGGTACTACCTGGTGGCATAGCTCTCAGAAGCAGAGGACATTAAGTCCTAGTCGAGGTCAGGAGAAGACTGATGTCAGCTCAACTGTCAGGCAGAGAGTGAATTCTCCCTTCCTCCGCCTCTTTTCTATTTTTGTGTTTTTACAAATAATAACTAAAGGTTTAATTTTAAAATGATACATTATAAAGAAATCACTAAAAGAATAAAACAATAATTTGTTTATAAAATATTCATTATAAGGGTCCTTGGAAGAATAAAATCAAATAGATTTGAATATAATTCAAATGATGAAAATATGATTTACTGCAAACTTTTTAGGAATATACATGCAGCATATGATAAAATATACCTTCAAAGGTAAATCTGCTGATGTTTTGTGCTGACCTCAAAGTTAAATAAAATACAAAGAACGGTAATTCTATGTATTTTAGATTATACATTTTAAAACATTATTTTGAGAAGATATACACAGGCTTCACCAGACAGCCAAAAGAGTTTATGACACCAAAAAATGTTAAGAACCGCTGTGAGAACAATTCTGCTGTGTGGCCACCAGCCTCTGGCCACTTCACTGGAGGAAACAAATCCCTCTCAGAATTCTGTTGTATATTCTTTCAATACATTAGAAGGAAGGAGGTGTGTGCCAATTATCAATTTATTGCCCCTCAACTCTAAATTCACCTTCCTTGACTTAGCCACGGAGCCCGGCGCTGTAAACTTTTCTCCTTTGTAGCTGGCATGATGCTAAACCTTGTCAGTAGAGGGCGCTAGAGGGACCACTGCGGGAGGAAGGGGTTTCTCTTCCCAGCAGCCAGCATGCTTGTGTTCTTTTCTTCTTGCTCCTATTCTGCGTGGCTACCAGTGACATGGGGTGGTGGTGGGGATCCTCTGGGGCTCACTGGGGCATTTCAGCAAACTAATTGGGCTGCAACCACGCCTTACCCAATGAGGTCTGAATTCCAGTTTGGGGAGGAGGCGTCCTGTATTCATTTCCTAGGGATGCCATAACAAACAGAAATTTATTGTATCAGATTTCTAGAGGCTGGAAGTCTGAGATGAAGCTGTCGAAGGGCTTGGTTCCTTCTGAGAGCTGGGAGCGAATCTATTCCATGTTTCTGGTAGTTTGCTGGCAATCTTTGGCATTCCTTGGCTTATAGAAGCATCACCCGCATCTCTGCCTTCATCTTCACATGGAAGATGCTCTCCCTGTGTCTGTGTTGGTGTCCAAACCTCCCCTTTTTATATATGACACAAGTCATTTTGGTCTAGGGTCCCACTCTACTCCGTATAACATTATCCTAACAACTAATTACATCTGTGATGACCATAAGGTCATTCCAAATAAGGTCATGTTCTGAGGTTCTGGGGTTTAGGACTTCAACATATGGATTTGGGGGACACAATTCAACCCATAACACCACCCTTTTTTTAATATATATAAATATTTATTTTTTATGTTAATAAAAATGTATTGAAATCCTACTAATTGTATAACCTATTTTTTGTGATGTGGATATATCTTTTTTTTTTTTAAACATCTTTATTGGAGTATAATTGCTTTACAATGGTGTGTTAGTTTCTGCTGTATAACAAAGTGAATCAGTTTTACATATACATATGCCCCCATATCTCTTCCCTCTTGCGTCTCCCTCCCTCCCACCCTCCCTATCCCACCCCTCTAGGTGGTCACAAAGCACTGAGCTGATCTCCCTGTGCTATGCGGCTGCTTCCCACTAGCTATCTGTTTTACGTTTAGTAGTGTTTATATGTCCATGCCACTCTCTCACTTTGTCCCAGCTTACCCTTCCCCCTCCCTGTATCCTCAAGTCCATTCTCTAGTAAGTCTGTGTCTTTATTCCTGTCCTGCCCCTAGGTTCTTCATGAGGATTTTTATTTTTAGATTCCATATATATGTGTTAGCATACGGTATTTGTTTTTCTCTTTCTGACTTACTTCACTATGTATGACAGACTCTAGGTCCATCCACCGTGCTACAAATAATTCAATTTCGTTTCTTTTTATGGCTGAGTAATATTCCATTGTATATATGTGCCACGTCTTCTTTATCCATTCATCTGTTGATGGACACTTAGGTTGCTTCCATGTCCTGGCTATTGTAAACAGAGCTGCAGTGAACATTATGGTACATGACTCTTTTTGAATTACGGTTTTCTCAGGGTATATGCCCAGTAGTGGGATTGCTGGGTCATATGGTAGCTCTAGTTTTACTTTTTTAAGGAACCTCCATACTGTTCTCCATAGTGGCTGCATCAATTTACATTCCCACCAATAGTGCAAGAGGGTCCCCTTTTCTCCACACCCTCTCCAGCATTTATTGTTTGTAGATTTTTTGATGATGGCCATTCTGACAGGTGTGAGATGATACCTCATTGTAGTTTTGATTTGTATTTCTCTAATGATTAGTGATGTTGAGCATCCTTTCATGTGTTTGTTGGCAACCTGTATATCTTCTCTGGAGAAATGTCTGTTTAGGTCTTCTGCCCATTTTTGGATTGGGTTGTTTGTTTTTTTGATATTGAGCTGCATGAGCTGCTTATAAATTTTGGAGATTAATCCTTTGTCAGTTGCTTCATTTGCAAATATTTTCTCCCATTCTGAGGGTTGTCTTTTCGTCTTGTTTATGGTTTCCTTTGCTGTGCAAAAGCTTTTAAGTTTCATTAGGTCCCATTTGTTTATTTTTGTTTTTATTTCCGTTTCTCTAGGAGGTAACACCACCACCCTTTTAAGTTTGCTCCTCCCCCCAGTATTCCCCCACTCAGCCTTAGGGTATTCTTTTTTTTTTTTCTTTTTTTAACATCTTTATTGAAGTATAATTGCCTTAATGGTGTGTTAGCTTCTGCTTTATAACAAAGTGAATCAGTTATACATATACAATATGTTCCCATTTCTCTTCCCTCTTGCATCTCCCTCCCTCCCACCCTCCCCATCCCATCCCTCTAGGTGGTCACAAAGCACCGAGCTGATCTCCCTGTGCTATGCGGCTGCTTCCCACTAGTTATCTATTTTACATTTGGTAGTGTATATATGTCCATGACACTCTCTTACCCTGTCACATCTTAGGGTATTCTTCAGAGGTATTTTTTGCCCCTTTATAGCTAACACCCTTGTTTGTTTATTTTATAATTTATTTTACTGAAGTACAGTTGATTTACAATGTTGTGTTAATTTCTGCTGTACAGCAAACTGATTCAGTCATATATATATATATATATTCCTTTTCTTTTTTAAAAAAATTATTAATTAATTTATTTTTGGCTGAGTTGGGTCTTTGTTGCTGCGCGCGGGCTTTCTCTAGTTGCGGCGAGCGGGGGCTGCTCTTCGTTGAGGTGCTCAGGCTTCTCACTGCGGTGTCTTATTTTGTTGCGGAGCACCGGCTCTAGGCACAGTAGTTGTGGCTCACGGGCCTAGTTGCTCCGCAGCATGTGGGATCCTCCTGGACCAGGGCTCGAACCCATGTCCCTGCACTGGCAGGCAGATTCTTAACCACTGTGCCACCAGGGAAGCCCTATATTCTTTTTCATATTCTTTTCCATTATGGTTTATTACAGGATATTGAATATAGTTCCCTGTGCTATACAGTAGGACCTTGTTTATCCGTTCTATATATAATAGTTTACATCTTAACACCCTTGCTACTAGGTAATTATTCTCTATGTTAAACTTCTCCTTTCTCCTGACTGAACCCTAATGGATATGAAAGTAAAGGAAACTAGCAGAGGAGGTGCCAGGAACTTTACTTTTAATCTTTCCTCAACCTTATGAGGTAGGGATTATTCTCACACTCATTGATAAAGTGATTATGTAGCTTTCCCAAGTGCCACGCTTGGGGAGTGGCAGTGCTGGCACTTAAACTTTTGTTTTGTTTCTTGTTTTATTCCAAAGGCTGAGCATCTTCTACTGCCCAGTGCTGCTTCCATACTGAGGAGGCCTGTGTGGGTCTCCAGCAGGCTGCTCTTGTCCCCACCATGATGGTCACAGTCTCCGTCCAATGAAAATGTCCGCTTCGTTCATTTGCTCATCTATTCATTCAACAAATATTCACTTTGTGTCTATTTACTACTACATGCTAAGGTCTATATGCTAAGGGACACAGAGAGGGCTGAAGCCCTGATCTCCAAGAGCTGAAATTAAAATGGCAGGGGCTGACAAGTGGGAAACGTGTTAGATGCTGTGGAAAAGCTTCTCTGAGAAAGTGACGCCTGAACTGAGGTTTGGAAGAGAGCAAACCAGGAAAAGAATGAGGGAAGGATATTCCAGACAGAAGAAAGAGCAGGAACAAAGGCATGAAAAGAACCGGGCATGGTTTGTCAGGGAGGCCGTATCAGCAATGGTTGAAGGAATTGAGAACATTAAACCTATAAAAACGAATATGTTTCTCAACACACAGGATTCCTATGCCCTTAAAATGCTTGTGGTCCAAGAACCATGCACGGTTGTGATAGACAGTCATGATCCCAGGATGTCAGCCAGGCAGCAAACCTAGAGATTCTCAATGTCCTCACATGGAAAATGGGTGTAATTATTACTTCACGGAAGGAGATAAAATATGGAAAGCTCACATCTGATATTAAGACCATAGCTGTGAACAGGGGGAGTAACAAGGGCCACCCTGTGGCTCTTTGGTAGGCCAGCCTGGAGATCCCGAGGGCCAAGTCTTACCTCTCCTAAGCAATTCCTGAAAAGTGATGCTTCACAAAATCAGTGTTCCCCATATGTTCTTGACCTTACACGCCTGTCAGTTACAAAGTTTTGAATGCACCCCACAAGCACAGATTATGTAAGTATATCACCATACTAATGTACTGTACCCATTATGAAACATAAGTGAGATTTGAAAGTATGAGATGAAGACTAAATAAACAATTTAAATACATTGTTTTTACTTATTAGTGATGCCAAAAGCCCTTGACCCATCATCTCCCATGAGAAGTACCATTCTCCGTGAGAGCACACTGGTTATACATACTTCGTTTCTGAAAAATCTTGATTTACATTTGGCGATACAGGGATTTGAAGGCTTATTTATAAGCCTGGTCTTCATGGCATTAGCAGCTGAAGCAGATCCCTCACAAAGATGCAAATGGAAGAAGTCATCCTTGGCTGAGTTTACGAAGTTATGGTAACCATCAGTAGCTTAGTGAAGCCAAGTGGTGCCTGACTGCAATATACTAATGCTCTGTCCTCCTAGACTTGCCCAGAAATGAATAAATACATATAAAACTAAGGGGTATTCATGTGTTCAATGTTCAACAAATCTAAAAATATGAACTCGGTGCAAAATTGAAATGAAAAATTCTCTTACTGGTGTCTTTGTTGCTCCTCGTAGCTGACACTGAGAACAAATGAACCTTTGCACCACCTTCACCATCACTGGCAGGGTCTGCTATTTGACGTGGCAGCCGACTTCCCACAGAGCAAGCGAGTGATCCAGGAGAGGAAGGCAGGAGCTGCAGGAGCCTTTCCTGACCTAGCCTCCCAAGTCACACACCATTACTTTCATTGTATTCAATTTGCCACACGGGTCAGCGTAGGAGGGAACTACACAGGGCAGAAACAGCAGGAAGCGTGGATCTCTGCGGACTGTTTGAGGCTGGCTACCACAGAATAGGGCAGAAGAAGGAGAGAAGGTGCTGAAAAAAATATGTATCTCTATGACAGCCAGAAAACAGAGACTCCAACTTAACAAAGTAACAGAAAAGTCCCAGGGTGACACTGTGTAGCAGGCTTAACAGGCAACCAGAGCAGACTGTATGAGGAATCCGCTGAGGGGGGCAGGCGGAGTCCTCCAAGAAAAATAATAAACAAATAAATAAAAAGATAGAAAGACCATCTGGTGTGCTTAAGTGTTCTTAAAAGGTGGTTGGTATAAAAGATAAACTGAGGTATATTACAAATTTTAAGAGTTTCTTTAGAAAAAATCAGTTGGAATCTGGTAGCACCAAACAGGAAGTAGTTAGGGGCCCTCTCCCACAGGAGCCCACTTTGACAAAGTGCAGCAGCAAACAAAGGAAATTATTTGATTGGCTATAGCTTGAAGCCTCCTTGGATGTTTGTGATTGGTTGTCCTTAGCGTTTTCGTAACCTGGAAGCATTTACAGGCTTAGATTTTGGGTTGCTTATGTAGGCTTCCATAGTATTAGAGTCACCTCAGTCTAATGGCCACCTTGTTTAATTTAACAATATATCAAATAATTATAAAAATTATGGTGTGTATAATTTTAATAATTATGCAGGAAAATCAAGCCTTCAATACATAAAATACTATAAAGGGAAAAAACAAGACAGTTATAAGTCTAGGAGAACAAAACATTTTGCCAGAAAGACAATATAATAATTGTATGCTACTTAGATTTTACAGTGAATATTGTTTCCATGAACATACTAATGTCAAAAACTTTTATTCACCTAGCTAAATAAAAATGGAATATAACTGTTAAGAAAATGGCAAGAGACGACGTAGGAGTAGAGAATACGGAAGCACTAAATTTTCATCCAACGTAACAGAAAATCAACAGGTAACGTCCAAGGTTAAAAAAACTCACATAAGCATTACTTAGAAATCTAGAAATAAATATCAAAAAAAATGGTTAAAGAATTTAAAGTCACCTCCTCTGGGGATCAGAACCAGGGATGGGGGAGCTGGAGGGGCAAGGCAGGGGCACCTGTTTTTTGTTATAAACCATTTAGTACTATTTAATTTTCTTTGCTCCTATAAAAAAGAAGACTAATTCAAACAATAAGTATAAAGTAGATCTCCTATGATCTAGGAACTAGCATTTCTGAATTTCTACATTCATACTTTAACATTACAACACTTATGGCTGCAAATATATCTGGAGAGTAAACTGCCACTGTGATGAATATAAAAATGTTTTCACTGTACCACACACAGGCAATTATAGGAACTAAAAAGGATTCGAAATACACAAATAAATGGCTATTTAAATTATCCATTAAAAACCAAATATTTTCAACCCTTTTAGAAATCATTGCTTTAGCCCCTTGGTTGCACGTTTCTTCCCTTTTCTGCCCATTTTGGCTGTCTTCGCCAGGACCTCCACGATGCCTCCTTCCCCAAGATTTCAACACCTATGCTCTGCTGCCACTCCTCTTTCCAAGTCAGAAGAAATCTTTCCTTCGGCTCAACTCCTTAGCACTGCATCCACACTTCATTTATGACATTTTAAGCTTCTGCCTTGTATTATTTATGTCCATGTCTGGAGGACAAGGTCTGTATTCCCATTAGCGCCTTTATCCTACTCACGTGCTTCTAAAATGAATGGCTTCTGCAACAGGATTTTATTAGCTCAGTGCAAAATTGAAATGAAAGATTATCTGAGCAGTGTCTTTGCTGTTCCCCACAGACTGACACCTGGAACTGCGTGTCTCCTTTACACCCCCTTCACTAGATATTTCAAACTCAGTTCTTTGACTGCTGAGTTATTATGAGCAGCCAACCACCCTTATCAAAGCTTAAGGCAGACTGTGGTTATTGGGCAATGAAAAGGGTGGCTTTTAAAAGTTATTACCTGGAAGCTTAGACTTCTTATGAATATTTCTAGGAAGCCAGAGACTCCTGGGGAACATTTCAGTGAACACTCTGGTCAATAGCTAGCTTTCTTCAGTGATAAATTCAGGTCAACGTTACTCCTTTATCCTACTAATGTGCTACAAAGATGAAGTACTTGAACAACATGCCAAACACAGGCCTCTGCCTTGACTGTCACTTTCAATCAGGTTTACCTGAGTTTGATGCAAGTGTGCCTGATTAAAACATGCATAGGTATATATATAGAGTTCTTACATGGAAGACAAAATGTGCATAAAATGTTAAGATAGAACAAAACTCAAGGAAATGTCTTGCTTGCTCTGCATTGGCGAGAGCTTCCCTTTCCTTTAGAGACCTGATGGCCCACACTCCCTCCCTTCTGCCTGGGACATTTTAGGAGAGGCTGAGAAGTGAGTGCCTTGAGGTCAGCCGTCTAAAGACATACCCTGGGACCCCCTGGTGGAGTGTCAAAGACAATTCACTAGAATAAAGGGTAAAAATATTAGAACTTCTATGTGTATTTAATTTTTATCTTAAAAATAATTAACCATTACTGACATTCTATATGAGCTGTCACTGACATCATCACTAGGTCCATAAGTCAGACGCCCAATGTCACTTGGCACCCTGAGGAAAGAGTTCCACAATAAAGTGGTAGAGGGAGGGGTGGGTGACAGTGACTCTCATTCATTTATTCTCTGAAGAATTTCCAAGGTGTTGCTGTTTCTATGTGACTGTGGAAATCGTTTTCAAGATATATCACCGGATTTAACTGTAATGACGCTCACAGAATAGACAAGTGAGTGCTAATAATGCAAGTGCAATGGGCAGCCAGAAAGTGGCAGAATGGACCTGTGGTCTCAGGAAGATTTGTCTATGTCATAATAATAAGATAAAAAATAGTGATTATCCAATTCTATCTTATAAAATGTTGGTCAGAAAAATTCAAAAATTTCAAGAAAAGACTCAAAAGAGGGGTTCACATACATTATCTGTAATAGTGAAACTTAACCTAAGTGTATTATATGTTGTGATTTGGGATATTGGCTATTAACTATATAAAGTTTCCTAGAAGAGCAAGACATTTTCAAATCGAGCATCTGGAGCATGAAGACAAACCTCTATAATTGGTATACTGGAAGGGAATGATATTTATTTCTAGAGTTCTAAATAGTGTGCTTACAGACTATTTTTTAAAACTTGGATATTACTTATTGATTTTCTATTATGATAGGTGAAGATTTAGTGCTCCTATATTCTCCACGCCTACTTCCTCTCTTGCCAGCCCCCCAATAGTTATATCCCATTTTTAGTAAGGTCAGTAAGGGTATTGACATTAGTATGCTTTGGTAAATAATATTCATAGCAAAACCCAAGTAATCCACTGTTATCATCTTATCATTTTTTATCCTTGCAAAATGTTTCTTTTCCTGGAGTTATAATTGTTGTACTTCCTATACACTGAGACTTGATTTTTTCCCCATCAGATTATTTATATATCAACCAATTTTTTTATGCTCAAGCATATCAGATGGTGTATCATTTCATCACTGTTGCTTTTACCTGGAGACCCACACCCCTAACACCCTCCATCCTCCACATACAATCTGGACTGTTCACTTTCTAGGCCGCAGTACTGTGTCATCCTGCTTATTAGGGGACTAGATGGAAAAGGGATTGGAGCAAGATTGTCAAGGGGCTGGTTTGTCACAATAGGGGGTTTGGATTGCATTAAGTTATTGGAAGACCCCATGAAGTGAGAAGATGAAATCTGCTTGGTAGAGTCATTGCACCAGCACAACCCAGGGTTAAGGAGATCATGTCTTTCCTGAAGTTCAGCTCTCAGCTGCAGGTTGAGGCACTTACAATGGGAGGAGAACAGTCTATGATAAAAAGTTGAGGATAAAGAATTTTCAATGTCACAGAAATTCATAGTTCAGGCCACTGTAAATCTCTAAATTTCTCTATGCATTTAACACTTTGCAAAATCTGTGTCAGAACAAACATTTACTTAAAATGCAAACTTTGAAGTTGGAAATAAAGCTGACCCGAATCATTACAAAGAGAGATTACTAAGACAACTTGAATTTCAAAGGGCAGCAAAAACAGGAGAAAATTTGTTCTGGTGTCTACACTGAAGCAGGCAGGACCCATGGCGCCACCCCTCCGACTTCCCCATTCTTTGGACCCCCTCACGTGCTTTTGTCCTCTTCTATGCTTTTTCATTTATATTATTGAAACTACATTATCGTGGCTATCTTACTGCCTTATAGTACTTTGTAATTTTCCAGTGCTTTCACAAAAATCCCATTAAGCCTTCTGACAGCATACAAGGTAGATATAAGGTAGACAGATAGGGTCAGTGGTGTAATTTCCATTTTTATAGGTAAAAAAAGGCTAAGAGAGGTTTGACGACTTGTTGAGAATCCACTAGCTGGTCAGCAGCTTCAACAGCTTGAACAGTAAACTTTTCCAACTATCAACAGTGTTTTACCTCTTTCTCCTATACTCCTTGTCTTTCTTTCCCAGCTCACTTCCAGTTCTTGTTTTCCTTCTTCTTCAACATGATATCTGTATTATTATAACTGAAATCTATTGCTTATCATATTTATAAAGTTCGTTTTCTGTTGTTAATAATTTTAAATAATCAAAATAACTTTAATAATTATAAAAATTGATCTATATTAATGATAGCTTATATGTTAACATAATTTAAATAAATTAAAATATAACTACCATTTATTATATTTTAATAAATAATATTTTAGATAATAAATAGTTTTTAAAGAAAATTATGTTTTTCTTAAAAAGCTCGTCCTTTGTACTCGCATGTGGTTCTCAACTCTTTCCTCCCACCCCACCCTGACGGTCATGGGGTTATTGGGGAGGGAGATTGCCACGCCTGCAACAGAATCCAAATGGGTCACCTTGGATCTCTCACCCACGTGTTTCTGTTTGAGGTTTGTGTGAGCCTCGATTTCAGAAAACCTCATTCTCACATTCTGAACGTATACAAGAAATTAGGAGGGTTGAGCTGAGGCATGGTTTATCCACTTTCTTTGATCTACAAAAGGTAACCCCACAGGATTTGTGTAAACAGCAAGCTAAGTCTATTTTTAATTCAACCCAGCTGTCTTCAATTCAACCTGGGACAATCAACCTGGGAATTTCCCGGCTGGTTTACCCGCCGCCTGACGCCGCTGGCGCAGCCCAGCCAGCGGGGGAGCCGCTGCGCTAGGGGGCGCTCGGAGCGGTCGCTCGGAGGAAAGGGTCGCGGAAGCTGTGGCCGGCGAAGGAGCATAGAGTTCTACGGACGTGAGGCCGCGTCTCTGAGCTCTGTCGTCTTTTCGGGAAGAATGAGGACGCCGCTGTCCTGACGAAAATTGGTCCCAGCGGTAAGCCATCACCCTGTCATCTTCATCTTGACTGGTTCATGTTTATCAAGTTCTAGGGCACCGTTCCTCCCTGCCCACAAATAGAGAACATCCTGGAACACATGGGAGAGCAGCCGTCCTTAGTGACTTCTGATTTGACAAAGACAGCTCTCTGTAGCTGACTGTGCCCTGTGGACCTAACCCCGAGTCACAAATTATCCGCCTGGGGTCAGTCTGGCCTAGGCACATGCTTTATTTAACTTGTCGTTTTAAACCAAATGTTTAAAAATAGATATCAACACTTAAGAATGAAAAGACTCACAGGAAGTCCCGATTTTCTGTTTCTTTTGAAAAAAAGCTATTCCTGGCAACCATGGCCCCAAATTCCTACAGGGCAGCCGTGAGGGTGGGCTGGGCCTGGGCCCCTCAGTTCCGCACAGACCCCACTGGCCAGCCTGGCCTCTTAGGGGCTCACCTGGTCACAGTCTGCTTAGTGTGAGCGATTCCTGCGCTGAGGTTTTCCTGCAAGGGCCTCATCCCCTTCTCAGCGCAGGCTGTGTGCTTTGGTCAGCTTTGGGGGAGCAGGGTTGGGGGGTAGTGTCTATGTCTTCTGGGGGGGCGGTCAACCACTTCGTCCCGAGGACTTTGCTTATCCTTGATTCGTCACTTTCCTTGCCAACTTCCTGAGGTGTGGCAGAATCTTATCCCCAAATATACGTGATATTCATCCCCCAGGCCTCTGAATAGCTCATACCACCTGCTGTGTGGTTCCCTGACAAAGCCAGGGACCTCTCCCCTTAGGCTTGATCAGAACATCAAGTCTAAACCCAGACCTAAACCAGCGGGGAAACTGAGGTTCAGAGCTGAAGAGTGGTCCCGAGGCAGCCAGCATTGCAGGGCACTGGGGCTGAGAGTGGCTGGCACTGCTCTGTCATTTGCTAAAGAAATTCACCACCTAATGTCGCTTAGCTCTCCTAGATATGTAGTTTTTTATTTTTTAATTTTTTTTGAATTTTATTTTATTTTTTATACAGCAGGTTCTTAGTAGTTATCCATTTTATAAATATTACTGTATGCATGTCAATCCCAATCTCCCACTTCATCCCACCAACCCCATCTCCCCCCCTGCCACTTTCCCCCTTGGTGTCCATACATTTGTTCTCTACATCTGTGTCTCAATTTCTGCCCTGCAAACCGGTTCATCTGTACTATTTTTCTAGGTTCCACATATATGCGTTAATATACGATATTTGTTTTTCTCTTTCTGACTTACTTCACTCTGTTTGACAGTCTCTAGATCCATCCACGTCTCTACAAATGATGCAATTTCGTTCCTTTTTATGGCTGAGTAATATTCCATTGTATATATGTACCACTTCTTCTTTATCCATTTGTCTGTCGATGGACATTTAGGTTGCTTCCATGACCTGGCTATTGTAAACAGTCCTGCAGTGAACATTGGGGTGCATGTGTCTTTTTAAATTACGGTTTTCTCTGGATATATGCCCAGTAGTGGGATTGCTGGGTCATATGGTAATTCTATTTTTAGTTTTTTAAGGAACCTCCGTACTGTTCTCCATAGTGGCTGTATCAATTTACATTCCCACCAACAGTGCAAGAGGGTTCCCTTTTCTCCACACCCTCTCCAGCATTTGTTGTTTGTAGATTTTCTGATGATGCCCATTCTAACTGGTGTGAGGTGATACCTCATGGTAGTTTTGATTTGCATTTCTCTAATAATTAGTGATGTTGAGCAGGTTTTCATGTGCTTCTTGGCCATGTGTATGTCTTCTTTGGAGAAACGTCTATTTAGGTCTTCTGCCCATATTTGGATTGGGTTGTTTGTTTTTTTTAATATTGAGCTGCATGAGCTGTTTATATATTTTGGAGATTAATCCTTTGTCAGTTGCTTCATTTGCAAATATTTTCTCCCATTCTGAGGGTTGTCTTTTCGTCTTGTTTATGGTTTCCTTTGCTGTGCAAAAACTTTGAAGTTTCATTAGGTCGCATTTGTTTATTTTTGTTCTTACTTCCATTACTCTAGGAGGTGGATCAAAAAAGATCTTGCTGTGAATTATGTCAGAGTGTTCTTCCTATGTTTTCCTCTAAGAGTTTTATAGTGTCCAGTCTTCCATTTAGGTCTCTAATCCATTTGGAGTTTATTTTTGTGTATGGTGTTAGGGAGTGTTCTAATTTCATTCTTTTACATGTAGCTGTCCAATTTTCCCAGCACCACTTATTGAAGAGACTGTCTTTTCTCCATTGTGTATCTTTGCCTCCTTTGTCATAGATTAGTTGACCATATGTGCGTGGGTTTATCTCTGGGCTTTCTATCTTGTTCCATTGATCTATGTTTCTGCTTTTGTGCCACTACCATATTGTCTTGGTAACTGTAGCTTTGTAGTAGAGTTTGAAGTCAGGGAGTCTGATTCCTCCAGCTCCGTTTTTTTCCCTCAAGACTGATTTGCCTATTCGGGGTCTTTTGTGTCTCCATACAAATTTTAAGATTTTTTTGTTCTAGTTCAGTAAAAAATGCTATTGGTAATTTGGTAGGGATTGCATTGAATCTGTAGATTGCTTTTGGTAGTATAGTCATTTTCACAATATTGATTCTTCCAATCCAAGAACATGGTATATCTCTCCATCTGTTGGTATCATCTTTAATTCCTTTCATCAGTGTCTTATAGTTTTCTGCATACAGGTCTTTTGTCTCCCTAGGTAGGTTTATTCCTAGGTATTTTATTCTTTTTGTTGCAGTGGTAAATGGGAGTGCTTCCTTAATTTCTCTTTCAGATTTTTCATCATTAGTGTGTAGGAATGCAAGAGATTTCTGTGTATTAATTTTGTATCCTGCAACTTTACTAAATTCACTGATTAGCTCTAGTAGTTTTCTGGTGGCATCTTTAGGGTTATCTATGTATAGTATCACGTCATCTGCAAACAGTGACAGTTTTACTTCTTCTTTTCCAATTTGTATTCCTCTTATTTCTTTTCCTTCTCTGATTGCCGTGGCTAGGACTTCCAAAACTATGTTGAATAATAGTGGTGAGAGTGGACATCCTTGTCTTGTTCCTGATCTTAGAGGAAGTGCTTTCAGTTTTTCACCATTGAGAATGAAGTTTGCTGTGGGTTTGTCATATATGGCCTTTATTATGTTGAGGTAGGTTCCCTCTATGCCCACTTTCTGGAGAGTTTTTATCATAAATGGGTGTTGAATTTTGTCAAAAGCTTTTTCTGCATCTATTGAGATGATCATATGGTTTTTATTCTTCAGTTTGTTAGTATGGCGTATCACATTGATTGATTTGCTCATATTGAAGAATCCTTGAATCCCTGGGATAAATCCCACTTGATCATGGTGTATGATCCTTTTAATGTGTTGTTGGATTCTGTTTGCTAGTATTTTGTTGAGGATTTTGCATCTATATTCATCAGTGATATTGGTCTGTAATTTTCTCTTTTTGTAGTATCTTTGTCTGGTTTTGGTATCAGGGTGATGGTGGCCTCATAGAATGAGTTTGGGAGTGTTCCTTCCTCTGCAATTTTTTGGAAGAGTTTGAGAAGGATGGGTGTTAGCTCTTCTCTAAATGTTTGATAGAATTCACCTGTGAAGCCATCTGGTCGTGCACTTTTGTTTGTTGGAAGATTTTTAATCACAGTTTCAATTTCATTACTTGTGATTGGTCTGTTTATATTTTCTATTTCTTCCTGATTCAGTCTTGGAAGGTTATACCTTTCTAAGAATTTGTCCATTTCTTCCCGGTTGTACTTTTTTTTTTTTAATTTTATTTATTATTTATGGCTGTGTTGGGTCTTCATTTCTGTCCGAGGGCTTTCTCTAGCTGTGGCAAGCGGGGGCCACTCTTCATCGCGGTGCGCGGGCCTCTCACCATCGCGGCCTCTCCTGTTGCGGAGCACAGGCTCCAGACGCACAGGCTCAGTAGTTGTGGCTCACGGGCCCAGTTGCTCCATGGCATGTGGGATCCCCCCAGACCAGGGCTCGAACCCGTGTCCCCTGCATTGGCAGGCAGATTCTCAACCAGTGCGCCACCAGGGAAGCCCCCCGGTTGTCCATTTTATTGGCATGGAGTTGCTTGTAGTAGTCTCTTAGGATGCTTTGTATTTCTGCGGTGTCTGTTGTAACTTCTCCTTTTTCATTTCTAATTTTATTGATTTGAGTCCTCTCCCTCTTTTTCTTGATGAGTCTGGCTAATGGTTTATCAATTTTGTTTATCTTCCCAAAGAACCAGCTTTTAGTTTTATTGATCTTTGCTATTGTTTTCTTTGTTTCTATTTCATTTATTTCTGCTCTGATCTTTATGATTTCTCTCCTTTTGCTAACTTTGGGTGTTGTTTGTTCTTCTTTCTCTAGTTCCTTTAGGTGTAAGGTTAGATTGTTTATTTGAGATGTTTCTTATTTCTTGAGGTAGGCTTGTATTGCTATAATCTTCCCTCTTAGAACTGCTTTTGCTGCATCCCATAGGTTTTGGATGATCGTGTTTTCATTGTCATTTGTCTTTAGATATTTTTTGATTTCCTCTTTGATTTCTTCAGTGATCTCCTGGTTATGTAGTAATGTATTGTTTACCCTCCATGTGTTTGTGTTTTTTACGTTTTTTTCCCTGGAATTGATTTCTAATCTCATAGCGTTGTGGTCAGAAAAGATGCTTAATATGATTTCAGTTTTCTTAAATTTACTGAGGCTTGATTTGTGACCCAAGATGTGATCTATCCTGGAGGATGTTCTGTGCACACTTGAGAAGAAAGTGTAATCTGCTGTTTTTGGTTGGAATGTCCTATAAATATCAATTAAATCTATGTGGTCTATTGTGTCGTTTAAAGCTTCTGTTTCCTTATTAATTTTCTGTTTGGATGATCTGTCCATTACTGTAAGTGAGGTGTTAAAGTCCCCCACTATTATTGTGTTACTGTCGATTTCCTCTTTTATAGCTGTTAGCAGTTGCCTTATGTATTGAGGTGCTCCTATGTTGGGTGCATGTATATTTATAATGGTTATATCTTCTTCATGGATTGATCCCTTGATCATTATGTAGTGTCCTTCCTTGTCTCTTGTAACATTCTTTATTTTAAAGTCTATTTTATCTGATATGAGTATTGCTACTCCAGCTTTCTTTTGATTTCCATTTGCATGGAATATCTTTTTCCATCCCCTCACTTTCAGTCTGTATGTGTCCCTAGGTCTGAAGTGGGTCTCTTGTAGACAGCATATATATGGGTCTTGTTTTTGTATCCATTCAGCATTTGTTGTAGAGCTGGTTTGGTGGTGCTGAATTCTCTTAGCTTTTGCTTGTCTGTAAAGCTTTTGATTTCTCTGTCGAATCTGAATGAGATCCTTGCCAGGTAGAGTAATCTTGGTTGTAGGTTCTTCCCTTTCATCACTTTCAATATGTCATGCCACTCCCTTCTGGCTTGTAGAGTTTCTGCTGAGAAATCAGCTGTTAACCTTATGGGAGTTCCCTTGTATGTTATTTGTCATTTTTCCCTTGTTGCTTTTAATAATTTTTCTTTGTATTTAAATTTTGTCTATTTGATTACTATGTGTCTCGGTGCATTTCTCCTTGGGTTTATCCTGCCTGGGGCTCTCTTTGCTTCCTGGACTTGGGTGGCTATTTCCTTTCCCATGTTAGGGAAGTTTTCAACTATAATCTCTTCAAATATTTTCTTGGGTCCTTTCTCTCTGTCTTCTCCTTCTGGGACCCCTATAATGCGAATATTTATGCGTTTAATGTTGTCTCAGAGGTCTCAGGCTGTCTTCATTTCTTTTCATTCTTTTTTCTTTATTCTGTTCCACAGCAGTGAATTCCACCTTTCTGTCTTCCAGGTCACTTATCCGTTCTTCTGCCTCAGTTATTCTGATATTGATTCTTTCTAGTGTAGTTTTCATTTCAGTTATTGTATTGTTCATCCCTGTTTGTTTGTTCTTTAATTCTTCTAGGTCTTTGTTAAACGTTTCTTGCATCTTCTCGATCTTTGCCTCCATTGTTTTTCCGAGGTCCTGTATCATCTTCAGTATCATTATTCTGAATTCTTTTTCTGGAAGGTTGACTATCTCCACTTCATTTAGTTGTTTTTCTGGGGTTTTATCTTGTTCCTTGATCTGGTACATAGACCTGTGCCTTTCTCTTGTCTATCTTTCTGTGAATGTGGTTTTTGTTCCACAGGCTGCAGGATTGTAGTTCTTCTTGCTTCTGCTGTGTGCCCTCTGGTGGATGAGGCTATCTAAGAGGGTTGTGCAAGTTTCCTGATGGGAGGGACTGGTGGTGGGTAGAGCTGGCTGTTGCTCTGGTGGGCAGAGCTCAGTAAAACTTTAATCCACTTGTCTGCTGATGGGTGGGGCTGGGTGCCCTCCCTGTTGCTTTTTTGGCCTGAGGCGGCCCAGCACTGGAGCCTACCCCGGCTCTTTGGTGGGGCTAATGGCGGACTCTGGGACGGCTCACGCCAAGGAGCACTTCCCAGAACTTCCGCTGCCGGTGTCCTTGTCCTCATGGTGAGCCACAGCCACCCCCCGCCTCTGCAGGAGACCCTCCAACACTTGCAGGTAAGTCTGGTTTAATCTCCTATGGGGTCACTGCTCTTTCCCCTGGGTCCTCATGCGCACACTACTTTGTGTGTGCCCTCCAAGAGTGGAGTCTCTGTTTCCCCCAGTCCTGTCGAAGTCCTGCAATCAAATCCCGCTAGCCTTCAAAGTCTGATTTTCTAGGAATTCCTCCTTCCGTTGCCAACCCACAGGTTGGGAAGCCTGACATGGGGTCAGAACATTCGCTCCAGTGGGTGGACTTCTCTGGTATAATTGTTCTCCAGTTTGTGAGTCACCCACCCAGGCAGTTACGGGATTTGATTTTATTGTGATTGCGCCCATCCTACCATCTCATTGTGGCTTCTCCTTTGTCTTTGGATGTGGGGTATATTTTTTTAGTGAGTTCCAGTGTCTTCTTGTCAATGATTGTTCAGCAGTTGTGATTCCAGTGTTCTCACAAGAGGGAATGAGAGCACATCCTTCTACTCCGCCATCTTGAACCAATCTCCTAGATATGTAGTTTTTAAAAAAATTAACCACAGAAATTGGCTTTTTTCCTCCAAGTAGGTCGAGTATCTTTTATATCATTTAAAGTGTCTTCCTCTATAGTAGAAGAGATTGCCAGATATTCGCCCAGTTTTCTCCTCTTCCCCCCAGGGCACACAACCAGAGCTCATTTCCCAGCCTCCCTTGCCGTTAGTTGAGGTCATGTGACTGGCTTCTAGCCAATGTGATATGACAGGAATAAAACCGTCCCATCCAGCGCTGGCTCATAAAATCTCTCACATTCTTCTCCCTCAGAAGCACAGATTGAAGAGAGTGCAGGTTTGAATGGAGTCTCTCTCCTGAATGAATTCTTCTGTGTGTAGCATTTGATAGGTTACATCCCTCCTCTACCAGTAAGGGGTAAATTAGTTCATTTTTCTGTGCCTCAGTTTTCCTCATCTGCAAATTGGGAATATTGATTGTAACTACCTGTTAGAGCTATTGGAAGTATTATATGAGTTAATATTTGTAAATCACCTAGAAGAGTACTCTGCTTATAGTCAGCACTGCATGAAAAATATGTTAAAATATTAAAAGCTCTATAAATATTATAATATTAGCTTTTATGGCTGTTCTAAACATTTTCACACATTTCTTTGGATGGCAATGAGAATTTCCTTGGCTGACAGTTTTCTTTGTTAGTTTGAGGATAGGATAGAACTTATGAGTTGTGGCCTAGGTGTCAGATGGATTAGCCTGGGTTCAAATCTTGGCTCTGGCACTCAGCTGTGAGGCATTTAAAAATTACTTAACCTCATTGAATCTCAATTTTCTCATTAATAGGACCCTTAATACCTACTTAATATGGTTATTGGTGGATTCATGAGATAAAGTTTATAAAAAATTTAGTCAAGTGACTGGCACATAGTAACTGCTCATTAAATAGCATTGCTGCTAGGCAGTAAGTGATTGAGAGGTCTGGTTTGAGATGCAGTTGTCCAGAACATTTGTAATTAATATCTGAACCTTTTTCTTCATTCCTACAATGAGGTGGTTAAGATGAATTTGATTTTGATTTTCAAACTTTTTTTTTTTAGCTGCAAAACTCTTCCTTCAAGCAAAATCTTAGATAAATATCCAATCTAACATAGATGGAAGCAGTAGGGTAAAGAGGGAGGAGACTCCTCTCCACACATTGTTTTTCCCTTACAACCCCTTTCTGGATTGTCCCTGAATCACCTTTGTGGAATCCCAGGGTTCCTCAGCACAGTTTGATCATTTGTAGGACTTGAAATTCTCTAAACTATTTTGTTCCGACTCTAACATTTTATAACCGCCAAGAACTGGCATTTGCCAATGAAACAGAACTGTGGTTGAAATGATACCGACACAACCTGTTCCCTATGCCGAGGCCTCTTCTGACCTGTCCAGCTGCTTCCAACGCTGCCTCTCACACTCACCAGTTCAACCCTCTCTCTCAGGGAACAATCCCTCCCTTTCCACCTGCTTCTGCCACATGGAGAGAGGGGGCAGGATACTGATGCAAGGCCACTGCCCAGCTGTCTCAGACCTCATCTAGGGGTCTAGCCTATAGCATCTAGTGGAGCCACACTAAGGCCAGAGGTTGAGTTTATGAGAGATAAGTCCCTCAGCCAATTGCAGAGCAAGGTTTTAAAACAAAATAAGCTATCTAGAGAAAAATGAGCTCTCTCAATACTTTTTCTCTAGCCCTACTTATTTGTGTCAATGTAAACCATCCAGTCAAAACTCCAGTCAGCCAGCTCTGACTGCAGAGGAGCAGCTCCATTTCCCTTGCGTTCAGAGCAGGTCACTTTGCTGCTCAAACCCTCAGGGGACTTCCACTTCCACTGAGGTGAAATTCAAAGACTTTTCCTTGGCCTCAGACCTCATCTCCCACCACTCTCCTCCTGGCCCTTGCTGCCACAATCATAATGACTCTGTAGTTCCTCCAACATGTGAAGCATCTTCTGCTTCATCTCTTTCTTGCTTGAGGATACCCTGAAATTTCTCAGTTCCCTCTATTCTAGTAAGCCATCATTCTGTGATTTTTTTACCTCCTCTATAAAGCCTCCTTAAATCAATAGATAAGATCAGTGTCTCTCTGGATAAACACAGTTATCACAAACTTACATATGTACAAACTGTAAAAAAAACAGGAGGAAAAAAAACCCCTCTTCCTCTACCCTCTTAGGTTCTGTGACTGGGGCTCTGGAAAGTAAATGGACAAAAGTCAGACTAACAAGAGAAAAACAGAGTTTAAAAACTTGTGCAGTGCATATACACTCAGGAGTTGCTCAGTGATGCGTAACTCAAAGAGGTGCTTACAACTTGGGGCTTATATAGCACCTTCAGAAAGAATAATAGATTTGTGGAGAAGTGACAAGATAAAGAAAAAGGGGTTCAGGCTCCTAGAAGTGGCCAGCTGTGGGAAGGTAAGTATGTGGGGGGAAGTAACGGAAGATAAGGGCTGTTTTAGTAAGATTTGTTATGTACATTACATCTCTGGGCTAAGCGTCTCTGGTGACTAAGAGTCATCCTGCCCTTCCTGGTACAGGGAGGGCACCTTTCTCACAAGAAATTTTAGATCCTGCTTTTAGATAGAAAGGTCACAGCCCTTCTTGCATTGCTGTGTCTGAAGTATCTTCAGCTCAAAATAATATTTATGCCAAAGTGGCATACTTTGAGGGGGCATATTCTGATTCGCTACAATGTATGTAAGGTGGACCAAATTTCTACCATTGCTACCTCTACCTTTAACTCTTACTATTAATAAATTCAGCTAATACTTATTAAGCACAATTTATATGCCAGTGAATGCGCTAAGCATGTCACATAGTTTATTTCATTTAATTCTTTCAACAACTCTATGTGGCTCGAAGAGGTTAAGTTAACCTGCCCACAATCACACAACTAATAGATGGCAGTAGACCAGGAATCCAACTCAACTCTACGTGACAACAGATTACGACGGGTTCGCCACAGCCTCACTACAGACTACTGAGCTGAACTCAGCCAGCAGTTGGGGTGTAGTTATCTTTACTGCCTTTGAATTTTGCTGTGCCAAGCACCCCCTAAGGCTAAGAGGCTTCTGTTATACATCTTAACTTGTTAGCTCTGAGAGGCGAGGAAGGTCTTTACACACAATGGGCACTTAAATCCATTTGAATGATGACTCTGCTGCCTTTATAACCATGACAGCAGTTTGGACTGGAGTCCAACACTCTGGGCCGCTTGATAAATCCCTGTCAGAGTGATTGCTGATGGCTTGTTTTCTTTCCTTTGCTGGAGTATTTATAGAAGAACTTTGAGCAAGCTCCAAAATGTAATACTCTCCAGAGATACTTTTTGGACCTTGAAACTATGTCCTGTAAAGAGAAAAAATCGCTAGGATTTCAGATAAGGCTCAAATATTGATTTGTAAGTACCTCTCAGAGAACTCAGCTATGCTTAGTTGAATCCTGTATTATTCCTGTCCAATCCTACCACTGAAACAGACTACTAACATATTTCAGTAAATTCTGACTAAAGTAAAAATTTTAAAAATATTTTAGTAACTTTATTGCCAAAAACAAGTTGTTGCGTTACTTCAAACTTGTCGCAGAATCTGAGAGTCAAACAGGAAAATTATAAACCATGTGGTGCAATACCATTATTTTTCAGAATAAGAGATGTAGAGAAGAGAATGAATTTGCCTGAGATCACAAAGCTAGTCTTTGTCTCAGTTATAAGTAAGCAAATCAAACTTGATATCTATAATGCATCCTTTTGGATGTGTTGCCCACTTCCTGAATTTATTACTTTTTTTGTGGTATCTTCAGTGCCTGGCACAATACAAACACAATATACAAGTGCTCAAGAAATGTTTACTGAGTTGGACAGTGTTTCAGAAATCTGATATGTTTCCAGATACAATATTTGCTTTTATCAGTTACTGATCCAAATAATTTGTAAAAATAAAAATGCATCCATACTGTAAAAGAAAAAGTGTACCAGAGTCAAACAGTCTCGGAAGACTTTGTTCAAGACTATTGCAATTGGGGAGAGAGATTGAACTCAACTCTGCTGAAACAAAAGGTGGGGAGAATTTTTGAACACTAAGGTGAGCTAGTGAACAAATATTGGAGAATGTTAGTGGGGAGGTTGATCATCTGTGTCTGCTATTAGGCTCCTACCCTCCCACAAAGGGTGGGATATGGAGACACTGTCCTTCTTGAAGATTACATATCAGAGGAATGGCTCCCAGGTCCTAGAGAAGATGTTCCTGGGTGTGGCAAGAGGCTAGGAGAAGATTTATGTCTCAATGGGAGAGAAAGAATTTGTGATGCCAAGTTTTCTAAAGTAAATGCTCTAAGCAGAGGGAGGTCAGGGGCCAAGGGTCAGGAAGAAGGCTGTGTAAAGTTTAGTCGAGCTGAGGGGAATGCTAAGGTTGTTTTGGTCAGTACCTTCTGGTAAAGAAGGAAGTTTAAACACATATATTTACTTTTACTCTCTCCCAAAACCCCAATAAAGTGCTAGCAAAAATATTTTTGTTAAGGCTTAAAACCACAAGGACTGGAGGTAAGAGTAAAGAACTTTTGGAAACTGGAAAGCAAATAAAAGAGCAGAAACTGACTCTTGGTAGACTGAGAAGGTTAATTCCTTAACTGGCTTTGTGGAAAACCAAGGAGCAACCTGATTTATGTTGCACACCCCACCCCGCCCCCCAAATGTTTCTGAATTGTCGGTATCAGGAATATCTGGATGTGAAGATAGGGTTAAAAACAGGGTGATTGTTTGAATAGCACAAATGAAAAACTCAAATGGTTGGAAGATTAGTTTGAGGAAATCTAACAGAAAATGGAACAAAAAAGGCAAAGAGATGAAAAAAAGAGGAAAGACAACTATAAGAAAATTAAAGAACTAGTCCCTGAAATCACATAGCCCCCAAAGGAAGGAGTTCTAGAAATAGGACAAAGAATATAAAGGGGAGGAATTAAACAACCAAATAATGCAAGATAATTTGCCAGCACCAGATCAAAAGGCTTCCACGTTAAGATGCATCAATGTGAAATTTTAGAATGTCAGGGGCAGCAAGAGATCCCGTGAATTTCCAGAGAGGAACAAACGAGGTTGCATGTAAAGAATGGGGAATCAGAATTACAGCAACATTTGAAAGTGAAAAGGCAATGGAGCCTTAAAATTCTGAAGGAAATCTTTTGAAAAAATGTATTTTCGAATAGAGAATTTCAACCTTTCCAAGCTATCACTTTATATGTGAGGTCAGACTAAAAAGAGTTTTGGATGTTCTAAGTCTCCCATATTTACCTCCCATGCGATTTTTCTCAAGAAGTTAATGTGTATCACGGAAATAGAGGAATGAACTGAGAGAGGAGAGCATGGAACGTAGGAAGAAAGAGATCTAATACAGGAAAGAGGAAAAAGGCATCTCTAGGGGGACAGGGAATGTTAATTCCAAGATCACAAGCGTGCCCAGCTTAGATGGCAAGTTTAGACTACAAATACTGTGTGCTCTCACTTATATATGGAATATTAAAAAACCAAACTTGTAAAAACAAGCAGTAGAATGGTGATTACCAGGGCCTGGGGGGTGGGGGAAATGGAGAGATGTGTGATGGTACAAACTCGCAGCTAGTAGATGAAAAAGTCCTGGAGATCTAATCCACAGCATCGTGATTTTAGTCAACAATACTGTATTATAAACTTCAAAGTTGCTAAGAGACTAAATTTTAATTGTTCTCACCACAAAAAAGAAAGTAATGATTATGTGATGATAGAGGTGTTAGCTAATGCTAAGGTGGTAACCGTATTGCAATATATAAATGTATCAAATCAACATGCATACACCTTAAGCTTCCACAATGTTATATGACAATTCTATCTCAATTTAAATAACTACATACATACATACATACATGGATACATAATTAAAAAAGAGAGATTAAAAGGTTCCTAGTAGTTTTCATTATGAAGATTAAAGTGATAGAATACCTGAGAAGACATTTATCTATTTGATGATGATTTGGGGCTTAAATTAAGGATCAGGTTATAGAAACCTGAGAAATCTAACATACAAATGGACAATGGCCAGACCATATATAAAAATGGAACTGTGACCCACAGTCTATAGCAATCAGACCAGAAAACCAGTCCATTAGCTACAGTAACTGGCCCAGGAAGCCAGGCTGTGCTATCTGTAAGTCAGACTTGTAGGAAGTCAGACTACCGTCTCTAGGTAATGGTCCAGGAAGTCAAACAATAATCGCTATAACAATCAGCCTCAAACAGCCAGGATTTGATGAATGACTGACAGCTTTCCTAATTTTTATTCCTGCTTCCAGCTTAGGACTAACCAGAGAAAGCCAAATATGTACCGCTAACCAATCACATGGATGCCCTGCTTCTAGTTAGTCCACTTACAGCTTTCCCAGACCAAGAGTCTCTATTCAGGGCACACCTGAAGCCTTCCCTTTGTTTCACTATGAAACTTTCCTACTCCACTGCCTGCCTTTGAGTTTCTGCTGAAAAGCAAGTGATGGTGTCTGACTCTCTTGCTATAGTGATCTCTGAGTAAATAGCCCTTACTTGTTCTCATATTTCCACAAACCCAAGCCAAAAAAAAAAAAAAACCCATTTTTAAATGCAACGATTTTAAAAGCAATGATAATCTATCATGAGACTTAGCTGTGAGTAAAAATTTCATAATCATAAATTTTAATTTATGTTTATAACTTATAATTATGTTTAATTTACATTAATGTATAAATTTTAATGTAAGCATTAAATATTAACCCATATTTTTATTTGCTTTCGTGGATAGAGTTAAAAAGTATATCTAGTCCATTGTACTGCAGGAGATAGAAGCCACTAAAAATCTTTTTAAAAGAACACTATGCTATTGTGATATAATTTGTATATAATTAAAGGCATCCATTTAAGTGTAAGGTTTAATGAGTTTTGACAAATGTATTCACCCATGTGACCACCACTACCATCAAGAACATTTCAGCATCCCCAAAAGTTCCCTTATGCCCCGTTGGATGCCCACTATACACCCAGCCCCAGGCAACCAGTGATCTGCTTTCTGTCACTACTGATTAGATTCCTAAGAAGAAATTGCATATAAACAGAACCAAGCAGTACCATTGTTCTACCGTTTTACATCCTCACCAGAGATGTACCACATGAGCATCAGTCATTTCACATTAGCTCCAGTGTGTCTTGTCAGTGTTTTACATTTTACGTCATCTTTTGAGTTCCTGGAGGTCTCCCTTTGTGGTGTGGTTTTGTTTGGTTTTAGGTACATAGAACATGCTTTTGTTTTCAAGGATTTCGCTCTCACATAGGCTTTCAGTTATTTCATTTCCTGGAGCGAGTGAGAAAGACCAGGTATCAGCAGACAGTACGTTTCAGGATATTATTTCCAAGAGTGGCATTTAAGTTATTGTGGTTGGGTTTAAATGGGGGATCTAGTTTAATAGGAGCTCTGGGCTTGTTCAAATATAAGATGAGAGGTAATCAAAGCATAGTTTCCATGATACAGCTCTTGTGACTCTTTATGTGCCTGCACGACTCCCTATTCTGTACCTATCATTCCATGTACTAACCATTCTCCTTTTATCTTCTTCCTTCCATAAAAGTCAGGTTATTTTGATATAATTTACAAATGGTAACATTCACCCTTTTAGGTGCACTACAGTTCAATAAGTTTTGACAAATGTATGTAGTCCTATAACCACCACCACAATCAAATAATGATATTTCTATCATTCCCCAAATTTCCCTTATGCCTCTGTAGTCAATCCCCTCCCTCCATCTCCAGCTCCTGGAACCATGGATCTGATTTGCCTTTCCCAGATGTCACATAGTTGGAAGTATGCAGTATGTAGCCTTTTCAGATTCATTTCTTTCACCTAGTAATATGCATTTGAGATTCATCCATGTTGGGTATATCAGTAGTTTGTTTCTTTTTATTGCTGAGCAGTAGTCCAGCGTATGAGTGAACCACAATTGTTTAGCCATTTGTCTGTTGATGGACATTTGAAAAACTTCTGTTTTTGGAAACTATGAGTAAAGCAGCTGTAAATAGTTGCATACATGTCTTTCTGGAATATATACTTTCTCATTTCTCTTGGATAAATACCTAGAATGGGATTGCTAGGTCAAATGGTATATCTAACTTTCTAAAAAACTGCCAAACTGTTTTCTAAGTTGACTGTACATTTGTTTTCTTACTAGGAATGTACAGAAGTTTCATTTGTTCTACAGCCTCATCAGCACTTGGTATTATCAGTTTAGAAAATTTTACCTATTCCAATAGGTGTGTAGTAATGTCTCAGTGTGGTCTTAGTTTGTTTGCATTTCCGCAAGGACTAATGATGTTGAGCATCTTTTTAAGTGCTATTTTCTAACCATATCTCTTTGGTGAACTAAAGTTTTTTGCTGTTCTTTTAAATTATTCAGTTGTAAGGGTTTTTTATATATTCTGGATACAAGTCATTTTTCAGAGATGGCGTTTTACAAATATTTTCTCTTAGTTTGTTGCTTGTCTCTTTTATCTTCTTTAAGGTATCTTTCAAAGAACAGAAGTTTATAATTTTTTAAAATAAATTTATTTATTTATTTATTTTTGGCTGTGTTGGGTCTTCGTTGCTGCACGCGGGCTTTCTCTAGTTGCAGTGAGCGGGGGCTACTCTTCGTTGCGGTGCGTGGGCTTCTCGTTGTGGTGGCTTCTCTTGTTGCGGAGCACAGGCCCTAGGCGCACGGGCTTCAGTAGTTGCAGCACGTGGGCTCAGTAGTTGTGACACACGGGCTTAGTTGCTCCGCTGCATGGGGGATTTTCCCGGACCAGGGCTCGAACCCGTGTCCCCTACATTGGCAGATGGATTCTCAACCACTGCGCCACCAGGGAAGTCCAGAAGTTTATAATTTTGACATAGTACAGTTTATATCAGTTTGCTCATCTCAGTTTCACAAGGCTTTTCTCCTATGTTTTCCTCTAGAAGAGATATAAGTTTACATTTTATTTTTAGGACTATGATCCAATTTGAGTTACTTTTTTTGTATTTTTGTATGCGGTGTGAAGTAAGAGTTGAGGGTTTTTTCCTTTTGCACTTAGATAACCAGATTTTCCAGCACCATTTGTTTAAAAGTCTTTCTCCATCGAATTGCCTTGGCACCTTGTCAAAATGAATTGATCGTATATGTATGGGGCTTTTATTCCCACTTGAATTGTCTTTGTCAGAGTAATGCTGGCCTCAGAGGATGAATTGGGAAGTAATCACTACTCCTTAATTTCTTAGAAGAGTTTGGGTAGAATTGGTATTCTTTCTTTCTTAAATATTTGCCAGAATTTCCCAGTGAAGCCACATGGGCCTGGAGTTTTATTCATGGGCAAGTTTATTCATACAATTTAATTTAAAAAATATATATAGAGCTATTCAGGTTATCTATTTCTTTTTGTGTAGACTTTGATAAATTTTGTATTTCAAGGAATTTGTCCAATTAATCTCAGTTGTCACATTTTTTGGCATGGTATTTATTAGGGAAAAGTAATTCTTGATAATCCTTTATTATCTTTTAAAATACTTTCTAGTACTGCTTTAGTTGCATCCCACAAGTATGGGAATGTTGTGTTTTCATTTTCATTCGGTTCAAAATACTTTCTAATTTATTTTTTGATTTCTTCTCTGACCCATGGATTACTTTTTAAAGTAACTTAGTTTTCAAATATTTGACTATTTTTCCAGACAACCTTCTATTATGGATTTTTAGTTTAATTTTGGTCAGAGAACATATTTTGTATTACTTGAGCCCTGTTATATTTTTTGAGACTTTTAAATGGAAGTATATTGATTTATAATATTATGTTAGTTTCAGGTGTAAAACATAGTGATTCAATATTTTAATAGAGTATATTCTGTTTAAAGTTATTACAAAATATTGGCTATATTCCCTGTGCTGTACAATATATCCTTGTAGCTTATTTATTTTATACATAGTAGTTTGTATCTCTTAATCCCCTACCTGTATCTTGCCCTTCCCCAACCCCTCTCCCCATTGGTAACCACTAGTTTCTTCTCTATATCTATGAGTCTGTTTCTGTTTTGTTATATTCATTTGTTTGTTTTTTTTAGATTCCACATATAAGTAATAACATATAGTATTTGTCTTTCTCTGTCTGATTTATTTCACTAAGCATAATACCTTCCAGGTCCAGTTGAGACTTCTTTTATGCATCCAGGATATGGTCTAACTTGGTAAATGTTGTGTGCGCTTGAGAAGAATGAGTATTCATTCTGCTCTTGTTCAGTGGCATGTTCTAGAAATGTCAATTAGGTCAATCTGGTTAATAGAGTTGTTTAAACTTTCTATATCCTTACTGATTTTATGTCAACTTATTTGATTAGTTATTGAGAAAGGGGTGTTCAACTCTCCAATTATAATTGTAGATTATTTCTTCTTGCAGTTCTGTCAGTTTTGTTCCATGTATTTTGAAGATCTATTATTAGTTGCATTCACATTTAGGATTATGTTCTCTTGAGTAATTAACCTTATCATTATGAAATAACCTTTTTATCTCTGGTAATATTCTTTGCCATGGAATCTGTTTTGCCTGATATTAGTATAGAAACTCCAGGCTGAATTTTTTTCTTATCTGTTTATTTGTAGTATTTGCATGATATATCTTGTTTCATCTCTTTATTTCTAACATATTTGTGTTTTCATATGTGAAGTGGACTTCTTGTAGGCAGCATACAGTTGGGTCTTTCTATCCAACCAGACAATCTCTATCTTTAACTAGAGTGTTTAGACGATTTACATTTAATGGGATCGTTGATACTTATGGATTCTTTCTCCATGCACTCTCCACCAACCCCCCACAATACTCTGCCATAGAAGTTCCAGCCAACTCAGTATTCTCAAACTCAATTTTTGTCTCCTCAAATAAAATACTCTACTTGTGATCTCTTTCTCCATGATTTATGATCCAGAGAAGACTCCAAACAGATAGCTGGGGTGATTACTTGGCTCACCTTGTGTGTTTCCATTCTCTCAGAGAGCACAGTCCTGTGTTGCCGTTGTCAAATATCCCAAAACTGTTTCCTCATACATTTTGTCCAGTTTTCTTGTTTCTGATGAGAGGGTAAATCTAGTCACCATTATTCAATCATGGCTGGAGTGGAAGTCTCCCTCAAAATCTTTTAAAATTAATAAATTAGCTAAGGAAATCTTGACATATATGCTGTGAAATGCTTGTTATAAAATGATGTAAGGGGGCTTCCCTGGTGGCGCAGTGGTTGAGAGTCTGCCTGCTAATGCAGGGGACATGGGTTTGAGCCCTGGTCTGGGAGGATCCCACATGCCGCAGAGCATCTAGGCCCGTGAGCCACAACTACTGAGCCTGCGCGTCTGGAGCCTGTGCTCTGCAACAAGAGAGGCCTTGTGAGAGGCCCGTGCACTGCGATGAAGAGTGGCCCCCGCTTGCCGCAACTAGAGAAAGCCCTAGCACAGAAACGAAGACCCAACATAGCAATCAATCAATCAATAAATCTTAAAAAAATAAAATAAAATGATGTAAATTGATATAAGTATTAATTTAATATAAAATGATAGAAATGGGGGAATATAATATCTACTTAACTCTCATTCCCTCATATCCTAGCATTGGACTCTCTCTCAAGGTAATGAGAGTTGGCTTCCTCTTATCTTTTGTACTTTTCTGCATTGCAAGTCATGGTGTCCATGTGTGCACCCCAGGATATTCCACCTTCAGGTTAAGCTTTTTCAATGGCAATATAAATGATTTTAATTATAAAAGTAAGGGTGGGCTGTTATAAACCACTACCCAGGATTTATAGTGCCCCAGCTTTGAAGATAGCTTTGCCTGAGGTGCCTTGGTGGGATGTTGCTGTCCCCCCATGCTCACATTATTTTGGAATTAAAGTCCTTTACAGCAAGGTCCCTGAGAAGTCTGTATTTTCTTTCAGTCTGAAAAGAGCCAGGAGAGATTTCTTTCACAGAGTACAAATGGTTGCTGCTTTATGTGTTTTATCTGATATGTTTACTCTCTACTCCCTGCATCCTCCTCCTCCTCTTCATTATCTTTATCATTTTTTATTTTAATTTAATTTTTTTTTATACAGTAGGTTCTTATTAGTCATCAGTTTTATACACATTAATGTATACATGTCAATCCAAATCTCCCAATTCATCCCACCACCCCCCGCTGCTTTCCCCCCTTGGTGTCCATACATTTGTTCTCTACATCTGTGTCTCAATTTCTGCCCTGCAAACCGGTTCATCTGTACTATTTGTCTAGGTTCCACATATATGCGTTAATATATGATATTTGTTTTTCTCTTTCTGACTTGCTTCAGTCTGTATGACAGTCTCTAGATCCATCCACATCTCAACAAATGACCCAATTTCGTTCCTTTTTATGACTGAGTAATATTCCATTGCATATATGTACCATATCTTCTTTTTTTTTTAATTTTTATTTATTTATTTATTTATGTATGGCTGCATTGGGTCTTCGTTTCTGTGCAAGGGCTTTCTCTTGTTGCGGCAAGTGGGGGCCACTCTTCATCGTGGTGCACGGGCCTCTCACTATCGTGGCCTCTCTTGTTGTGGAGCACAGGCTCCAGACGCACAGGCTCAGTAATTGTGGCTCACGGGCCTAGTTGCTCTGCGGCATGTGGGATCTTCCCAGACCAGGGCTCGAACCCGTGCCCCCTGCATTGGCAGGCAGATTCTCAACCACTGCGCCACCAGGGAAGCCCGTACCATATCTTCTTTATCCATTTGTCTGTCGATGGGCATTTAGGCTGCTTCCATGACCTGGCTATTGTAAATAGTCCTGTGGTGAACATTGGGGTGCATGTGTCTTTTTGAATTATGGTTTTCTCTGGGTATATGCCCAGTAGTGGGACTGCTGGTCATATGGTAATTCTATTTTTAGTTTTTTAAGGAACCTCCATACTGTTTTCCACAGTGGCTGTATCAATTTACATTCCCACTAATAGGGGAAGAGGGTTCCCTTTTCTCCACACCCTCTCCACCATTTGTTGTTTGTAGATTTTCTGATGATGCCCATTCTAACTGGTGTGAGGTGATACCTCATTATAGTTTTGATTTGCATTTCTCTAATAATTAGTGATGTTGAGCAGCCTTTCATGTGCTTCTTGGCCATCTGTATGTCTTCTTTGGAGAAATGTCTATTTAGGTCTTCTGCCCATTTTTGGATTGGGTTGTTTGTTTTCTTAATATTGAGCTGCATGAGCTGTTTATATATTTTGGAGATTAATCCTTTGTTCGTTGATTCGTTTGCAAATATTTTCTCCCATTCTGTGGGTTGTCTTTTCGTCTTGTTTATGGTTTCCTTTGCTTTGCAAAAGCTTTGAAGTTTCATTAGGTCCCATTTGTTTATTTTTGTTTTTATTTCCATTACTCTAGGAGGTGGATCAAAAAAGATCTTGCTGTGATTTAGGTCAAAGAGTGTTCTTCCTATGTTTTCCTCTAAGAATTTTATAGTGTCCAGTCTTCCATTTAGGTTTCTAATCCATTTTGAGTTTATTTTTGTGTATGGTGTTAGGGAGTGTTCTAATTTCATTCTTTTACATGTAGCTGCCCAGTTTTCCCAGCACCACTTATTGAAGAGACTGTCTTTTCTCCATTGTATATCTTTGCCTCCTTTGTCATAGATTAGTTGACCATAGGTGCATGGGTTTATCTCTGGGCTTTCTATCTTGTTCCATTGATCTATGTTTCTGTTTTTGTGCCAGTACCATATTGTCTTGATTACTGTAGCTTTGTAGTGTAGTCTGAAGTCAGGGAGTCTGATTGCTCCAGCTCCGTTTTTTTCCCTCAAGACTGCTTTGGCTATTCGGGGTCTTTTGTGTCTCCATACAAATTTTAAGATTTTTTGTTCTAGTTCCGTAAAACATGCCGTTGGTAATTTGATAGATATTGCATTGAATCTGTAGATTGCTATCGGTAGTATAGTCATTTTCACAATATTGATTCTTCCAATCCAAGAACATGGTATATCTCTCCATCTGTTGGTATCATCTTTAATTTCTTTCGTCAGTGTCTTATAGTTTTCTGCATACAGGTCTTTTGTCTCCCTAGGTAGGTTTATTCCTAGGTATTTTATTCTTTTTGTTGCAGTGTTAAGTGGGAGTGTTTCCTTAATTTTACTTTCAGAGTTTTCGTCATTAGTGTATAGGAATGCAAGAGATTTCTGTGCATTAATTTTGTATCCTGCAACTTTACCAAATTCATTGATTAGCTCTAGTAGTTTTCTGGTGGCATCTTTAGGGTTATCTATGTATAGTATCATGTCATCTGCAAACAGTGACAGTTTTACTTCTTCTTTTCCAATTTGTATTCCTCTTATTTCGTTTCCTTCTCTGATTGCCATAGCTAGGACTTCCAAAACTATGTTGAATAATAGTGGCGAGAGTGGACATCCTTGTCTTGTTCCTGATCTTAGAGGAAATGCTTTCAGTTTTTCTCCATTGAGAATGATGTTTGCTGTGGGTTTGTCATATATGGCCTTTATTATGTTGAGATAGATTCCCTCTATGCCCACATTCTGGAGAGTTTTTATCATAAATTAGTGTTGAATTTTGTCAAAAGGTTTTTCTGCATCTATGGAGATGATCACATGGTTTTTCTTCTTCTATTTGTTAATATGGTGTATCACATTGATTGATTTCTGTATATTGAAGAATCCTTGCATCCCTGGGATAAATCCCACTGGATCATGGAGTATGATCCTTTTAATGTGTTATTGGATTCTGTTTGCTAGTATTTTGTTGAGGATTTTTGCATCTATATTCATCAGTGATATTGGTCTGTAATTTTCTTTTTTTGTAGTGTCTTTGTCTGGTTTTGGTATCAGGGTGATGGTGGCCTCACAGAATGAGTTTGGGAGTGTTCCTTCCTCTGCAATTTTCTGGAAGACTTTGAGAAGGATGGGTGTTAGCTCTTCTCTAAATGTTTGATAGACTTCACCTGTGAAGCCATCTGGTCCTGGACTTTTGTTTGTTGGAAGATTTTTAATCACAGTTTCAATTTCATGACTTGTGATTGGTCTCTTGATATTTTCTATTTCTTCCTGGTTCAGACTTGGAAGGTTATACCTTTCTAAGAATTTGTCCATTTCTTCCGGGTTGTCCATTTTATTGGCATAGAGTTGCTTATAGTAGTCTCTTAGGATGCTTTGTATTTCTGCAGTGTCTGTTGTAACTTCTCCGTTTTCATTTCTAATTTTATTGATTTGAGTCCTCTCCCTCTTTTTCTTGACGAGTCTGGCTAATGGTTTATCAATTTTGTTTATCTTCTCAAAGAACCAGATCTTATTTTTCTTGATCTCTGCTATTGTTTTCTTTGTTTCTATTTCATTTATTTCTGCTCTGATCTTTATGATTTCTTTCCTTTTGTTAACTTTGAGTTTTGTTTGTTCTTCTGATTTCTCTAGTTCCTTTAGGTGTAAGGTTAGATTGTTTATTTGAGATTTTTCTTGTTTCTTCAGGTAGGCTTGTATAGCTATACACTTCCCTCTGAGAACTGCTTTTGCTGCATCCCATACGTTTTGGATCATCGTGTTTTCATTGTTATTTGTCTCTAGGTAGTTTCTGATTTCCTCTTTGATTTCTTCAGTGATCTCTTGGTTATTTAGTAACGTATTGTTTATCCTCCATGTGTTTGTGTTTTTTACGTTTTTTTTCCTGTAATTCATTTCTAATCTTATAGCAATTTGGTCAGAAAAGATGCTTGATAGATATGATTTCAATTTTCTTAAATTTCCTGAGGCTTGATTTGTGACCCAAGATGTGATCTATCCTGGAGAATGTTCCGTGCGCACTTGAGAAGAACGTGTAATCTGCTGTTTTTGGATGGAATGTCCTATAAATATCAATTAAATCTATCTGGTCTATTGTGTCATTTAAGCTTCTGTTTCCTTATTTATTTTCATTTTGGATGATCTGTCCATTGGTGTAAGCGAGTTGTTAAAGTCCCCCACTATTATTGTGTTACTGTTGATTTCCTCTTTTATAGCTGTTAGCAGTTGCCTTAGGTATTGAGGTGCTCCTATGTTGGGTGCATATATATTTATAATTGTTATATCTTCTTCATGGATTGATCCCTTGATCATTATGTAGTGTCCTTGCTTATCTCTTGTAACATTCTTTATTTTAAAGTCTATTTTATCTGATATGAGTATTGCTACTCCAGCTTTCTTTTGATTTCCATTTGCATGGAATATCTTTTTCCATCCCTTCACTTTCAGTCTGTATGTGTCCCTAGGTCTGAAGTGGGTCTCTTGTAGACAGCATATATTTGGGTCTTGTTTTTGTATCCATTCAGCAAGCCTGTGTCTTTTGGTTGGAGCATTTAATCCATTCACGTTTAAAGTAATTATCGATATGTATGTTCCTATGACCATTTTCTTAATTGTTTTGTGTTGTTTTTGTAGGTCCTTTTCTTCTCTTGTGTTTCCCACTTAGAGAAGTTCCTTTAGCATTTGTTGTAGAGCTGGTTTGGTGGTGCTGAATTCTCTTAGCTTTTGCTTGTCTGTAAAGCTTTTGATTTCTCTGTCGAATCTGAATGAGATCCTTGCCGGGTAGAGTAATGTTGGATGTAGGTTTTCCCTTTCATCACTTTAAAGGTATCAGGCCACTCCCTTCTGGCTTGTAGAGTTTCTGCTGAGAAATCAGCTGTTAACCTTATGGGAGTTCTCTTGTATGTTATTTGTCGTTTTTCCCTTGCTGCTTTCAATAATTTTTCTTTGTCTTTGATTTTTGCCAAGTTGATTACTATGTGTCTCGGTGTGTTTCTCCTTGGGTTTATCCTGTATGGGACTCTCTGCGCTTCCTGGACTTGGGTGACTATTTCCTTTCCCATATTAGGGAAGTTTTCGACTATAATCTCTTCAAATATTTTCTCTGGTCCTCTCTCTCTCTCTTCTGCTTTTGGGACCCCTATAATGCGAATGTTCTTGCGTTTAATGTTGTCCCAGGGGTCTGTTAGGCTGTCTTCATTTCTTTTCATTCTTTTTTCTTTATTCTGTTCTGCAGCAGTGAATTTTACCATTCTGTCTTCCAGGTCACTTATCCGTTCTTCCGCCTCATTTATTCTGCTATTGATTCCTTCTAGTGTAGTTTTCATTTCAGTTATTGTATTGTTCATCTCTGTTTGTTTGTTCTTTAATTCTTCTAGGTCTTTGTTAAACATTTCTTGCATCTTCTCGATCTTTGCCTCCATTCTTTTTCTGAGGTCCTGTATCATCTTCACTATCATTATTCTGAATTCTTTTTCTGGAAGGTTGCCTATCTCCACTTCATTTAGTTGTTTTTCTGGGGTTTTATCTTGTTCCTTGATCTGGTACATAGACCTTTGCCTTTCATCTTGTCTATCTTTCTGTGAATGTGGTTTTTGTTCCACAGGCTGCAAGGTTGTAGTTTTTCTTGCTTCTGCTGTCTGCCCTCTATCTTTATCATTTTAATAGTACTACTTTATAACTTATTTAATGTTTACTATTTATAAACTATATTACATTATTATAAGGAATACAAGTTTGTAATGAAAGTAATTATTAACTTCTACTCTATAGAAAATGAAACTGAACTACGTAATTGTTGTAAGACTTACTCAAGGTCAGGTATGGATATGTATTAATAACAGAGCTAAGACTAAAACTCCAGGTCTTCTGATTCAAAATCTCATGGTGATTTTTCACTGTACTTCAATGTGTTTCCTGCAGGCCCTTTCTTATTTAGTGGTCAAGTTGTTTGTTCTCAACTAGCCTTGCCTTCAAAACTCAGGCTTGATGTAATTTTTTAAATCCCAGAGGCTTTCAATCTCCCTGATGTTACAGGGCAGTATTCGTTTTATAAGCCTGTTGGAAGAATCCCTTTCTAAACAAGGTTCACAATATAAATGTTTGTTTTTGTTGCTTCTGTTTTAATGAACACATGAAGTTCCTAAAAGCTTTTTAGAAGTCCATTTGTTCATTAGTCCAAAGCATTACTTTTAAATTGGTTAATGTATCCATATCCATGTAAAGTTGGTTTTCTTCAAAGAACTGTACACATTGATGGGATTAGTTCAGAATTTTGGACTTTCTTGGCCCCTTTCTTACCACTTTCATCATTCTCCTAAAGCTTTGTACTTTTTGGACATAATGGAGTTAATAATGTTAACAAACTAACTCAGGAAACACAAACACGATCTGGCTTGCAGATCTGGGTGTGTTTAGTCTACACGGAGCTTTTCCAAAATGTGAGTTAGCTGCAATATTTAAAACCAGGAGACTTCACATAAAAATCAGAATTTTTCTGTCTTGAAAAATCATAATATCTTGCACCAGTGAGCCCTCAACCCCTCATGATAACAGTTGTCCAGAGCTGAGGTTCGGCTGCCCTCTTCTGATAGGGCATGCACTACTTGGTCTGCTACAAGTTTTATTTTCCTGTTGTCTTTTACTGGTCTCACTTCATTCATTTACTTTATCTGCCTGCATTTATGATTTCGGCCACAGACTAACAAACTTTAGTCGAGACTAAAAACCTGGGTGCAACCATGGTGCCATCTGTTGGTGAAGAGCAGGATGGTGGGGTGTGGCTCTGAAAAGTTGCTTTGTTCATCTGTACAGATGGCTGTGAATTGAAAGTTTGTAAGTAGAGAAGCACTTAATTTATTAAATATGTATATGTAGCAGCATAAGTATTCTCCAAGTTTCCCACACCTATGTACCTGCAGTGGATTATAGTTCTATTCCTAACCTTGACAGGACTTTCGGGAGGCTTGGGTATGTGTGTTTGTATGTGCATGGGCACTGTGGGGTACAGGAAGTTGAGAGAAGTTAGCAGTACGCTTCCCTTGAAAATTCTTCCCAGAGACCAAGTGTTACAGGAATTTGTTCATCTGGCTTTCTGGAAGAGGTCCCACCTTTCCTGCATTGCTGTTGAACATGGCTTATCCCATAGCAGAAAGAGCAACAACGTTTGGAATCAGAAAACCCTGATAACGGTCTTATTCTTGCCCATACTATTTGATCTGGATCAAGCTACCAAATTTCTGTGGTCTTTTGGTTTTCTCATGGAAGAATCAGGATAATAACAGCCGTGCAATTTAGCAAGGTTGTTGTGTGATAATCTATGTCGGGTTAGAAACAGAGATGGTGAAAGACATAAATTATTGCCACACTTCGTGTTTCTGGCTTGTTTACGTAGGGATTCAGGCTGGAAGGTTGAAACATATCCCATTAATTTTGAAAACTTGTTTTTTTAATTTAGCAGAAGTCAATACGTTTTAAAAACAGCCCTCTCCTAGAGTTTTAATAATAAAATGCCATTTGATCAAGTATGGTAGGATTATGTGCACAGCTCTGTCATTCTAACATCTCTCAGTCCTGGGCAAACCTTCAGTGTGGAATGTAACTGGTCCTCAGATGTAAGGATAATAGCAGTAAAGCTTTGCCTTGAGCCTCTGCTTTTCTCTCGCTGTGGGCTCTCTTCCTATGAGTGGTCAGCCATTACCATGGTTTCAGTATCACATTCTTGCAGGTGATTCTTTTTATGACCTCTAACCTGAGATCTGTGTACCTCTTTGATTACGTAAGTGATATTTTCATTTGAATTTCCCTTCATCAACTCACAGTCCAGAATTCAAAACTCAATTCGTCTCCTTTCCCAAATAGAGGTCCTTCTAAAATCTTCTATCAGTGGCATCAGTATTCTCTCAATTCAATGTAACTAGATTTTTTTAGCGATTAACATGGCCACCATCACTGGGTTTGAATAACCTGTGACCCAGTCTTCCCCTTTATTCCTTGTATCTAGTCTAGATAGATCTTTTTCAGTATCATTCACATCGCTACTTCCTTTTCTATTTCACTTATACCACGTCAGTCTAAGGCCTCCTCACTACCACTTGAATCATAATGGAAATCCAGCCTAAGGATCCTGAAATTAAGCTTTTCATGAAAACCTTTCAGTGGTTTCCTATAGACTACACCATTAAGCCTGGATGTTTCTGCCTGTCTTAAGCCTTCCCATATTCTTTTTTTTTTTTTAAATAAATTTATTTATTTATTTATTTATTTATTTATGGCTGTGTTGGGTCTTTGTTTCTGTGCAAGGGCTTTCTCCAGTTACGGCGAGCGGGGGCCACTCTTCATCGCGGTGTGCGGGCCTCTCACTGTCGCGGCCTCTCTTGTTGTGGAGCACAGGCTCCAGACGCGCAGGCTCAGTAGTTGTGGCTCACGGGCTTAGTTGCTCCGCGGCATGTGGGATCTTCCCAGACCAGGGCTCGAACCCGTGTCCCCTGCACTGGCAGGCAGATTCTCAACCACTGCGCCACCAGGGAAGCCCAAGCCTTTCCATATTCTAACCTTACATCTTTACATATTTTCGTTTTGCATCTCATTTCTCACTAGTCAAACCCTCCACTCCTTCACCCTAGCCTCTTTGCTTGCATGTTTTCCTTGCATGGACACTTTTCTTCTGTGTCTATCCAAGTCAGACAAGATCTAAGAGGTCTAGTCATATGCCACCCCATTTCTAAGGCTTGTCTGACTATTCCTTCCTATCCTTGTTTCCCTCTTCCTGAACTTCTGTAACAGTAACAATCTGCCATGCAGTCATCATGCTGACTTACCCATACTTCTTGTTCACCATCATTCATGAGTGCCATTTTTGCCTCTTCATCTAAATTATAAGCTCCTTGAGGAGAGATATCACATCATGCTAAATCTCTCTCAAATTCCTTGACTGTGGTAAATATTGATTGAAGGAAAAATGGAATGCTTTGTTGATTTATTTGGATAAGTGAATTGAACAATAGATTCAATTAGATTTTGACAAGGCTTAACTTACTTTTTTTTTTAACTTTATTTTTTTTTATACAGCAGGTTCTTACTAGCTATCTATTTTATACATATTACTGTATATATGTCAATCCCAATCTCCCAGTTCATCCCACCACCATCACCCCTGCCCCACCTTGGTGTCCATACGTTTGTTCTCTACATCTGTGTCTCTATTTCTGCCTTGCAAACTGGTTCATCTGTACCATTTTTCTAGATTCCACATATATGCGTTAATATATGATTTTTTTTCACTTTCTGACGTATTTCACTCTGTATGACAGTCTCTAGATCCATCCATGTCTCTACAGATGACCCAATTTAATTTCTGTTCATGGCTGAGTAATACTCCATTGTATATATGTACCACTTCTTCTTTATCCATTCGTCTGTTGATGGGCATTTAGGTTGCTTCCATGACCTGGCTATTGTAAATAGTGCTGCAATGAACATTGGGGTGCATGTGTCTTTTAGAATTATGGTTTTCTCTGGGTATATGCCCCGTAGTGGGATTGCTCGGTCATATGGTAATTCTATTTTTAGTTTTTTAAGGAACCTCCATACTGTTCTCCATAGTGGCTGTATCAATTTACATTCCCACCAACAGTGCATTCCCACCAACAGTTTCTCCACACCCTCTCCAGCATTTGTTGTTTGTAGATTTTCTGATGATGCCCATTCTAACCGGTGTGAGGCGATACCTCATTGTAGTTTTGATTTGCATTTCTCTAATAATTAGTGATGTTGAACAGCTTTTCATGTGCCTCTTGGCCATTTGTATTTCTTCCTTGGAGAAGTGTCTATTTAGGTCTTCTGAACATTTTTTGATTCGGTTGTTTGTTTTTTTAATATTGAGCTGCATGAGCTGTTTATATATTTTGGAGATTAATCCTTTGTCTGTTGATTCATTTGCAAATATTTTCTCCCATTCTGTGGGTTGTCTTTTCGTCTTGTTTATGGTTTCCTTTGCTTTGCAAAAGCTTTGAAGTTTCATTAGGTCCCATTTGTTTATTTTTGTTCTTATTTCCATTACTCTAGGAGGTGGATCAAAAAAGATCTTGCTGTGATTTATGTCAAAGAGTGTTCTTCCTATGTTTTCCTCTAAGAGTTTTATAGTGTCCGGTCTTACATTTAGGTCTTTAATCCATTTTGAATTTATTTTTGTGTATGGTGTTAGGGAGTGTTCTAATTTCATTCTTTTACATGTAGCTGCCCAGTTTTCCCAGCACCACTTATTGAAGAGACTGTCTTTTCTCCATTGTATATCCTTGCCTCCTATGTCATAGATTAGTTGACCACAGGTATGTGGGTGTATCTCTGGGCTTTCTATCCTGTTCTATTGATTTATATTTCTGTTTCTTCACCAGCACCATATTGTGTTGATTACTGTAGCTTTGTAGTATAGTCTGAAGTCAGGGAGACTGATTCCTCCAGCTCTGTTTTTTTCCCTCAGGATTGCTTTGGCTATTTGGGGTCTTCTGTGTCTCCATGCAAATTTTAAGATTTTTTAATTCTAGTTCTGTGAAAAATGCCATTGGTCGTTTGATAGGGATTGCAATGAATCTGTAGATTGCTTTGAGTAGTATAGTCATTTTCACAATGTTGATTCTTCCAATCCAAGAACATGGTATATCTCTCCAGCTGTTTGTGTCATCTTTGATTTCTTTCATCAGTGTCTTATAGTTTTCTGAGTAAAGGTCTTTTACCTCCCGAGGTAGGTTTATTCCTAGGTATTGTATTCTTTTTGTTGCAGTGGTGAATGGGATTGTTTCCTTAATTTCTCTTCTGATTTTTTGTTGTTAGTGTATAGGAATGCAAGAGAATTCTGTGCATTAATTTTGTATCCTGTAACTTTACCAAATTCATTGATTAGCTCTAGTAGTTTTCTGGTGGCATCTTTAGGATTCTCTATATATAGTATCATGTCATCTGCAAACAGTGACAGTTTTACTTCTTCTTTTCCAATTTGTATTCCTTTTATTTCTTTTACTTCTCTGATTGCTGTGGCTAGGACTTCCAAAACTATGTTGAATAATAGTGGCGAGAGTGGACATCCTTGTCTTGTTCCTGATCTTAGAGGAAATGCTTTCAGTTTTTCACCATTGAGAATGATGTTTGCTGTGGGTTTGTCATATATGGCCTTTATTATGTTGAGATAGGTTGCCTCTATGCCCACTTTCTGGAGAGTTTTTATCATAAATGGGTGTTGAATTTTGTCAAAAGCTTTTTCTGCATCTATGGAGATGATCGTATGGTTTTTATTGTTCTATTTGTTAATATGGTATATTACATTGATTGATTTGCATATACTGAAGAATCCTTGCATCCCTGGGAGAAATCCCCCTTGATAATGGTGTATAATCCTTTTAATGTGTTGTTGGATTCTGTTTGCTAGTATTTTGTTGAAGATTTTTGCATCTGTATTCATCAGTGATATTGGTCTGTAATTTTCTTTTTTTGTAGTATCTTTGTCTGGTTTTGGTATCAGGGTGATGGTGGCCTCGTAGAATGAGTTTGGGAGTGTTCCTTCCTCTGCAATTTTTTGAAGAGTTTGAGAAGGATGGGTGTTAGCTCTTCTCTAAATGTTTGACAGAATTCACCTGTGAAGCCATCTGGTCCTGGACTTTTGTTTGTTGGAAGATTTTTAATCACAGTTTCAATTTCATGACTTGTGATTGGTCTCTTGATATTTTCTATTTCTTCCTGGTTCAGTCTTGAAAGGTTATACCTTTCTAAGAAATTGTCCATTTCTTCCGGGTTGTCCATTTTATTGGCATAGAGTTGCTTGTGGTAGTCTCTTAGGATGCTTTGTATTTCTGCGGTGTCTGTTGTAACTTCTCCTTTTTCATTTCTAATTTTACTGATTTGAGTCCTCTCCCTCTTTTTCTTGATGAGTCTGGCTAATGGTTTATCAATTTTGTTTATCTTCTCAAAGAACCAGCTTTTAGTTTTATTGATCTTTGCTATTGTTTTCTTTGTTTCTATTTCATTTATTTCTGCTCTGATCTTTATGATTTCTTTCCTTCTGCTAACTTTGGGTTTTGTTTGTTCTCCTTTCTCTAGTTCCTTCCGGTGTAAGGTTAGATTGTTTATTTGAGATGTTTCTCGTCTCTTGAGGTAGGATTGTATTGCTATTAACTTCCCTCTTAGAACTGCTTTTGCTGCATCCCATAGGTTTTGGATCATCATGTTTTCATTGTCATTTGTCTCTAGGTATTTTTTGATTTCCTCTTTGAGTTCTTCAGTGATCTCTTGGTTATTTAGTAACGTATTGTTTAGCCTCCATGTGTTTGTGTTTTTTACATTTTTTTCCCCTGTAATTGATTTCTACACTCATAGACTTGTGTTCGGAAAAGATGCTTGCTATGATTTCAATTTTCTTAAATTTACCAAGTCTTGATTTGTGACCCAAGATGTGATCTATCCTGGAGAATGTTCCATATTAACTTGAGAAGAAAGTGTAATCTGCCATTTTTGGATGGAATGGGTTACAAATATCAATTAAATCTATCTGGTCTGTTGTGTCATTTAAAGCTTGTGTTTCTGTATTAATTTTCTGTCTGGATGATCTGTCCATTGGTGTAGGTGAGGTGTTAAAGTCCCTACTATTATTGTGTAACTGTTGATTTTCTCTTTTATAGCTGTTAGGATTTGTCTTATGTATTGAGGTGTTCGTATGTTGGATGCATATGTATTTATAATTGTTGTATCTTCTTCTTGGATTGATCCCTTGATCATTATGTAGTGTCCTTGCTTATCTCTTGTAACATTCTTTATTTTAAAGTCTGTTTTATCTGATATGAGTATTGCTACTCCAGCTTTCTTTTGATTTCCATTTGCATGGAATATCTTTTTCCATCCCTTCACTTTCAGTCTGTATGTGTCCCTAGGTCTGAAGTGGGTCTCTTATAGACAGCATATATACTGGTTATTCGGCAAGACTGTGTCTTTTGGTTGGAGTATATAATCCATTCACTTTCACTTTTAAGGTAATTATTGATATGTATGTTCCTATTACCATTTTAAAAATTGTTTTGGGTTTGTTTTTGCAGGTCCTTTTCTTCTCTTGTGTTTCCCACTTAGAGAAGTTCCTTTAGCATTTGTTGTAGAGCTGGTTTGGTGGTGCTGAATTCTCTTAGCTTTTGCTTGTCTGTAAAGCTTTTGATTTCTCTGTTGAATCTGAATGAGATCCTTGCCTGGTAGAGTAATGTTGGATGTAGGTTTTCCCTTTCATCACTTTAAAGATATCATGCCACTCCCTTCTGGCTTGTAGAGTTTCTGCTGAGAAATCAGCTGTTAACCTTATGGGAGTTCTCTTGTATGTTATTTGTCGTTTTTCCCTTGCTGCTTTCAATAATTTTTCTTTGTCTTTGATTTTTGCCAAGTTGATTACTATGTGTCTCGGCATGTTTCTCCTTGCGTTTATCCTGTATGGGACTCTCTGGCTTCCTGGACGTGGGTGGCTATTTCCTTTCCCATATTAGGGAAGCTTTCGACTATAATCTCTTCAAGTATTTTCTCTGGTCCTTTCTCTCTCTCTTCTGCTTTTGGGACCCCTATAATGCGAATGTTCTTGCGTTTAATGTTGTCCCAGAGGTCTGTTAGGCTGTCTTCATTTCTTTTCATTCTTTTTTCTTTATTCTGTTCCACAGCAGTGAATTCCACCATTCTGTCTTCCAGGTCACTTATCCGTTCTTCTGCCTCAGTTATTCTGCTATTGATTCCTTCTAGTGTAGTTTTCATTTCATTTACTGTATTGTTTCTCTGTTTGTTTGTTCTTTAATTCTTCTAGGTCTTTGTTAAACATTTCTTGCATCTTCTCGATCTTTGCCTCCATTCTTTTTCTGAGGTCCTGGATCATCTTCACTATCATTATTCTGAATTCTTTTTCTGGAAGGTTGCCTATCTCCACTTCATTTAGTTGTTTTTCTGGGGTTTTATCTTGTTCCTTCATCTGGTACATAGCCCTCTGCCTTTTCATTTTGTCTATCTTTCTGTGAATGTGGTTTTTGTTCCACAGGCTGCAGGATTGTAGTTCTTCTTGCTTCTGCTGTCTGCCCTCTGGTGTATGAGGCTATCTAAGAGGGTGTGCAAGTTTCCTGATGGGAGGGACTGGTGGTGGGTAGAGCTGGCTGTTGCTCTGGTGGGCAGAGCTCAGTAAAACTTTAATCCACTTGTCTGCTGATGGGTGGGGCTGGGTGCCCTCCCTGTTGGTTTTTTGGCCTGAGGCCACCCAGCACTGGAGCCTACCCGGGCTCTTTGGTGGGGCTAATGGCACACTCTGGGAGGGCTCACGCCAAGGTGCCCTTCCCAGCACTTCCACTGCCAGTGTCCTTGTCCTCACTGTGAGACACAGCCACCACCCCTCCTCTGTAGGTGACCCTCCAACACTAGCAGGTAGGTCTGGTTCACTCTTCTTTGGGGTCACTGCTCCTTCCCTTGGGTCCTGATGTGCACTCTACTTTGTGTGTGCCCTCCAAGAGTGGAGTCTCTGTTTCCCCCAGTCCTGTCGAAGTCCTGCAATCAAATCCCGCTAGCCTTCAAAGTCTGATTTTCTAGGAATTCCTCCTCCCGTTGCCGACCCCCAGGTTGGGAAGCCTGACGTGGGGCTCAGACCCTTCACTCCAGTGGGTGGACTTCTGTGGTATAATTTTTCTCCAGTTTGTGAATCACCCACCCAGCAGTTTTGGGATTTGATTTTATTGTGACTGCGCCCCTCTTACCGTCTCATTGTGGCTTCTCCTTTGTCTTTGGATGTGGGGTATCTTTTTTTGGTGAGTTCCAGTTTCTTCTTTTCGATGATTGTTCAACAGTTAATTGTGATTCTGGTGCTCTCACAAGAGGGAGTGAGCGCACATCCTTCTACTCCGCCATCTTGAACTGATCGATTAACTTACTTTTCAATATATACATCCCTCTTGGGCAAGTAAGTTGTGTTTTTAAATAAAAGGTATAGAGGAAATGTTGTAATTTTCTTTTAAAGTAAAAATTGGGACCCAGTTTAATGAATACAGAATGTATTTTAAAAGGCAGTGGAACAGAATATTTGAAATCAGGCCTGTTCTAGAAAAATCTAAGATATTTGTAACAAAATCATTAGATCTCCTAAATTCATCATATTTCTAGTACTTAAACACTCCTAACCCACTGGAGAGGAAATCAGAACAGTATTGGCTATAGAAGCTGAGCAATGGGATTGACTGCCCAACAAAAGTGACAGGAACCTTCCGCCCACAAAAGTAGCATGTCTTTTTTCCACAAACTCACCCTGCAGTGATTAAGTATGTGTACTTGAGAATGCTTCCAAAGGTTTGAGCAATCCATCTGGCAAAAGCATTTGACATTATGGGATTTGTTATTGTGGTGCTGTGCCAGCACCAAGACTTATTTAATTGCATTAGTCATCAAGCAGCAGTGCCACTAATCTTGGATCTTACTGAGTGCCGTCTGGATTATATGTGTGAGAAACGAAACAAACAAAACTAAACAACTACAAACGTCACCCATGTTTAAGTCTGAGGTCTGGATGTTCTGACCCCAGCTCCCAACCAGTCCTGTGGTAAAACTGTAAGGGTCACCCCCATGCAAAAGAAGCATAATTGAGGTCAAAATGGTGAGAATTGAAGCTTCCAAAAGGCCTTGTCTATCCAAAACACAATTTCCCAGTCACATGCTAAAGGTCTCCAGATTCTTACTATTGGGTCTTACTATACTATTCTGTATATTTGAGTGATACTTCCAAGAAGTCCCAGTTTAAACACAAATATGTTACCTGGAATTAGTTACCTGTTAACCCCTTAGTTCTCTGCTGTGATCTGTAAGAGCTAGCTGGCTTCCTCCAGCTGGATCCTGAGGGAATTGAAGTCAAGTAGGTTGGTTGTTTCAATGGGTTCAAAAATGCAAAGGCTATAACCATGAGATACTGCTGGTTAGAAATAACAGGGTTATAAGGATGTATCCTGAGAAGCTAGACTTAGTAATGAGGGGGAAGAGGGAGAACAAGGAAGAGGAAGAAACTTCCTACTTTATGACTTTGCCTATCTCTGATCTGACATTCGTGACTTCCCATACCAGATGTCATGAGACTAAAGCCTAACCATTATTTTGTGAAGCCCTTTAGCTTTGCCAATTGACACATTAGAAACTTACTCAAAACTTCCTCCCAGCTCTCTAAAAGTTCAGCCAAGAGAGAAGAAGTTAAAAGGCAAGGCAAAGAGGAAGATAAAAAACAGACGTTCAGTTTCCAGAAAAATCAACTTCCTTCTTTGTCTAGAAAATCTCCCTTTCTGCAAAATGTTGCCCTATTTTGGAAGGTTTTGTACTTCTACCTTAACACCCACTTGGAGTCCTCTCTGTACTTCTCTGTGTATTCTAGGATAAAATAACCAAACTCCTTATTGCCTGTGGCAGGAGAACTAAAAAAGTATTTAGAAGTGATTGGACAAAGTTCCTGACAGAGACTAATATGGGTGGGTAGCCTCCTAATGGATGGATAATTGGCTAGAAGCAGTATGCGGAGCTCTGGTGGGAACTTGTGAGGTAGAGGAGAGGGACACACACAATGAACCACATCAAATGATTCACTAGAAACATTCTTCCCGCCCACTGTTGATTTGAGACCTCTGTCCTAAGAAACATAACTTCAATATCACCTGAATATAAAATTTTGGTTTACTTTAATGGGCACATAGATATTAGTTAAAATATCAGATTTTGTGATATTAATCTTCATGATATAAAATAAACACTACTACCCTCTCATCCCTTTTAAACTGCCACTCTTCTACCTTACAATAAAATTGGCTTTCCCAGCAAGGGTCTGAGAGGGAAAATATCACTGAATAAGGTTACAAATATAATTCACATGCCTATGATTTTTATTTTAAAAATGGCAATCAAAGCAAACTTCATTCATTAGCAAAACAAACCGAGGACTTGTTTCTCCACCAAAATAAACTTTTAGATGCTCTGATTACATCAAGAGCCAAAACAAAATTTTTTTTAGTTGGTCTTCTGTAAGAGCACTCTTTTGGCTGCTATGGTGCAATCATCTGTCACATCTGGCCTGGCCCACCTTAGTCCTCTCTGCCTAGTATGGAAGAGAGTGGATTGATTGCAGCTGGACAACAGAGTCACTGGCTCATCCAGTCAAAACTTATGAAGAACTTTAGCCTGGATCTCTAAGATTCATCCCTCAAAATGATCCCAACGATTGCTCTGACTATACCAAGAAGGTCCTGAAAAGGGCAGGGTTTGGAACACCACAGGATCATATACATGCTTCCTTCACAACTCATCCTTCACCTTGGCAGGCAAACGTCTTCAAGTTCAGTTCAGGACTTACAATTATCAAGAGACTGAGACAAAGTAGATTTGGCTCCCTGCCTTGGAGTGGATTCCTGGCTGAAAACCCAGGGCAATGACTTGAGTGGTCAGATTTCCAAAATATAAAAGGAAATAGCAAGGGAAAAGGAGAAAAGAGAATGGTGTGTGTGTGTGTGTGTGCGTGTGTGTGTACGTGTGTGTGTGTGTGTGGTTTCGGAGGTGTGTGTGAGTGAGAAAGATGGGTAAAACAAAACAGATTAGAAACCATGCCTCGCCTCTGCTATGCTCTGTGCTGGATGCCACTTGTTCACCTCTCCAGGTTCACTTTCCACCTTTTCTAATGTGATCTTGCTCTAGAAAGCTGACCTTTTACAGACCTCATCAATAGGTTCCCATGCCCTCTGACTCCCAGTGGTTTCAACCACTGGAAGGCCCTGGCAGGAGTTCTGAAAGCTAAAGAGAGTAAAGCTGTAGTTGGCAAGGGTGTGTCCGCCTATGAAGACCACACCTCCTGCCAGGTGGCTTCTCCATGACACCCTCTCTGGAATTTCATGACTTTGCTCCCGTCTGCCTTTCACACCTAAGGTTGGTAATGGTGATAACAGACCTTTGCTGTTGCCAGTTCTGGGATCCGACACTATCCTCTGTTGGTTCCCTTAAACCTTGCCCACACCTCAGTAAATTATCCCTTTATTAAACTCTCCCCAAATCAAATTATTTGAGCGTGTCATTGGTTTCCCATCAAGACTTGGATTGACACATGTTCTAAATACAAGAGTTTTTGCAAAGGAAGTGTTGGAGATTGAGCTTAGGAAAGGCAGGTTAGAACCATAGTAATGTTATTTCTGGCTCTAGCGTTATTGATGCCAATGGAACAGGCCTATCCTTTTGTCTCCACACACAACACAACATAAACAAAAAGAAAAAGCAGTAAACTAGGAGTCAGAAGACTTAGAATCCAGTCTGGAATTTACCCCACACTGGGTATGTGGCCTTGGTCAATTAATTTAATTTTTGTATGACTCAGTTTTCATTTATGTAATGGAAATAATCTGCTCCATATACTTCACAGCACTGTTAGGAGATTCAAATAACATAATGCTTTGACAAAAGCCTTCTCCATATTTATCTACTGTAAAAATTCTGTAGGCTCTTCCAGGCCTAGCAGCAATATCAGCTACTTTGAAGATTTCCTTGAGTCTCCCCATAAGAACTAATTCTCTTTCCTTTGTTTTCACGTAGCAACTGATCAAACCTCTATTAAAGCATCTATCCCATTACATTATAGATGAGCGTTTATAAATGTATTACGTTAGTTACATGATCTGCTCTTTACAGGTTGTATTCCAAACACCAGGCATGAAGATCTCAGCATGAGTTCATGAAGGACTGCATAGCACAGGCTCTTCTCTTTTATTCTCATGTCTCCGTCATGTTTATATACTACTAGTTATCTCACCATCACCTTGTTTTGCTCTACAATAGCCTTGCTCCACAGTGCCCGTCCCACTCATAACGTCTAGGAGTAGCCCGAAGGACTGCACAACACCGCACTAGCTGAGCCGGGGATAAACTCCAAAGGCACCTGAGCAGACAGCTAGCTGTGTATTGTCTGGTTTGGACCAATGAGCTATCCCTATCAGATTTTTTTTCTAAAAATTTGAGCTATTCTGTAGTCAGTCAAGAGAGCTTTGAAGCAGGAAGGTACTAGAAACCTGGGACGTGGGCATTTGTGAGGTCATGTAAAAGCTGATGAGTAAGCTAAGGAGGTGAGCCTGCAGAGGGGACAGAACAGAGGAGGCACGCGGAGATGAGTGAGGTGAGAGGCCGCACCGTGCCGGCAAATGGGAATTCTACTCCGGGGCTTTATAGACCCTAGGAGGCTGGGTTATGTTGTGTTCACCAACCTTAGGTTCTGTGACGCTTCTCCGTGTCCCTCTGCGTCTCCTGTGTGTGTGTGTGAGCGAGCTTCAGGGGGTTTCTAGTTCTTGGCAGTCCAGTGAGCTCCGACTGGAAGATCCTTCTTAGTTTTCTTTCATGGTCCCGACAGGGTTGTTGAGATAGTGAGTGAGTTGAGCCTGGCGTGATACTAACTCTGCTCCTGGGGGGATCTGCTACGGCCGCTTTGAATTTGTCAGATACGGCTTACGGCTCGTCCTATTTCTTATATGCATGAGCTTTCTTCTTGTTTACAGGGTTTTCACAGCTTGGATGAAATCTTCTTTCTCTCATACCTGCTGAGCAGATGTCTCCTTTCCTTTGCCATCAAGTGTCACAATTGTTTTGTTCTTAACCACTTTATTCCCTTAGCTCATTGTCCCTTTTCTCTACCTCATAGGTGCTCATATGTCACACATGTGATAACTTCTGATAACCCACATGTCTCCAGGGAGCAAAACAGAGTAAGAACAAGCAAAAAAATGAAGTTTTAAAGCAAACAATTATAATACTATAGGCAAGCCGTAGGCCTGGGGGACCTCCAGTCTTTTTTTTTTTTTTGAATTTTTGAATTTTATTTTATTTATTTTTTATACAGCAGGTTCTTATTAGCTATCTATTTTATACATATTAGTGTATACATGTCAATCCCAATCTCCCAGTTCATCCCACCACCCCCCGCCACTTTCCCCGCTTGGTGTCCATATGTTTGTTCTCTGCATCTGTGTCTCTATTTCTGCCCTGCAAACTGGGAACCTCCAGTCTTAACCCTGTCTCCCACATCTGGAACAGGGGCTATACTTCTGGGGCTCTTGGTTGACAGGGATTCCAGTGGGCCCAGACTGCACTGAATCAAAATGATACAATTGATCTGGGACCCCCCTTATTGAGTTGCTTCTGGGGTCTGATGAAGAGAAACCTTAAACTGTGTCCCAAAGCAGCTGAGCGCCATCCGAATTCCTAAGAATTGGAACCAACTGACTCTTTCCCAGTATTCAGGATGGGAAAGTTTCTAGGGGCAGTTCTCTTACCCGGAAATGCTCAGAATCAGAACTTGTCATATGGCTCTAAATTTGATATCAGTTTCTGTAGCAGTGGTTTGAGAAGTGCTGAAACAGAGAGGGGAAGTAGGAACCTAAAAGAGGAAGAGGAGAAAAATGGCCTTGGAAAAATGGCGGCAGATTTGCTGCTTTCTTACTGTGAAAGTGTTATTTTTCAGCAACTACCTTGTATATAAAGTAGTTTCTGTGGTGAAATCCCACCCTTTGAGCTACAGTTTGTGTGTGTGCATTCTGCTTTTAGGAACTTATGCTAATGGTTTCATTAAATAGTTATCCATAATAATAAATTCATGAAATACTTGCTTAATTATTAAAGAAATGATGTAACATCCAGTTATAGAGTCCACTAATTGCCTTTATAAATATTGTAAGTTGCAAACTTTCTTAGAGAGGTGGTCTTTTTATTTTTCTTTCATTTTTTTGCTTCATAATGGCTTTCATGATAACAATGATAGTACAGGAGAAATATTGACAGCATGACCACCAACTGGGCTTTACTTCCAAGGATCATAAGTGATCATCAGAGGTTATGCAGTGGCACTTGAAGGAGGGAAAAACGGAAGCAGGAAATCTAAGTTCTTCAGTCAGATGTTCTGTTTGTTTTGACCAGGGCCCTTTCACCAGCTCTCAGACATCTGTGATCAGGGATTCATTGCAGGCAGCTGTGTTACCTTTCAATACGTGAGCAAGCCAATATCCTTCAAACCTCAGAGTGATGAATATCACCCCCAGTTACAAAGAGGTTTGTTCCCTTGCTTTAAAGTGAGAATCCAAACCTTGAAGTTTATGAAAAACCTTATTGAAAAAACAGTGAGTGGTGAAATACAGTTCAGTGTCACAGTTTTTTTTTAAAATAAATTTATTTATTTATTTATTTGGCTGTGTTGGGTCTTCGTTTCTGTGCGAGGGCTTTCTCTAGTTGCGGCAAGTGGGGGCCACTCTTCATCGCGGTGCATGGGCCTCTCACTATCGCGGCCTCTCTTGTTGCGGAGCACAGGCTCCAGATGCGCAGGCTCAGTAGTTGTGGCTCATGGGCCCAGTTGCTCCGCGGCATGTGGGATCTTCCCAGACCAGGGCTCGAACCCGTGTCCCCTGCATTGGCAGGCAGATTCTCAACCACTGCGCCACCAGGGAAGCCCAGTGTCACAGTTTTTTAAAAGAAGAATATGGGCATCTTTAAAAGGAGGTAATGATAAACACATTTAACCTGTTAGTCCCTAGTGAGCTGTAAATCACGTTCTGAGATCTCAAAGCCTGAGGTAATCATGTGAGCCTGGGCAGGGATGGCCTGAAATCATATTCTGGTGACATTATAACTTTGGCATTGACCTAAGGTTGTTATTTAATATCTCCAAGCCTCAGTTTATCTGCAAAAAAGGAGAGTGGTAGGATTATTTCTCAGGATTAATACGGAAATAAAAATAGATATTTTGTAAAAGCTCAATAGTTGCTGGTAGAGGTGTTCCCACATATATGACTATATATCCCAGTTCATCCGAACCGCATTCAACTCCCGAAGTTATGACATCCAAGTAGTGGTGCCTTACTCTGTTCAGGCTGCTATACCACAGGGTGGCTGTAAATAAGAGAAAGATATTTCTCACAGTCCTGGAGGCTGAGAAGTTCAAGATCGAGGTGCCAAGGATTCAGTGTCTGGTGAGCCCGTCTTCCTGGTTCATAGACGGCTGTCTTCATTGTGTCCTCTCATGGTAGAGGGGTAAAGGGTCTCTCTGGGGCCTCTTTTATAAGGGTACTAAATCCCATTTATGAGGACTCCACCCTCTTGACCTAAGGACCTTCCAAAAGCCTTACCTCCAAATACCATCATATTGGGGCTTAGATTTCAATATATGAATTTTTTGCGGGACACAAACATTCAGGGAACTCATAGTCTTGTTGGAAAGACAGACAGTAACAATTCAGAATGACAGATTCTCTGGTAGAAGTTACCACTGGAAAGTAGTGAGGGGATAGTGGATGCCAGGTGCAGTGGTTATTACTTTTCTGTTTTAAGAAAAGTATTTTTCAATGTCTCCTGTGAGATAGGTTAAGGTTAAGATGGTGAAATATGAGCTGGATTAGAGAAATGTTAGCCAGTTTGCAGCTGGCTGGCTAACTAGACCCAAAGGATATTAATGAATAGTCAGTTAACCTGTATAGATTTCTAGTGGTAGACCGCAAGGCTCTGAGCCCTTGTCTTATTCAGCTTTTGTATTAGTGGTTTAATAAAGTCATAGAAGGCATACTCATAAATATATGCAGCAGATACACACCTGCCAAAAACAACTAATTTAAATGATAATGGAATCAAGATTTATAGTGATTTACTCTGTTGGGATATGGCATCAAAATAAATCAGATCCAACTTAAAAAAGGAAGAAGCCTTCATTTATGATTGTACTGTTGTATCCTCATAAACATCCTTACTGTTTGTGCTGGTTATGGCAATTTCTTTTCTTGCACCTAAGAGATCCCCAACTGAGACAGCTGATAGCATCAAGTTCTCAGGGGCCTAACCCGGGAGAACTGTGGAGCTGCTAGGGGGTAGATGAGGGAAGCAGATTGGACTCTATGGCTTCCTACATAGGTAAGGGAAGTGTGTTAATCAATTTTGTTTGAAGTTGAAAATAACATAAATAAAACTAAAAAACAAACAAGACGCATTGCATGTCATACTTACAAATCCCAGAGATAAACCTGTGTGCAGCATAGTTGGAGCCAAATGCTCCCTGTAGGGAGAAATCTGCGTCTCTCAATCTCTTGACTTTTGTTTCCTGTGTGCTGTATTTATTCTTAGATTGGTTCTCATTATATGGGGATAAAGATGACCCTCAACATCTCTGACATATTCTACTAACTTAGCAGAATGAAAACCCCTTTCGCATTAGTTCCCCCAGGGCCCTAAGGTGGGCTCTCATTGACCTTAGGTCACATCCCAACACCAGTCGCTGTGGACAGGGTAGGGCGGCCATATGTAGGTCGTGTTCCCATTCTAGGTTTGGAAGGGTTAGTGGCAGCAGGTAGGATCATTTCTATCCAAACCACATGAGGTAGGTTCCCACACAAAGAGGCATCCTATGAATAGAAGCGGAGGGAAATGGATACTAGATAGGCAGACACAACAGATGATCAGCCTGGAGGTAATATTCCCACCGTACTATTCACAATAATACTGGATAAGATGGGATGGAAAATGGTTAGAAGAACTGCGATGAAAAAACTAAGGGGAGGTGTGAGAGCTGTTTTAAAGCTTGTGAAGAGTGAAGAGTCTTCCTGGAGAAGAGGGCGCTGGCTTGATTTCTTATATTCAGAGGATAGAAATAAGATTACTGGATAGAAGATTCTAGGAAGCTAATTTTAGTTCAATATGTGGAAAAAATTCTGTAATGACTTATGTTGTCCAACCATGGTCAGTCACAGAGCAAGCTCTTCCCAAAGGGAGGGACTGGTCACGAATTCCTGTTGATGAAGAATGTTCCATTGGGTGGGAAGCTGAATTAAATGACCACCAAGATATCTGTTTTATCTTTAAGTTCCTATAACTCTTTGATTTTAAATGATATGGCAAGCATCCAATGCATTACCTAGACAGATTTGTTGGAATCCAGCTATTTCAAACTGCCAAAGCCAGAAATTTGAACCCTCTGACCAGGTTAATTAGGAGTGCCTGTATACATGGGTATGTGTCAGTATAAATGTAATCTTTATGAAAGTACTTCTTGTTGCTGGAAAGGCCCATGTAGCTTCTGGAGAGTTATTTTGCATTTCTTGGCTTAAGTTTAAGCACTAAGAAGTCTCAGAAATGCACCCAATAGCCTGACTTGAGATTTCCATTTATAAATACTTTGATTGTATTATGATTAAAGGAAGTTGATTAAAAGGAAGGAAGATAAGTTTTAAGTTCTGTAATGAGTGGATCTGGTGGTTTGGAAAATCCCATATTAATGTTTCTCTCATTCACTTACAGTCTCTGAATGACGATAATGATAAAGCTTATAGCTTTCGTTTGCCGAGTGCTCACTCCTGATGTTAATAGCTAACCTTTGCCGCTATTGCTAAAAACAGCTGCTATCTTTTACTGGGAATGATTCCAAATACTTTATATGTATTATCTCATTTAATACTCTTAAGACCCCTATGAGGCAGGTACAGGGTTATCGTCATGTTATCAATGAGCAGATGGAGGTGCAGAGTTTAATAGCCTGTCAGGTTCATACAGTTGTAAGAAGCAGTACTGCGATGTGCCAAAAATGGTTTCATATGTGTTATCTTCTTTAAATCACAGAACAGCCCTGGGAAGAAGGTATAAATAGTTCCATTTTTGAAATGATGACGATAAATATCAAGAAGTCACTTGTTTAAGGTTATGTCACCTAGCTATCCGGTAGTGATCGGAACTGGAGTCAAGCTGCCTCTGAAACTTGTGCTTTACTTTCTCTTATATTCTGGAATCCAGAATGGTGGATGCAGCCCTGACTGGATTGGTCTTGGACTCCGCTGTGAGCTAGTCTTTTCTTTGGGGCAGCTTCTATCACACTGCCCTCTGCTGGTCTGGGGTGTAACTGGTGGCATCAAGTGTCTGCTCAGCTCCTCGGGGTTCCAGAGAGGGGCAAGAAAATCCTCAGAGTTCGTCACCTGCCTTGTCTTCAGATTGTTAGTTCCTTGGGTGATACCACAGTTCTTTTGTTTCTTAGCCTGTGGATTTTCAGGGATTTCCCTAAGAGCAGAGTTTCTTCACTTTCTGCTGCCAGGGACTGTTAGGGAAAGGAGCTAGGGAATCATTTTCCTGGAGCATAAGTTTATGTAACAGTTGACAGGGATTAGGAGAATGGAGTGAAAGGTCAGTGACCATGACTTATAGTCTTAGAGTGTCCTGTGCCTTATAACAAATCTGTTGTGTTTTTAATCCTGTTCAGAAGAAAATGAAACATCTGGCTACCCAGGGGCCTTTGTATCTTTGTAATTAATCTGAGGTACTAAGTTATATTGTGTAGATCAAGAATTCAAGAAACAAAATAATCTCCCCAAATTCTCATGAATTATGTATATAACATCAGTATATATGTGTGTGTGTGTGTATATATATATATATATATATATTTACGTGTATAGGTCTCTACTAAAGTATGTGTTCAGAATCTCCATTAGTCTGTCTGATCTCTTTATATCTTACTCCATGTTTTAATCTACACCTCATAAATTTTATTATGCTGAATACAATGACTCTTTCCAGTGAACATTCTGGAAACTGTCCTACAATGGTGGTAGTGACTTGGATTCTGGGTGAGAGGGTCATTCCTAAAATGGTGCCAGGGAAGAGGGTCCTGAGCTGAATCAGCACAGGAAAGAGCAGAGTCAGTATGGAGAATTGGACGAAGGTCATGGATGGGAAGGCAACAAGCCCGGGGAGCAAGAACAGAACAGAAATAATTAGAGACTGGGCTGTGATATCAGCTCCCAGATAATGATAAGGTCCCTAACAGATTTGTCAAAAAAGCATAACATGAGCTACATTTTGTATTTGCATTTGTTTTTATTTTCATAAAGATAGAAAATAAAAACAAAGAAAACTTGTGAGCTCTTTGTAACGGTTTTTCCTTTGTGCCATCTCTATTCCAGATGGTATCCTTTCTGCCCAGGCTCACTTCTTCTCATGGCAAGTTTCTCAAAATGAAACTCCGTTTAGAACTTTCAAATGAAGGAATAAACAAATGCACAAGAATTTAGAGACCCCATGCAAATATAATCTCAGCCACACAGAGTTTAACTTCATCTGTTGTTGTTATCAGCTGAATCTTAGCTGCTGCTTTCACGGCGAGGCTGTCCAGGTCTCAGAGGCGTTCCCCATTATATGACTCCGGAAGCCCCGCCAAGGACTTCGGAGAGCACAAATGTTATTTGGTCCATGATATCTTTAAAAAGTGTTTCCCAGAATCATGAAGGAAGAGAGCTCAAACACCTGACTGGAGATTATTTATCTAGAATTAGTAACCAAGCTGAAAGCGCCGCATACACCCAGCAATGTTACAGAGAAGTTTGTGGAATCAGCTGAGAGATGAATGATACTTTATTAATTTATTTTTAAAAAATTTGTATTGGAGTATGTTTAATTTGCAATGTTGTGTTAATTTCAGGTGTACAGCAAAGTGAATCAGTTATAATACTTTATTAATTTAATCTCACCTTAAATCACTTGGCTCTTTGGTTAGAATACTTTCGCACTTTCTCTTTTCCATGTTTATCTCAGAGGTCCTAAAGCATTCTTTTTTTGTTTACAGGAATGTGGTGATGGTATCATTGGCAAAATAACATAGTGGGAATAAACCTGCTAATTTATGTTACTCAAAACATAAGCTATTAATTTATGAGTAACTTGTGAGTAGCATTAACCTGAAATTTCTTATAAAGCTCCTTGCTTGCCCCTGTCCACTTATGTAGAGGTCTAGCACTACTATCATGAGTAATTGCCACTCCCTGCGTGTCATCCGCCTCCAGTATTAATTTACTTCCCTCATCTACCGTGAAGTTCAGATGCAGGATGGGAAGACGGTTGAGGAGCAAATAGAAACAAGCAGCTCAAGACTGACTTTGCAAGCGGGACCCTGCTCCTCTTCCATGTGGTGCTCTCATGCATGGGACTGGACCAAGTGGTTCAAAGGGTCAGTGGTGGATTAGGAGTAACAACGGATGTACTGTGGATGAAAAGGAGAAACGAAAGGGAGGAGTGTCAAACTGTAGTTACATATGCTGGTTCTTCAGTAAATCCAAAGGTATTCAAGTGCCGACTGTACACTGAACACCACGCTCAAACGTCACTGTGGTAACATTTCCCTAGGGAGTTAAAATGGCTTGCAGACTACTGAGTCCTCCAGATAAACCTGCATTTTATATATTACCCTATATGACTGTGATGTAGACAGTCAATGAGACATCCTTCAAAATGCTGTTTTGGGTACCATTTGGAACTTGGTGTGGAAAAAATAATTTTATCATCCTTTTTTTGGGCGTATGTGACTTAGTAATGAAATTTACTATTTAATAAGTGATTATCTAATAGTACCATTTTTTGGCAATCATAATAAAAGATATTACAAGGGGGATCAGTTGTGAAAGGCATAGAAAATAAGTACGTATTGTACATATTGATACATGAACTCATTTGAAAATGCAGGTGAGAAAGATTGTGTTATCTTGGAGAAGCCAGAATGGGGGTGGGGTGAAGGATAGTTAGTAATAGGCGGGCTCACTGAGCATCTGGCTATGCCAGGGGCCCCAGAGGCAGGCAGGGGGCTCAGTATCTGCTTAGGCATGAATAGGCTCTGATTTATTCTGAGGCAAAGCAGAAATCCCAACTCAAGGACAAAGACAAAGAATGAGTTTCAACCCATTGTTTGCCTGTTGCTACAGTTGATTTTTATGGGCTCCATCACAGTTGTAGGTGCTCTCACCCCAGGGAAAGGAAATAATTTTCGATTGTCTATTTATGAAGAGTTTTCAGATAGGTTATGAAATTGAAGCCTCAAACAGTTCTGTAAAATGGGTATCATTTCCCAATTAGGTTAAGGAATATCAATTGTAACTAAAAGTTTCCATTCAAACTCAGGTGTCCTGACTCCAAATTTAGTGCCTGGAATTTAGTTATGCTATGCCCTTGGGAAGTAGCTGTATATTAATTATTTAGGTCCATTTTAAATTTCCCCAGAGCTGAACAAAGTTGGGACGAGCCATATTAAGAGCTATTCTTGAGAGATCGGTGCAGTAGCCTTCTACTGAAACGAAGGTCTGCTTTGCAACAGAAATTGCTAAAAATTTTGTAAATCAAGTTAACAGAACCATTTGGATAATGTTAAAAAGTATTTACCTAAACATGTTTTACAACTTCATTTCCTGGAATCCAATTGTTTAAATAACTGCACCATTGTAAACACACAAGTGTAATTTTGCTAAGGAGTTGATTTTGACCAGAAGCAATCAGATTGGTTAATTACTAAAAGGATGATGTAGTCCTTGGGGGGAAAGTACTTAAATATGACATTTGAAAAACTTTTCTAAACATAATGTTAAATCTTTAAACTATTTACAGAGAAAAACTAAAGATTTGTAACGCTAGGGAACTTGCCTACATTTCTTTGTCTGAGTTCAAAATAATTATCATGTAATTCCTATAGGTCATATGGTTCTGAAATAAAATAAATAGTATGAAATAAATGCAGGGAATTTGATAAATTATGATCCCCTTTAGGAGCAAAAGGATTTATTTATTTATTACAAATTTATTTATTCATTTATTTATTTTTGGCTGTGTTGGGTCTTTGTTGCTGCACGCGGGCTTTCTCTAGCTGCGGCGACCGGGGGCTACTCTTCATTGCGGTGCGCGAGCTTCTCATTGCGGTGGCTTCTCTTGTTGCGGAGCACGGGCTCTAGGTGCACGGGCTTCAGTAGTTGTGGCACGCAGGCTCAGTAGTTGTGGCTCACGGGCTCTAGAGTGCAGGCTTGTAGTTGTGGAGCGCGGGCTTAGTTGCTCCGCGGCATGTGGGATCCTCCTGGACCAGGGCTTGAACCCGTGTGCCCTGCATTGGCAGGCGGATTCTTAACCACTGCGCCACCAGGGAAGTCCAAAAGGATTTATTTTGACAGCATTTTTATTTGCACCAGTTGTTCTAATAAAGATAATTTTCATATTTAAAAAATTATGAGGTTCTGATTTTTCTCCTTTATGGAACACACCTATCGAATAAGACAATTAAAAAAACTTACAGAGCCCTCCTAAACGGAGGCATTTAAAAAAATATGCCTGCACTTTTTCTGCCAGCCATTGGTGGTTGAAAACGTGTAGTGTTGCAGCAAGAGCCTGAGGTTATCGTAATAACTGAGTGAAAATATAATAATGTACTTGAAAGCTCCTGGCATGTGGTAGAATCTCAATAATCAAGCATTAAATTCTTCGTGGAGCTGGATATTTATGGGAAAAAAAAGAATTCATTTGGAATTTTACTTTCAAAAATCTTAAAAATTTACTTGGCTCCAAACTTTCAGCAAACATATATTGTGTCCTTATGCATTTGCGACCTTGGAGCCACGTGCTATTTTCCCACAGCAGTGTAGTTCATGTGCCAGTGATTAACTGCAAGCATTGTTTATTTTGTCTTCATTAGCAGAAGCTGACAAGAGACCCAGTTTTCTCAGCCTCAGCTAAGAAAGGAGGAGTCAGCTTTGATAAACTTGCAATACTTCAATTTCAGTGAAATAGTGATCTGGAGGCAAAGCCAACACATGAATCGACTGTTTCTCAATTCATGTGGAGGCCACATCTAGATTGCACAGGTACTCCATTTTCACAAGCAAAAATGTCAGATAATTCTATTGTTTCTTAGCCCAACTACCTTGTCTATCTTTCCCCTTTCATATAGAGAACGGAAATTTATATTTAAATGAAAAAATAACTGACAACTAGTTTATTGATTGTTTTAATGTCTTTATCAAAGACCATATTAGTTTTCATTTGAGAAATCTTTTTAAAGTACAAATAAGAATACTCAAATGTGTACTGAGAAGTAATCTCTAATAAACAGTAAATGTTCATTGAACAATAATGAACAATAGCATCTAATAACAATAATTGAACAATTAAATAATAATGTCCAATGACTTGTGACACTGATCAAATGTGGCTCCTGAATCTTTCCAGCTGTATCAAATGAATAATCATGATTAACCTGGAAATAGCTTTAGGGTTTTTACAGATTTCTTAATTTAGAAAATATTAACAAGGTGTTGGGGAAGCCAAAATGTTTATCCCTCTAGTTTCAATCCTGTAACAGTTATATGTCAACTTAAATGTCTCTTGTAGCAAATCTAGCCAGCCAGCCAGCCACTCTCCCATGATTGTACTAGACACAATGAGGAAGTTGAGGGAGAAAAATTCTCAAGAAATTTGGAGATACCAGACATGAAAAATGTGAGATCATAGTGTAAGGGAGGAAAACCTTTTCCTCTACCCTCTTACTTTACTCTCTTATTCTGAGGCCTGTGAATTAAACTGACAAAAGACAGAGTAACAGAACAGGTTTATTTCATATGCACATGGGGAACCTCACAGAAAAGAAGTAAAAACCCCCAAAGTGGTTAGGTCTGGGAGCTTATATACTGTTTTAACAAAGGATGATAAAGTGTGGAGAAGTGATAAGACAAAGGAAAAGGGGTTTGGGCTTCTAGGGCAGTAAATTATGGGAAAGTAAACACATGGAAGAAACTAATGGAAGATAAGAGTAATTTGGTAAGATTTGTTGTGCAGACTCAAATCAGTGCTTTCTCCAGTGATGAGACTCATCTCCTCTTCCTGGTATGGGAAAAGGGAGAGGGGACACTTTCAAAAAGTGAAATTTATGCCCTGCTTTTAGGTAGAAAGGGAGAGGGCAGAGAACTCCTCTTGTATCTGCTGTTTCTCAATTGCCTTCAGCTCAAAATAATCCTTATGCCAAAGTGACATATTTTGGTGGTGGCATATTCGGACACCCTTCAATAGCATGGTGCAAAAAAAAGCAAACTAAATATAAATCCCAGCCTGGGTCTCCCTCTTACTACTAATGTGTCACTACAGATGTGGTTTAACTTCTCTGATATTAAGCTATCTTATCTAAGATGGCGATGATAATATTGATCCCACCTATAAGGTTTGAATAAGGACCAACTGAGGACTGCATGTGAGCCCTTTATAAACTGTTAAGAACTTTATGCATGTTGAGTATTACATGTTAAGTGCACCATGTGGGGTAGACTCCAAATTAGTTTTTACCAATTAAAAAAAAACATTGCACCTAGAAATTCTGATATAAAGAGGGGTGGGTGCAAGAGAGGTCTACTCTGTCAAGAAGTTTATTCCTTTTTCACATCTATAAAGCAATGCAAATAGTTTTATCTTCTATCTTAAAATACATTATGATATCCTTTAAAAATTATGCCTAAGATTCTTATGTGCTTCTCTCCCCCTCATCCCTACCCCCAGTTGACAAGCTTTGCTCAAAATGGAATAAATAGTTCTCCAGAAAAGTATTAGTGATGGCTCAAGTTTTAGTGACAGGCCTCCTAGAGGAAATGGCACTTAAACTGGCGTTGAGGGAAGAAAAGGCTTGGCCAGGATGAGGACAGAGAGAGAATAGTCTTCGAGAATAAAGCAAAAGCATAAGCAAAAACAAAGAGATGGCAAGAACAGAGTGTGAAGGGAAATTTAACTGTGAAAGTATCTTAAAACATTTCAAAATATAACCCAAAAAGTAATTTAATATTTAAAAATGATTCCTTCTGAGAAGTCACTTCAATGAAGCTCTTTGTTCTATGAATCCTGGCTATTTTGTTTTATTCTTTATCTTTCTGAAGAGCATGATCTAATTAAATCTATTACTTTGAAGACCAAGATAAGTGTCAAAATGGCCACATGTACAGTCCTTTAAAAGAATGCTCTTCTTTTATAACAGAAGGCAGCCTTAATTTGGTTGAATGCAATAGTAATTTTTCTTTTCGATAAGAGCTTTGGGTAAAAAAATAGTTATCCAACTCTTCTTTTGAAAAATGCCAACTCTTCTGAAAAATGCAGCAGATTTTTTGGAATCAAATGAAAATGACCTTTTTAGACACAGGAAGCCAAGTAATTCATGAAGATGCCCAGCTTTGTTTTAGCAGCAAACCAAGAAGGTGCACTTTGACAGAGTTTATTTTCAAGTTGGTGAAAAGGAAAGGACAGTGGGATGCTTTCCTGTATTACCAGTGAGATGCTTTCCTGTACTACCCATAGAGCATATTTGTCACTTCACCAGACTTGATAATGAGATGGACTAAGCCTTTCTAGAGACATTTGGAATAGAAACTATTATCACGCACGTGAATAGTATCCTTCAAATCTCTTATGTTCAACATAAACATTAAATGTGTTCTTCCTTCTCTTTGGAAGATTCTAGGGGCGTTCGGCAAGAAGAGGCTGCTGACTGGAGTCCAGAACCGAACTAGTCAACTCTCTGAAGTCAAAACAGTGTCTGAATGATGAGTCCCCAGGCAGATTTCAGGAACGTAGAACATTTGGTGAGTTTGCATATTGTACCAGGAGCCTCTTGTTTTCTCTGCAGGTTAAACCAAAACCAAGAACGTTCTGGGGAACCAGAAACTCTTGGGCTCTAATACTGTTCTTTGAAAAGCCCTCTTCCACTCCTTCACTGACAAATGCAATCAGATTCCTGCAGTGTGAAGTGCATTGTGCTGAGGGCTAGAGAAGACGAAGGAATATAAACACATAAATCTGTGTCTCAGGGGAGTGTTCAGTTTTTAGGGGAGACAGGCATACATACAAATAGATATAATGAGATTAAATAAAAAATTAGTGCCATGACATGCATTCATTCTCTCTTTCAACAGATTTTACTGATCATCTGTTGTCAGCTAGACACTCTGCTTGCCTTGTTAGGAAGTTTAGACTTCATCCTATGGGCGCTGGAAGCCATTAAAATGTTTAAGCAGGCACTAGCTTGACAAGATTGTGTTTTAGAAGGACCTGTCTATTCTAAAGTGACAAGATTAGAGTCAAAGCAACCAGTGGCAGTTGTTTCAGTGATCAAGGCAAGAGATGATAGTGGCCTGAACTAAGGCAGAGGAGTAGAAACGGAGGGAAGTGAACATGTCTGAGGAAGTACTGTTGGAGAACTTGGGCATTGATGAGATGCAAGGAAGGTGTAGGGAAGGGGAAAACCCCAGACTGGGACTCCGCAGAAGATGGGTGTGAGCCCATGTTTGGGAGGAAATCTGGACATAACACTGGGAAATAATACTGATGTTCTGGTTTCACTTAAGGCAAGAAGTGGAGAGGACTTTCAGGGAGAATTTAAGGATCTAGGGGAGTTTGCTTGGTATACAATAAGGCAGTGTTCTCCACAATGGATCATGACGCATCAGGGGGTCAAGAAATCAATTTAGTGGATTTTGACTACCATTACTTCTACTTTCTTAAGATAATTAATTAATTAATTTTTGATTGCATTGGGTCTTTGTTGGTGCGTGTGGGCTTTCTCTAGTTGCGGCGAGCAGGGGCTCCTCTTCGTTGCGGTGCGCGGGCTTCTCATTGTGGTGGCTTCTCTTGTGAAAGAGCATAGGCTCTAGGCACGTGGGCTTCAGTAGTTGTGGTGCGCGGGCTCAGTAGTTGCGGCGCACGGGCTTAGTTGCTCTGCGGCATGTGGGATCTTCCCGGACCAGGGACCCGTGTCCCCTGTATTGGCAGGCGGATTCTTAACCACTGTGCCACCAGGGAAGTCCTGTTTTTACTTTTAAAAGCAGCTTTTTTGAAGTATAATTTACACACCATAGCATTCACCTATTGTAGGTGTACAATTCAGTGATTTTCAATTTATACAGTTGACCGTTGAACAACAGAGGTTCGAACTGCGCAGGTCCACTTATACATAGATTTCTTTCAATAAACATATTGGAAAATTTTTTGGAGACTTGCAACAATTCGAAAAAACTTGCAGATGAACCACGTAGCCTAGAAATATCAAAAAAATTAAGGAGAAATGTATGCCATGAATGCATAAAATATATGTAGATACTAGCCTATCCTTACATGCACGTAAGGTGAGTGAGTGATATTTAATCTAAAATTAATAATGTGTTAGGGTTTTTTTTTTTTTTTTTTTTTACTATTTTTAACTTTGCTTTCAAAGAATTATATTACTGTACAGTATGCCTCTCTCTCCTGTAATTGGAGCCTATTATCACAGGTAAGTGGATTTTTAAAAAATGTAACAGTGTTTCCAATACTGTATTATGAATATGACTGTAATATTGTATGACATAAAGTTTTTTATAACGATTCATTCATTAGTGTATATGCTAGGCTACTGTGAAGCAATTGTATTGATTACACTAGGCGACCATAAAGCAATCATATTTCTGCTTCTTTGTTATCAATGCATGAATTGTTATACCTGTAAATAAATATGAATTTCTTTTTCACATTATCTTTTCATTTTTGATGTCTAGTGTTAGTAATACACATAACATCTACAGTGTTTTGTATCATATAAGACAATACTGATGTAGGTACTGACAGATGATTCATCTTGTAAACAGATGATGTAAACTTATGGTATAGATAAGTATAGTATAGTACTGTAATTGTGCTTCCTCTTCCTTATGGTTTTCTTAATAACATCTTCTTTTCTCTAGCTTGCTTTTTGTAAGAATACACTGTATAATACATATAACGTATGAAATGTGTGTTAATTGACTGTTTATATTATTGGTAAGGCTTCTGGTCAACAGTAGGCTATTAGTAATTAAGTCTGGGGGGAGTCAAAAGGTATACATGGATTTTAAATTGCCCAGGGGGTCAGCATCCCTGACCCTTGTGCCGTTCAGTGGTCAACTGTGGTTGTAAAGCCATCACCACAATCCAATATTAGAACATTTTTAACACCTAGCAGGTTTCCTTGTGTTGTTTGAAGTTCATCTCTGCTTCCATCCTCAGCCCTAGGCAACCATTGATCTGCTTTCTGTCTCCTTATATTTGCCTTTTCTGGACATTTCATATAAATGGAATCATAGAATATGCAGTCTTTTGTGTCTAGCTTGTTTCCCTTAGCATAGCATTTTTGAGGTTCATCCATGTTGAATAGGTATCAACAGTTTGTTCCTTTTATTGCTGAATGGTCCGTTGTATAGATACATTGTGTTACCCATTCACCAGTTGATGGACATTTGGACAGTTTCCAGTTTGGGGCTGATATGAATAATGCTGCTATGAACATTTGTGTATAAGTCTTTGGGTGGACATGTCTTCATTTCTCTTGGATATATCCCTAGGAGTGGAATTGCTGTGTCATCTGAAAAGTTTATGTTTAACTTTTTAGAAACTGCGAAATTATTTTTCAAAGCGGCTGTACCATTTTACATCCCAGCAGCAATGCGTGAGTGTTTCAGTGGCTGCACACTCTCCAACTGGTAGTGTTAGTCTTTCTGACTGTAACTCTTCTAGTGGGTGTATTGGTATCTCATTGTGGTTCTAATTTCCCTAATGACTAATGTGGTTGAGCACACAATGAGCTTATTAACCATTCATATATCTTCATATCTTTTGTGCATTTTGTAGCTGGGTTATCCTCTTATTATTGAATTACGAGAGTCCTGGATATATTTCTTTACTAGATACAAGATTAGCAAACATTTTCTTCTAGCCTGTAGCTTGTCTTTTCCTTTTCTTAATGGTATCACATTAGAAGCACAGAAGTTTTTAATGAAATCCGATTTCTTAATGTTTCTTTTATGGATTTTGCTTTTGGTCTTTTATCTAAGAACTCCTTCCAACCCATGGTCACAAAGATTTATATTCTCTTCAAGAAGTATTATAGTTTTAGCTGTTATATTTAGGTCTCTGATTCATTTTGAGTTAAATGTTGTGTATGGTATGGGGTAAGGATATAACTTCATTTTTTTTTTTTTTGCATGTGGGTGTGCAGTTGCCTCACAACAGTGTTATTTATTTAAAAAAGACAATAGAATGCATTGCACATTTTAAAATAAAATGTGTGTATATTCCATGTGGTTTCTGAGTTATATAAAAGAAAAAGCTTTAGTATTTTGCTTTTTTGTGATCAAAATATCTTCAAAGCTACTGCAGTATGTCTTCCAGAGTGTACAGTGCAAAAATTTGGGAAGGAGGAAAAGGAGAAGGTAGGAAGCAATTGAGGTTGGAAGCCCAGAGTCAGGACTTAACATCTAGGGCAATGACCAAGTTCAGAGTGAGTGATATGAGCTGGTGAGGGCCCTATAATATTGGGGAACTTGGGCTCTAGACAAAAGCCAATCATGAGTAAAAGAAATCTATGAAAGTATAATGAAGGGACTGTGTAATTCTAACAAGCAGGATTAGAGTAAATTCCCCACTGGGAGAGAACTTTTGAGTTGGACTTGAAGGATGAATAGGCTTTATCAGGCATCCCAGGGAAGGAGGCACTTCACTCAAGGGAAGAGCAGAGGTAAGAAAAGGAATAGATCAACTGGAAAGAAAAGAGCCACTAGCCCATTGTGGTGAGAGACGATAGAAAAGTAAGTCAACTGTGATGAAAATTCCACTAATGTAGGAAGCTGGGTTTGAAGTTTTTAAAACCAAAACCTTACTTGGTCTCACCACCTAACTAAATAAAAACTAGTGTTTGTGTTTTTCAGTCATCTTCTATTTAAAAGTTTGATTAAAATAATTAAATTAATGTTTGTTGTATATACATGTAGGAAAGACTTTTATCCATTCACTGTTCAGTCTTTCAAAATTTGTCTTTTTTCATTCTTTAAGACTCACTTTTTTCCAAGTGATAAACTTTTTAAATTGGCGTTGCCTGTAATGACAACCTGTCCACCCTTTTACATTTTTACTTAAAAAAAAATCTACAGCATCACGAGAAATTAGAATATCAGGCCTGCCCCTCTGTGTTGTCCTTCTTCCCCAACCTTAATAATCCATGTCAATATTTAAACCCCTTTAGTAGTAGAACATTCTTCACAAGGTTAATGGTACATTCATGTGGGATCTTTAACTCTTCCAGTTGTAATTTGAATTATTTTCTGCAAGTTAATTTTAGCATACAGGCCAAAAAGAGGTGTGGGCAGGTGCACACCATTTTACAGCTCACAAATATGTTTTCAAAATCCCTATTGGATATCTATCACAAATATCGATGTCTGTCATTACCTTGCTTTTTGGCCTTGAACAAATATAATTTACCAGGCCTTGATTGCCTTACCTGTAAATTCAGAAGCTTGGACTATTCTAAGGTTCTCTTGCTACAATAGAAGCATGACTATTTTAGCCATTCCCATGGACATCTTCAGCATAAATTATATTCACTTATACAAGCCAAGATCCAAAAGCAACAGATAAATCCACCAACTGGACAGAAAAGTGTGATGAATAAGAATAATGGACATTCATACACATTTATAAGAAATAACATTTCCTTTCATACTAAACTTTTAAATCTTAAACACATTAAATACCTACATCATCTGTGTCAGTGTGAGCCCGTGGACCAAAACAGATCGCACTTTAGGGCCGTAATACTTGACAGTGTCTCCTCAGAACATTTTAGGGTGTTTTCTATAAATGACCTGGATTTTGGCACTGCATTTATTGCCTAGTATTTTCTTTTTTGGCTGTCAGTTTAACCTCAGAGCTACATCATAGAAGTATAGGAACTACACATAGTGGTTTAAAAATATTTACTGTAAATTGGAATAAAACTTAGGAAATAGATGATATTTTAGTATGCTATTTTAAATATCACAGTTCCTCTTTTTAAAAAGCTGGCAGAAGTAATAACTTAGTTATCTGAATGTCTTTAAAGACTAAGACATAGCTTTTTCCTGACTTATTTTTAGTCTTAAAAAGCAACGTTTTTTTAAAATCCAATTTTGGAGGCGGTAGAGACACTTTATAACAACCATATTTATGAACTTACATACATATTCAGGGTATAGTAGAAAATGGTGTTGTAGGGAGAGGCCAGGACTCAGAGATAATGTCTAGTTCTGTCATTAACTAATTGTGAAGCCCTGGATGAATCTCTTACACGTACTAACCATGGGTTTTCTCCACCATAAAAGTCAGGGGACTGAAATAAATGATCTCTAAATCCCTTTCTAGTTCTGATAATTTTTGTCTATATTTATAATTTATTCTGTGTAGAGGCAAATAGCCAAGTTTTATAGAGTAATATTTACCCATTAGTACAAATACTAGGAACGTCTCCTTGAATTGAAGCAGATCAGCCTGGGAGGACTGCCTGCGTAAAGAGATGTGAAATGATATGTCTGTGTCTGTGTTTGTGTGCAGAGCTGAAGGCTGAAGTCCAATGACTCTCTTTTTGCTTTGTGTCAGCATTGGTACTAATCAGATGGTTGAATTAGCTCTGAACCCCTCGCAAATCAACCTAACTCATTTGCGAGTGGGGAAATTCTGAGGAAGCAATTGCTTAGCACTTAGTCTGAGAGCTGTAAATAGAATCTGATTTAATTGCTCAATAATACAAAAATAATTTATCTCCCAATAATAGAGTGGAAAATTTAGGCAATCAACAAGAAAAACAACCCCACAAAACACAAAAGCAGTATCCAGTGGGAGACAAAGTACTTTAACCAAGGACATTTTCCTGGGGTTCCTGAAATCATCCCAGAGGCAGCTGTCTCCTCTGCCTACATTCAAGCCCGGTCCTATTTGTAGGTTTCAAAAGTAGCAATGCAAACGTTTGTTTCATCAACGTGTTTGGCATGTGATAGACCTGTACTAAAGGATTATTTTGCCATGAGTCCTAGTTGCAAGGAATGTGCTAAACTCAGAAGAGGTATTTCTAGGACACAGTGCCTGGGGATAACAGGCATTCCTACAGCAACTGCCTCAGACCATGGTACCAGATCCCTGAGCACTGGTTTTCTTTAAGTGATGCCGAGCATCCCAAGCTGGGACAAGACATCAAAGGAAACTGACTGAACGAATGCCCTGCTCGAGTTATTAAGTGTGTTATTAAGCTGACATAGAGCTTGTGAGGAAGGGCTGAGACTTTGGGTTAGTCGAGGACAAGAACCTGTTACCCGTTCTGATAACAAGCTATCTTTATTTCTCCAAGTGTGTTGATTGATAATTTGGGCTGGGGAGTGCGCAGTGGTACCAAGAGTACAAGTCACTTAGTAGAGGGGGCCAAAAGGGGCAAGACACAGAGGAGGAGAGAGTGTCAGACTACAGCAGAGATAAGTCATGTGAAGTGGTGGACAGAACAGGGACTGTGAAGCCAGGCAGAGTCAGGTGTTCATCTTGGCTCTGCCACTTCCAACTGCCCGGTTTCTATCTCAGTCTCCTCATCCGTAAATCAGTAATAATACCCCCTACCTCATGAGATCTTGTGAGGATGAAATAACGCGTGTAAAGCGCCTCAAATACAGTGAGCATTAAAAGAAGTGATCTTTCTCCCCCTGCCCTCCAGCAATGTTATTGTGTCCCCCCCAGATTCATATGCTGCAGTCCTAACCCCCAGTGCCTCAGAACGAGACTGCATTTGGAGACAGGGTCTTTCTTTATTTTTTCTTTTTTAAATTGAAGTATAGTTGATGCATAACACTAAATAAGTTACAGGTGTACAATATAGTGATTCACAGTCTCCAAAAGTTATACTCCATCTGTAGCCACTACAAAGCACTGGCTATATTCCCCGTGCTGCACATTTTATATATAATATCAATAGTTTTTACTTCCTAATCCTCCACCCCAAATAGTCCCTCCCCCCCTTCTCTCTCCCCACTGGTAACCACTAGTTTGTTGTCTATATCTGTGAGTCTGCGTCTTTTTTGTTATATTCACTAGTTTGTTGTATTTTTTAGATTCCACATATAAGTGACACCATACAGTATCTTTCTTTCTCGGACTTATTTCTAAACATAATACCCTCCAAGTCCATCCATGTTACTGCAAATGGCAAAATTTCATTCTTTTCTATGGCTGAGTAGTATTCCATTGTGTGTGTGTGTGTGCACGCATACACCACAGGAGATAAGGTCTTTACGGAGACAATTAAGTTAAAATGAGGTCATTAAGGTAGGCCCTAATCCAATATGACTGGTGTGCTTAGAAGAAGAGATTAGGACACAGATGCACACAGAGGGAAAACCATGTGGAGAAGCAGGGAGAAGATAGCCACCTAGGACTTCTAGCCTCCAGAATTGTGAGAAAATAAATTTCTGTTTTTTAAGCCACCCAGTCTGTGGTATTTTGCTATGGTAGCCCTAGCAAACTAATGTAAGCACCAACCCCTACCGCACCTCCAGCAGAAGGGCATATGGCAAAATATGGCCACTGTGGGGAGAGAAATCTAACATCCAGAAGTAGCTGTAGCTTGTAGGTAATAGTATACCAGGGACACCTAGACTCATGCCAAACCATTTGGTGTGTACTATGTGAAGGAAAAACAAATACCATGAATGTGAAGTAAGCCAACATTATCCAAGCAAGGTATAAATCTCTGATAAAACAAACTTTATCTTATGAGTAAGAGAAAATAAAAATTTTAATAATGGGTGTATTAAACCTTTATACATAAAACCAGACATTATTGGAATTACGTGCTGAACAGACTAAAAAGTACAGTTGGGCTTCCCTGGTGGCGCAGTGGTTGAGAGTCTGCCTGCCAGTGCAGGGGACACGGGTTCGAGCCCTGGTCTGGGAAGATCCCACATGCCGCGGAGCAACTGGGCCCGTGAGCCACAATTACTGAGCCTGCGTGTCTGGAGCCTGTGCTCCGCAACAAGAGAGGCCGCGATAGTGAGAGGCCCGCGCACCGTGATGAAGAGTGGCCCCCGCTTGCCGCAACTAGAGAAAGCCCTCGCACAGAAACGAAGACCCAACACAGCCATAAGTAAAATAAATAAATAAATAAATAAAAATTAAAAAAAAAAATGCTACAAAATAACTTGTAAAAAAAAAAAAACAACAAAACACACACACACACACACACACACACAAAAAGCACAGTTGACCGTTGAACAATGTGAGGGTTAGGGTCACCTATTCCCCCAACCCAGGGTACAGTTGAAAATCATGTACTGCTATCTCCGTGTCAAAAAACAAAGGAATCAGGCTTCCCTGGTGGCGTAGTAGTTGGGAGTCCACCTGCCAATGCAGGGGACGCGGGTTCGAGCCCTTGTCCGGGAAGATCCCACATGCTGCAGAGCAACTGGGTCCATGCGCCACAGCTGCTGGGCCTGCGCTCTAGAGCCCGCGCGCCTGGAGCCGGTGCTCCGCAACGGGAGAGGCCACCGCAATGACAAGCCCGAGCACCACGGCGAAGAGTGGTCCCCACTCGCCTCAACTAGAGAAAAGCCCGGGTGTAGCAACAAAGACCCAGTGCAGCCAAAAATAAAATAAATAAAATAAATAAAATTAAAAAAAAACACCATTCACTTATTCACTTAAAAAAAAACAAACAAAAAACCCAAAGGAATTGATAAATGACTCATCCAAGGGCAGGAAGCTGAAACGGTTTGGCTAGAATAGGATTCAAACCCTAGTTCTTTTGATTCCACATGTTGTGATCTCTAATAGAACACGAGCTTTCCCCCACGCTCAGTTCATTTAAAGATCTGTAAAATGAAGATACAAGTACTATATTCATTGAAAAAAAATTCTACATATAAGTGGACCCGTGCAGCTCAAGCCAGTGTTGTTCAAGGGTCAACTGTAGTTATTGTTGCCATTATTGTAATGATGGCTAAAAGCGATAACAGAAATCTTAATTAACTTAAAAATCCCAGTGTGTTGGTTTAATAAGGTGCTTCAATTTAAACCCCACGTGGACATGAGTAGTCATCTTTTCCTACCGGTCTAACTCATTGAAAACTCTCATCAGCCTTACTGCTGCCTGGAGGGAAGGCAGGTGAATAGGATGCACAGGGAAGGGCTTTCAAAACAATATCTTCTCATCCAGAACACACTTCAGTGTAGCTGTTGAAATGCTTTAAAATGCCTTTTCAATGTGCCAAAGGACGAGCAATGAACTTTGGAGGGCTGTGTGCTTTCTTGCTGATTTGACTGTGAATCTTTTTGTAGAAACTGAAGCCCATTTTATGTATGTATGTATGTATGTATGTATGTATGTATGTATGTATGTATGTATGTATGTATTTATGTATTTATGGCTGTGTTGGGTCTTCGTTTCCGTGCTAGGGCTTTCTCTAGTTGCGGCAAGCGGGGGCCACTCTTCATCGCGGTGCACGGGCCTCTCACTCACTATCGCGGCCTCTCTTGTTGCAGAGCACAGGCTCCAGAGCGCAGGCTCAGTAACTGTGGCTCACGGGCCTAGTCGCTCCGCGGCATGTGGGATCTTCCCAGACCAGGGCTCGAATCCATGTCCCCTGCATTGGCAGGCAGATTCTCAACCACTGCACCACCAGGGAAGCCCCCATTTTATTTTAATGACTGCAAAGTGAGGCAGCAATGTAGATTCACTCTAATGAACAGGATTGTCTGCTTAAGGAAGGCCAGCACCATCGCCTCTAACCCGAATTTAAAGGAATACGAATCACTGAGATTAAACAGATATTAACATTTTGCCATATTTACATCGGAAGGAAGGAAGGAAGGGAGGGAGGGAGGGAGAGAGGGAAGAAGGAAGGGGAGAGAGAGAGAGACAGAGAGAGAGAAGAGAGACTTTTGGTTTCACTTCCAATATGTAAAGAGCTTGGAAGTCATAGCTCCCATTCTCACAACAAGAAAAAAGCTGAACAAAGTGATAATCAATGACGTTTCTTAGATGCATCAGAGAACTGAGGTCACAGGGCATACTGCCTCCACCTAACTGGAGAGACAGGCAAATAAAGAAAATCACAGCCAGAATCAGCTTACTGGGAGCAGAAGCTGTTAGAGCCAGTAACTGGTAGGAACACTTAAAATGGTAATTTTGACAAGTTGCTGGAGGCTGAAGTGTGGACTAGCTTGAGAGTTAAAAACTCCTGGGGGTTCAGTCTTGAGGAGGTGTCACACTTTTGTGGGTTTACCTCCAGGAGTCGCACTAGGATCTCCCAGTGAAGATCAGAGAAAACTCCTTTCCTGTTTCAGCAAGGAGGAGGGGGAAAGTAACCTTCTGAATTATGCCTGGAGAAAAAGTAATCATTTTGAAATACATATAGAGTGTTCTCCATGACAAAGACCTGTCCTGTAGGGCAAACTACTTTACCAAGCTTTGTCTGACCTGGGGAAAGGGCAGTTAGACAACTCTAGGCCCCTCTAACTTTCTTCTGTCTCACAAGGGGAGAAAAACTGCCTAAGAAACACTTCTGAAGGTCAAAGTGCAGGGACTCTAGGTACTGAGAGATTGATATCTAATCATAGGATTGTGGAATACTTCCCTTCCCCAGCATCTTAACCACATCAGCAGGGCTCCAGTATAATAATGGTGGATTACAATGAAGGAGCTGTAAGGCACAGACTCTGTTTAAGAAGGAGGTCATAGGGAAATTCAAAGACCACAGGAAAGAGAAACAAACAAGGGAGCTAGAGGAAACTGAAGTCCCTGGCACCAACAGCTACAGAAAACATTAAACATAGCCCAGCTCCTAGCCAGATTAACATAAAACCTCACACTAAAAGCCTAATTGCCTCAGTTCCTATTACCCAATACATCATGTCTGACTTTCAACAAAAAATTACAAGGCATGTTCAAAGGCAAGAAAAGACATAGTCTGAAAAGAGAAAGCAAGCATCAAAACCAGACTCAGCTATGTCACAGATTTTAAAATTATCAGATATCTAATTTTAAATAAATATGACTAATATGTTAAGGGCTCTAATGGAAAAAGTAGACAACATGCAAGAACTGATGAGTACTGTAAGCAGAGAGGTGGAGACTCATTTGATGAGGCCAGCATTACCCTAATGCCAACGCCGTGTAAAACAGTACGAGAAAGGAAAACAACAGACCAATATCTCTCATGGACACGGATGAAAAAATACTCAACACAATGTTAGCAAATCCAATCCAACATAGACCTAAATGTAAAATGTGAACTATAAAACTTCTAGAAGATAATGTAGGAGAAAAATCTAGGTGACCTTGGATTTGGTGGTGAGTTTTTACGTACAACACCAAAAACATGATGCATGAAAGAAAAAATTGATTAGTTGTACTTTATTAAAATTAAAAATTTCTACTCTGTGAAAGACACTGTAAAGAGAATGAAGATAAAAGCCACACACTGGGAGAAAATAGTCACAAGATTTGTATCTGATAAAGGACTTGTATCTAAAATATACAACTCTGGAAAATCAATAATAAGGAAAGAAACAACCCAATTTAAAAATGGGCAAAACATCTGAACAGACGCTTCACCATAGAAGGTATACAGATGGTAAAAACGCATATGAAAAGACATTTACCATCATTTTTCATCAGAGGATTGCACGTTCAAATAACGAGATACCACTTAGAATGGCAAAAATCCAAAACACTGGCAATACCAAATGCTGACAAGGATGCAGAGCAACAGGAACTCTCATTCACGGCTGGTGGGAATGCAGACTGGTACAGCCACTTTGGAAGACAGTTTGGCAGTTTCTTACAAAGCCAAACATAGTCTTACTATACAAGGCAGCAATCACGCTCTTAGCTATGTATGCAATTGAGTTGAAAACTTACGTCTTCATAAAAATCTGCATATGCATGCTTATAGCAACTTTATTCATAATCACCAAAAACTAGACACAACCAAGATATCCTTCAACAGGCAAGTGGATATACAAACTGTGGTACATCCAGACAATGAAATATTATTTGATAATAAAAATTAATGAGCTATCATCCCCCACCCCCCCCAAATGAGGGAAACTTACATGCGTATTGCTCCGTAAAGGAAGCCAGTCTGAAAGAAGACTCCATACTGTATGATTCCAACTGTATGACATTCTGGAAAAGGCCACCTATAGAGAGAGTAAAAGGATCAGGGGTTGTCACAGCTTTGGGGGATGGGTGGAAGGGATGAATACGTGAAGCACAGGGGTTTTTAGAGCAAACTAGGAAAGTGTTCTGTATAATACTCTAATAATGGATACATGACACTATTTGTCAAAAGTCATAGAACTGTACAATGCAAAAAGTGAACCTTAATGTAAATTATGGACTTTAGTTGATAATAATGTATCGGTATTGTTTCATTAATTCTAACAAAGGTACAACAGAAATGCAAGATGTTAATAATAGCGGAAACTGAAGGGGACAGGGTTCTATAGCAACTCTCTGTGCTACCTGCTCAATTTTTATGTAAATCTAAAACTGTTCTAAAATATAAAGTCTACTAAAGAAAGAAAGAAAAAGGAAGGAAGGAAAGAAGAGGGAAGGAGGGAGGAAGAAAGCTTTACAAGTACATATGAAGTTCCCCAAACCCATCTCTTCTTCCTCTCTCTCCTTCAAGAGGTAACCATGGTCCTAAAATTGGTGTCTTTTCCCATTTTTCGTTTTACATTTGTAACATGTATACATACCCACATACTTTAATAAACAATATATAGTATTATTTTGGTATTTTACAATTTTATATAAATGACATACTGTATACATTCATTTTGATCAACTATATTAAGGTATAATATACATACAAAATAAAACCCATCAGTTTTAGGTGTGAAATCTGACACGTTTTAATAAATGTATACAGTGTGTCACGACCACAGCAATCATGATATAGAAATCTCCTTTGCAGTTACTTCTCCCACCCATCACCTGACCTTGCAATCACTGACATGCTTTCTATAACCATAGTTTTGCCTTTTAAAATGTAAAGAATTTTAAAATTTGAAGAATTTTATCTAAATAGAATTATACAGTATATATGTTTGTTTCTGGTTTCTTTTCACTTAGCATAATACTTATGATACTTACTCATCTGTGTTTATCAATAGGCCATTTCTTTTTGTTTCTGAATGGTACTTCTTTGTATTGCTACTTCACAATTTGTTCATGTATTTACCTGTTGATGGACGTCTGAGTTCTGTCCAGTTATGGGCTATTACATGTAAAGCAGCTATGCCTGTTGTGTACAAGTCTTTCTATGAACTTATGCTTTCATTTCTCTTGGGTAAATACCTAGGGCTGGAATGGCAGGATGGTAGAGTAGGTTTATGCTTTTAGGAAACTGACAGGCTGCTGATGATGTTGCTCTTTACATTTCCACGTGCAGTGTGTGATAATTCCAGTTGTGCCTCCACGTTGACACTCGGTAATGATCAGTCTCTTAAATTTTAGCCATTTTAATAGGTGTATAGTGGTACCTCATTGTGGTTTTGATTTACATCTCCGTAATGACCAAGCATGTAGAGCATTTTTTCATGTGTTCATTTGCCATCTGTGTATCTTATTTAGTAAAATATCTGTTCAAGTCTTTTGCCCATTTCCTTTTGGGCTTTATGTCTTATTATTGTACTGTGTGAGTTCTTTACACGTTTTGAATACAAATTCTTTATTAGAAAATATTTGAAAATATTTTCTCCCAGTCTGTGGCTTGCCTTTTCACTTCCTTAAGTGTCTTTTGAAGACTGGGAGTTTTTAACTTTTATGAAATCCAATTTATCTGTTTTTTTTCTTTCATACTTGTGCTTTTAGTGTCCTGATTAGAGAAAACATTTCCTAACCCAAGGTTACTGTGATTGTCTTCTGTGTTTTCTTCTAAAAGCTTTATAGTTGTAGCTCTTCCTTTTAGGTCTATAATCATTTTGAATTAATTTTTGTATATGATTTGAGGTAAGGAACAAGGGTAATTTTTTTGCATATGGACAGCCAATTGTTCCAGTGTTATTTATTGAAAAGATGATCTTCCCCCCATATCAAATTCCTTTGATACCTTTGTCAAAAATCACATCAATTGACTGGGTGGGGAGTGGGGTGACGTGCGGCAGATTTTCAGAATGCAGAAGTGAGAAGTGGAGCGGTCCCTTTTCTCAGTATGACAGTCATTTTACTGAAGAAAATTATATTTAAAAACAGTCATTTAAGTTTTCTGGAAATTGTCCCAAGTGTATACAGCAAATGAAGAAACATTCATTCAAGAAAATCTACTAAATCTTGATAAGAGGAAGAATCTTTGGCATCTGAGCCATGACCCGCTCTTCCCCCGTTCCCTCGCCAAGCTGCATCTTATGGAAACACTGCTCTGGGTCCTCTACTTCAGGCAGCTGTGGCAGAGAACTATATAGGGGTTCCCTGTCCCTCCTGTGTCCCAGAACAGGACTATAGCTTCACCCGGGGAGGGGTAGGCTGCCGGTATTTCTCATCTCCTCTCAGCCCTGTGCTGCAGAAGCTCCATTCCTATCTTATGTGGCCTAGAGGACTAAGGCTCCGTTCCTAGACTCTACTCATAGGGTGGAAACACTGTTTCAGGACCAGCAGTCTGAGAACAGTGGAGTCCCCTTCGCTTCCTCTCCAGCTCGCTCGTCAGGCAGAGATTCCACAAGGAAAAGGCCAGCCAAACAGGCCAGAGGTTACTACCTACCCCCTCCAGCATCCATTAGTAGAGCAAGGATGTCACTCTAGGATAAGGAGGCCATAACTGCACCCCAGCTGCTGTGCAGTGGTGCAGAGTTTCTGCCCAAGGGGAGAGGCAGGCCTTAAGAACAACTTATGGCAACAAATTAAATAACTCAGATGAAATGGATAAACTAGAAACACAAACTACTGATACTGACTCCAGAAAAAACCCTGAAAATCAGAATAGACTTCTAAGAAGTAAAGAGGTTGATTTAATAATTTAAAACCTTCCCATAAAGAAAAGCCCAGTCTCAGATAGCTTCACTGTGAATTCTTCCAAACATTTAAAGAATGAATACCAATTCCTCATAAACCCTTCCAAAAAATAGAAGAAGCAGAAATATTTTCCAAATTATTCTATGAGGTCACTATTACCCTGATACCAAAACCAGATAGAGACATGAAAAGAAAAGAAATTATTACACATCATTATTCCTTATTAATACAGATGCAAAAATTCTCAGCAAAATGTCATCAAACTGAATCCAGCACGTAGGAAAAGGACTGTGCACAATTACCAAGTGGGATTTCTCCCAGGAATTCAAGATTGATCTAATATACGAAAATCAAGTATAATATGCTGTAGTCCTATAATAAAAGGCAAAAACCTCAACAGGCACAGAAATAACAGGTATTTTTCAAATGGCCAATATGCACAAGAAAAAAAATGCTCAACGCCATTAGTCATTAGGAAATGCAAATCAAAAACAATTAGATGCCACTTTGCACCTGTTAGGATGGCCATAATTTAAAAAAAATATAGTAAGATGTGTTGGTGACGATGTGGAGCAATTGGGACCCTCAGTCATTGTGGGTATGAGTGTAAAATTGTGCAGCAACTTTGGAAAACACCTGGAATTTCCTCAGAAGTTTTAGCATAGAGTTAGCATATGATCTATCAATTCCATTACGAAGTATAAAGCAACAAGAAAGTAAAACAAAAATTTGTACATGAATGTTCATAACATTTTTAACAATAGCCAAAAGTGCAGATAACCTACATGTCCATCAACTGGTGAATGAATAAACAAACCGTGGCATATTCGTACAATGGAATATTATTTAGCAATAAAGGGGAATAGAGTACTGATACACACTACAACATGGATGAACCTTGAAAACGTTATGTTAAGTCAAAGAAGTCGGACACGAATGGCCACATATTGTTTGATTCTACTTATATGAAATGTCAAGAACCATCAAATCTATAGAGAAAAAAGTAATTTATTAGTTGCCAGGGACTAGGGGAAGAGAGGAAATGGGAGTGACTGCTAATGTGTATGGGTTTCTTTCAGGGGTAAAAAACACGTTCTAAACTTAGAATCACTGTACAACTCTATGAGTATACTAAAATCCAATCAGCCATAGATTTTTGGGCCTACATAGATTTTTGGAATTTCTATTTTATTCCACTGATACATATGATTGATCTCTATGTCTATATTTACAGCAATCCTACACTGTGTTAATTACCTTACTTTTTTAATGAATGTTTAAATCAGGCAGTGTTAATAGTCCAAGTTTGTTCTTCTTTTGTAAAAGATTTTGGCAATTCTAGATCCTGTGCCTTTCCATGCACATTTTAGAGCCAGCTTACTAATTTCTACAAAAGTCTGCTGGAATTTTGATTAAGAGGCATTGAAACTGTGGATCAATTTATGGAGAACTGACATCATAACTGTATTGAGTCTTCCAGTGTGCATGTGCATGACGTATCTCCCCATTTTTTATGTCTTCATTTATTTTTCTCAGTGATGTTTTATAGCTTTCCGTGTACAGGTCTTGCACATCTTTTGTCAAATTTATCCCAAAGTATTTTATAAATGATGTTTTTTAAAATTTCAATTTCCAGTTATTGCTACTATATGGATATATGATTGATTTTTGTATAGTGACTTTGTATCCTGCAACCTTGCTAATCTCATAATTTCTAGTAGCTTTTTTGTAGTTTTTATAGGATTTTCTGCATAAGTGACCATATCTGAGGATAAGCTAAAAATAACAGTTACCCACAACAAGCCCCCAGAAGTATTTATCAACTGTAGTCAGGCCCTTCTCTGGATCTCTCTTCCTAATTTAGCATATTGAAGAAAAGTGAGGACATCAGACACAGGAGTAGATGATCAATACACAACTTTTCTGTTTAGGGACGTTCTTATCAGTGCTTACAGAGAGTTTTCCGGAAGGCAATTTGACAGTATATGTCAAAAGCCACTTAGGAGTACACATCGTTTGACCTAACTGCCTAAAAATAGAGAAAGGGAGCGTAACTTTTGTGCATTTTCATGGTTTGTCTTAGGGTTGGCCATGTTTATTTTTAATACTTTGAGGATAAAACAATTTGAGTTGAGAATAGATATTTTTGTTATGCCCTGCAGTAAGAACATCACCTTGAGCACTGAGCTGTGGTAATAAGCCAACTATGCTTTATGTTAATTTATGATTTTTATTTTTAAACAGAATTCGCTCTAGCAGGTACTTTCCTTTTAGCAGACCTGTTCATCAAGGTCACTCTGTGTGATCCATAGTTGCTGTGCTAGTCACCTTACATGCTACAAATAGCATGTTCTATGGTTTTTTGTCCTGGGCTGATAAGAGTGTGGGTGCACTGGGCAGAGCATTCTAGGAGTTACCCAAGGGAAAAAATAATTACTGACAAATAGCGGGTGACAAGCGTGGTTAGGGTATTCTACATGGTTTTCTCTTTCAATCCACCATTTTCAGCGTTTACTGTGTGTCCTTATTAGATCTGTCCAGGGAAGATGGGGATAAAAAAGATGAAATAGACACAGTCTCTGTACTAAGGGCTTTGTAATATAGTGAAGAGGGTCTGTTCTTTTTGGTGGGACCTCAGCTGCTGGACTGCTCTTTCCTCCATCTTTTGGCTTTGACTATAGATGTAATACCAAGTGCTTCAGTAGCCATGTTGTGATAATGAAACAGCAGTTGTGAGGACAAGAAGCGAACGTACTAAGAATGGTAACATGGAAATATAGGAAGCGTCTGGTTCCCTAATGACAGTATTGGGCTACTGTACCAACATCGAGACCACTGCCCTCTTAAGTAAACAATAAATGTCATCATGGTTAAGGACAGGTCTTCAGTTACCTACAGCTGAAAGTGTTTCTCACTTTTACACATGAAATACCAGGGAACCAGAAGTTTTAAGCATGAAGCTACAGTTTAAAATTTTACATTAGGTTTAACTTTTTCCAGCAGTAACTTGCAAAGTTTTAAAACATTCCTGCCCAACTCCACTGGCACCACTTTTGCTATAGAATGCCTCTTTTTCATTTGGGCACATTGTTTCCGAAAAGCTACTGAGCCTGGCGCTTTTCCTATGATGAGTAAACTAGACATTTCAGCAAGGAGAAAACAAATCTAGGCAGAAGGCAAAGCTGGAGGCTTTTTCTTCTGCCGTGAGGTAGGTAGACATATTTTCAGCACCATCCTTAGAATTAATTAATTAAAAGAATATGCTAAGTGTTTCCAAGGCTTGTTCTGAAATGACTCCTTCAATTAGAGGTTCTTTACTTTTGGCTTCTTTAAATCTTGCTGGTCCATTTTTTTTTACACTTAAATCAAGGAGCTTTTACATTTTTCTAGACCTTCAGGCTATTCTGCTTCTATAGCTGCCACTTGAAGGGCAGAAGAGAGGCAGATCAACACTGAAATTTTTAATTTCTCTTTTCCTTTTTAGTTTTCAAATTAATGAGCTGTATGCAAATAGATGGGTGGAAAGTGGGCTCAGGTTAGTGTCTTCCTTCATCTTCCTTCCTTCATCTCATGCTCACCCGTGTCATCTGGCAGGCTGGGGCCTGCATAATGTTCCATTAATGATCCAGTTTGGCCCATGTGAACTTCACCTCCTGTCCACATCTATATCAGCTTCTGCCTGGAAGGCTTTGCATTTTCTTCATGACTGGAGATCATAGTGGGCGCTATGACTGAAACATCTGTAGGAAAATGAAGTAATGGGCCTGCTAATATGCTTAATGGCCTTAATAGCATTAAAAACGAATGTGCTTAATGCTCGTTTCATTCATAGCTGCCCTTGGCATTATGGATGGCAAGCCCATGCATTATGCTGAGACAAAAATGGCCCAAATGTCACTGCAAGTGTGAAGAAGAGTGAAAGAAAAATATTATAGCAGCATCATAAAATTTCACCTCAAATCTATCTTCATCAGAAGGAATTACATTAAATGAGAAAAGAGGCAGCCACCCAGGAGACGGTTGCTGGCTTAAAGGAATTTAGCTCATGTGTAGAAAAGAAGAAATCCTGGAAGGCTGTGCTGAGGGATCCAGTGAGCAAGACCAATAATATGGGAGGAAGAGACTCTTCCGGGAAATAGGGGATTTTTAACTGGGGAGGTCACCCTTTCCTTTCATGGTTACGGAGTTTTCTCCTCATGGGATAGGCTGTGTTCCACACCTTCCCAGACCTCCCCTTCTTGGCTCCGTGTCATATTCCTCAGGGCACTATTTACCAGAAGTAGTTGGGTGAATGAATTCAGATCGCTACCTCACAATTAGCCCTACACGAGAAGCTATCTCTGATGAGATTCCCTGCAGAAAGGTCTCAAGGATCATGGACGGTCTGGACACTTGGCACCACTGCAGGTTCTAGCAGGGCCCTCCGATATTGGAGGCAAGCTTTTGCCACCTCCAGAGGGGCACAGGGATGGCCCTGGGGAGACAATTAGCAATAATGTTCTAAACTCTGAAGATAAACTTAATAGCAACTCTGGGGCCTCTTTTGTGGATTCTGTTCCCTCAGCTCTCGGAGAATCCTAGGGGGAGAAGGATAGTCTTTCCATCTCCCTCAGGGATCCAAACAGTGCTAGAGGCCCAGACAAGGTAGAGGCTAAAGAAGAGTAAAAGAAGTCCTCAGAAAATGAAATCGCTATGTCAAAGAGACATCTGCACCTCCATGTTCACTGCAGCATTATGCACAACAGGTAAGACGTAGAAACAACCTAAGTGTCCATCAGTGCATGAACGGATAAAGAAAATGTCACACACACACACACACACACACACGCACGCACACGGGCAATGGAATACTGTTCAGCTCTAAAAAAGGAAATTCTGCCATTTGCAACAACATGAATGGATCTTGAAGGCATCGTGCTAAGTGAGATTAGTCAGACAGAGACAACTACTTTATGTTATCACTTATATATGGAACCTAAAAAAGCCAAACTCATAGAGACAGAGTAGAATAGTGGTTGCCAGGGATGGAAGGTGGGGGAAGTGGGGAGATGTTGGTCAAAGGGTACAAACTCCCAGCTATAAGGTGAATAAGTTCTGGGAGTCTAATATATACCATGGTGACTGTAATTAACAATACTGTACTACATACTTGAAAGTTGTTAAGAGACTAGATCTTAAGTGTGAATCATCACAAAAAAATGGTAATTATATGAGGTGTTGGAGAGGTTAACTAACCTTATTGTGGTACTCACTTTGCAATATATACATGTGTCAAATTATCACCTTGTACACCTTAAACTTACAAATGATATATGTCAATACTATCTCAAAGCTGGAAAAAAAATAGTTTGATTTGATATATTATGGTAGGAAGGATTTTCTAAAGGTGAATAATTTTCATATTATATTGGAAAGTTCTTTTCTGCTCTGATAAAATTAAACTATAATTATCAATTTTAAAAAGTCCTCAGAATTATAGAAGCAAACTGTGGACATGAAGACACTTTTTACTCACTGATAACAGGCATCGGTGTAGAGACACTGCCAGGGGTTGGATCCAGAGATAAACGTGGCCGGTCAAGCGCTAGCATCCGACATGGCTGCTACACTGCTCCTGACTCGGCTTTGCAGGGCTCCTGCCTCTTAGTAAGATTGCTGAATGACTTTTACCATCAACTCAGGCAGGAGGTTGTGATGTTTCCCGGAAAGGAGAACTTAAAAAAATTTATCTCTGTAGAATAAATACTAGCGATGTAACCGTTGGGATTTGTGAAAAGTTTGGGTTTCAGCCAAGGCATGTATATATCAAGGTCATGAAGGTTCATTTCTCTAAATTTTCATCACAATTTTAATTTGGCCACAGCATCTTTGACTGTACTAAGCATTTGTGTTTACTTACAGCTGCTCACCCCCAGGTCTTAAAAAAAGCATTCTGTATTAGTTAGTTTTTGAGGACCCCTGGGACTTTCCTTGGTGACAGGCAATTCAGAAATTTTAAAAATTAAGGAATAAAGAAAATGATGAGAAACAGTGTGTCTTCTGAACGATTCTGGATAATCTGAAGAGAGTCCAGCTACCAAAGCTCTTTAAAGCTCGGATATTTCATTTATTGCCCAACCACACCTAAATAATTGCTTTCACAACTGATATTTGATTTCATCATATTTGAGTTTTTTCCTTGGAACGAGTTTATAAAGTGAACTATCCCAGATGAAAGTAAAATTTAATTTCCCAACTTTATTTTCTAAATGGCTTATTGATACTCTTTATTCATCACTCAATTTTGAGGACACATTTAAAAGGGGGAGATAAATATAAATTATAGTACCCGTAATATTCTTTTTTACTCTCAACTACTAAGAGGAACGTCATTTTGTTAACATGTAGGAAAAAGTCATCCTCAAACTATAATTCAGTAATGCTGGGTTTTTTTCTTGAAATAAAGGAGCAGCTGAAACTTGGCTTAATAGTCCCTATTTTCTGACACCTTAGTTACTAATCCAGATGTTTGGAGTTGTATTTGCATAGATCAGAATTTTAGAGAGGGTTTTTTCATGACCAAAAATATGTAATCTAGTGAAAGGCAGCTAAGCCATGTTAAGAACAGCAATTCTTTCTTTAGATATCGAATACAAGTATAGTGTTTTAAAATGCCATAATTAAGCATAAGAAGTTAAAGTGGAAAGATGAATTTACCAGCAATACTAAATTTCTTTTATAATCTTTAAAAAAATTATGTGGAAGTATTATGTGTCCAATATTTTAGTGCCTTATCATATTTAGTTCTCTCAGTTGCCGTATGAAATAGGCATTATGAATTCCTTCTTACAGACAAGAAAACCAAGGCTCAGAGTGTCTGAGGGAACTTCTCAAGGTCACAAAGTCAGGAATGGTAGGGCTGAGACCGAAGCTTAAGCTCATTATCTTTCCACTACACTATGTTCCCATCCTTTGGAACAGCCATGGAAAAATCAACCAAGACAACTATCTCTTTGTCATGAATATGATATTAAATTGAAGGCAGAAAAATATCAGTAGCTTCTACCCAGAAGAAAATCTGCTTTGCCTGATCTGTTCTTCATCTTTAAACTTCTATGCTCTCTCCTTTTACCTGCCCATCACCACATAAGGCATGTGGACTCGTGCTGGTGCAGGAAGAAAATGTCCTCCACTGAAGAAATTACATCAAAATATTAACAATGGTTGTGTTTAGACTAGGGAAAATTTATTCCTTCTTTCTACATTTCTATATTTTATAATAAAAAATACACCGTAAAAATAAGATTTAAAATGCATATTTCTATTTTTTTTTAATTAAAAATATGTCTTTAACAGGGGAAAACAAAGGATTAGATAAGTTATTGAGATGTAAGAATTTTGGTGGAAAGTCTGCTGGCTATGAAAACCCAACTTGTAAACGTACCAAAATTTCGGAACTAATTTAGCTGTGATCTCTTACTTGATTTAATTTCTTTCACAGCCTTTGGATGTACTTCCGAGTGTCTTGTGAGGACATGTGACAATGCTCGGCCATCATTCTCTGGGTTTCAGGGGCTCTTCTTGCTTAATCTTGTTGGCATTAACCTTCTTGCCCTTCCCAGCCCTTCATTTGCCTCCAAGGTTTTTCCAGGACAGTGATGGGTTTATTTTGTTTTTTCCTCTTTCCAGTATTAGGTCAGATTATGCTCCGATGCTCCAGAGTACACTCTTTGTTTAAACACACACATTTTTTTCTCCTATTACAAAAGTAATGTTTTGGAAACCTTAGAAAGAAATAGGTGAACCAAACAATGAAAAAAAATGCCGTATATAATTTAATTACCCAGAGATGCTTTTGTGTATTTCCTTCCATTACTTTGTCTATTCATGTGTGTGTGTGTGTGTGTGGTTCATAACAAATGGGACAGAATTTTTTAAAAAATCCCAATTTAAAATAGAATGGTTCAGTCTAGATGTAAAATGAAAACCTAAGATACGGTTTTATTGTGCCATGATTGCTTTAAAGACACCTCTCTACAACTTTTGCCAACTCTCCAGTAGTTTATATAAAATATCAAAAACTAAATTTGCCTCTTAGCTTTATCTGTCTTGAAGGAAGGTACTTTTCTCCCCTTGAACTCACTTTCATGTATAAAATAAGAGCGTCCTTCCTCTCCACTGGTGTGTCCACCATCTCCAGGATGTACTGAATAAGGAAGCTTCAGAATTCTTTCCACCTCTTCACCAGCTCCCCCCTTTGGAAGAAGGAGTGACTTTCTGCCTGGAAAGATGGGAGAGCCCAACAGGCTGTGAAGCAAGCCAGTGCAGAAGTGGAACAGGCCGGTGTCTATCTCCTCCCCCTTCCATTTTCCCCTGTGGCGAGCACAGCAGGAAGGGCCCCTCCTGCCTGAGGTTCTCCAGCTGCACTGCCTACTGGCTGCAAGGGCGAGCCAGATTCAGCTCACCCTCCTAACTCTGCTGCACGCCGGGTCCTCCCAGCTGTTGCCTGTGTGTGTGTATCCAGTTGGTTAAAACACAGCAGGAAGGAGGGGCACGATTATCAGCACCCAAGTTCAATAATGGTCTCTATAGGATACGCTCTGTGTGTTACAATGTACACCTGGGCAGTGTGTGTGTGGTATGAGTGTGTATTATTTCTCAGAATTTGAATTGCAAGTAGGTTTTTGTCAGTTGCAGGAAGACGTTTTGATTTCCTTTAGGGCTCCATAATTACGCTTCCTAGAATAGCTCAGAAAACAATTTTGCAATTATGTCAAAGCTAACCTATAACTTTAGTATAAAATTTAGCAAAAAGTAAGTTGAATAAAGTGCCATTCACATATACACTGAAACCACCAACCCATGCTCACTTAGTTGAGAACAACAGAGCAAATTTAATAGACTTAGAGCCAGTTGAGTTGTTTTCTAGCTGAGGGGCTGGCTAAGGTGCCTTTATTCCCTCTGCCTTCCTCATGTCTCAGTGTCTCTAAACACCATGAGGTGCTTTCCTGTGGGGAACTGATCGGGGAGCATTTCATCCCATTCTGTGATGGTAATTTCATGTGTCACCTTGGATCATGGCATGCCCAGAGATTTGGCTAAACATTATTTCTGGGTGTGACTGTGTGTTTCCAGATGAAATTAGCATTTGTATCAGTGGACTCAGTGAGGCATTTGCCTTCCCCAGTGTGGGTGGGCGTCACCCAATCCATGAGGGCCTGAGTAGAACAAAAAGGTGGAGGAAGGAGGAGTTTGGCCCTTCCTGCCTGGCTGCTTGAGCTGGGACATCCATCTTCTCTTGCCCTTGATGCTTCTACTTCTCAGGCCTTCAGACCCAGCTGGAATCTATACCACCAGCTCCCCTGGTTCTCAGGCCTTTGGATTCAGATTGAACCACACCACTGGCTTTCCTGGGTCTCCAGCTTGTAGATGGCAGATTGTGGGGACTTTTCAACTGCTATAGTTCCGTGAGCCAATTCCTTATAATAAGTCTTTTCATATTTGTATCTATATATTTCCTATTAGTTCTGTTTCTCCAGAGTGCCTTGACTAATACACATTCTAAGTCCCAAATGGAATCTGTCCTTTTCAAAGAAAGAGCGGTCTCTGAAACAGAGCTGTGGCCAAACTGCCAGAGATCCAGACAGGATAGAGGGGTAAGAAGAGAAAGAGGAAGTACTCAGAATTAAAGAAACAAAACAGGGATGCCAGGCCTTCTCCCTATGACCCAGACATCAGTGTGGATAGATGGGAGATGATCTGAAAGCTGACCAAACATGATTCTAAGCATGTGTGAAACTCATGTGGGGAATCTGCAAAGTGAGGCTTTGTAGTAGCTGGGGACCCACATTAGCAGGTAAACACTTGTTTCAGTAAAACAAGAATTACACCGGAAGCTATACAACCTGAAAACAGGAACATCAGTACTAGTAGAAAAGGTAGAGGTGACAGAGAGAGAGGGAGAGAGAGAGAGAGAAATTGTCAAGGGTTTTAGTGATGTTTGCAACCTCAAAACACATTCTGTTGCAGAGCCTGGCAGGGTATATTTGCCCATTTATGTAATTTAGAGTGTTCTGTTCAACCATGATTTTCTAGGTTGAGCAGAGGTAGGTTAGGACATTGATATTCATTGTTGCACATTGTTGTCCAAGATCACACAGCTAGTAAAAGGCAGATCTGGGACCCAGACCCAGACAGTGACTCTAGCATCCCTGCACTTAACCACTGCACTCAGTGTGTCTATAGATACAAACAGTGAGTCCTCCTAAAATGAACTCCCAAGAGGTTACCATACCAGAAGCCACCTTTTCTCTCTGTAGATACATGTCAAAGAGAAATGTTGACATCTGGCAATCCTTAACAATTTTACATTTATACATGTTTAACTAGGGACTATTTCTTTCAGTGTTCTTAAAATTTTCAAGATAATGCTACTTCAAGTAAAATAGCCACAACTGGGAATGTCAGCAGAGTATGCTATACAAAATAAAACTGGCAATGTCTTTCAAAGAATAGTCAAATGTGTTTTGTCATTGCACAGATGGTCTCCTTCCATGGCAACATAGAAAAGAGCTTCCTTTCCATCCTGTTGATGAACTCCTTTGTTAAGAGTATGAAAAATAGAAAGAAAGAAAAAATAAAAGTTTTTCAATTTCTTTTTAATAGAGGGGTTAAACGTAGTGTTTCATTGATTTGTTTATTTTTTGAAACTTAACAATTGGCTCGCTCTGGGTCCTTTCCCATCCAGCCACACTCCTCTCAGCTTCTAGGTTGAAAAGGGGTGTTCTCATTATCTAAACACTCATTACTGAATCCCGAATGTTATGAGGTTCAAAAGATGACACAACCTGGAAATCTTTAACAATAAACTGACCACATTTATAAGAGAATTCCTACTCAAACAGTTTCAAAACATGTTTTACAACCTTTGGTTATCTGAATATTGATGATGGTTTGTTTTTATTAGCATGCTACAAGGCAAATTCACTCAAAAGAAAAATGGCGAATCTTGCCATATATAGAATTTCATAAAGTCATTGAAATGAATGGCAAAGAATGGCTTCACTCACTCACAAAGCCACTGGCAAATAAGTTTCCAGCAGAGTTAGAAGACTTGACAACTGAAGAAGAGACATTTGACAAGGCTGATGATGCTTTGAAAAGGAATGACTTGAATATCAAAGGATTAAGAAAAGATCTTGTAAAATATGAGGAAATCCTTGAATATATTTGTGAAAAAAAAATGACCGCCTTTCTAGTTTGCATTGAAAGTCCAGTGTGAAGAATGTCAAACTGTGCTATAAGATAACTTTGCTGGGACAAAATTATACCCCTTAACCTTGCTGGGACAAAACACTTAATTCTTCCTTTAGCCTAAGAATTATCACATACATGCAATGATAGGCTAACATTTTTAAGGTAATATAAAACTGATTTTCATAATTTTGGCTTCATTTTCAAGATAACAGCCTAATCAAGCTTTCTTTTTGATTTTCTATTTACTATTAAATGTTGGTTCCCATATTGTGCAGATTTACTTTTAAGTGGCTCTTTCCTGGTACCAATTATTCTTGGATAATGAGGACTTTCTGTACTTTATTCTGACAGAGCAGGGGCTAAATGGGGTTCATGAGGCTAGATGGCTCACTCATCTTCAACTTCACTTCAATAAAAACCTCTTCTGAGGACCCACAGAGTCTGGAATGCCATGAGTTGAATTACTTTTCACCTTGCTTCACATCCAAGGTTTATCTCCTCATGGCTAGGTTTGATGAAGGCTTTGCAGACCCACAGAAACAGGTCCATGATGACAGTCCTAGATTTAGTAGAGACTCAGTAAAGAGCAGCTCTCCAGAGTAACCCTGGCTGCCCAAAGTCAGGGGTCCTCAGTTAGAAAGTCCTTTTCCTCAGAAAATGCGTCTGACTAAATAGTTCACATTGCCGTACACAGAGAAGTATTAATTAAGCTAATGCTTGGAAAAGCATCTTTTTCTTTGCCCCAGCAATTCACCTTTTAAGTTCTTACACACTGTGGATATTACTGAAAGGGTAGCTGAAATGATCTTCTGGCATAAATCAGTTTATTTACTTATGGATGCATCATGGTGTTATTTTCTTGCAAAAAACTTAATAACAACCTATTATTTTAAAAAAACACTCTCCCAAAAATGATTTATTATAAACACATTTAGCTGCTAAGAACTCTTGTCTCTCTCTCAAGACCTAAACCTTCCTCTAAATTTTGCAACCAATTTTCTCCTGTACAATAATCTCAAATTGATGATAAGTGTAAGGAAAGTGACTAATGCTAAAGAGTAATCCTCAACTGGATAATTTTTTACTTGGGGAGGTTCCATTGAAACTGAGCAAATATCTCTAAAAAAGAGTAAAAATTATATTTATTTTTTTATTTGATAAAATCTTTTTTTTTTTTTACCAAAACAAAGACATTGATAAAGCAAATACAATCTGCAATAATAAATACATCTCAATAGAGGCTAAATATCATTAACTTATTACATAATTTAGACAGTAAATATGGTCTATTTTTGCTTCTTTCCAATAGAATACATTTGATCACATTTTTTTTTAATACAGCAGGTTCTTATTAGTCATCAATTTTATACACATCAGTGTATACATGTCAATCCCAATCGCCCAATTCATCACACCACCACCACCACCCCCCCGCGGCTTTCCCCCCTTGGTGTCCATACGTTTGTTCTCTACATCTGTGTCTCAATTTCTGCCCTGAACACTGGTTCATCTGTACCATTTTTCTAGGTTACACATATATGCATTAATATACGATATTTGTTTTTCTCTTTCTGACTTACTTCGCTCTGTATAACAGTCTCTAGATCCATCCACGTCTCAACAAATGACCCAATTTCGTTCCTTTTTATGGCTGAGTAATATTCCATTGTATATATGTACCACATCTTCTTGATCCATTCAACTGTCGATGGGCATTTAGGTTGCTTCCATGACCTGGCTATTGTAAATAATGCTGCAATGAACATTGGGGTGCATGTGTCTTTTTTTTGGATGGCCACAACAAAAGCAACAATGATTGCAATTACCAAACACGAAACACACTCATACTATGTCATAATATTGACATTCAGTCCAGTAATCCCCCACTGTAACAGCTCCTTTACTTTGCAGTGAAAATTGATTTGTATATTTTTTGCCTCTGAGTCCTTGTGGGATTTTATTTTTTATTCAAACAGAAAGTCACAAAAATTATAATCATCCTCATCAGTTCACTCAGTCCCATGTAATTAATTTTTTTTATCTTGATCTTTTGTTAGCACTTTTATGAATTCATCAGTTTTCCATTAGAGCTCTGAAAATGCTTATTCATTCAGTTCAGCAGTATAGTCAGTTACCAGAAACCTGTACTTGTCAGAGTCTTTTCCATGAATTCCTTGAAGATGAAACCCTTTTATAGGAACATTTTTGCAAAAGCATCAGAGTACACCCAGAACTGTCTGCAAATGACAAAAGACTTAAAAATGACCACAGTTAAAGATTTGATGAAAGTTCATAATAATACAGTTGACAAGGAAATTTAGTTATTTCTGAGATACACATTTTAAAGTAATAACTAGAATTATGACTTATAACATTATACCAGAACATATAAGATTTTTAGAAATTTCATGTAATGTCTGAAACATTTATATTAACATATTTCCATACAAATAACCCAAAGAAAGTTTAGTATTAGTTGTTTTGTTTTTTTATACTGCAGGTTCTTATTAGTCATCAATTTTATACACATCAGTGTATACATGTCAATCCCAATCGCCCAATTCAGCACACCACCATCCCCACCCCCCATGGTTTTCCCCCCTTGGTGTCCATATATTTGTTGTCTACATCTGTGTCTCAACTTCTGCCCTGCAAACTGGTTCATCTGTACCATTTTTCTAGGTTCCACATACATGCGTTAATATACGATATTTGTTTTTCTCTTTGTGACTTACTTCACTCTGTATGACAGTTTCTAGATCCATCCACATCTCAACAAATGACTCAATTTCGTTCCTTTTTATGGCTGAGTAATATTGCATTGTGTATATGTACCACATCTTCTTTATGCATTCGTCTGTCGATGGGCATTTAGGTTGCTTCCATGACCTGGCTATTGTAAATAGTGCTGCAATGAACATTGGGGTGCATGTGTCTTTTTGAATTATGGTTTTCTCTGGGTGTATGCCCAGTAGTGGGATTGCTGGATCATATGGTAATTCTATTTTTAGTTTTTTAAGGAACCTCCATACTGTTCTCCATAGTGGCTGTATCAATTTACATTCCCACCGACAGTGCAAGAGGGTTCCCTTTTCTCCACACCCTCTCCAGCATTTGTTGTTTGTAGATTTTCTGATGATGCCCATTCTAACTGGTGTGAGATGATACCTCATTGTAGTTTTGATTTGCATTTCTCTAATAATTAGTGATGTTGAGCAGCTTTTCATGTTCTTCTTGGCCATCTGTATGTCTTCTTTGGAGAAATGTCTATTTAGGTCTTCTGCCCATTTTTGGATTGGGTTGTTTGTTTCTTTAATATTGAGCTGCATGAGCTGTTTATATATTTTGGAGATTAATCCTTTGTCCATTGATTCATTTGCGAATATTTTCTCCCATTCTGAGGGTTGTCTTTTGGTCTTTTTTATGGTTTCCTTTGCTGAGCAAAAGCTTTGAAGTTTCATTAGGTCCCATTTGTTTATTTTTGTTTTTATTTCCATTACTCTAGGAGGTGGATCAAAAAAGATCTTGCTGTGATTTATGTCAAAGGGTGTTCTTCCTATGTTTTCCTCTAAGAGTTTTATAGTGTCTGGTCTTCGATTTAGGTCACTAATCCATTTTGAGTTTATTTTTGTGTATGGTGTTAGGGAGTGTTCTAATTTCATTCTTTTACATGTAGCTGTCCAGTTTTCCCAGCACCACTTATTGAAGACACTGTCTTTTCTCCATTGTATATCCTTGCCTCCTTTGTCATAGATTAGTTGACCATAGGTGCGTGGGTTTATCTCTGGGCTTTCTGTCTTGTTCCATTGATCTATGTTTCTGTTTTTGTGCCAGTACCGTATTGTCTTGATTGCTGTAGCTTTGTAATATAGTCTGAAGTCAGGGAGTCTGATTCCTCCAGCTCCGTTTTTTTCCCTCAAGACTGCTTTGGCTATTTGGGGTCTTTTGTGTCTCCATACAAATTTTGAGATGATTTGTTCTAGCTCTGTAATAACTGCCATTGGTAATTTGATAGGGATTGCATTGACTCTGTAGATTGCTTTGGGTAGTCTAGTCATTTTCACAATATTGATTCTTCCAATCCAAGAACATGGTACATCTCTCCATCTGTTGGTATCATCTTTAATTTCTTTCATCAGCGTCTTATAGTTTTCTGCATACAGGTCTTTTGTTTCCCTAGGTAGGCTTATTCCTAGGTATTTTATTCTTTTTGTTGCAATGGTAAATGGGAGTGTTTCCATAATTTCTCTTTCAAATTTTTCATCATTAGTGTATAGGAATGCAAGAGATTTCTGTGCGTTAATTTTGTATCCCGCAACTTTACCAAATTCATTGCTTAGCTCTAGTAGTTTTCTGGTGGCATTTTTAGGATTCTCTATATAGAGTGTCATGTCATCTGCAAACAGTGACAGTTTTACTTCTTCTTTCCAATTTGTATTCCTTTTATTTGTTTTTCTTCTCTGATTGCCGTGGCTAGGACTTCCAAAACTATGTTGAATAATAGTGGTGAGAGTGGACATCCTTGTCTTGTTCCTGATCTTAGAGGAAATGCTTTCAGTTTTTCACCATTGAGAATGATGTTTGCTGTGGGTTTGTCATATATGGCCTTTATTATGTTGAGGTAGATTCCCTCTATGCCCACTTTCTGGAGAGTTTTTATCATAAATGGGTGTTGAATTTTGTCAAAAGCTTTTTCTGCATCTATTGAGATGATCATATGGTTTTTATTCTTCTATTTGTTAATATGGTGTATCACATTGATTGATTTGTGTATATTGAAGCATCCTTGCATCCCTGGGATAAATCCCACTTGATCATGGTGTATGATCCTTTTAATGTGTTGTTGTATTCTGTTTGCTAGTATTTTGTTGAGGATTTTTGCATCTATATTCATCAGTGATATTGGTCTGTAATTTTCTTTTCTTGTAGTATCTTTGTCTGGTTTTGGTATCAGGGTGATAGTGGCCTCATAGAATGAGTTTGGGAGTGTTCCTTCCTCTGCAATTTTTTGGAAGAGTTTGAGAAGGATGGGTGTTAGCTCTTCTCTAAATGTTTGATAGAATTCACCTGTGAAGCCATCTGGTCCTGGACTTTTGTTTGTTGGAAGATTTTTAATCACAGTTTCAATTTCATGACTTGTGCTTGGTCTGTTCATATTTTCTGTTTCTTCCTGGTTCAGTCTTGGAAGGTTATACCTTTCTAAGAATTTGTCCATTTCTTCCGGGTTGTCCATTTTATTGGCATAGAGTTGCTTATAGTAGTCTCTTAGGATGCTTTGTATTTCTGTGGTGTCTGTTGTAACTTCTCCGTTTTCATTTCTAATTTTATTGATTTGAGTCCTCTCCCTCTTTTTCTTGATGAGTCTGGCTAATGGTTTATCAATTTTGTTTATCTTCTCAAAGAACCAGATCTTATTTTTCTTGATCTTTGCTATTGTTTTCTTTGTTTCTATTTCATTTATTTCTGCTCTGATCTTTATGATTTCTTTCCTTTTGCTAACTTTGAGTTTTGTTTGTTCTTCTGATTTCTCTAGTTCCTTTAGGTGTAAGGTTAGATTGTTTATTTGAGATTTTTCTTGTTTCTTGAGGTAGGCTTTTATAGCTATACACTTCCCTCTTAGAACTGCTTTTGCTGCATCCCATAGGTTTTGGATCGTCGTGTTTTCATTGTCATTTGTCTCTAGGTATTTTTTGATTTCCTCTTTGATTTCTTCAGTGATCTCTTGGTTATTTAGTAACGTATTGTTTATCCTCCATGTGTTTGTGTTTTTTACGTTTTTTTTCCGTGTAATTCATTTCTAATCTCATAGCGTTGTGGTCAGAAAAGATGCTTGATATGAGTTCAGTTTTCTTAAATGTACTGAAGCTTGATTTGTGACCCAAGATGTGATCTATCCTGGAGAATGTTCCATGCGCACTTGAGAAGAAAGTGTAATCTGCTGTTTTTGGATGGAATGTCCTATAAATATCAATTAAGTCCATCTTTTTTAATGTATCATTTAAAACTTGTGTTTCCTTATTTATTTTCATTTCGGATGATCTGTTCATTGGTGTAAGTGAGGTGTTAAAGTCCCCCACTATTATTGTGTTACTGTCGATTTCCTCTTTTATAGCTTTTAGCAGTTGCCTTATGTATTGAGGTGCTCCTATGTTGGATGCATGTATATTTATAATTGTTATATCTTCTTCTTGTATTGATCCCTTGATCATTATGTAGTGTTCTTCCTTGCCTCTTGTAACATTCTTTATTTTAACGTCTATTTTATCTGATATGAGTATAGCTACTCCAGCTTTCTTTTGATCTCCATTTGCATGGAATATCTTTTTCCATCCCTTCACTTTCAGTCTGTATGTGTCCCTAGGTCTGAAGTGAGCCTCTTGTAGACAGCATATGTATGGATCTTGCTTTTGTATCCATTCAGCAAGTCTGTGTCTTTTGGTTGGAGCATTTAATCCATTCACGTTTAAGGTAATTATCGATATGTATGTTCCTATGACCATTTTCTTAATTGTTTTGGGTTTGTTTTTGTAGATCCTTTTCTTCTCTTGTGTTTCCCGCTTAGAGAAGTTTCTTTAGCGTTTGTTGTAGAGCTGGTTTGGTGTTGCTGAATTCTCTTAGCCTTTGCTTGTCTGTAAAGCTTCTGATTTCTCCATCGAATCTGAATGAGATGCTTGCTGGGTAGAGTAATCTTGGTTGTACGTTCTTCTGTTTCATCTCTTTAAGTATATCATGCCACTCCCTTCTGGCTTGTAGAGTTTCTGCTGAGAAATCAGCTGTTAACCTTATGGGGGTTCCCTTGTATGTTATTTTTCTTTTTTCCCTTGCTGCTTTCAATAATTTTTCTTTGTTTTTTACTTTTTGCCAAGTTGATTACTATGTGTCTCAGCATGCTTCTCCTTGGGTTTATCCTGTATGGGACTTGCTGCGCTTCCTGGACTTGGGTGGCTATTTCCTTTCCCATGTTAGGGAAGTTTTTGACTATAATCTCTTCAAATATTTTCTCTGGTCCTTTCTATCTCTCTTCTCCTTCTGGGATCCCTATAATGCAAATGTTGTTGCGTTTAATGTTGTCCCAGAGGTCTGTTAGGCTGTCTTCATTTCTTTTCATTCTTTTTTCTTTATTCTGTTCTGCAGATGTGAATTCCACCATTCTGTCTTACAGGTCGCTTATCCATTCTTCTGCCTCAGTTATTCTGCTATTGATTCCTTCTAGTGTAGTTTTCATTTCAGTTATTGTACTGTTCATCTCTGTTTGTTTGTTCTTTAATTCTTGCAGGTCTTTGTTAAACATTTCTTGCATCTCCTTGATCTTTGCTTCCATTCTTTTTCTGAGGTCCTGGATTATCTTCACTCTCATTATTCTGAATTCTTTTTCTAGAAGGTTGCCTATCTCCACTTCATTTAGTTTTTCTTCTGGGGTTTTATCTTGTTCCTTCATCTGGTACATAGCCCTCTGCCTTTTCATCTTGTCTATCTTTCTGTGAATGTGGTTTTTGTTCCATAGGCTGCAGGATTGTAGTTCTTCTTGCTTCTGCTGTCTGCCCTCTGGTGAATGAGGCTTGTGTAAGTTTCCTAATGGGAGGGACTGGTCGTGGGTAGACCTGACTGTTGCTTTGGTGAGCAGAGCTCAGTATAACTTTAATCGGCTTGACTGTTGATGGGTGGGGCTGGGTTCCCTCCCTGTTGGTTGTTTTGCCTGAGGCAACCCAACACTGGAGCCTACCTGAGCTCTTTGGTGGGGCTAATGACAGACTCTGGGAGGGCGCACACCAAGGAGCACTTCCCAGAACTTCCGCTGCCGGTGTCCTTGTCCTCATGGTGAGCCACAGCCACCCCCCGCCTCTGCAGGGGACCCTGCAACACTGTCAGGTAGGTCTGGTTCAGTCTCCACTGGGGTCACTGCTCCTTCCCCTGGGTCCTGATGCGCACACTACTTTGTGTGTGCCTTCCAAGAGTGGAGGCTCTGTTTCCCCCCAGTCCTGTCAAAGTCCTGCAATCAATTCCTACTAGGCTTTAAAGTCTGATTCTCTAGGAATTCCTCCTCCCATTGCCAGACCCCCAGGTTGGGAAGCCTGATGTGGGGCTCAGAACCTTCACTCCAGTGGGTGGACTTCTGTGGTATATGTGTTCTCCAGTCTGTGTGTCACCCACCCAGAGGTTATGGGATTTGATTTTACTGTGATTGCGCCCCTCCTACCGTCTCATTGTGGCTTCTCCTTTGTCTTTGGATGTGGGGTATCTTTTTTGGTGAGTTCCAGTGTCTTCCTGTCGATGATTGTCCAGCAGCTAGTTGTAATTCTGGTGTTCTCGCAAGAAGGAGTGAGAGCATGTCCTTCTACTCCACCATCTTGGTTCCTCTCCTCCCCAGTACATCTTAATATTAGCCTCCTCTCAATAATTTAGATGTTGGTTTGCCAGTCTGCCAATTGTCTTGTTCTGTTGCTAGTGTGTTTCATTCTTGACTTCCCTCCTTTCTAAACACATGGCTCTAGAAGGAGAATAGAATGATAAGAACTAAAACTTGAATTCAATAATTTCAAGAGTTGTTTGGAACTCTAATTCAAAGAGCTGAATTTAAAAAGTTAATAGATTTGGGACTGTTTTAATTATTTATTTATTTATTTATTTATTTATTTATTGTTGGCTGTGTTGGGTCTTCATTGCTGCGCGCGGACTTTCTCTTGTTGCGGCGAGCGGGGGCTACTCTTCGTTGTGGTGCGCGAGCTTCTCATTGTGGTGGCTTCTCTTGTTGTGGAGCACGGGCTTTAGGCACGCGGGCTTCAGTAGTTGTGGCACGTGGGCTCAGTAGTTGTGGCTCACGGGCTCTAGAGCACAGGCTCAGTAGTTGTGGCGCACTGGCTTTGTTGCTCTGCGGCATGTGGGATCCTCCTGGACCAGGGATCGAACCCATGTCCCCTGTATTGGCAGGCGGATTCTTAACCACTGCACCACCAGGGAAGTCCCTGGGACTGTTTTTTATGCACTTCAATTATCTGTACCATTCCTGGTGAATTTTCTTTCTGCATGATAGATGTCTACCTTCCCATACCAAGTGTTAAGATAAGAAATATATCATTCACTTTACTTTTTCAAAAATCAAGTTAAATCTAACTCTGAGAGGAAAGTTAATAGTAATCTTTATTGGGACTCGATTCTCTGTGTCCCATCTTCCCTTCCTGCTAGCCAGGACCTCTTGAGGGCTTCTGAGATCTTACAGCAAAGCAGAGCATTTGGGAAACTCCACTGCTCTGTGGCCTGTAAGTGCTTGATATTACAGTTGTCTATGACTTTATAGGCCTTGGAAATTGCTCCAGTTTTAGTGCCACCCTTGGGAAGGGTACTCAGTGCCTAGGGACTTTTCACTCATGGTACTCTGAGGTTCTGTACCCTTCCTCAGTCACTAAGAGTTAAAATTTAACTACTGTTCCCTTCTTGTATTAATCATTCTCTCTTGTCCCTTATCTTCTCCCTCACTCCCAAAGTGGATACCTGTCTCACTTTCCTCTGTCAAAATCTCTTAATATTTTTTTTTTTTAATTTTCAAAAACAAAAGCCAGAAAGAGAGGTTGTCTTCAGGCAACTTTCACTTGACTTTGAAACATAAACTTCTCTGAGAAGGAAAATCCCAAAGTTCATCTCACTTCTTGGAAAAGGATTTAAAAAAATAATAAACAGGAAGAGCCAAATATATCTCAATAATTATCATTTAAGGTATGGTTTATAATTAGATAAAATGTAAGAAACATAACAATGCAAAATAAATGTAATGAGTAAGATAATGAATGAAGGATATAAAATGGAGGTGGAAAAAAGTTGTTGGCAATCATTAAAAACTAAGTTGTTTTGTTTTAACCTGACCTTGCTGACGAAGATTGCCTATGTTAACACGACTGCTCGATTCCCCCCCCCCCCCATTCAAAGGAGACTCTCCAGCCTTGATATTTAACTTTTGACTTCGAAACTCAATTCCAGCAACATACAGTGTTCCTCCAAGGGTGGGCATGAGACCAAATGTCCTGTCAGAATCCCCAAGTGCAGATTCCTGGACCCTCTCTAAGACTGCTGCTCCTGCAATATTGATGACTTTTCAATATTGATGACTTTTCAATATTGATGACTTTTCAGTATTGTGGTTGGAGCAGTCCACACGCTCTGGAGCAACACATGAACCAGTCAAAGCTAAATACTCTTTCAGTCACTGACCAGTTGAAAATTTCCATCCCAGGACCTCCATCCTCTTCTCATGCCTAACACAGGCTCCTCTTTCTGGTTCTCCTAGTTTCAAGGGACTTGCTTGTGTCCCTCCCTGGGCAGAAGCAGCGAGGGCCAGGTGAGTCACCTATCTGATTGGCTCCTGACTGGCCCCGGGTTGGCTTTCAGCGGCTCTGGTTATGGCCACAAGCATCAGTCTGTCATATTCACCTCATGAGTAAGTCTTTGCATCCTGGAGCACAGTCAAAAGAAGTTACTCGTAGAATTCTTATCTTTAAATATTTAGTTTAGCTTTTTGAAGTCACCTTGGGCTCTGTGCTAGGTGACGCTCTTCTCCAGCACCTCACCAGGAGTTACCACAACTTTCTGTTTTCAACATTTCTCTTGCTTCTGAGAATTCACCTCTAATCTGCACCCCATTTCTCAATGGCTCAGCTCCACTTTGATATTTAGGGTTATTTGTTATTTAGTAAACCTGTATAACAACTCTCGAGTGGGTTATGACTAGGGTGCCCTTGCAAATCCAAACTGGAGCCCTGTTGATAGTGAAAAGGATGCTATTGATAACGCTGGGACTGGAGTCAAGTCAAACAAAACGATGATCATCTTAGTGATAACAGGCACTATGAGAAGTGCTAGAGTGCCAGGTTTTCTTTCCTTTTTTTTTTTTTTAGTGACTATTCTCAGCTTTCCCCTAAGCCTCTATTTCTGCTGACAGTTGCAAACACTTGATTTTGGCATTTAAGAAGAACCTAATTCCAATTTAAAACTTACCCCAGTCTCTCTAGAGGCAAATGTTCAGGCTCTCAGAGACTTGCCCATCTCTCCTTCTTTCTTTCTCCTGGTAACATCTGGGTGTTGGGGAAGTTTCCTGAAGATTGTGCATTTAAGCAAGGATCCTCTGGTCCAAGGGCTGTTCAGCAGTCTTTGCTGAGCCTGTTGGCCTTTGGTTGATGGGCAGCTCAACCCTCTAGGTCATGAGGTGCAGAACTGTGTCCTTGTCGCATCTGCTACCCAAATGGCTGCAGTGGAGCGCCTCCCAGGGTTGTCAGCATTCTCTAGGCCCAGGAGTCACTTGCCCTGCTATCTTGCCCCCATCCTGGCTCCCATACTGCTACGGTCCCTCTGAGTCCCGCCTCTAGAAGCAGGCCAGCTTGAGAGGGTCCACCTCCCAGCCTTGCTTTCAGGTTCTTTTGACTTCTTCTGGAGCACTTCCTGGCAGATCTATCACCCAGTTAAGTCTGCATACTCTGCCAGGGCATGGAGGGTGTCGTCTGGACCCCTGAGGTACCACCCACGGACTCTGGCTGGAAGGGGTGGGTAGAGGGGGAGTTGCTTCTTCAGTTGTTAAATCCATGATACACTCTCACCAGCTACCTAGTTCACTGTTTTAAGAGATTTACCTATTTTAACTCTTTTAATCTTCATAGCAAACATCTAGTGTAGGTAACATTAATACCTTCAGGTTACAGATGAAGAAACAGGAACAGAGAATAAGTAATTTGCCTGAGGTCACCCAGCAAACAAGGGACAGAGCCAGGACTTGGGTCCAGGCAGCCTGGTATCAGGATCTGTACTCTGAACCACTATGCAGGGAGAAGTTTTGGGATTAGGTTGATAAAGTGTGATTATTCAACAGGAAGTTTCCTCCTAAATAAATTATTTAGGTGTTAAAAATTCTTCTGACATGAACAGATACTCTGACACTCAGTATTTTGGAGACTCTAGGTCAACCCTTTTACTCTGTTAACCTAACTTTTCATTAAAAAGCAGCATCTCCTACCATTGTAACTCATAATTAAAATAATAACTTTACTGACTTGCTGTTTATAAACCCCACTGATACAATAATTTAGTAAATAAATGTGATTTCTTCAGAATTAGGCATGCTGATCTCACGTCTTCTCCTCTTAGGATTTTAATTAATTGGATACCAGTAAATATTGGAATAGTTTTTAGTGCTTTATAAGTGTATACTTTTTTTTAATGAAATGTCTTTTTGAATACTTGTGGTTTTCTTCTTTTCTTTCTTTTTATTTTCTTTTCTTAACAAAGAAAATAGTTATTTCCAATACAGAGAAATTCGTTACTCTGTCTTGGATGTTCCCTTATCGTTACATCTCTAATCTTGTACTAATTCCAAAGAACAATTGTGCAATTTCTGGATCTTCTAAAGTACGTCCCATTCATTTCCTGAAGCCTTGGAAACTCTTTATGCATAATGCTTTCCTCCCCAAGCCTTTATTCATTTTTTAATTCTTTTTGACCAGAAGTTTGCACTTCTCCCAAACCTCTGTGTTTTTAAAAAATCTTCTTTATCTTATTTTTTCAGTTATTAGGTGAATTTCTACTATCTTTCTGTCTCTGTTTTTTCCCCCCGGGTTGTTTTGGTGATTCAGTTTCTGGCCTTCAAATGTATAGTTGCCACATTTTTACTGCCATTGACTATAAAATTCTGCCCAGTTACTAGGCTGTGAGAAAGTAGATGTAAAATTGTTCCTATTGCCTGCTGCCCAGCTGTGTGGCACTGGCACCAGAGTCCAAGAAAGCATCCTTTTTCCCCTGTATTTCTTAGATTCAGCAGCCTGTTCAATATGCATCATCTATGGGACCAGCCAAGTAATTGCCTATTGATAACCACCTAAAACCTCTTACTTGTTTAAATAAAGTTAGTGTCACTTTCATTTTGCTTCAACTTCCACATAGAGAATGCTATTTATCTTTTTCCATTGGTATTTAAATAATTATTATCCTAACCCTGCAGGTTCAGTGAAGCGATATTGCCATTGGTGTTTTAGGTACAAAGGAGTTGCTCTCCCTTTGGAAATAAGCAGCATTGGCTTGCTGAGCCTTGGCTGGAATTCGAAGACCCAGAAACTGGGCTGGGGACAGAAGCAGAATTCAATGAAAAACAGAGAGATAAGGCGCAGCACCCTGCAGAGGAAAACAAAATAAAAGTCATCCATCTTGTCCAATAGCATTAACAATCCAAATGAGCCAAGCAGAGAATCAATTTGGTAGGCATTGGAGTAAAAACCAGAAAACAGTAACACCTAATATATTAATTCATTTTTCTCATTTGATTCTCAAAGTCTCATGGCCAGAAAGGGACAGAGCTGGAATCTGATCTGCGTGGTGGGAGCAGAGAGCCTCTACACATCATATCTATGCTTGACTGCCTTCTGGTTTCCAGTCTTTGAGAGGTCGTCACCTGCCCTAGGTCATCCACTGATACATGGGGATCCAGGCTTGCCACATTCTCTGGCTGCTCCAGAGCCTTCTACACTCTCAAATACTCTACTGAGATGGGGACAGGGACCCAGAGACCTGGAAAGGGGCTGCTGACCTGGAAAGGGGCTGCTGCAGTTGACTTTTATAGGACATCTGTAGAGTGGGCATTTGGCCCAACTTGTACACAAAACCTCAGTGAGGATGATTTTGGGGTGTTATTGGTGCTTTTGCTTGTATCACAACCCTTTAGAATGCTCATTTTATTACCTTGTGGTTATGTTTTTTTCTATTTTGAGTAGATACATTATTTTCTTTCTGGCTGCTTATTTTCTTACCTTGTTTGTTTTTGGTCCAATTTACCACAGAATATAGATGTTCCCAGTAACTTTTTTCATGTGTCTTTTTGTGGCTTGATAGTTTATTTTTTTATTGCTAAATAACTTTCCATTGTATGGATACACCACAGTTTATCTGTTCACCTATTGAAGGCTATCTTGGTTACTTGCAAGTCTTGGCAATTAAGAATAAAGCTGCTGTAAACATTCGCATACAGGTTTTTGTGGGGACATAAGTTTTTAGTTCATTCAGGTGAATATCAAGGAGCACAATTTCTAGATCATATGGCAAGGGTATGTTTAGTCTTGTAAGAAACTACAGACTGTCTTCCAAAGTGGCTGTACCAGTTTACGTCTCACCAGCAATGAGTGAGAGTTCATTCCTGCTGCTGTGCATTCTCACCAGCATTTGGTAGAGTCCGTTTTGTGGATGTTAGCCATTTTAATAGGTATGTAGAAAGAGCTCATTGTTGTTTTCATTGGCAGTTCCTAATGACATATGATGTTGTGCATCTATTTTTGTTTTTTGTGTTTGTTTGTTTGTTTTTGGCTGTGCCATGCACTGTGTGGGATCTTAGTTCCCTGACCAGAGGTCAAACCTGTACCCCCTGCAGTGGATGTATGGAGCTCTGACCACCGACTGGACCTGGACCGCAAGGGAATTCCCAGATGTTGTGCATCTTTTCACATGCTTATTTGCTATCTGTCTGTCTTCTTTGGTGATGTGTCTGTTCAGATCTTTTGCCCATTTTTTAAATTGAGATTTTTGTTTTTTTACTGTTAAGTTTTACAAGTTCTTTGTTTTGGATACCAGTCCCCTATCAGATATGTGTTTTATAATTATTTTCTCCCAGCCTGTGGCTTGTCTTTTCATTCTCTTGAAAACAATGTTTTTCACAGAGCAGAAGTTTTAAATTTTAATGAAATCCAACTTAACAATTTTTTTCTTTCATGGATCATGCTTTTGGTATTGTATCTAAAAAGACCTTGTCAAACACAAGGTCATCTATATATTTTCTCCTTTGTTATCTTCTGGAAGTCTTATAGTTTTGCATTTTACATTTAATTCTGTGATCTGTTTCGAGCTGATTTTTGTGAAAGGAGTGAGGTCTGTGTCTAAATTAATTTTTTTGCATGTGGATGTCCAGTTGTTCCAGCACCAATTGTTGAAAACACTGTCTTGTTTCCATTGAATTGCCTTTGCTCCTTTGTTAAAGTTCAGTTTACTTTATTTGTGGGGGCCTATTTCTGGGCACTCTGTTCTGTTTCATTTTTCTATTTGTTTATTCTTTTGCCAATACCAACTGTCTTAATTGCTATAGCCTTAGAGTAGATCTTGAAGTTGGGTAGTATAAGTCCCCTGTGTCTTCCTTCAATATTGTGTTGGTTATTCTGGGTCTTTTGCCTTTCTGTATAAACTTCAGAGTCGGTTTGTCCACTTAGAGGGGTGGGATCGGGAGGGTGGGAGGGAGACGCAAGAGGGAGGGGATATGGGGATATATGTATATGTATAGCTGATTCACTTTGTTATACAGCAGAAACTAACACACCATTGTAAAGCAATTATACTCCAATAAAGATGCTTAAAAAATATTAAAAAAATAATAATAACTTGCTGGGATTTTGACTAGGATTGCATTGAATATATAGATCAAGTTGGAAGAATTGATATCTTGACAATATTGAAGTCTTCCTATATCCATGCACATGGAATATCTCGCCATTTATTTATATCTTCTTTTTTTTTTTTTTTTTTAAATTATATTTATTTTTGGCTGTGTTGGGTCTTCGTTTCTGTGTGAGGGCTTTCTCTAGTTGTGGCAAGTGGGGGTCACTCTTCATCGCAGTGCACGGGCCTCTCACTATTGCGGCCTCTCTTACTGCGGAGCACAGGCTCCAGACGCGCAGGCTCAGCAATTGTGGCTCACGGGCTCAGTCGCTCCGCGGCATGTGGGATCTTCCCAGACCAGGGCTCGAACCCGTGTCCCCTGCATTGGCAGGCAGACTCTCAACCACTGCGCCACCAGGGAAGCCCAGATGTTTAAAAAATATTAAAAAAAATAATAATAACTTGCTGGGATTTTGACTAGGATTGCATTGAATATATAGATCAAGTTGGAAGAATTGATATCTTGACAATATTGAAGTCTTCCTATATTCATGCACATGGAATATCTCGCCATTTATTTATATCTTCTTTTTTTTTTTAAGTATAATTTCTCCTGAATTCACTAATTAACTCCTCTTCTTTCTTTTTTTTTTTTTAAATTATTTATTTATTTATTTATGGCTGTGTTGGGTCTTCGTTTCTGCGCGAGGGCTTTCTCTAGTTGCGGCAAGCGGGGGCCATTCTTCATCGCAGTGCGCGGGCCTCTCACTATCGCGACCTCTCTTCTTGTGGAGCACAGGCTCCAGACACGCAAGCTCAGTAGTTGTGGCTCACGGGCCCAGCTGCTCCGCTGCATGTGGGATCCTCCCAGACCAGGGCTTGAACCCATGTCCCCTGCATTGGCAGGCAGACTCTCAACCACTGCGCCACCAGGGAAGCCCTATTTATATCTTCTTTGATTTCTTTTATCAGAGGACTTTAATTTCCTCATGTAGATATTATACCTATTTTGTTAGATTTATACCTAAGGATTTCATTTTGGGTGCTAATGTAAATGGTTTTGTGTTTTTAATTTCATATTCCAATTGTTCATTGCTGGTATATGAGAAAGCAATTAACTTTTGTATATTAATCTTGTATGCTGCAATCTTGCTATGATTGCTTATTAGTTCCAGGAGGTTTTTGCTGTCGTTATTGATTCTTTGGGATTTTCTACACAGACAATCATGTTATCGGTGAACAAAGACAGTTTTATTTCTTCCTTCTCAACCTATATACCTTTTATTTCCTTTTCTTGTCTTACTGCATTAGTGTAGGACTTTCAGTGTGATGCTGAATAAGAGTGGTGAGAGTGGTTATCCTTTCCTTGTTCCTCATGTTAGAAGAACAGCATCTACTTTCTCACCATTAAGTATGATGTTAGCTGTAGGGTTTTTGTACATGTTCTTTATCAATTTGAGGAAATTCCCCTCTATTCCTAATTTGATGAGGTTTTTTTTTTATCATAAAAGGATATTGGGATTTTGTCAAATGCTTGTTCAGCATGTATTGATATGAGCATATAATTTTTATTCTTTAACTTGTTGTTATGATGGATTACATTAATTGATTTTCAAATGTTGAACCAGCCTTCCATACTTGGAATAAATTCCAGTTGGTCATGGTTTATACATCATTTTATGCATTGTTGGATTCAATTTGCTAATATTTTGTAGAGGATTTCCGTACCTCTGCAAAATATTAGTGTTCATGAGAGATATTGGTCTGTAGTTTTCTTTCTTATAATGTCTTTGTCTAGTTTTGGTATTAGGATTATGTTGGCCTCATAGAATTAGTTAGGAAGTATTTCCTGTTTCTATTTTCTCATAACTCTGTTTACTTCTAGACTTATTCATAAGCCTCAAAAGAGTCAATAATCCTAAACTCAAATGTCTCATTTGGTATGTTGCATCATATTTTATGTAAGAGAACAGGGACAGCTATTAGCTTTTAATTATTTTGTGGCCTTAGGTTTTAACATTTAGTAAAACTCCTGTTCAAGCCAGAAATATCTTATTATCAACATTAGCATAAAGAAAAATTTTCTGAAAGTCATTCTTGCCTTGGCATTAGTACCAAGATTAATTGTCAATAAATGCCTGTCTGTTTGTTTGGCATCATTGTAAATTGAGCAAAGTAGCTTTCAGAAAATTTCCCATTATAGGGATAATGCTAGACTGAAGAGATGTATGCTCAGAAAATAAGCAGCCTTTTGTAAGGAAAATTCCTCTGAATAAAACTGCCTTCAAAATACTTTGCGACAACAACAAAAAAAGAGCTTCTGCAGGAAAAACCAGCAACAAAACTCTGACTCTAATTCCAAGGCCAATGATACCACACTGTATATAATACACTTCCTTTTGTGCAAAAGTAAGAACATGAGTATAAAGGGAACATTTATGAGAGCCAGCATGATCGATTTGAAGAAAATAGCGGCCAAAAACTGCAATCCAATTTTTTTCCTGTCTAGAAAATCAATGAACCACAGGCATCTAATAAATCAGTCAATTATACTCAGATGCCAGACTCTACAAAAGATGTAATATTAGGTTTTGCAAATCATTCCTGTCTTACAGAGATTTTATGACAGTAAGTTCCACTGATTAAAATGCCAGTATAAAACATTGCCTTTCATTCCAATAGCTAGTGCAGACTCATCCTCTGTAATGATGGAAGGTAATAATTAGATAGTGGGCAAAACCCACATGTTAGCAAACAACAACAACAAAAAAAATCAGACTGCGCAGAGAAAATGGAAGAGCTGATGCGGCACAGCTGAGGTGGTTTCAGGCTTAGATCCCCAATGAAAACACCCGGAGCAACACCCAGATCCCTCAGATGGCAGTTGCTGTGCATGTTTCCATGACAACTCCAAGGGCTTGGCTGGGGACTTATCACTGGGGTTGCAGAGTTAGGATTTCTCTGAAAGGGGAATTAAAAAATTTTTTTAATTAAAAAAAAAATTTATTCCTAATTTTAAAAAATGGAGATCATTTTTAAAGCCTTTGAGTTCTTTCTCAGCCCCACTGCCTAGGGTACCATTGCATGGCATGACAAATTCCCCTTTGTATTCTGTAGTCAGACCTTTTCGGATAGACCAGGCCAGAGGCTTCCTGACTTTACGGTAGGGCTGGCTTAGTTTCTGTCACCAGCCAAAAGTTCCTAAGAAGGACTCTGGGCCTGAGTGAAAATTCACTTTTGGGGGGAAGGATGCTCCTAACAACGATGGACTAGATAAAAATCATTATATAGGACTTGCCCTGGCCCCCCTTTGGACCTTACCCCTTTATTTGTATTGTCTGCTCCCATTTTCCTCAGCCCTGACTACCCAGGAAAGGAAAAGGAAATCTCTGTCTCCAGTCTCTTTCCTCATTCTAAGGGAAAGCTCTGCTGAAAAACCTATAGTAGGCCTAATATTCAATCACGAGAGATGCTGTGCTAAATGCTTGACCCGTATTGTGAGCAATCCTCTGTCTCAGACTGGTCTGGACAATGGCTGTTAGGGACTGAATGCTTGTGTCCCCCCAAAATTCATGTATTGAAGCCCTAATTCCCAGTGTGGCTGTATTTGGAGATGGGGTCCCTAAGGAAGTAAGTGCAGCCAAATGAGTTTGTAAGGGTGGGGCCCTGATTTGATAGGATTAGTTTCCTTTTAAGAAGAGACATAGGAGAACTCTCTCTTTCCCTTCCTCTCCCCACCCCGACCCTCCATCTTTCCACACACATGAGAACAAAGCAAGGAGGCAGCTGTTTGCGTCAGAAAGAGAGCTCTCTCACCAGAAACTGAATTAGCTGGAACCTTGAACTTGAACTTCTCACCTCCAGAGCAGTCAGAAAATATATTTCTGTGGTTTAGGCCACCCAGTCTATTGGGTTTTGTTATGGCAACCCCAGCAGACTAACATTCCCTCAGAGAGGGAGATAGTCATTACATAAGATTCTGTCAGACACAGATGGTATCAGCCCTGGCAGTCCAGAAGCCTGCAATAAAAAACACCACATCACTGACCTTCATGTTTGGAGTGATGGCATTTTCTCCTATACATATAAGTGTGTCTGGAAATCCTAAGACAAGACAGCATTTTTAGTGTGACTTCTGGGTAATGACTGCCCTTGTGTCTGCTTAGCTTGTTAGGAAAGCAGCTCAAGCCTCGTGACACAACTGTTGGACACACTGAGCATTGTCATAACATCTACAGATGGGACACAGATGGTCAGTAACTTTCACCCAGACTAACTAACCTGTGGGTGATCAGGGAAGAAACCACAAGGGACTGGAAATTGAACTCTGCTTCTCTGCTTGATCCTTGAGTGCCACTTTTGGCAGCAAAGTAGAGAATTTATTTTGACATCTTTACCCCATCAAAGTCTGTGGTTCTTCCCGACACTCCTCGCCACCTCATTTCATCACCTGCAGCCTGTGCTAAGGTTGTGACTAAACGGCCCCTTCTTATTAGGAGCAGCTTAGAGGGAGTATATGCAGGTTGTATAAGGGGAGCGAGGCTTGCAGGCACTGGGCTGATTGTGATTTGTTCATTTTTTACAGTAATCAGTGAAATGTTGACTGATTCATTCTTATTTTTGTGCTCTGGTTGTTACTGCTTACTATGAATATTCTTTTCTTTCAGTTGTGTCTCTTTACTGTTTTCTATCCTCCAAATGAACATTCTCAAAGAGACCTTTGACCCTGAATCTATTTTTAGTTTATTGTTTCTGAAATACAATACATTGAAATCTAATTACTTGCATTGTTAAAGTATATCAATGGGGATACTCTTTTAGTTACTCATTTTGAAATAAATTCCCAAGGAGCTTCAGGTTCATCCTCTATGACTTTTCAGATGTTAAGTGAATAAGCACAGTAGAGATCCTGGTTTGGAATCCAGTATTAGGTTTTGTTTAATGGAAACACCATGTGTGAAGCCCCTCTACTTCCACTCTGGCAGTTCTGTCAGTGGTACCTCTACCTAATGGGTAAACGTTGAACAGTTGGTGCTCTGGAGGGGTTTGTCAATATCCATGGTATAAACACTCCCCCACCACCTATTTCAGGCCGCCAACATGGTGTCACTAATGTGGTGTTGGTAAGAGGTGCATACAGTTGGCTTTCAGGCTCCTGCTTGGTATGGATACCAGGTCTAATTATGTCATAGAAAGGGAGATTTAACCTCTGCACCAGATCTTTGATTAGACCCCTGCTCTGAGGGGTTCCTTGTGCCTTGAAACCAGCCTTTGTCACCTAACCATGCATCTCTGCTGTGTGCACTAGCTCCCCAAACATGATGGAGAAAATACACCAAGGCTTTAAAAATGCAGCAGAATCTGACAGTCTTCCCACACCCTTGCTTCCTGAGGCCCCATCCCTCACCTCTTTAGTTCAAAAGCAATATTTCTGCATAGAGAACCACTTCCACTCTGTCTGTATGATCCAGTTTATTCAGTAAGCGTGGATGAGTACAATTTTCTGCCTCAGTGGAAGATGGAATGACATTGGTGAAATCGTGATACACAGTTAATTTGGTTTATACAAAAAAAAAAAAAAAAGAGCAAGCGAGACCTTCAGTTATCTGCTCATGTCAAAAATAAAGAAAAGGTTTATTGCACCTATCGTATGGCACATCCATTGGTCAGTGGTGGTCAAAAGGACTGTGGTTTTCTCACCAGGGCAGCTCTGCCCTGTGGTTTCAGGAATTGTTCCTGCTCTCTAGCCTCATGCCTACTTCTCCAGCATTCCCCAAAGTTCTGTGGGTGGCCCACTATCCTTTGAATAAACTCCTTTTCTACTAAGTTGAACAAAGTTGGCTATTTCTTGCAACTAAGAAGAGTTCAGGCTCTGAAGCTACACAACTTTGGGTCAACTCCCAGATGCCAAACCTACTAGTTTGTGTCCTTAAGCAAATTTCTCTATATGACTCAGGTTCCTCAACTGTAAAAGTGGGATAATATCTCTCATGGCGTTATTATGAGGCTTAAACGAGTTAATACATATACAGCCCTTAGAACAGTGCCTGGCACATAGTAAGCCCTCAATAACTGTTAGCTATTATCATCATGCTGGGTACATTTTAGCAAAAATTGGTTGATGTCAACCAACTCCAGATACAAAGGAGAAACAAACAGCCATTAAACCATTGCTTTTTATGACACTTATTTTACATTTTCTCAAACATAAGAAACCGCTGCATAGTATAATAGCTTCAAACTTGATACAGAACAGAGAATATGTATTTAGTTTTTCCGTGGAAATCAGCAGTTTAGAAGTTGATCACTGTTTAAATCCAGCATCTGTTAATGTTTAAAGCAATTCAGAGTTTTCCTCAGAGCACATGATTTTAGACAAAGACAACAAACAAAAGTGCCAGAATGGGCTCACTATCTGGTTTGCATAAAATGAAATGATTTGAATAAAATCTCTATATGAACTGTGTGTGTGCTTCTTGAGTTCCATATGAACAAAATCTTTTATTATCCTTCTCAAAAATTCCTCTGATACTTGCCATTTCAAATTCTGGAATGGCTATGCTAATTTTAATGTCCCATTCTTGTTTCCTTCTTGGCAAAATTCATTGTTTTGCTTTAGTGTTCTAATTTTTTTTTAATGTTTCCAACATTTCTAACACATGGGCAATTTTTAAAACTCTGGCCTTTTACATTTTTTCCTGTTCATTTTGATTCAAAAAAATAGGAAGGAGGGGAACCCCTTGCATTTTCCAAAGTATATTTTACAATGAACACAGTTGGCTACAGGCTTGGCTACAGATGATTCATTTATTCATTCAACAAATAGACACAGAGCTCCTATCTCGAGCAGGACAGGAATAGATGCCAGGGATGTCGTGGTGAACAAGGCATGACCCCATCCTCAAAAAGTTTACAATTTAGTAGGAAGAGAGACAGGGAAACAGGCAGTTCTAATACCCCTCCACTAGAGGTAAATTCATTGTGTTTTGGGAGCACAGCAGAGGGACACCCAGCCCAAACTCAGCGGGTCAGGAAAGGATTCCCACAGGAACTGACATTTAGCTGAGACTTGTACAATAAATAAGAATTAGCCTAGTGAAGAACAGTGTTTTTCTTTGATATGCTTGTGTAAGTATATATAATTAAATTATATAATGCTATGAATATCTTTAAATTATATCTTTAAATTATCTTTAATATCTTTAAATTAAATTATATAATGCTATGAATCTTTTCTTTTAAAAAAGATGATCACAATTTTTAATGTCCTGTAAACATTTGATTTCTTTTGACAAGCAAGATGTAAACATAGCAGATTCCGAAACTGAGAATTTTACATGTATTTGCAGCTTAAATTGTACCTCCTGATTTTAAAATACTTTAGAAACTTGTCTTAGTCAACTCAGGTTGCTATAACAAATACCACAGACTGGGTGGCTTAAACAACAAACGTATATTTCTCACAGTTCTGGAGGCTGAAAGTTTGAGATCAGGGTGCCAGCATGGTGAAGTCCTTGGTGAGAGCCCCCTTCCTGGCTTGCAGAGGGCTCCTTCTAGCTGTATCCTCACGTGGGAGAGAGAGACAGAGAGAGAAAGAGAGGAAGCTCTGGCCTCTTCATCCCCTTGTAAGGGCATCAATCCTATCTTTGCTTATGACCTTGTCTAAACCTAACTACCTCCCAAAGGCCCTACCTCCAAATAGCATCAGGAACTAGGGCTTCAACATATAGATTTTGGGAGGACACAAACATTTAGTCCCTTGCAATACTTTACTATGTAGTTATTCTTATGTTTTATTTTTCCTGTGTGAGAAAGTTTATTTTCATCACGTTTCCCTAGCAATAAATCAAATTCATTAAGAACGAAACAGTGAATTTTTAAGCCCAATAAACATAATAAACTACAAAACTGTTTCTTTAATTCCCATTGAAAATTCATACATAAAATTGAAATGGATTGTTTTATAATTACAAATTAGAGGGAACAAAATTATTTTCTATCTTTGCTCAAGATACTTCTGCAATGTATGCAGTGGCTATTTTGAAAGAACAACCATGAGGAAAGATTGCACCCATATCTTGTATTTGTTTTGAAACATTACATTGCATTTTTCAATTCTAACATACTAAAACATGACATATCAAAATTGTCAGCTCTCATCAGCCTTGCCTCTCTCTCCTTCCTCTTATATACAGTGCTTCACAGGCTAAGCCCCAACCTCAGTCAACCTGCTCACCTGCAAATGGTTGAAAATATCCTTTCCACCAGGTTGACTATCAACACTTTAATAATAGCCACAAACCTCCAGAGGCACCCAATACTGCTCAGTAACCCTAAGTTTCCCCAGTATGTTTATTATTCCCCTCAGTGATGTCTATTTCAAATCTTCTCCCTTCTGCTTCAGCAGCCCATGCACCCTTTCCCTCCCCACTCTCAGCTGATGACCTTGTCTTATTTGTCATTGAAGTAACAGGAGTATAGCTGAAGCAACTCTCACAACCACAACTGCATGTGTGAGAAAATACTTCTATTTTTCTGTAACTGAATTGAGTTTTACCTCTAACTGTTATTCCATGTGTGGCAGAAAATTGAATTCCAGGATCTGGAGTCACTTCAGGACTTTCTCAGTACTTTCAAACTCAGTGCATTCAGGACTGTTGTGTTTCCTTTATTCTTTCCAGAGTGGCATTTAAGATCTGGGGTATTTATGTAGTGTAATCTGGAATAGGTATATATTCTAGCTCTGAACACTGAAAGGTCTAGAAGGAATGACCAACCTAGTAGTAATTTTGATCTAAAAATAGCATTTCCCACTAAAAGATACCAGGGCTTCTAAATTTAAGACTACAGATTTTACTTAATCTTTTCAGTATGAAATTCATTTCTTCTTCATTCACACCACAAATCCTGGTTGTCAAGAACACTGGATATGAAGAATTAGAAATTCACATAATTACTCGTTTGATTTATTCCAAATCACACATAAAGCAACCTAAGATGAACAATACCAGTATTTCGAACATACTGTATAGCACAGGGAACTCTACTTAATGCACTGTGATGTCCTAAATGGGAGGGAAGTCCAAAAGGGAGGGGAGATCTGTATGTGCATGGCTGATTCATTTTGCTGTGCAGTAGAAGCTAACACAACACTGTAAAGCAACTATACTCCAATAGAAATTAATTAAAAAAAACAATACCAGTATTTTTAGCAATATAACTGTGAAAATACTTTCAAAATAATTTTTTCAAGAGCTTGTCTTATTTTTTTGCAATTGTACTATTTCTATGTTGTCAGACAATGTAGTCTTTACATACTTTCCTCTTTCCCTTCTGTTTCTCAGTTAAGTTTAATTTATTAGCTCTTCAGAGCTTACCACCAGTCTTTATGTTAATGTCTTTCCTATAATGTTGGTTGTCTGAAGCTCATTCTTCAGTTTCTTAAGGAAGGACTCATGGGAACAGTATTTCATGAGTTCTTGAATTTTGATCACAGTTTGTAGCCTTTAATACTTGAAAGTCATTTTGGCTCAGCAGTTGTGGCTCACGGGCCCAGTTGCTCCGCGGCATGTGGGATCCTCCCAGACCAGGGCTCAAACCCGCGTCCCCTGCATTAGCAGGCAGACTCCCAACCACTACACCATCAGGGAAGCCCCTAGAATATATTTTAATGTTGGTCATCCTGGGTTGGGTTTTCCTAGGATTGCACTATGCCTTTTCAATATGTAGTGTCAATTTTATTATTGTTGTTACATAGTATAGGAAAGCATTTTTTCTTTTCTTTTCTTTTTTTCTTCTTCTTCCTCTCCTTCTCCTTCTTCTTTTTCTTTTCTTATTATTTGTTCTGTTTCCTTGATCAGAGCTACTTATATATGTATGTTGGGTCTTCTTTGCCTGCCTCCTATGTTTGTCATTTTCTTTCTAAGATTTTTTGCCTCTTTATTCTTTAATTTTTATCATAAATTTTTACTCTTTTTAATCTTCAACTTTTCTTAAAGCATTATCTATTCTGTATATTCAGTCTGTGTTTCTTTTGGCTTAAATTTTATTTTAGAAATAAATTCTTTTCTTTAATCTTTAATTCTTTCCTGAGTTCTGTTTCCTCATTCCTGAGTTTTTCTTCTGATCTATTCATTTAGATATTATATCATTTTCTAAATGTGTTTTATATTGTTTTGAAATATTTGTTTATGTTTTCCATCTATTTGAAGACATGTCTTTCTGGCTTGCTTTCATTGTTTTCAGGGATATATGGCATTTTCTTTTCTTTTTTTCTTATAAATTTGTATAATTCAAGCTTAGTGCCTTTCTGTTGCTCATTTTTACATGAAATTAATTTTCCTGAACTTTAGATTAACTTTTCCAACTTGGTAGATATAGAACTTCCTCTTTTGTTGTTTGTGATGTGTTTGAAAATACAGTGGCTTACTTTCTGAGATTTCTTGGCTCTGTCACCTTTTCCTATTTTTCTCCAGACTTCCCTTTTTCCTTTGACTCTATTGATCCCTCTCCTGCTCAGTTCTTTTGAGCAGGAGAGGGTCCAACTTACAGTAACAGAAACTAACACCAATTCTCCAGTAAAACATTATCTTCCAGAAGGCCATATATACTCTAAATCAGACCTTTATATGGTACGGTGTCCCCATTGTTGGAATACAGGGTCCATGAGCCTGTGGGTAGAAGCAGGAGGGGTCTTGCTTACCATCACTCTCAGTGACCACTCAGGGAACCTGTGCTTCCTGTCTCCACAGTTCTGTGTTCTGTGGGTTTGGGGATTCTGATTCACAAAGAGAAATACTTCTACCAAGTGACACGTCAATAGTCCCACCGATCAATAAGCCATGACTGTTGTGTAGGCACTTTGATCTTCATGTAACAGGGAACCAGCAGGAATGAAAAGTAGTTATTATCTTATTAGGGACAACTGACCCTAATCCTTATAAGAAGGTAGGGCTGCTGTTATATAATGGGGGAAAGGAAGAAAATTTTTGTCACTTAGTGATCCACTTGTGCATCTCTTGGTAGTTCCCTCTCTGATTTGATGGTTAATAGGCATGTGCAGCAGTGCTGGCCTGAGGAAGACATGGTGGCCAGCAGCTCAGATCCCTCAGTGATGAGGGTCTGGGTCACACTACCAGGTAAGCCACTGAGACCAGCAGAGGTGCTAGCTGAAGGTGAGGGGAATATAAAATGGATAGTGGAGAATGGATTCATTGAGCTTCAGTTGTAACTTCAAGACCAGATGCAGTTCTTTTTTTCTATTAACTATTTTGGGGGCTGTAGTTCACTCCTTTAACCTTTTGCTTACAAGTTTCTCCCAAGCAAAGAGGTCTGATGGAATCCAAAGGGGCTGCTCATGGAACTTATATTAAAAAGTATATTCAAGGGCCACATAGGATGCACAGCTGTGGATGCTGTTATGTACTGCTCAGAGTTTCTGTTAGGAATGAAGGACTTCCTCCCCCAGTTGCTGGAAGTGCTGCTAGCAGCCCCCTGTTTTCAGCCCTCTTTTTCTTTTTAACTTTTTATTTTATATTGGAGTATAGTTGATTACCAATGTTGTGTTAGTTTCAGGTGTACAACAAAGTGATTCAGTTATACATATACATGTATCTATTCTTTTTCAAATTCTTTTCCCAATTAGGTTGTTACAGAGTATTGAGCAGAGTTCCCTGTGCTATACAGTAGGCCCTTGTTGGTTATCCATTTTAAATATAGCAGTGTGTACATGTCAATCCCAAACTCCTCAATTATCCCTCCCCCCTACCCTTCCCCCCTGGTAACCATAAGTTTGTTCTCTAAGTCTGTGAGTCTGTTTCTGTTTTGTGTATAAGTTCATTGTATCATTTTTTTAAGATTCTGCATATAAGTGATATCATACGATATTCCTCTTTCTCTGTCTGACTTACTTCACTTGGTATGACAATCTCTAGGTCCATCAATGTTGCTGTGAGTGGCATTATTGCATTCTTTTTAATGGCTGAGTAATATTCCATTGTATTCATCTCAATAGATGCAGAAAAAGCTTTTGACAAAATTCAACACCCATTTATGATAAAAACTCTCCAGAAAGTGGGCACAGAGGGAATATACCTCAACATAATAAAGGCCATATATGACAAACCTACAGCTAACATCATACTCAATGGTGAAAAGCTAAAAGCATTTCATCTAAGATCAGGAAGAAGACAAGGATGTCCACTCTTGCCACTTTTATTCAATATAGTTTTGGAAGTCCTAACTATGGCAATCAGAGAAGAAAAAGAAATAAAGGAATCCAAATTGGAAAAGAAGAAGTTAAACTGTCACTGTTTGCAGATGACATGGTACTATACACAGAAAATCCTAAAGACACTACCAGAAACTACTAGAGCTCATCAATGAATTTGGTAAAGTTGCAGGATACAAAATTAATGCACAGAAATCTGTTGCATTTCTATACACTAACAATGAAAGATCAGAAAGAGAAATTCACGAAACAACCTCATTTACCATCGCATCAAGAAGAATAAAATACCTAGGAATAAACCTACCTAAGGAGACAAAAGATGTGTACTCTGAAAACTATAAGACGCAGATGAAAGAAATTGAAGATGACACAAAGAGATGGAAAGATATACCATGTTCTTGGATTGGAAGAATCAATATTGTCAAAATGACTATACCACCCAAGGCAATCTGCAGATTCAATGCAATCCCTATCAAATTATCAATGGCATTTTTCACAGAACTTGAACAAAAAAATCTTAAAATTTAGATGGAGACAGAAAAGACCCCGAATAGCCAAAGCAATCTAGAGAAAGTAAAACGGAGCTGGAGGGATCAGGCTCCCTGACTTCAGACTATACTACAAAGCTATAGTCATCAAAACAGTATGGTACTGGCACAAAAATAGAAATATAGATCAATGGAACAGGATAGAAAGCCCAGAGACAAACCCATGCACCTAAGGTCAATTAATCTACGACAAAGGAGGCAAGACTATACAATGGGGGAAAGATAGTCTTTTCAATAAATGGTACTGGGAAAACTGGAGAGCTACATGTAAAAAAAAAAAAAAAATGAAATTAGGACATTCTCTAACACCATACATGAAAATAATTTTGGCCCTCTTTAGGAAGTGACTCACCTGAAAAAAGCTGTCTCACCTGAACTCATACTCCCTTTCCAGGGCAATCCACATGCAATGACTGACCATTGCAAGTGAACAAAGGCCCAGTCCCATTTACTTAACTTGGAAGAAGTCTGAAGGGCCATCCCAGGCTCAAAGATAGCCCAACTTTTCCCACTGCCCAATTCATAGGAGTTGGTCCCAAGGGTGCTCCCTAATAAACTTCCTGTACGAAAACCAGTTTCAGAGTCTGCTTCCAGGGAACCCAACTTGCATCAGTCAGTTAGAATCACCCTTGACTTCATATGACAGAAACTCTACCACTATAGCTAGACCAACTGGGCTTTTATATATCTCTAAATAAGTGCTGCATTGTCTCCATGCTGGCATCAAGGAACTAGTTTCCTTCTAGATTCCTGCTGTATTACTATTAGACTGTGGCTTTCATTTCCATATAAGAGGTTGGTTGCTCCACTTCCAGTTTCATGTTCTAGGTGAGAAGAAGAGTGGAGAGCAAAAGACAAAGGAGCATGTCTTTTAAAATTTTTAAAGAAGTCTTACCTAGCGACTTATAATTATATTTCAATGGCGAGAATGGATCACTTTGCCATCCTTAGCCACATGGAAGACTAGGCAGATAATTTGGGTATATTGTTGCTCTGAACTAAATCAGGGCTCTGATAGTTAAAAATAAGGCAGAATGAGGTTACTGAGCAAGTAACTAGTAGTGTCTTCCTTTTCTCATAGCATGTAAACTCCTGAAGGGCAGGGACATTACTTGTCTTCTTTACTTCCATATCCACAATGCCTAGAACAATGCCTGACCTCTAACAGAAAACTAGTAGTTGATGAATGAATGACTGAGCCATTTTTACTTCAATTGAGTTGTATTTCTATTATCACATCATATTGAAAATATAATGACCTGAAGAATGTGTGGTTTGGCTAAGAAGAGGAGAGGAATCCCATAAACAGAAATTACATTTAAAATTTCCTTGTGGAAAGGATAATGAAACGACTTAAGATTAAGTAATTTAATTGGTCCTTTGTCATTCTTAAATGAAAAGCATTGCAAGATTTCAAATCAAAAACAGACCAGTATACAAAGCCTTTAAACAATTTAAGAGGAGCCAGGATTATTTGACCTTATATCCCTGGCACTGGCGTAAGAGGGATCCCAAGAGGATTTGTTGAGTGCACGCTGATAGAAATGAGTGTGGAATGAATGAGACAGAAGTAGTCTGGCAGCTCTCATGTTCTTATGTAAAATAATCTCTCAAATATTTGAGAGAATGCACATATAGTTTAGTCATGTGAGTTATGATATTAACATGTATATAGTCCTAAGAATATAGGCAATGGAGGCAAGCTGGTTCAAACAACTTTGTATTAAGAGAGCACTGTTAAATTATAATATGAGTGTACTTTCATAAAGAAGTGCTAAGTAAGAGTTCTTCAAAATCTTTGTATATTATTCTCTCTCTTTATCTTTACTCCTGTAAAAACAGGAGTAACCTTAACTTAACTTAAAGGGAAAGATGAGAACAGCTAGTTAGGAAATCAGTCTTTGTCTCTCTGTGTCTCCGTCTCTCTGAGTCTCACTCCTTAATTCCTTGAAAACAGAAGAAAAACTGAAAGTATTGAGAAAATCAGATTTGGTAATAATTCATCAAAATACAACTCATAAATCCTTTAAATGGGTTTGTGCTTAGGAAAAATGGGAAAAGACATGGGGAAATCTGAAAATATTTTGTACTAACCAATGTACTCAGTTCCTTAAACTTTCAAAACATCCTAGCAATTGCTTTTAATTTTCAAACCCCTACTTATTTCAGTGAGAATTAAATTAGTCTACTTTTAAATAATTGAAACATCTTTCATCAAAATGCAGATTTGTAAGATTTAGTTCACATCCAAAGAGAAATTGATTTTATAAGCAATTTGCATTTAATCACAGGGTGTTTAATTTGTATTTGGGGGAGCCTAAACCTGGAAGGATTTTTTTTGGATCAAGTTGCACATTTGAAATCACAAAATTAAATGACAAATTAAATGTGTTAAAAACTTTGGAAAATGTCTTCTATTTCTGTTAATAACTTTCTAAATATTTATTTGAAAGCAGATTCTCCCAATATATTCAAACCAGTCACATAATACTATTTAGAGTCGTGAGTCTTGGACACATATGCAACTAGAATCCAAACTGTGGGCCTGAAAGGTGTAGGTTCGGAAGTCTTCACCTTCCCAGGCATGTGTAAAGGGCTGTGTGGGTAGCACTTCTAGAAAGGTATTGGAATGAAGAACCAAGGCACACAGTGTGTGAAGGGAAAAGAAATCGATGCTCAGCGGGCCAAGACTTCTGAGACGCCCCCAGCTCCCCCTCAGCTCCTGGGAAACCAGGGACATCCTTTCATCTCCTACACAGTATGCCAGGTGGGGAAGGGCTCACCCTGAAGAAAGAAAGAGTATGGGGAAATGATTTAGGGTTGCCACGGAGGGCCTTTTGCGTATGTTTTGATGTGATATCACTGACAGTTCTATTCCTTTTTAGACCAAGGCCAGAGTCCTACATAGACTGTGGTATGGTGACCCGAACAAAAGCCATCCCCAGCGTCTCAGTGAAATGGAGGACATGAGACATAGTGCTTTCAGCTTAACGCAATCATACCACCAATAAGGAAAAAGCATCTCTTTGAAGGGAGGTAGGAACATGAGTTGACGGTTATTGTGAGGACAACCATCAAAGGTAGAAGCAAGCACCTGACACATTGGGAGCATGTGGCACTGCCAGCTGCAGCCACCTTGGACGTCACAAAGCCAGGTGGGAAGCTGGTGGAAGATAGTAATTTATGAGATACTAACGAGAAGGAATTTGAAAGGACTGGGTCCCAGTGAGGCCACTGATGCCCTGGGAAACATGAAGTAAAATGGAGACAGATCAGACTCCTGACCATAAACAATTCTCCATTGATCTTGTCTTGATGTCTAATGTTTCTCAGCATGGCCTGTGGACCACCTGCATTAGAATCACCAGGGACACTTGTTTAAGTTGCAAATTCCGAAGCTCTACTCTTTTTTAAAAAATTTTCTCTCTTTTCTTGTGGTAAATATACATAATATAAAAGTTATCATTTTAATCATGTTTAAGTGTTCAATTCAGTGGTATTAAGTACATTCACAATGTTGTGAAACCATCACCATTAGTCAATCGAGAACTTTCTTATCATCCCAAACCGGAATTCTACACCCGTTAAACAACAACTCCCCATTCCCTTCTCCCTCACACCCTGGTAACTTCTGTTTTACTTTCTGTCTTTGGATTTGCTGAGGCCCACTCTTGAGTGGAAAGTGGCAGAACTGACCAAGGAATCTGCATTTTTAAAGACATATTTCCCAGGATATTCAGGTATATTGGACACTTATAAAACCACCAGCTAAGCAGTCACCTGACAAATTAATTACTCTAGATTTTGATGACCCATATGACCCAGCAATCCCACTACTGGGCATATACCCAGAGAAAGCCATAATTCAAAAAGACACATGCACTCCAATGTTCATTGCAGCACTATTTACAACAGCCAGGTCATGGAAGCTACCTAAATGCCCATCGACAGACGAATGGATAAAGAAGATGTGGTACATATATACAATGGAATATTACTCAGCCATAAAAAGGAACGAAATTGGGTCATTTGTTGAGACATGGATGTATCTAGAGACTGTCATACAGAGTGAAGTAAGTCAGGAAGAGAAAAACCAATATCATATATTAACGCATGTATGTGGAACCTAGAAAAATGGTACAGATGAACCAGTTTGCAGGGCAGAAGTTGAGACACAGATGTAGAGAACAAACGTTTGGACACCAAGGGGGGAAAGCCACGGGGGTGTGGGGATGGTGGTGTGCTGAATTGGGCGATTGGGATTGACATGTATACACTGATGTGTATAAAATTGATGACTAATAAGAACCTGCTGTATAAAAAAATAAATAAAATTTAAAAAAAACTAATACTAAACTTTCTTTGGGTTATTTGTATGGAAATATGTTAGTATAAATGTTTCAGACATTACGTGAAATTCCTAAAAAAAAAAAAAAAAAAAAAAAGCCTGATCCTACTTCAATGCCGGAATCATCTCGTCTTCCAGTAGCCTCGATGCTCACCAGCTGAATAAAACCTTTAACAAATTAAAAAAAAAAAAAAAAAAAAGATTAAAAAAAAATTTATTATTTATTTTTGGCTGCGTTGCGTCTTCACTGCTGCACGCGGGTTTTCTCTACTTGTGGCAAGCGGGGGCTACTCTTCCTTGCGGTGCGCAGGCTTCTCATTGTGGTGGCTTCTCTTGTTGCGGAACACAGGCTCTAGGTGCGCAAGCTTCAGTAGTTGTGGCACGCGGGCTCAGTATTTGTGGCGCACGGGCTTAGTTGCTCCATGGCATGTGGGATCTTCCCGGACCAGGGTTCGAACCCGTGTCCCCTGCATTAGCAGGCAAATTCTTAACCACTGTGCCACCAGCGAAGCCCATAGATTTTGATGATTTTCTAAAGTTTGCACTTAAACGTTTTTGAGATGAAAACACCATTATTATCAGACAGTGAAATGAGACCCAAAGAGAAAGCCAAGTGTGGAGGGGGAAGCTTGACTACATGAACATTGACTCTCCATCCAACCAGTGGGTCGTCACACTAGTAGAAAATGCCCACATAGCCAGTCTTTCATGATAAAGAATAATAAAGAGAAGAGCTTAGGGGCAGAGGAAGCTGAACAACACAGACCAAAAGCACTGGGATAAATCACTAAAGCAGATTCAAGTTTGCTCCAGTATTTTCTGGGATCAAAGCTCCCCCAGCTGTGGCCTGAGAGACCTTCATTCTGAACAGTTCAGGAAGTCTTTTGATTTCACTCTTTCTCCAGTGCTTTTCCTCTCCAGTTCCAACTTTCCTGGAAGGCTAGACTACTTCTTTTTCCTTACAGAACACATGTATTATATATATGTATGAGGGAAGCAGGTCAAAAATTTAACTCAGTAATAACTTATGTACTGAAAAAATAAGATTTCTCTATTTGGTATATAATCCATACAGTCTTCCACAGCTCCCAATCACTGGCTAGCCATAAGAAATGAATGGAATGCCCAATATGGTTTAAAGCTTAGTCCAATCCAGTATTTTATGTTGGCTCCCTATTAAATCAAATAGTTTTGTCTCTCAGATAGACCTCCCCTCCCCTAAGGTAATGTCAGGGTACAAGCAGAGAAGGGGGACTCAGCGTCCTTGGGTAAGCTGTCCTATGGTCCCTTGGGCAATGTCCTATCCACTTGATCGCTGGGCACCCTGTTGGTCTGCGAGGCTGAAGTCAGGTTGTTGAACTCATGGTCCGTCCTTTGGGCACAGGATCTTCTCCCAGCACCACTCCCTGTGCTGACGCAGCTTCACCTTGGCTCCTGTTGGCTGCATACCCTGAAGCCTTTGCCAGGGTCTCCAGCCAGCCAGCTAGACTGGCTGTCCACTCCCAGTCTTTATTGTGGGGTCACCTTGCCCATGGCTGGCCCACCAACTCTCAGGCTCTGCCTCTTCTCTATCACAATATTCCATAATAAATTTAAAAGCAGTTACCCACAAATTTAACACTTATTTAAATGTATACTTTATATCAATCTAGAGTTAGTACTTAGCTATATATCCCTTCCTCACCCTCAAACTCTAAGACCCCTAGCATGCTTTCCCCTTTGTCCCTCTCTTGGTTGACCATCCCCAACAAGATTTCAGGTTCACTAGCTTCTTCTGATTTGTGTTATACCAGATCTATCTAAGCTTGATATAGAAATCAATATCTTAAGGAAGTTGACTTCATTGTTTAATTCACTCTACTGGTACCTAGGGATACTTTCTTATTTGCTTGAGAGATTTTAGTAAAAGTAATGAGCGATATTCATTTGGCAAATATTTACTGATCACCCGCCATGTGCTGAGCACCATGCTAAATGATGGGGAATATAGCTCCTTACAAGATGGATAAGGTCTCTACTGACGTTGACCTACCACTGCAATCATGACATACACTTCTAGTACTGATCAAAAGTTTTCTGGCAAGACTTCTTTAACTAGTTGAGAATGGGTAGACAATGGTGAGTTGGTTAAAGCTCTTTAGATTTGGGTACTGTAAGAGTGAGGATGTTTTGATTGTAAGGTGTAGACCGTTCAGGTAAAAATAGCTTAAACAATATGGAGTTCATTATTCATATTTCAAGAAGTCTGATGATAGGTTTTTGCCTGTGTTGGTTAGTTTAGTGGTAGAGCAAGCTAGGGAGATCAATCTTCCTGGTTTTCTCAGGGCTGAAGGGTTTCCTGGGACACAGGACTTTCAGTGCTAACACTGTGACAGTTTCGGGTCAACTGGGATGGTTAGTAACCCTATCATATCATCAAGGGCCCCGTTTTCGCTTTTGTCCTCTTGGAGTAGGTCTAAGCATCATATCTTCATTGGACAACTATCAAAATCAGGACAGTTAGTGAATTCCTGCCTATATTTCTTTGTATAAGAAAGAAAAACCTTTCCAAAAGCCACCTGGCAGAATTCTCCTTTTATCTCATTGGCCAGGGTTGTGTCATAAGCCCATGCGTATAGTAATAACTCTCAAGAGATATGAATGACCATGATTGGCTAAGATTAATCAGTATTTATGACTTGAGACTGGGAAGGGGCATATGAAACATATATCTTACAATATGTGAACACATGTGATATAGAAAATGCTGATATTACTTTACTAATAGTAGAAAAGAAGAAGTGGAGGGGAGGACTTCTCCGTAGACAACCAATGCAACTAAGAAAATTCATAGACATTCAAAGAAACAAAACAAATATACAGGTTTTTTAAAAAAAGTTAATGGACACTGGTGCCAGGTGGACCCAGATATTGGATTTTAGTGTAAAAAGACTTCAAAATAAATATTTTCAAAGAATTAAAGTAAAATATGTTAACTATGAGTCAAAAATAGAAAAATGGAAGCTCTGAAGAGTACCACATGGGAATTCTGGAGCTGAAAAAGTGCAATAGCTGAAATTAAAAATTCACTAGATGGATGCAACTTTAGATTCAGGAAAAAGAATCAATGAATTTAAATATATATATATATATATAATTAGATTATTCAGTAAAAACAAACTAACAAAAAGAAAAGAGATGAAAACAGATGAACAGTCTCAGACATATATGGGGCAATATCAAGTACTTCAACATGTATATAAATGGGCTCACCCAAAAAGGAGAGAGAAAAATGGATAGAAAAAAATTTTGAAGAAACAAAGTCTCTCAAATTTCCCAGTGTTGTGAAAAAAATTAACTTATGGATCAAGAAGCTCAAAGAACACCAAGTTGGCCAAAAACAAAGAGAACCATGCCAAGAGACATGGTTAAACTACAGAAAGACGAAGAGAAAATCTTGAAAGCAGCAAGTGAAAAATGACAGATCACATACAGGGAACAATAGTATGAACAGTGACCAACATTATAAATAAAAAATTAAAAAAAATACAGAAAAATCAAGAAAGGCAGATGTCAGTTTTTTGAAAGAAGTCAACATAATTGATAAAACTTTAGCTAGATTGATCAAGAGAAAGAGGACAGATAATAATTACCAATATCAGGAATGAAAACAGGATATCACTATGGAAATGGTGAAGAAGGAAGAAGAAATTTGTACTAGTTTTGCTGTTTCACCTCAAACTGCAAAAGTATAGCCACAGTGCATGATATGTGCTTAGTTAAGATGAAAAGACCTTAAATTTATACAAGAAGATATTTTGAGAGAGGCCATATTCATAGAACGTTTATTACAGTATATTATTATCATTGCTCTATTTTATTATTAGCTGTTGTTAATCTCCTACTGTGCCTAATTTATAAATTACACTTTATTATAAGTATGTATATATAGGAAAAACATAGTATATATAGAGTTTCGTACTATCTGTGGTTTCAGGCATCCACTGGGGGTCTTGGAATGTACCCCCCACCTCCATGGACAACGGAAGACTACCGTACTCGTAAATTCCTAAGTATGATGACAAAGTCTGTGTAAAATTTCTTCCCTGTCCGTCTGCATTAAACTAGTACAAAAAAAAACCAAAACAAACAAAAAAAAAAGTTGGAAAAAATAAAACAGAATATAGAGTTGCTTAAGCATATTTTCTACAATGTCCAGTTTTCAGTGAAGCACTTGACAAATTCTAATGCCTATTTAAGATTAAATTGTTTTCAACAAGTAAAAATAGGCAGCATCTTTCTCCATCTAATAAAGGTATCAGCAAAGAATTACAGCTCATCTCATATGTAATGGTGAAAGATTGAATACTTTCTACCAAGGGTCAGGAATAAAACAAGGATGTTTACTCTTAACACTTTTGTTCAAAATTGTAGTGATGGCTCCAGCCAGTGAAATAAGAAAATCAAAAGAATTTTGATTATAGTTTATAGGCTTATAGTTTGAAAAGGAGGAAGTAAAACTTTTTTATTTGCAGGAAACATGCTTATGTATTTAGAATATTGTAGAGAATTTACAAAACACTATTAGAACTCATAAGTAAATTTAGGAGGTTTATACATGAGAAACAAACCATGTGAAACTTAGATTTAAAATTTTCCATTTATAATCACATTTAAAATACTTGAACAGAAATGTAAGAAAAGGTTTCAAAGTCTTGCACTGAAAACAGAAAATATTACTGAGAGGAATTACAAACTGCCATATAATTCAGTGGAGGAAAGGATTGTTTCTTTCAATAAATGAAACTAGAATAACTGAATATCTATATGGAGGGAATGAATACTCTTTCCTCATGCCATAGACAAAAATTAATTAAAAATGGATAATGGACCTAGATAAAAGGGCTAAAGCTATAAAATTTCTAAAAGAAAAAGAAAACAGAAAAAAATCTCTGTGACTTTAGGTTCAGTAAAGATTTTTTAGAGAGATCATAGGAAGCATTAACCACAAAAGAAAAAGTTGATAAATTGGACAGCATCAAAAATTTAAATGCATGCTTGTTGAAAGCCACAGTTAAGAAAATGAAAGTACAAGGACGGATTGGGAGAAAATATTTGTAAAGTATATATTTGAAAAGGAATATAAAAAGAATTCTTACAGCTCAATAATATGACAACTCAGTAACAAGACAAACAACTCAATATATATATGTCAATCATACCTCAATAAAGTGGTTTTAAAAAATAAATAAAATAGGGCTTCCCTGGTGGCGCAGTGGTTGAGAATCTGCCTGCCAATGCAGGGGACACGGGTTCGAGCCCTGGTCTGGGAAGATCCCACATGCCGCGGAGTGGCTGGGCCCATGAGCCACAATTGCTGAGCCTGCGCGTCTGGAGCCTTTGCTCCGCAACAAGAGAGGCCGCGATAGTGAGAGGCCCGCGCACCGCGATGAAGAGTGGCCCTCACTTGCCGCAACTAGAGAAAGCCCTCGCACAGAAACGAAGACCCAACACAGCCATAAATTTAAAAAATAAATAAATAAATAAATAAATAAATAAATAAATAAATAAATAAAATAGACCCCCCCCCCCCCAAAATGGGCAAAAGAGTTAAATAGATACTTCACAGTAGAAGATACAAGAGCCCAAAACAAACATGTGGAAAGATGTTCAACATCACTGGAAATTAGGGAAATGCAAACTAAAATTATAATCAGATACCTCTACATGCCCATTAAAACAGTTCCAATAAAGAAACAAAGAACTCAAAAAGGTAAACATAGAATTACCATATAATCCAACAATTCCACTCCTAGGAATATACCTAAAAGAATTGTAAACAGGGACTCATATTGCTGTGCACCTATGTTCAAAGCAGCATTATTCACAATAGCCAAAAGATAGAAACAGCCCAAATGTCCATCAACAGGTGAACGGATAAAAATGTATGTACGTACAATGGAATAGTATTCAGCCTTAAAAAAGAATGAAATTATAATAAATACATGCTACAACATGAGTGAATCTTGAAAACATTGTGCTAAGTGAAATAAGCCAGAGATAAAAGGATATTAACTGTATGATTCCACTTATATGAAAGACCTAGAATAGGCAAATTCATAGAGACAGAAAGTAGAATGGAGGCTCCTAGAAGCTAGAGGGAAGCTATAGGGAATTAGTGTTTAATGGGTACGTAGTTTCCATTTGAGAAGATGAAAAATTTCTGGAAATGGTTAGTGATAATGACTGCACAATATCGTGAATGTACTTAATGCCACTGAACTGTACACTTAAAAATGGTTAAAATGGTAAATTTTATGTTATGTAGAGTTTACCACTAAGAGTTCTGCTCCCAATTCCAATGTAGGGAGTATTTCCCCACACCAAGCAACAATTCTCAGACGCCAGCTGGATGTGTGTCCTACAATTCAACTCAATCCTGACACCATTTACTCAGAAATATCAGTAGTATCAGATTTCACAGATTAAAGGTTCAGTCTCACAAGACTGCCCTCCACTTCAGCTGCCAATCACAAGTCCAGGAGGTTACCTGTGCTTCTGACTAACCGGCTATAAATCAGAGGTTCCCACAACCCCCTCCTTGGGTTCGATTAATGCTGGAGCAGCTCATAGGACTCAAGAAACCAGTTTACTTACTAGACCGTGGGTTTATTACAAAGGATATTAAAGGATATGAATCAACAGCCAGATGAAGAGATGCATACATCGGGCAAGTCATGTGGAAAGGCAGAACTTCTATGCCCTCTCTGAGACCACCATACTCCAGCATCTCCAAGTGTTCACCAACCCAGAAGCTCTCAGAACCCCATCCTTTTGGGTTTTTACGGAGGTTTCATTAAACAGGCAGGGTGATTAAATCATCGGCCATTGGCCATCCATTCATCCTCTAGCCCCTGTCCGCTCAGGGGAGGGGAGAGAGGGGAAGAGAAAGGGAGACAGAAAGTTCCAACGCTCCAATCACCTAATTGGGTCCCTTGGCAACCAGCCCCCATCCTTAAGAAATCTAGGTGCTTTTTCCAAAAGTCACCTCATTAACATAACAAAAGACAACTTTATTACTTTCCTCACTTAGGAAATTCCAGAGGTTTTAGGAGCTCTGTGCCAGAAACTGGGAGGAACGAAATATGCATTTCTTACTATAAATTACATCACAACCACAATAAAAATGGTTAAAATGGTAAATTTTATGCAAAATTTACCACAAGGAAAAAAATTAAGTACAAAACCCAAATGAACAAAATACTACTACATGACATGGGTGAATCTCAAACACCTTCTGACAGAAAGGAGCCAGAGAAGAGAGTACGCTCTGTGATTCCACTTGTGTATTTACAAAAGCAAATCAGTGGCTGCCTGGTGCTGGGGGCGGGGCAGCAGCAGTCACATTTGGGGGATGATGGAATTGGTCTCAGACATGATTGTAATGATGGGTTGCAGGACTGTATAAGTTTGCTAAACCTTGTCAAAATGTGCAGTTAAAATAGGTGAATTTTATGCTGTGTAAATTATACCTCAATTACACTGAAAAAAATTCCTTGGCTTCCCACCTATTCTATTAGCACTGTAAACTGGCATTGATTAAGTCAGTTTTCAAACTCTGTAACTTCCTCAAAATATTTTTAGGTTCTAAACAACAGCATTCCAAGAGGATCCCATATTATGAGGAGTTTTGTAAGGATGGGATATAATTATCCATTTTCTGATGGACAATTTCTAGTTAGAGAGATGCTTTCCCTTATATTTAGTCATATGCTTCAGTTTCTACTGTCTAGTGCTTCTACAGGTACTAATTTGGTGGTGGTGGTGGGGTTCTAGGTTTGTCTTCTTTTTTCAAATGAAAGAAGAAATACCCTATTTAAATAATGTTTTATCTTCACAGAGTTGTTCAAATTTTCAGACTGAAAAATTTCCCCTGAAATTCCTAATTTAAGGAGTAATTTCACTTTCCAACTAGCTAATAGGACACTATTATAAGATGAAGATTTACATTTAGACCTCACTTAAACTGTGAAATGGGATTTGTTATCTGCTATCCTTGACACCCTCCTTCTACCTCATCGCTCTTGGCTTTCCAGACTGTGGGTCAGCATCAAAACCTACCTGCTTTGTTTTCTCTCACATCTCATCAGCACCCAAATTAGACTGTGTGCTAAAATGACTTTAGAAACTAAACCAAGTTAATGTGTCTGTTCCAGATAAAACAGTTACATTTTCTGGATATATGCCCAAGAGTGGAATTGCTGGATCCTATGGTAACCATATTTTTAGTTTTTTAAGGAACCTCCATACTGTTCTCCACAGTGGCTGCACCAGTTTACACTCCCACTGAGTGTAGGAGGGCTCCCTTTTCTCCACACCCTCTCCAGCATTTATTATTTGTAGACTTTTTGACGATTCTGGAAAAGACGATAACTCTAATTCGAAAAGATACATGCACCCCAGTGCTCATAGCAGCACTATTTACAATAAGCCAAGACACAGAAGCAACCTAAATGCCCATTGACAGATGAATGGATAAAGAGGATGTGGTATATATATATATATATATATATATATATGGTGGAATATTACTCAACCATAAAAAAGAATGAAATCATGCCATTTGCAGCAACATGGAAGGACCCAGAGATGATCATACTAAGTGAAGCAAAGACAAAGACAAAGACAAATATATGGTATCATTTCTATGTGGAATCTTAAAAAATGATATTTACAAGTGAACTTATTTACAAAACAGAAACAGACTCAGAGGCTTAGAAAACAAACTATGGTTACCAAAGGGGGAAGATGGCAGGGGTGGTGGGTGGGGGAGGGATAAATCAGGAGGTTGGGATTAACAGATACACACTGCTATGCATAAAATGGATAAACAGCAAGGACCTACTGCGTAGTACAGGGAACTATATTCAATATCTTCTACTAACCTATACTGGGAAAGAATCTGAAAAAGAATATATATATATATATATATATATATATATATATATATATATATATATATATGTATGTATGTATAACTGAATCATTTTGCTGTACACCTGACACTAACACAACACTGTAAATCAACTATGCTTCAATAAAACAAAACAAAACAAAACGAAACAAACAGCCTCCTGGAAGAACTTAAGGGGATATTCCAGTGAGGGGAGTTTCAGGTCGATCTGTGAGGCCGACATTTCTGAAGAAGCTGGTTCTCAACGGCTCTCATAAAGCAAGATGGAGTGGGTGTTGGGGGCCTTGCAGTAAGGCAGGCCCTGCAGAGGGATTTAGTTATAGCCTCGATATTACCAGCAATAACAGCTATATGGGGCTGTTCATCTTTTGAGAAGTCTGATACCCATGAGCTATTTATTTATTTATTTATTTATTTATTATTTATTTATGGCTGTGTTGGGTCTTCGCTTCTGTGCAAGGGCCTTCCCTAGTTGCGGCGAGCGAGGGCCACTCTTCATCGCGGTGCACAGGCCTCTCACTATTGCGGCCTCTCTTGTTGGGGAGCACAGGCTCCAGACGCGCAGGCTCAGCAGTTGTGGCTCACGGGCCCAGTTGCTCCGCGGCATGTGGGATCTTCCCAGCCCAGGGCTCGAACCCGTGTCCCCTGCGTTGGCAGGCCGACCCTCAACCACTGCGCCACCAGGGAAGCCCCCCGTGAGCTGTTTTAATCCACTTATTCGATTGCGCAGGGTTGCAAAGTATTAGTGTGGTTTTCTCTTCCCATGTATTTCTCTTCTCATTAGTGTCCTCACCCGAACCCTGCAGAGGGAACTCCAAGCCCACAGTGAAGCAGAAACCAAGCCTCAGAGAAACTGTTGGCCCAAGTATGGGACCCAAAGATTTGGATTTATGCTTTCCTAGTCCATCCCGACCCGCCCTCCTCCCTCCACTGCTCACCATGCACCCCCGTGCAGTTCTGGGGCTGGAAGGGACAGATAAGTTAGGCAGCGGTTCCCAACCTTTTGGGCACCAGGGACCGGTTTCGTGGAAGACAGTTTTCCCACGGACAGGGTGGGCGGGGGTTCCGGAGGTACTGCGGGCAGTGGGGAGCGATGGGGAGCGATGCGGAGCTGCAGGTGAAGCTTCGCTCACACGCCCGCCGCTCGCCTCCTGCTGTGCAGCCCGGTTCCTAACACGGGTCCATGGCCTGGGGGTTGGGGACCCCTGAAGTAAGGGACAACTGGGATAGCAGAGGAAGCTGTGGGGGACTGGATTTCTCAGGAAGGAAAGCAGTCTTTTAAAATTTCATCATTACCTCTGATCTCTCGGTCCAAGCCAGAGGCAGATTTACAGGAAGCTAACGAGGCCTGTTGTAAGGCCTTCCCCAGAACTGCCCATTGCAAGGTCTGGAAAGGGCTCTAGCAAAGCATTCACGTGGTCAGATGTTTTTTGTGGTGAGTATGGTCTTGGAGTGACTTTTGGACCATTCTACATGTCTTAAACTATAACAAACAAAAGCTTTAAGATTAATAATGCTTAAAAATCGAACGGGAGAAAGTCACTTTAGGAGAAAAATGGGCAAAGGATAGAAACTGAGACCCTTGGCTAGATGCTGTTAGATATTTAACAATACCAATTAAGAGTGCTGTTCCTTTCACCCTGCCTTCCCTTCTATCCCATTTCCCTGAAGTATGATGGTGTCAATGTGGCAGTGGGCATTTTTAGGACACAGCTAAGGGAAAGTTGTTGGGGACACATTTAGATTGGTTTACTTGGGATGGAAGATTCACAGTCACCTGTGATTATAGGCATGTAGTCCCTAGGTGTTAGTGTAACAATGGCTTCAGGATTCTTCCAACTGCCTGCTACGCCATCTCTCCTCATGTCATGAAACGAAAGTGCAGGGCAAGGGGACAGATTGCTACCTGACCTTGTGCTGCAGGTAGTGGAAAAGAAACAGTATAGGTAGGGTGTATATGTCAATCTCAAGCTCCAATTTATCCCTCCCCGCCTTTCCCCCCAGTAATCGTACATCTGTGACTCGATTTCTGTTTTGTAAATAAGTTCATTTGTACCATTTTTTTAGATTCCACATATAAGCGATATCATATGGTATTTGGCTTTCTCTGTCTGACTTACTTTAAGGACCTACTGTAGAGTACAGGGAACTCTATGCAGTACTCTGTAATGACCTATATGGGAAAAGAATCTGAAAAAGAGTGGATATATGTGTATGTATAACTGATTCACTTTGCTGTACACCTGAAACTAACACAACATTGTAAATCAACTATACTCCAACAAAAATTAAACAAACGAACAAAAAATGTAGGGAAACCTGTCCTGTGAAGTTGTGTAAGTGATGGCTTTGATTCTCACCAATGCACAGTCAAAACCGAAGCTGTCTCCTGTTATGAATATTCTTGATAATGCAACATATATAAAATGCCCTGTAAACTTTTTTCTCTTATGAGAAACTTTTCTCTCTTTTTTCTCTTATGACAGAAACTATGTAAAATAGAATTTATCAAAATTCCTACAGTAGTAGGGCAGAAACCTGTAGCTATACTACAAAGAGCAAGTATATCTGTGTGTGATGTTACATGGTTACATCCTAGATATCAAGAAACATTTTTCAGTCATCCATACTAGCGAAAGGACTGAATTATCTTTCTATTTTCTGTATTAAAAAATTATTACAAAATTGTTGTCACATGAAGAGGTGACCAAAGTTTATGCAACTAAAATATGTAAGGAAAATAACATAATAGAGATGTTTCAGTCAGTTAATTAATAAAAATATCATGTAAATGCTCTGGATTTTGTTATGTTTATGGTATATATCAATGTATTAGGGTTCTCCAAAGAAGCAGCACCAGTAAAATATATATAGGTATATATAAGAAGAGTTTTATTATAGAAATTGACTCTTGCTATTATGGAAGCCAAGAAGTCACAGTCTGTGACTGCAAGCTATAGAACTAGGAAAGCTGGTGGTATAATTCAGTCTGAGTCCAAAGGCCTGAGAACTGGGGGACTGATGGTGTAAGTCCACATCTGCATCCAAACGCATGAGAGTCAGGAGTGCCAGTGTCCAAGGGCAGGAGATGGATGGCTCACCTGAAGCAAGGAGAGCGTGAATTCAGCCTTCCTCCACATTTTTGTTCTATTCAGGTCCTCAGTGAGTTGAATGACGCCCATCCGCATTGGGAGGGCTATCTGCTTTACTCAGTTCAATAATTCAAATGCTGCTCTCTTCTGGAAACACCCTTGCCAACAAACCCAGAAATAATACTTCACCAGCTATCTGAGTATCCCTTATCCAGACAAGTTGGCAAATAAAATTAACCATCACAGTTAGCTTTATAATGTTCACAACTTCCTGTAATTATTTTTGTCATCTTAAATAAATATTAACTCCCATGCTTAATTCTGCATTCATAATTTTGTATCCTTGTCTTTAAGAGGGCCTCCCAAGCTGTATTAATTTGGGGCCCACAAAACCTGCATCATTGGTCCCCTCATTTGATTATTTTTCTTCTTACTCAGTTTAGATTCCAGCATCCAACATTGTACTCCTCCTTTGCAAATATCCTTAAAACCACTGCCTTCCCTCCCTTTCCCTGGTAAAACTCCAGCCCAGGTTAAGCACAACTAAACACCTACACAGCACCTGTACACACGTAAGCAAACTGGACCACAGGAAAACACAACACTGGTGCCGACAAGATTCACTTTAAATTCGGAACCACCCATTTCAAATGAGCTCAGTACTGTTCAGCAATCTTACTACACTTTCTTCATGTGTGTTTTCCACTCTCTGAAACAGTCATGCCACAGCACGCTCTCTTTATTCAAACCTCCTACGTCTCCTCTTGCCCACATCTTCATTCTCAGTTACCTCATATTCCATTGATGAAACAGATGCCACCACCCAAGAATTTCTCTATTTCCGTGCCAGTAAATTTCTAACATATGTTCCCTTTTTCAATGGATAAATCGTCTGCTCCTGTTAAAGACCAAACCCTCTGCTTAATTCTGGATCCATCCTTTTCCTGCAAATATCACCTGTCTTTCCTAGATCATCAATTCACCCGTTTCTACTGGATCATTCCTATCACCACACTAATATCTCCTGCCTTCAAAAGAGACAGAGTGACAGAGACAGAGACAGATAGAGACACCAGAGAGACAGACAGACTTTCTAAACCCCTATAAACTTTTCAGCTGTTGCCCCATTTTCCTGCTCCCTTTCACAGCAAACAGATCATCTCAAAGATGCTTCTATAGACGTTTATAGCCAACCCCAGCACACACACACTCTCCAAATCAGACCATTTCTCACCACCTCCACCACTGTTATTCAAGTCCAAGCCACCATCATCTCTAGCCTGGATTGCTTCAATCAACCCCTACATCTAGTTCTTCAAAGAGCAGCAAGATCAATATTTTAAAATGCCAAACCTGATTAAAACCTCTATCATTACTCCGACAACTTCTTATCACACCTGCAATGAAATTGAAACCCCTTAACACCTGAAACTAACACAACATTGTAAATCAATCATACTCCAATAAAAATTAAAAAAAAAATTGAAACCCTTTGTCCTGGTCTACAAGGACTTCCACAATCTAGCATCTTTCTTTTTCTCTAATTTCATCTCTTGCTTTTTTCTACCTCATTTACTATGCTCTATAGCACATCAGATTGCTTGCTATTCCTGGGACAAGTGAATTCCTGCCTGGGGGGGGACTCTGTGCTTTCTGTTCCCTCTACTTGGTGTACTATTCTCTAAGATTTTCTTGTAGCTTTTTCCTTAATTCCCATTTACTTAATTCTGCTCAAAATTAACCTCTTCTAAAAGTCTTCCCCAACCACTCTATCTAAACTAGTACTTCCTACCTACGTTCTCAGCTTTGTTTTCTTCTTAGCATATGTCACTCACTACCTGGTATTCATATCTGTTTATTCGTTACCTGTCTTTATGTTTACTCTTTGTCTCCTCCACTAGAATACGAGTTCCATGAAGGCAAGGGCATTATCTGTCTTGTTCTCTGCTATATCCCAGGGCTTAGGACAGTGCATGGCACATGGTAAAAACTCAATAAATATTTTGAATGAGTGTAAGAGTGAATGGATTAGCTCTTCAATCTATCATATCAGGTTTTAGTCCCAGTGATACCTCTGAAATTGTCGAAGTCACCAGTCGGCTCCATGTTGCTCTCTGCTATTTTCTTGACATGTGAATAGGTTATGGTACAGGCTAAGTGGCTAAAATAGAGACCCCAAAGTACAGTCATTCTAGAGAGAAGTTAATTTCTTTCACAGTGGAGTCCAGAGGGAAGCGGGCATTCCATAGCAGATGGGGGCAGTTCTGCTCCACAAAAGCATTCAGGGATCCAGGTTCCCTTCTTCAGTTTCTCTGATATTCCTTAGAGTACTGTCTTCATGTGCATGATTGAAACTGGGTCACTTCCATGTCTACATTCCAAATAGGAACCAGGAAAAGAGAGTCTCTGCTATAACCTCTAAGGAGCATTTGCCACAGTTGATCATTCTCTCCTTCTTGAAATGCTTTATTCCCTTGACTGCAGTGACACAGTGCTCTCCTGGGTTTCCTCCTACTCTCTGCCGACTCTTTCTCAGTCTTTTTTGCTGGCTCTAGTTCTTCTGTTTGACCTCAAAATGTTGGACTTCTCCAAGGCTATGTCCTGTGCCATCTTCTATTATTTCTATTTACATGCTTCTCTAGTTAATTTTATGCAATCATGTGATTTTATATACCATCTAGATAGAAATAATTTCTGAATTTATGCCTTTAGCCTTGACCTCTCACTGGAGCTCTAACATCATATATCTAACTTCTGACTTAACACAGCAGATCGTAACTCCTGGTTGCTTGTCCTCCCCCTGCCCCTCCCCCAAGCCTGCCCCTGCTCCAGCTCCAGTCTGCTGCACCTCAGGAAACAGTGGCACCATCGATCCAGTTGCTCTGGCCAAACCCTAAGTATCATCCTTAGGTTTACTCTCCTTCACCTCCTCGCATCCAGTCTATTGGCCAGTCCTATACTTTCAACCTCCAGAAAACATCCCCAATTTGTTAGCTTTTCTCTATCTTTTTTTTAAAAAAACCCTATCTATATTTATTTATTTATTTATTTTGGCTGCACCATGTGGCTTGCGAGATCCCAGTTCCCCGACCAGGGATTGAACCCCCAGCCATAGCAGTGAAAGTACGGAATCCTAACCACTAGGCTTCCAGGGAACTCCCAGCTTTTCTCTATCATCATCATTACCATCCCTGGACTACTCATATCCTTTTTTTCGCTCCTGCTCCCCAACAACCCATGCCCACACAGCAGCCTGAGCGATCTTTTATAAACATGAATCAGATGCTACTAGCCTAGCCTCTTCAGTGTTTCCCATCTCCTGTAGAATAAAAGACAGGCTCTTTACCCTGGTCTACAAGGCCGTACAGGGACCGGCCCCACCTACCTCTCCAGGCTCATCTCCTGCCACTTGCCCTCTGGGTGATCCCACTCCCACCACAGAGGCACATATCAAGTCCACTTCCATTTGGGGGTTTTGGATGAGGTATTCCCTATGCATGAAATATTTGTGCCCCAGACCTTCCCCAGACAGTTGCTTTTCATCCTTTCAGTCACATCTCCAATGCCAACTCCTCAGAGAAGTGTTCCTTGTCCACACAGCCTTCAGTAAGTTCTCCTTCTCAACACATCACTGTCTGTCACATCACCCTGTCTTATACCCTGTGTGGCATAATATATTTGTTTCTTGTCCATCTCCCCTCACAGGGAATATAAATTTCATGGGAGCAGGCTCTGCCTTGGGCTCCACTGTAACACCAGGGCCACACATATATTGGGCCCTCAGGAAGGACTGGCTGAATGAATGCCTGAATATGGCTCAGATTTTGGAACATTCTCAGCATCTCAGGAGTGCTTTAAAGATCATAACAGTCTGACAAAAGGTTTTTTATTTCCAATGTCACTTAAAGACTTTCTGTACCACTTTAGTACCATAAAATCTATCCTCCTCTTCTGACATAAGGACGAAAAGTGATGTTCTCATTTGGTAGATGCACCCAGAAGTATTTAGGAGAGACCACAGTCTGTAGTGTAGAGATTCTTAATCTGGGTCCATGGTCCCCTGAGAGGTCCGTGTATGAGCTGAAATTATATGCAAAAATTACATGCATTTTTCTGGGAGGTGAGTTAATAGATCTGTCAGATTCTCAGAAGGGTTTGTGGCTGAAATAAAGTTCACTTTATTGTAGAAAAAGTATTTGAGATAGAGTCACAAGATCTGTATTTGAGTTCTGCTATTGCCGCTTACAAATAATATAAATCTGTGCAGACTATGTAATCTATTTGCATTCTAGTTTCCTCATCTCTAAAAATAACCTTTTGTATTCTAATTTACATGTACCTGGCACTGTAAAGAGGTATTTAATTCCATCACTGAATGCTAGGTGCTCTATTGCATCTCACGGGTAATGACACTGAGGCTCAGCGCACACTTGGGTTACTTGCTCAAGATCATCTTCATCCTCAGGGAGGTTCTTGACCAAGACTCACGCTCCTTCCACCATCTGAATCGGCTGCTCTTTAAAAAGAGTTTGCACTGTCATACATGCTGCAGTCCAATTTCCCTGGGTAGGATAATTTCTTGGACACTTCACTGCAAGTACCATAGGAAAGCAGCTCGCTGGTGATGTGCTTCTTCCACAGGTAAGTCTCATCCTGAACCAGAAAAGACTGTGAGTTCAGGAGTGCAGACCTTATTTTCCATTCCTTACAGAAGTGAAAACTGAGGTGCAAAGAGACTAAGTAACTGACCTTAGGTCAGAAAGCTAGTAATTTGCACAGCTGGAAGACTATACTTCAAACTCTAATATTTTCTTAAATTTTCTATTAAGATGACCTTGGGAATCTTTGTTTAACTAAGATTTTTGACTAGAGAGCTGACTCCCTATCTTCATAGTTCATTTTCTGGCTGTTCTTCAGAAAATTATTTTAAAGTACTTTGGAAAGCTTGGGCAATATTTTTCTCTAAGAGGACAGAAAGGTATGTGACATGCCCATTGAACAAGGACTAATGACATTGTTAAGCAGGGAGGGAAAAATAATGTCACTTCTACATCGATTTCGGCTCTTACACATTAACATCAGACAATGACCTCTAAAATGAGGAAAGCACCAGCTTAACATTGTGAATTGACAAGGATCTCGGAAATGAGGAATTAAGGTTGAGTAGAGATTCAACTCTGCAGGTACATGGCTGAGTAAGAGGCAGCTGAAAATAACACAAAAGCAACTGATGAGTATTTGACTTAAACTTTTTCCCTTTCACTCTATCTATACCCATGTCTATGACACTTTGTAAGAAATAGGTAGCAGACTAAGACAATATTCAACAGAGCCTTTAGGTGGCCAATGATAGCATATTGTCCAGTCCCAAGAAACAGCTGTACAGTACAACATTTGATTTTAAATACATTTGTCCTTAATTATAAGTTAAAAGCTCAGTTTTTAAAAGTTTGTGCCATTGCATAGGCGCTTAAATATAAGCAATAGTTTGTTAGTAGCTGAGTGTTTGGCTTTTATTATCCTCTCATCCAAATGTACCTCTAGATCAGGTAGACTTTCTAGAGAACATTTGGGAAAAGGGCAGGAGCTATGAGCCCCTGATTGTTTTCAGTGCATTTCTGCCCCATATTATCATGGCAGCTCTATAATTGCTTTCTTTCTCTTTCTTTTCCTTTTGCTTCCCCTTCCTCTCCTTTATTAATGCCTTAGTCTATTGACCAAATAGCTCATCCACTTTATTCAACAGATTTGCCTTGGAATAATTTTGGCCATCTCTAAAAATCAAATAAATCTTCAAAGGATGAAAATAAGTTCCCTTCAAGGAACTGCTGACACCAAAGGAAATTTAAAAGTAAAAGGCCCAAAGGTGCATAATGAAGATGATATAGTTTGAATTATTTCTCTGAATTATTTTCCTTGTCTTCTAGTTTCTTTCCCTGTAGCTCTTTCATCAATATGGACAAAGAAAGCACTTAGGGTTCATGGGGGCTGAGCAGGAGGACAGAGAACAGAGAAAAGGGGAGAGAAAAAAGCAAGTCATGAGAAACATTGGTCTTAGCTGTCCCACTCCAGGGCCAAATCTTCTTCAGGGAATTTTGAAAACAGCCGATAGTTTGGGGCTACTATGGGCTGAATGTTTGTGTTCCCCACAGATTCATGTGTGGAAGCCCTAATCCCCAATGTGATGATACTGTATTTGGTGGTAGAGCCTTTGGGAGATTATTAGGTCAATCTCATGCATGAGATTAATGCCCTTATAAGAAGAATAAAGCGTTCCCCACCTCCCGCCATGTGAGGATACAAGTCAGGGTGTGGAATCTGCTGGCACCTTGATCTTGGACTTCCCAGCCTCCAGAACTGGGAGAAATAAATGTTTGTCGTGTAAGTCATTGAGTGTATGGTATTTTGTTATAGCAGCCTGCACTGACTAAGACAAGGGCATTCCCAGAATGGTGGGGTTTCTTTGTACTTCCTTGGAACAGATGTGGGATACATGAAGCCTCTTGGAGCATCCCTGGGTTAACATAGTGCCAACCAGACAGAGGCTAGAAGTGGCGGAGGAAGGATTTGAAGCCGAGATGGCCTGATGGCCCCTCAAGTCTGCCTTGGGCAAGCAGGACGCCCTGAAATCCAGAAAAGTTCCTGGGTCCCTCGAGGTGGCGGAGGGGGCACAGAAGGTTCAGAGCTGGTGGTCACGTCATGTGGGGTGAGACTTTGAAGCAGAGGCTGTAGAGCAGATGGCCCTAAACTAGGAGCCACACCAGTCAGAAGCAGAGGTGCGAACAGAGAGTCGTGGACTGCAATGGCCGTGAGACACGGCGCCCGCGCGCCTGCCTGTGAAGCACTACACTCGCCGCGTGGAACCATCTCGGCCAGGAAGAGGCGGAGCCTTTGCAGGGAGTTTGCACCTTGAATTTGACTGAATATTAACCCCAAATGACCAAGTATAGTAAGTGTGCCCTGAAAGAGATTGTTTCCAACCAAAAAAGGCTGAGCTAGATCAACTCCTGCCATCCCTAACCCCTACCCTTTGAGGAAATAGGACCTGAGTAAGATGTGATCAGTTACAGGAAATAAAGTGTCAATTTTTATACTTTAAGCAATGCATTGGGACTTAAACAAATATCCACACTTTAAATGTGACAACACTCATTTGGATTAATAATTTTTTAAAAATCCCATTACTTTATTTTCATATCTTTTAAGCAAGGCAGATGAGTCACTCAAATCACTGATCTAATTAAAGGCAAAAAAGATATCTTGTGATAAATGATTATTTGGGGATTCATATTGGTACTCAGCTACATGGAAAGCACCAGGCATATTTCATAATAAACCAATAACACTGCATTACACAAAGTTCATCTGAAAGAGAATTATTCAACTAGTTATTGGAAATAATGTTTTTAGAGGTACCACGTAATTTCCCACTTTCCCAGGCTTTTCTTGCCCCCTGCAGACTCCTTGGTCTCTCTGCCGGGACATCCGACTTCCTCCCACGGAAAATGTGCATCAGATACAGTCAATGTAAAACCTGCACAAAGAAATCAAATCCAAGAGTTCAGAGTCACACCACTCTTGGATCGAAAACAATCACCAATTGAATCATCTATTTTTCTTATTTGCTTACAAATAACTCTCAAATCTAAAAATCACTTCTACACTCAAAGGACAAAGGTTTGTAAGACAATTTTAAAAATCAAAGAAAAATTATTCCTTTGGAAATGAATATTGGGCTTCTCTAAAGATTTGAATGACTTTGCTATTTACAATGTGTAACAAACAATTTATCATTTAATTACATGCTGCCTTGCATTATTGTCAAATTGCTTCACTTATGAACACTCCTGTCTTCCAGAAAAGATTGCAAATTCTTCGAAGGCTGAACAGCTGGTCTTATACTTTTCTGTTTTGCTTCATGGCAATTCACAGAGTGGTAGGCACATAATAGTGCTAAATATATATTTATTGGATGATTGCAAAAATATATTGATTTTATACTATATTAACATAGATTGAGCCTGGTCAAGAATTTTTAAAAGAAAAAGATAAGCAAAAAATTGAATGCAGTTTAGAACCTCTTAGGAGCACTGTGAAAAATAATTCAGCCAGAATATCCACTCTAAATTTAGTGTAATAATTTGTACTGCAGAGATTCAAAACTATGGTCCAAACAGCAGTCTGCACTGTTAAAGTAATAGAAGTCTTACTGTAAGGTAACACATTCAATATTTGGACATATTAAGAAGGTTTTTCTTTTTTCATTAATTGTAAACAGAATTAATTTTTTAGGCTTTTTATGTAGACTGAATGAAGACTCTTAAAGAAAATTCACTGTAGGAAGAAAATAGCCATCGTGGGCCCACCCTTTTCTCAGAGTTGGAAGCTATCACCAAATTGCAGCAATGAGGCTTCACTGTGCTATGTTAGGACTAGGAAACAGTGTCTGCACTTAATAGTACCTTTTTGGATAAGTGGTTTCTTTCTGCAAAATGTAAGCCATCTCTGTCTTTTATGCATTCCCTATATTAATATTGTTTTCTCTGCAGGATCTGTTTAATTATAATAGAATCAAGAATTTCTGCTCAACACTTGCGTAAGAGCTAAGAGGCCTGTGAGCACTGGCTCGAAGGGGAGAATCTCTAAAGAACCTTTAGACAAAACTCCAGTTGGTTCCTGTGATTGGGGTCCAGCATTCTTAGCAATGATGCAGTTTCACAGATATCTGCTGTCCCTCTCCAGGCAGGGTTGCCACTGTCCCCCAAACACATCTCTGTGCTCTTTCTTTCTCAGTTAGTTCTCATTACTTGGCATGCCCTCTGGGCTACTGCCCAGCTATAAATCCTACTCATCCTACAATCCAGCTCACGTACCACCTTTTCGGGAAAGCTTTTCAGACTAAGTCTCCTGTATCTGATATTCGTTATTCTTATCGTCTATTTCCTCATCTGTAAAATGGGGAAAATAAGAGTATCTGCAGCATGAGGTTGTTGTGAAGATTAAATGACAATTCAGGTAAAGAGATTAGAACATGCTAGGAATGTAGCAATACTAACATAGTCTAGCTATTATTTTAAATACAAAATACTTGAGGTAAAAGGCCCTTTGGTTTAATGCTTTCTTTTTTTTATTTTTTTATTTTTTTATTTTTATTAATTTATTTATTTACTTATGGCTGTGTTGGGTCTTCGTTTCTGTGCGAGAGCTTTCTCTAGTTGTGGCGAGCGGGGGCCACTCTTCATCGCGGTGCGCGGGCCTCTCACCGTCGTGGCCTCTCTTGTTGCAGAGCACAGGCTCCAGACGCGCAGGCTCAGCAATTGTGGCTCACGGGCTTAGTTGCTCCGCGGCATGTGGGATCTTCCCAGACCAGGGCTCGAACCTGTGTCCCCTGCATTGGCAGGCAGACTCTCAACCACTGCGCCACCAGGGAAGCCCAATGCTTTGTTTTTCTGCGTATTTGTTTGCTTGCTTTCTTGTTTATCTGTTTATGCCTTGTCTCCTCAGGAGAGGGGTAAGAGTCATAAGGGTGCAGGGGTGGAGAGCACCTCTTGTTCTTTGTGTGTGTGTGTAGCTGTGCGCAGAAGGATGTGCTTGCTGCACACTGAGAGCATACGGGGAACCTAAGACCAAGTTCCCGTCCACTCAGTGGACCAGGGACCCACAAGCCTGGAAACCAGCAATGTTTTAATGTTGTTATTAAAACCTTATTCTTTCATTTGACTTCTCAAATCCGAGGCAGAAAAACAGAACAGGCTGGCTTGTAATTTATCATTATTACAATAGGGACATTCCAACTCAACAACTTTCCTGAAACAGCCCTACTTTTAGCAGAGCAGTAAAAGAAGAGAGTCTGAACACAACCCTGGTGGTCTTCCAAGGCCAAAGCTCAGAGAGCTTGGTTCTCCAAAAGAGTGAATGCCCCCGTCCCTGAAATTAGCAACATTCTGAAGACAAGCAATACTTCTGCCAAGGTGAGTGGTAACACCTGGCAAAACCCATGGGTTCATATTCCTTTTGTGATTTCATGAGGCATTCTGTTTTTTCTTTTTTTAATTGAAATATAGTTGATTTACAACATTGTGTTAGTTTCAGGTGTACAGCAATATGATTCAGTTATGTGTGTATATATATATATATATATATTCAGATTATTTTCCATTATAGGTTATTACAAGATATTGAATATAGTTCCCTGTGCTATACAGTAAATCCTTGTTGCTCATCTATTTTATGTATAGTAGTTTATATCTGTTAATCCCATACTCCTAATTTATCCCTCCCCCCTCCCTTTCCCCTTTGGTAACCATAAGTTTGTTTTCTATGTCTGCGAGTCTCTTTCTGTTTTGTGTATAGATTCATTTGTATTATTTTTAAAATTCTACATGTAAGTGATATCATATGATATTTGTCTTTGTCTGGCTGACTTACTTCACTTATTATAATATTCTCTAGGTCCATCCATGTTGCTACAAATGGCAATATGTCATTCTTTTTTATGGCTGAGTAGGTTTCCATTGCATATATAAACCACATCTTTAGCCAGTCATCTGTTGATGGACACTTGGGTTGTTTCCACATCATGAGGCATTCTTAATCACAGGGAGCAGTTGAATTGTTAATTAGACTATGGGTCATGGAGGTGGTGAGGGATTACTTCATTCATTCATTCTTTTTTTCCCCTCAACAATATATTTTTCATCTCAAACAACTCCTTTAATGATCATTTGAATGTTCCAGGAGGATGCAGACCTGCTGTCCATTGTGCCTCCATCTCTCATCCCCAGTTGGCCAGCCATGGAATAATGAGATGTGACCCATTGAACTTAAGATCCTTCATATTAAAACTAACCTTCTCATTCAATAAATATTTACTGAGTGACCACTACCTGTCAGACTGTTCTAGGTGCTGGGGAAAGAACAGTGAATGAATGAGACAAAATCATGGCCCTCATGATGCTTGTTTTCCAGTGAGGAGAGATACACAACAGATAAAAATACCAACATGTCAGATTATGGTAAGTTCTATGGAGAAAATTAAAGAAGGTCAAGGGAATAAAGAATGCAGGTCACGTGTACATTGTGTATAGGGTAGTCAGAAAAGATTCCTTGGCTAAGGTAACATTGTGCAGAGACTGAAGGAAGGCAAAGGGCAAACAAACCATGTGGAGATCTGGGAAAAGAACTTTTGAGGCAGAGGGGACCACAACTGCAAAGGCCTGATGGAGGAGCAAGTTTTGTTGGTCTGATGAACAATGATGAGGTAGGACGAGTAGGGAAAAGTGATAACAGATGAAGTCAGAGAGACAATGGGGCCAAATAGAAGGGCACTTGTAGGGCACTAGAAGAACTTTGGCTTTGACTCTGAGTGTGTTGGGAGCCACTAGCAAGTTCTGTGCAGAGGAGTTACCTCTGGCTGCTGTGAAGGGGATGAAATACAGAGTGAAAGTCTGGGATCAAGAAGGAGGAATGGCAGGGACCGCTGATTGCCACTTAGTAGTCACTTGTCCTTTCTTACTTTAGTAATAGGGCCCTGATTCTTCTGTGGCAGCAGTGCGCCCAGCTGAAACCTCTAGTTCCCAGCCCTCCATTGCAGCTGGACATGGTCCTGTGACTATGTTCTGGCCAAAAAACTGTAAGAGGATGATTCATAGCATTTTGGAACACTGCTTTAAAAGAACCCACTCTATTTGGAGGAAGACTTTTTTCTTCTTTTGCTTCCTCCTGTTGCCAGCCTGGAATATAAGCATAAGGGGTGGAGCTCCAGTGGCCATCTTGAATCATAAAGTTACCTTTAAAATGAAACCACATGCTGAGGATGGTGAAAGCTCCGATGGCTCCTTGATGAGAGCATGGAGATGCCTCACCAACTCTGCACTGCCTATTTCTGGACTTGTTTCATATGAGAAGGAGATACACTTCTGTTTTGTTTAAGCCATTGTTATTTTGGGTTTTTCGGTTACACACAGCTAAACCTAAATATAACTGACATAGGAGGCCACTGCAGTAACCCAGATGAGAGAAGATGGTGGCTTGGACCGGAGTGGTAGCAAAGGAAGTTGGATGCTGGATATTGTTTTGAAAGTAGGGCCTATAGGATTTGCAGATGGGTTAGATACAGGAGTGAGAGAAGGAGAAAGACTAAGGAAGACTTCTGGGTTTTGCCCCTGAGTGATTTGATAGTGCCATCATTTATAGAGATGCAGAAGCCTTGGGAGAGAGCATGCTTGGGTGTGGGGTTGGGTGGATTCAAGAGTCTAGGGCAGTGACAGACTAGCCTTGCTAGAAGCAGAGAGGGACACAGTGAAACAGAAGGAAGGGTAGAGTGAGGGTTTAGATTGGTGGGGAAATGAGGTCACTCCTGTCCTACTGCTCTTATTTTCTGAATAAAGCATGAGGCCAGGTCATCAGCTGAGACAGAAGAGATGCAAGTAGTGGGAGTAGAAGAGAGAAGTATGAAATAGCCATTTTAGAGAGTGGGGTTGCTGGACAGCAATGAGTGAGCGTCCAAGGAAATTTGTGCTAAAGTGAAGCAGTTAGCGGTGCTGGGTGTCTTCTGCAATCCGTTCCAGTGGCACTGCTGTGTTTATCTGGGTTTTGCCAGACAAGTATGTACCATGTAAGATGAAAGGAACATGGGAATGAAAGGGTGTCTGCAAGATAGGGATCAGAATGATGGATCAGGAATCAGAACTAGACAAAGGAGGAAGTAAACATATGAGATGGGTGATGGATTAAAAAGTTGAGGGTTCTTGAAAAGACTGAAAATTGCTCGAGTGTGGGTGCTTGTAACATGAGCAGAGGAAAGAAGGTGATGATGGCCAGGGGTTGCGATTGTTGAAAATGAGTGGCTCAGGTGAGAGAGATGAAAATCACCAGAGAGAGAAGGGATGAGAAAGCTCAAACTATTAAATAAAGGTATTAAATGAAGTATGTTGAATTATAAGACTAATAATAAATATTGTTCACAAATTCCTCTAGTTAGTTGGTTTGTTAACTAGTTTGAATAAAGATACCATTCATCAGTATAAGTACTTTAAATTGAAAGGTTTTTTGTTTTGTTTTGTTTTTTTGATGGGACATTTATAGGATTTCAAAGAACGAAGTTTTACCCAAACATCTAAGTTTTTGTGGGGTGAAAATATAAAGCAATTTTCTCTATGTAAAATTTCTTCGTATCTTAAGATCCTTTCTTTTCCCTCTGTGAGTTTTTTTAGGCAGTTAGTCCATTAACACAATCTTTTAAAAACTGACCGGTTTTTCCCCTCTACAATTTATTTATTTATTTATTTATTTATTTATTTTTGGCTGCATTGGGTCTTTGTTTTTGTGTGCAGGCTTTCTCTAGTTGTGGCGAGCAGGGGCCACTCTTCGTTGAGGTGCGCTGGCTTATTGCGGTGGCATCTCTTGTTGTGGAGCACAGGCTCTAGGTGCATGCGCTTCAGTAGTTGTGGCACGTGGGCTCAGTAGTTGTGTCTCGCGGGCTTAGTTGCTCCGCAGCATGTGGGATCTTCCCGGACCAGGGCTCAAACCCATGTCCCCTGCATTGGCAGGTGGATTCTTAACGACTGCGCCACCAGGGAAGTCCCCCCTCTAAAATTCTTCATGTCATAGCTTATTTTTTCTAAGCCAAATGTTGCCACCTCGTATTTTCCTCATAACTTTTTCACTGTTTTTTAAACTCTTATTCCCATATTTAGTTATTTTTTAAGATGTTTATTTCCTTTCTTCCTGCTCTAACTGCCTGTTATAACCTCGCTCTTGCTCAGATTCCTTTCCTTAGGAGAAAGAATTGGGAAGTTTCCCAACTCATTCTGTGAGAGAAGTTTCTAGACCCTGGGGGTCTCGTGAGCACAGAGGATCTTGCACATTATCCTACATCTAATGAAAAACATCCAGATGATAGGGTCAGGCCTCAGGTACGGGTCCAATTTGTCACAGGTGGTCTCTGAAACATTATGCAAATTGCTTTGCTCCTCCCATCTCCTAGTCCCTCGTCATTAACTCAAAAATAATTAATTGGGAGCCTATTCTCAGCTACTCAGCGTGCTGATTAAAGTAAATCACATTAGATGGCAATGCCTGATTGGCTTAATTCTCTCAGGGGCACTCACATTTGTAAAATGTGCATATTAATCCAAATAAATCTCTGATTCATGGAATCAATGTGAAACAAACCATTAACACTTTATTTTAGGATTTTCTGTGCTAGAACACAGGGACTTCCCTTTTCTTTCCGCCTCAAAGCAGCCTTCCCATTCATGAGAAAGTGGGCCAGGACAACATAAAATTGGGAAGTAGAGTATGTGTGTGTGGATGTGTGTGACACCACTCACCTCATCCACAACTGTCTCCAGTTTATGATCTATGTGTCTTCTTCTTTGGGAATCAGAGATACTCACGTCTGGATGACGGTTAAATCGTATTATTCTTAAATTGTAAACTCTTGATCTCAGGATTCTACTCCCTGATTTTCCATAGAAACTTTCTCAGATACCGAACTTTATAAAGGTTTTCAGGAAAAGAGTCTTGGAATCATAGATGTCCCTGGCTCCTGGTTCTTCCTTTAATCGGTTGTCAGTCACTGGAATGTACAGAGTGAACAGGAAACCAGAGGTGAGAGGCAGGCACAAGGAGCCTGAAATTTCCATTTCTGTTTCTCAAAGTGGCCTGGGCTAAATGCGTGTATCCCATCCTCCAGTCACCGTTCAAGTTATTAGGAAAAGCACCCTGCCTGGGAGATAGTACCATGCAGTGGTTATTATAGTGGGCTTGAGCGTCAAACAGGTTTGAGCATGGCATGCAACTCGACTCCTGGTATCTCCGTGACCTTGGGCAAGTCACTTAAGTCTCAAGTGGCACAGCTTCTGTATCTAGCAATGAATTATTCTTACTGAAAGTGTGGCTGATGAGAGCAGCCCTTTCTGTGCATCACCCACCCTCGCCAGCGGATCTGTGTTTGATGCAGCTTTCCTGCCCCGAAGGTGCTCTTTCAGGTCCAGAAACTTCCCTTGGAAGGAAGGGAGGCAGCGATGAAATGGGTATGTAAGGGCTCTTTCCTCTTCATATCTGCTAGAGGAAAGACCTCCTTGAGTCCGCCCTATGACACCCCTCCTCCCCCCCTTGCCTTTCTGGTTGCTTCGTGGATGAGCAGCTGTAGAGCGAAGGCGAGCAAGAAGCAAGCGTTCTCCTCTGTTTCTCTTCCAGGAGTTGGGGCGATGAGCCTGGCCCTATGCAGTTATGTTTTAATTATAATTTACACCACTTGCTCTTTTACCGTCTCAGCAAAGTCTTGAACCTATCTCCAAGTACCTTTCATCGGCCTTTTGTAAGCAGCTCGGGATACAGAAGGAGAATCAAGTTTCTGAAATGAGAAAACAAACAAAAACCAAAAACTATATAGTACTAAAAGAAGTCGTGTTTCTTCCTGCCGGTGACTGTTTACGAGAGGGAAGTCAGCGGGGCCCCCAAGAGGTCGCTGGTGGCGCAGGAACTGAGGCCAGATTGTAGAGAAAGGGGGAAGGAAAAAAAACCCAGAAACTTTCTTCCTTGTTGCGAATAATCGCCGCCCCCCCTCACCCCCCCTCCCCCGCTCCAGGCAGAGGCAGTAACGTGACACCCGAGAGAAACCCGGAGACCCGAGCCGAGAGAGGGAGGGAAGAGGGAGGAGAGAGAGCGGCGGTAGAGCCGGAGGGAGAAAGGGGAGGAGAGGGAGGAAAACCCCTGTCAAGGAGGTGGAGCGAGGGGATGGTGTCCGCCTCCCGTTCCTCCCTGCCGTTTTTTAGAGGAGCCTGAACCCGGACAAAACACGCCGAGACCGACAGACACAAAGCCGGGGGGGTCCACGCTGGCGCTGGAGGCGAGCCCCGGCGGCCGCGAGCGAGCCCGAGGCGCGGCGGGGCGCGGGGCACGGGGGCGCTAGCGGGCGCGGGCCGGGCGCGGGCAGCGCCGCCGAGCCGGAGCCGGGGCCGGGCACCTCGGCCGCTCGGGCCGCGGCGGCGGGGACCATGCCGAGGAAAGTCTCCTGAGCCCGGCAACTTCGGCCCCTCCCCGCCCCCACCCGGGCTGCCCTCGGCGCGGCCCTGTCCATGTGCAGCCGGCCGGCCAGGCTCTCCTCCTCGCAGGCGGATGGGTGACCTTTTCCTGGCACGGGCAGGCTGTGCAAGGCGGCGGAGCAGGCGATGAAGAAGAAGCAGCAGCAGCAGCATCCCGGCAGCGGCGCGGATTCCTGGCCCCATGGGGCCCCTCTGGGGGGCGCCCCTCCCGGCCTGGGCAGCTGGAAGCGCCGGGTCTCCCTGCTGCCTCTCCTGCGCTTCTCCCTCCGGGACTACGGTTTCTGCATGGCCACCCTGCTGGTCTTCTGCCTGGGCTCCCTCTTCTATCAGCTCGGCGGGGGACCCCCGCGCTTCCTGCTCGACCTGCGGCAGTATTTGGGTAAGGAAGGGAGACGGGAGCGAGGGCGGCGCGCGCTGCTCCAAGTTGTGCAGGGGAGAGTGGGGCGCGCCGGGCACTTTGGAGCTGCCCCCGCCGCCGCCTCCCCGAGGCTCCCCAGGTGGGGCGCCGGCGAGCATCGGTGCGGCGGCCCCGAGCGGCTGCTGCCTCCAGCGCGTCCGTCTGTCTGCGCCTAGGCGGGGGCGCCGCGGGGTTGATGTGCCGGGCAGGTACCCCGGGGCTGGGCGCTGCATACCTTCCCCCGCCTCCGCCACCCAGTCTGGGCGGAGTGAAGGCGTGTGAGTGTGTACGAGTGTGTGTATATTCAAGCCTGGCAGAGTGGGGAGAGGCGAGGGGCAGCGACAGCCCGTCCATGGCAATAGCGACCACAGTCCCGTCCTGTCCGGCGCTCGGGGTCGCGCGGGTGGGATTGGCTCCTCCCCACGGCCCGTTCTGTGAATTGTGCCCCACAAGAGCTCCTGCCCCCTGGCCTGGGTGGCCCAGGAGCAGTTTTCAGGCTCCACGCTGTCCCTGAGCTGCCTTGTGCTTGGGGCACCCCCTGCCCACCCCACTGTCCTCAGCGAGTGAGACGCGGGGAGCCGGGGTCCGGGGCGCGAGTCACCCTGGCCAGCAGTGTCGCCTCCTTCGACTGAACGATCCTCAGCGCTGTGTCTCAAGTCTGAACTTTTGGGATGGGGGGCGGGTTGTGCCTGGTTCATTAGGAGCGAGGTCGCCTATTTTAGCAGAGGTAAGGAAGGAGTGTGCGAAGAGAGAAAAGAGCGTTTCCAGAGAGAGGGCGTGACCCGCAGCTCGGTGGTCCGGGCGCGGGGAGAGCGGTGCCAGGGCCCAGCGAGCGTACCCCCAGGCCCCCGGCGCGCGCCTTGGCTAAGGGAGGATGCACATCTCTCACAAGTCTGTGGCCAGAAGAGGTCTGGCGGGGGCCGGGGCGGGGGCGGGGGCGGGGGGGAGAGGCTGGGAGGGATCCAGCTAATCGCAAACGTCCAAGGGGATAAACCTAAGCCCCCGGCAAACTTCGGCATCTGCGTGACGGGAGCGAAGGCGCAAAGGGAAGCCCCCGGAGCGCTGGAACCGTAATGGGCCACACGACTCCGGCGGCGGGAGGCTGCCACCCTCACCCACAGAAATCCCTTCGTCGCAGAAACCACAGGTCTGGATAGTAGATCGTTTTCGAAGGAAAAAAAACACTTCAGCAAAGTGACAAATGTGTTAGAGCGTTTTCAAATGTACACGCAGATAAAATAATGTTTTTTTCCACGTAGAGAAGCTCAGATTTTAAAAGTTACACTTCTTTTTCAGTAGAAACTTTGGGGAACTACGGTTTTTCTAAGATGCTTTAGGGAAAATTAAAGGAAAATATTGCCCAAGTAGATTTCCAAACATATCTGGTTTCTTAGAGGATTTGGGGTAATACGCACTTTTGCTAAGGAGTCAACTCTCTTCTTTCGAGTTCTGTGTTTGGAAGTCTCACAGCCTCATAGGCTCTCCGATTCCTGCTAGTACCACACAGGTCACAATTGTTATGATTACCGACAATCACTGTTAACTGGCATAGAGAGGGAGGTGATTTGGAAGCTCAGGGGCCTTTCTCCATAAACTCTGATAATGAATTCTTTGGTGAGGTTCTTTTATAGCAAAATATGCAGGCAAGTGATGTAGGGAAAGTACAGTGGATAGGGAAGGAAGACATCTGTGGTGTCCTCAGGAGCACCTGGCTTTGGGCAGGGCGCTGGAACCACATGGGCCTGGGCTTTTCCATAGGTAAAATTCTGGGCGGGACCAGATTGTCTCTGACACCTCCACCCAGCTCTTAAAATGTTACGGTTCTGATACCCTTCTCGGGGCTGGGGAGCCTGGGAGGAGGAAGGAGCAAAGGCATGTAGTGAGGCTAAAATCAGGAAACCGCAGCATCTAGCATGTTAACCTCTTGAAAATTCAGCCAAATACGTGTGGTATCCAGAATTTAGTGTGCTTTCATTATATATTTCAAAAAATGAGGCCTGATAAATTTGGGGGCTTATTTGGTGGAAGGGTGAATTCACAGCATTCACTCAGGGAACCAGGAAGAACTGAAGGATGGAATATTGCTCCTATTACTAACTCATCATTGAGTTTCTGACTGATGTAACAGGTTAAAAAATGACATCATTGTGAACTGAAAATAGGATACCCTTGGCCAAATTTGTTCCCTGTTGTTTTGTTATGTAAACATAATGATTTTCAGGAAAAGCAGGCTTGTGGTCTTTAAGAGGATCTAAAATATACCCTTAATAAAATAAGGCCAAGGTATCTGCAGAATTACTCTCCCCTTGTTTCCTCCATTCTATTATTTTAGTGTCTGTGAAAACAAAATTGTGGTTAGTAAACACATCCTCTCAATTTTCCTAGGTAGCCAATTTTGGAGGCAAGTATTTTTCTTAAATATAAGTTCATATAAAGTCAAAATTTTCCAAATCAAAATAATATTTATAGCAATATTTGTCTTGACAGGATATTATTTTTAATATACTTGTATAATATATTACATCTGACATAGTAGCTACTAAATAAATATTCGTTAAAGTGATGACTGCACCTATTGTATCAAATAGGTAGTGTGATATTTAACATATTGAATATTCTCACAGGAAAAAAAAAGGACCATTTATGATAGAAGCTAACATTTATTGGGTATGTGCCAATCAGTGCACATGTAGAATGAAATTGTATTAGCACAGCAGTATCAGAGGTAGGTGCAGCTGTTATTCCCATTTTTGATACGGGAGAAGGGAGGGCAAAGAAGTTCACCGACTTGCTGAAGGACGCATAGTAAGTAAGGCAAGATTTGAACCCACATCTGGCTGAATCAAGTGCCCATTGCATTAGCACTACAAGCAGTTTGAGAGAAAAAGGAAATAGAGCCAAGATGCGAGTGGAACTCTAAAGAGCTAACTGGCAAAAAGTGATCATTTTTATTTCCATAATTTCACTTTCCTTTTCTTGATACTTTTACTCTGAGTATCTTGAGGGGCCAACAGAGAAGGGAAATAATTCAAGCAGCTGGCCTGCTCTTAACTCCACCTTCCTGTATTCATCTCTGTGACGCTGCTTCCATGTGCTAGGCAACTGAACTCTCCCCGAGCCACACAACTGGAGGTGATGTGAATTGGAATCAAATTGAATCTTAAATTACTAATTTCTTTCTCTCTTTCTTTAGCGGTCGTTCTCTGTCTGGGCCGGTAGTTCTCAATGTGCCGTCCCTGGACCTGCGGCGTCAGCCAGCATCACCTGCACACTTGTTACAAGAGCAGATTCTCAGGTCTCATCCCAGACCTATGGAATGAAAGAGTCTGGGTGTGGGACCCAGGAATCCATTTTAGCAAGTCTTCCAGGTGATTCTGATGCCTGCTTAAGTTCAAGAACATTGCTCTAGAGTCAAACATTGCTTTCACAAAGTTTCCTATGTATTTGAGAGAAAGAGGGGGGATGAGAGAGAGAAGAGATTTATAAAATATTTGAAAAGTGATGGACATGGTTTCATTTTTTAAACTTCAGCTTTTAAAAATGCATCTGCTTTGCTGCTTACGCCCCATTGTTTCAAGGGAAGGACCAGCCAACAGCTGCAGCCCCAGCTGGCTTTCGAGTTTCTGAGGTTAGAAGATGCACAGAATGAGGTGAAGGGGGGCAACCAGAAAGCATAGTGTGGAGCAAAAAGGGAAAAGAGTCAGTAATGATGCTTTTTCTTCTCACAGGAACTGGGGTCAGACAGCTTCTTTTTTCTAGTTAGTTTGGGGAAGGGCAAAGTCTGTTCTTTTTAAAGATGCTTTTTGCTGCAACAGATTTATTAAAAACAAAAAGGAAAGTAAGTAAGTCAGGGAGAGGAAAGTCATGCAGGCATAACTCTTGTCTTGATTCTTTTCCTCCTTGAAATGGGTGGAGAGAGGAGAGCATAAAACACACAGTGGGATAAATAGATGAATAGAGCAAATTGCTATACTTAACTTGAAGACCATAGTCTTTCCAGTTCAGTGAAATTATTTCATTTATTTTGAAGTGGCATTCAGACTTTGACTTGCTATGGAAAACCAACCAAAATCAAATAAAATCTCCCGCAGAAATTAGATTATGACGCAGCCTCTGCCTGTAGCCTCATTACTTATGAGCTGTGGAAATATCAAAAACTTGGAATAACACTCGTTACATCGATGTAAACCGAATAAGTCAGATGGCTTACTACTGATCCTGTACAACCGGCAAACTCTGATGATTTATTATCAAGACTTGGGTATGTGACTTAGCCTTTATGGGGACTAAATCTGTTGGATTGATCTCAAGTTGATAGGCTTTCCTTTCCATTTTTAACTTATACTATTTAAAATGGAGATATATTACTTTAGTTTTCAGAATTGCTAATCTTGATATGTATATTATATATGAGCATGGCAATTTTGAGTCAAAAATGAAAGAAAAAGATGTAACTTTATTGAACTTGAAGTTCTCTGAGTTTAAATGAATTTAAAGGAAAATGTGAAAATTGAGGTCCAGACCTGTTACAAAATAGTTTCTCTAAACCTTAAAAGTCAAATTAATTTTCCTTCTGCACATCACGCATGGTTTAAATATAGTGCTCCAGGCCCCAGACAGCAATCTAGGAAATGAATGCATAAAATATGTTATCAATAGAAATTGTTGACATAAAAAGAAAATGACATTCTTGTTCATAGCGGCAAATTTATCTTATAGGGTTGGTTGGGGACACAGTAGCACTGTATTAGAAGAAGACAGAAAATGGAATTCAACTATGGCAGACTGTTCTGTAAACACACAGCATGAATAGTGAAAAACATTCTGTCTTGTAAACTGTTTTTAACGTAGACTCATCTCAGTATGAATTGTTTTAAAATACAGATAAATATGCATTATCTGGATACTGTCTTTCTTCAAATTCCCTGTCATCAGTCCAGGTTTAAAACACTAGTTGGTTTTGTATTTGAGAAACTAGAATGAAAGTGCTCAAGTTTTTTGAGTCCCCAAAGAAAGAGTATCTTTTGCTTCCCTACAGGGAAGCTGCAGGAGTAGAAACTGTAGCTTGCCTTACAGCTGTACTGAAGGGGTCAGTGATGGACAGTGAAAAGGCATCTTATTTGACAACTGTAGCTGCTAGAATGATTAGGAATTGTCACTTGCTTTTTTTTTTTGGAAAGAAATGAGACTTGACCACAAATAAATTTTGTCTTACCTATATTTATTTTTATTATAGAAACTCAACTTTAAGCAAACAGTGATATACATAAATCCTTTTATTTGTCAGAAATGGGGACAGAAACACTAGCATTTCACCAAAAATTCTTAGTTGCAAAAGTCAAAAGAATGTAGCAACTATTATGCAAGAACGTTCCAAACAAAGCACATTTTAGTGTATGCTATTAATTTTTAAAATAGCTTCATTGAGCGATAATTCACAAACCATACAGTTCACCCACTTAAAGTTTTTAATAGTTTAATAGCTTTTAATTGTTCTTAGTATATACCTAGATAAGGGAAACCATTACGATAGTCACTTCTAGAACATTTTCATCACCAGAAAGAGAAACCTCGTTCCCCTTAGTTATCCCTTCACTATTCCTCCGTCTCCCCAAGCCCTAGGAACTAATCTATTTTCAGTCTCTATAGATTTGCCTCTTCTGGACATTTCATAGAAATGAAATCATATAATATGTGGCCTTTCGTGACTGGCTTCTTTTACTTAGAACATTGTTTTCAAGGTTCATTCATATTGTAGCATGTATCAGTACTTCATTCATTTTTATGGCTGAATAATATTCCATTGTATGGATATACCACATTTTGTTTATCCATTTATCTGTTTCTCATTTCAGTTGTTTCTATCTTTTGGCTATTGTGCATAGTGCTGCTGTGAACTTTTGTGTGTAAGTTTTTGTATGTACACGTATTTTCTGTTCTTTTAGGTACATACCCAGGAGTGAATTGCTAGGTCATTTGGTAATTCCATGTTTAATTTATTGAGGAACTGCCGAGCTGTTTTCCACAGTGGCTGCACCACTGCACATCCCCACCAACAATGTACGAGACTTCCAGTTTCTCTACAACCTCACGAACACTTGTTATTTTTCATTATTTTGATTGTAAACATCCTAATGGATGTGAAGTGGCATCATATTGTGGCTTTTTTTTTTTTCTTTTTTCATTTTCCTAATGATTAGTGATGTTGGATATCTTTTCCTGTGCTTGTTGGCCGTTCATATATCTTCTTTGGAAAAATGTCTATTCACACCCTTTGCCCATTTTTGAACTGAGTTGTCTTTTTCATTTTGAATTTTAAGTACAGTATCTGGGTATAGAGTAAAACCTAAATAAATTCCTAATGATTGAACACAAAGACCTCTTTAAAAGAATCTTGGGGGTCTTACAGTTATGGATGACTGAATAGTAAACACTTTGCATTTAGCTCTAATGTATGAATATTCATAAATAGGTAGCACTTAATTATTTTACAGATGTCACAAAGATTATTGTGACTTATATGTGGAATATGAGTATAGTCAATCTTGAGCAGCAGACTATAGTACAATGGATATGAGTATTCTGTCTTTGTGTTTGCTCACTAGAAAGGAGCTGATGAGCTCAGCGGGGGGAAACATTTGGGTACATTATGTTCCTTATACACTGTACTCTGAGGCTACCAAGGAAATCTTGAAAATTGGAATTCATATGCAATTCATTTTTATTCACACTGTGGTATAATATACAGGACAAATATATAGTCCTTCAGTAAATTAGTAAAATAAGTTAGGAATTTAACTTTAGTAAAATAAGTTAGGAATTTTTAGGAAGAAATTTTTTTTTCCAAAAGTGTTAGAAATTTTCAGTAGGTTTAAAAATATATATTATCAAAATAAGAAGCTTTAAAATAAGTACAGTCAATTCCATGCTGCCTGGTGAGAGACTCAATTTGAGTAATTTGTGACACTCTCATATTAAAATTATCAGGGAGCCAGATAGCAGTTTAGTGTTGAGGGTATGCTGCACCTCTCGGTCTATCTCAGGTTTTATAGCAGTTGTTTGTAATTTCCCAAAGCTAGCCACTGGCTCATTTTTCTTGCCTCACTACCTGCCTTTGCTTCTGCTATTGCCTCTTTGCTGATAGTTAAGGAAGCTCAAATTCCAGTGATGATCTCTGAACTCCTGTAGTATTTATTTCGTGATCACTTTCGAAGTTTTGACATTCTACCTTGTATTGTGATAATTTGTGGGCAAGCTCCTTGAAAGGAGGAAGCTCGTTCAAGTACTTTCCATCTCTACTGTGACACCTCTGCTGGGTACTCCACAGGAACCCTTAGGAAGTGTCTGTTGATTCAATATATTTGCTCAGCAGACAGTTCTTTACTAGGGTTCCATATTCTGCTTTGTTTTGCCCTTATTTTAAGTAGAGACCGTGGGGCGGTGTGCCAGGAAAGACTCAAGCCAGTTCATTCTACACCCCATCTCTTTCTGGCTGTTTGAAGCATACGCTACAAGCAAAGATGTTAAAACCACTATGACATATACTTCTATAAACATTTCCTTCTGTGCATGGGGATAATTGTCCACCTCTTACGTGTGGGGATTTGGACTTACATTTATAGAGCTTTCCCTGTAATTAAGAATGCCTGCGGTCATCCTAGAGATTTGGCTGCGTACTAGAATTCAAACTTCTTGTTTCTTGTCATTTTCCTGAACCCTGAACCAGTTTTGGGAGTTTGCAGAATAGCAGTTTATCTCTTGCTCTAAGTCAACGTCTTCTTTAGGTACCAATTTGTGTTAAATTAGCTAGTACGTTTCAAGCATGACTCTGACTCTTTAAGGAGATGAGACCATAAGATGATGTGGTTTTTGAAGTAGTGACTGAGCAGATTTTAACCTAAATGGCAAAATGATAGATTATAAGATTAAGGCTCAATGCACGAACCCATTGACCCTTGTTTAATGAAAGATATGGAAATAACCTTAAGTCATGACCTCGACTGAGTAATTCTTAGTTCATTCATTGATAGATGATTTAAATAACCATTTACATTAAGCTGTAATGCATTTCTGGAAACGCCATTGATGTTTTTCTAGCTCCGTGCATATGACTTTCACAGTCTTGATGAAAATAAAAATGAAGGTATTCTGAAACATATAAACTCCTTTGTTCAGTCACTCAGCAAATATTCATCGAAAGCTTTCTGTGGGCCAGAAGCATCCAATACTAGAAAAAGTACAGGTTTCAGAGCAGAGATCTGGGTGTGATCACTGTGCTACCACTTATTAGCTGGGAGAACTTGGGCAATCTCTTAACTTCTCCGAACCTTAGATGTTTTGGTCTATACGATGGGATTAATAATTGCTATTTTATAAAGTACTTATCTGATTCAAGGCATGGCATTTGATTTCAACAAATGCCAATTTTCTCACCTTATTCTTTGCTTCTCTCAGATCCCCTTTTCTTTTGGCCCACACACGCATGCACGCACACACTTGCACAAACACACATACTAGTGGAATGCGCAAATTCATTCATGGTTTGCTTCCATTTGAAAGAACCACTCTACCCAAGAAATATGAAATTGCTGAATCAGCATTTTTGTGGCTTATCTTGTCACCCTCACCCTCAAACTGGTGAGGGCTCTTCAACAGCTGATAAGCTCCAGTCATCTGCCCTGTTAACTTTACACACAAACCTTTCTGCTTCTCATCCTCTCTTCTGCTTCCTGGAAACAATCTTTAAAAAACATATTCTTTGCACAGCCTGCTTTCCTCTGTTTTGAGTTTATCCACACGTTCCCCTCCCCCCTCCCCCACGTTCGCAAAAGAAAAGTAGTTGTACAGAGGGAGTATGGCGCAGCTCACTCTCTGGGGTCGCCAGCCGTTCTAGGACTGGACTGGTGATCCACATGAATCAGACCCTTTCAAACGATCACGGTGCCAGGCATACACTGGGACCGCTGCTAGAGCTTCTCCCACTTGTGATGGAACTACTGCATCCAGTAGCCTGGCACTGGTTTTTCTCTGGTTCCCATTTCCCTTCCATTGGAAGTCAGGGCAAGAGCAGCGAACCAAAAAGTAGCAGATCATGTCTTTGTCAGAAGGCTGGGGAACTTGCTTCTGTTTTCCATTCTCCGCTTCTTCACGTTGCCTTGACCTGCCCAGCCACTGATGAGTGTAGGGGCCAGAGCCACAGGGCCATTACTATCTGGTGTGGATGGTTACCCAATTCCTTGAGAACTTGAAAACAAATGGGATCTTACATTATTTGATAGAAAGTTAAATTCTGTCCAGGGAAACCATGACCTTGCAGCTCCAGCACAGAGCTTCCTGTTTTGACACGTGGGCTGTTTGACACAAATACCTTCTCACTGGATTAGCAGAACCGTCAGGCGAAGCTGTGCGAGTCGCTGGAAGGGCCAGCGGACCTGGGTCTGGAGGAGTCCGCAAATAGTTCAGGGATCAGTGCTGTTGAGTCCCGCGAGCCTCCTAAGCTTATGTTTCTTCACCTCCAAAATGAAGACGTTTGATTAGGTCCGGGATTCTCAATTGTTTTTCTTTCCTAGGACCCTCATCAGCAGCAGTGTTTCCATGTGGTCTTGATGGTCTATCTGGGAATATGTCCCAGTGGCCAGGAAAGGGAGAATGGGTGTGGCTCTGGGGTTCTTTAAAGAAGCTCTCTAGGTGATGGTGCCTCTTTTTTCTTTCTTTCTTTTTTTTTAAATTAATTTATTTATTTTGGCTGTGTTGGGTCTTCGTTTCTGTGCGAGGGCTTTCTCTAGTTGTGGCAAGCGGGGGCCACTCTTCATCGCGGTGCGCGGGCCTCTCACTATCGCGGCCTCTCTTGTTGCGGAGCACAGGCTCCAGACGCGCAGGCTCAGTAGTTGGGGCTCACGGGCCTAGTTGCTCCGCGGCATGTGGGATCTTCCCAGACCAGGGCTCGAACCCGTGTCCCCTGCATTGGCAGGCGGATTCTCAACCACTGCGCCACCAGGGAAGCCCACTCCGACAGGGAAGCCCCTCTTTTTTCTTTAGAATGACTGAATTAGGCGCTTTCTAAGGTCCCACCTACTTTAAAATCATGTGTTGAAAGAGTTAAGAAGCCATTTAACTGTAACAATTGAAACTATAGGGTATTTCCTTTGGAGCCAAATGTTTATTTAAAAGATTGCAGTAGTCAAGTGACCAAGGCAAGTAGAATATGCCAAAACATTTTTAGGCCATCATTTTCAAAGTCTTAATCATTGTTTCATTTTGTTTTGTTTTGATCTTAATTAAAATTAGCAGCACTCCCCATCCCTGCCCCCATCACCAGTTTGCCTCAGCTTATCTGGGCAATAAGGAGAGGATCTTGCTTCGGAAACTGTGGGAAGCAGAATGTCCTTAGGAAGGCAAAGAGAGAGAGAAAGCAGAGTAAGTCATGGCTCTCCAGAATTCAGAGTATAACTGTGATAGGAAGAAAGAAGGAAAACAAGTAGGGATAAGAAAGCTGTGTTTTCAAAGAGGATTCTCACAGTCGTGGCCCAGCTGCCTGCTGCTGGTCGTCCCATTCCATTGCGGGCAGCTCCAGGGGCTGGGGGAGTTCGCACAGTGCGGCAGGCTACTTCTTTGTGGCTTCTCTCTACTTCTGCTAGTTCTTCTGGGAGCTACACAGAATAGTCTGTTGGACTTCATCCTCTTTCAGAAAATTGAAGCTATGAAGGTGACTGTAATGCCCCCGCCATAAGTCTTGTCCAGAAAAACAGATCTATCTTCCAGTAGTTCCTCATCTGAAGTTACTTTCAGATGCAGAAAGCACAAACAATAAATGAAAAAAAGAAAACAACATAAAAGCAAAACCTTCTGAACAATAACATCCCATAAACAAAGCAGAAAGACCCAGATTGGAGACAGATGTTTCTCTAGAAAATGGGATTAGTATGCAGATATGTAAAAGATCAATAAATCAATAAGAAAAGGAGAATTCATGAGATAAACGGGCAAAGAATATGAGCAGGCAATTCACAGAAGAGCAAACACAACTGACCAATAAGCACATGAAAAGATGAAATGCTTTTCATTCCCTTATGCATCTTAATCACTTTCCTCTGTCTATATGGCCCTTCAGTGGCCTGTAGAACTGAGGAATTCTCCAGTTCCCTTGGTTTGTGAGCCTCCTTTATGGAGAGGAGTATCAGAAGTGACTCTCTTCTAAACTGTCTTCTTTTGAAATGACTGTGCCACATCCACCCCTGTTCTGTAGTCATGGCAGGTGACTGGAGCCGGGGGTGGGAGGTGAGGGCGTGCAGCTCTCTGGAGCTCTGTCTCAGGTCCTAAATACAAGACTTGCTGAGTCCTTGGTGCCACATTTGTGTTGGATGGTCTGCCCCCTGAGATGCCCTTCTCCTCACTCAGAAGCACAGCCAGCAAGCCACTCCCAGTTCACAGCAAATAGCACCGTGCATTCTGCTCTGCTTCCTTCCATCCCTGAGACTTTGCTGAGTCTGTAAGAAGCAGAGGGCAGAAGGAACTGACGTGGTGCTTAGAATGCAGCATCTTGCCTGGAAGTATTTTCTCAGTATTCCAGAGAACAGTGGAACTGACTCATCTGGTTGGAGTTTCACAGAAATGTGATTGCAGATTTTTTGCGACTTCATTCTGCTTTAGTGTCAAAATTCAACCAACGATGTGCCAGGAAAAGTGTGTAAGATCACATACAGATTTAGACGCTTGAAGAGGAAGTTATTTTTACTATAGTGGGGAAGAAGACAGAAAGTGATGATTGGCGGAGAATCCAAGGCAGGGCTGAGTCAGGAGGCGAGGCTGGGGCACACCTGCATCTCCAGTCTTGCCGGACTGGCCTGGGAGTTGCGGCGTGGTCGCCTCTTAGCAGGTCGAGTGAGGAGTTCCGGTGTGGAGGACCTGCCTGGGGGAGGAGGATGTTGACGTAAACTCTGCGTGTGATGCCAGTTTAAGCCGTGTGGGCTTAACGTTGGTTCCTCCTGAAAATGTGTGCGTGCTCTTCAGGGTCCCTCCTTAGAAGCCGCTCTCTAACTAAGAGCTACGTAACACAAGGAGGTAAGAATGGAGAAACGGATTCTGGAAAGCTCCATAAACATGAAAACCAAATGGTGCAGCGCCTTTGGTTTGCTTTAGCAGATGACAGGATTGAGGTCGTATTATTTTCCTTGCCCGTGCTTTTCCCAGCTCAGAAGCCTGCTCTTGTGTGCTTGCCCAGCGGAGATCTGAGGCCTTACGGAGTCTGAAATGTTTGTGGTCGTGTTCTTCTAGTCCTGTTGTGAGATGAAGAGGTTCCCAGAAATAAAGGGAGGGAGAAAGAAATAATGTGTTAGCAGCCATAATCTCTATCTTTTTATTGCTCTTTTCACCTGGGCAAAGGATACCTGCAGCTACCATTTAGTGATAACATTTCCAGTCTCATGAGTTTGTAGCTTGATGGTGAACTTTTCAAATGCATTTAGACAAGGCTTTATTCAAGCCTTCTTGTGTCTCGCTCTCCTGTTCCTTATGGCTGGGGAGAGGTGTGTAGGTTTCATGAGCCTGCGTCTTGAAATGTGCACAGTTACGGTGGTGCCACTCTGTTTGTGACCTGCACTCTGGCATAGAAAGTGTGGGTGTGGACACATTCTTAGGTGTGCTCCCTAGCTTGGATAGGGAGAACCTACTAGAACATACTTTGGTTATTGGGCGGGCTTCTACTTTTGTGTTTCGTTTCTTTTATGGCATAATGCATTGCTGTTTCAAAACACAGCTCCCTTTCGCCAGATATTTCCCGGCCACCTTGTTGGAATGATAGGTGACTTTTTGTTAATTTCAGAGTAAGTCTTCCCCACAAGGCTTACACTTCATTGAAGTTTCACATCAATGAGACTTAAAGGATCAGAGAACATGAGTTTTCCTATTGCTTTCATATGCCCACCCTTCTTCCCATTTGGCTTCTCTCTGTCATCTCTTCCATCTAATCAAGTTCATTCCTTCAACAAATGTTCATCAAACTCCAGTTATGCACTGGGTGCTGGAAGTAGTGTGACTAATAACACTGTCCCTGCCCTTGGGGGGCTGCATTCTACTAGGAGGGGCAGAGAAGGACTTAGGATAAATGTAAAGAGTGATGAACAGGGGTGTCTGGGAAGCCACAGGAGGAGAGTAGAAGCAGGGATTAGATCTGCCTGGCTGTGATTAGGCTAATGATGTCTTTGGTTAGGACCCTGTTTATGCCAGTAGCTAAGGGGTTCTCAAATCTGGCTGCACGACAGAATTACCTGGAGAGCTTTGGAAAATACTGATTTCCATTCATTTGGTCAGGGGTGGGGCCTGGGCATCTGTATTTGTTTAAAGCTCCTCATGCAATTCTCATAGGCAACCAAACTGGAGAACCTCTATAGTTGATAGATGGCCGGATAGCTTTGTGTGTGCGTTAGGTCTTCTTGTGGTACTATTCAGAGATGCTTAGCCTATAGTCTTTTATTTGGCTGTGACTTACAACACTTTAGCTTTCAGCTTCTCTATACCAGCTCTTCTCAAACTGTACTGTGCGTTCAGATCACCTGGGAATTTGTTAATCTGTAGATTCAGGTGCAGTAGGTGTGGGGCGGGGCCTGAGATTCAGCATCCCCAGCAAACTCCCAGTGTCACCAGTGCTGCAGTCGGAGGACCACACCTTGAGTAATAAGGGTCTACGCTGTAGCATGTTTGGAATGTGATTAATACTTGTGAACAGAAAAATGAGTGCGGGTTCATCCTAGCCCACTAAAGATCTGTGCTATTAAACATTTTATAAGTTTCTTTTAATTGAATTCTCATTCACCAATTTGATTGTTCAAATTTGAGAACATCAGATTTTTCTTAAGAATCGCACAGTTGCCTGATTAAAGTTTAAAATGTCTGCTTTTATTAATTTCTGCAATCCATAGTATTAAAAGGCAGGCTGTTTGGAGATTTGTGAACATACAGATTTGACTTAAGGTCAAGTTCATTAATAAGCATAGGAAGTTAAACAATTGGTCTTGGATGTAAAGTTTCTTCAAACAGTTGTTGCAGATTCTTGCACTGTTTTAAATTTTAGTGATGTCAGAATTCATTGCTAAGTGTCCTATTATCCAAATACTCCAGGTAAAGTTCTTTTTTTTTTTTTATGGTCAGAGCGAATAATTGGATATAAATAAAGCAAATAATTAGAATGACTTGCTGCAATGTTTTGAAAACACAATTTTAATCGATAATTAAAACCCTTACATGCTCATTGTAGAAAACTGGAAAATAGAGAGAAGAGCACAAAGAAGAAAGTAAAAAGCATGTTAATCCCTTTACTCAGAACTGCTTTGGTTTGGTTACATTCTTCCTCTATTCAGCAGTACCACAAATGTTATTCCATGTCTTTACATATTTTTCAACAACATTGGTTTTCATAGCGACAGAGTTTCTTATGAATGTACAGTAATTCCTCTAGCAAGGCCTTTTGATATTTAGCCTATGTCCAGTTTTTCATGATTCTGCATAAAGCTGTGATGAACAGTATTAAATTTTTGCACACTTCTCTACTTCCCTGGGAGAAATTCCTAGACTTGGAATTGCTGGGTTAAAGTATGCACCTATTTAAAAATTGCTTTTAGTACAAATTGCCGTTTATCTCGGTGTGTTTCACCAGCAGTCTGTTTTGCTCATATTTTACAAGTACTGGATATAGTCTTATAAAACTCCTCACCCATTCAGTTGGTGAAAAATTATATTTTAAGCTCTAATTCACATTTGTTTGAATATTAGTGAAATTGAACAATTTGAGTATGTTTTTGGAAGTACAGTTTTACCCTTTCCCATTTTTTCCCTATAGATGTGTTCTTTCTCTTACTAATTTTAAGAATTCTTTAGAGACGAAGGGTATTAGCCCTTTACCATACATGCAAATATGTTTTTTTAAATTGCTCTTTAGTTTTTAAAATCAGTTTCTTTTATTTTTCCTTTATGCTAATTAAGTTTTTTCCATTTATTATTTTTCCTTTGCTTTCATGCTTAGAAAGGCCTTATATCCTGTCCCTATATTTTCTTCTAATTCTTTTGTTGTTTCACCTTTTCATTTACTTTTTACATCCTTTCGGCGTTTATTTTGGCATAAATTAACTCAATCGTTTTGCAAGTCTAGCTGGAGACAAAGTCATACTTGAGTGATGTCATTCTTTAACATTAAATTCATTTTTCAAACGTTGAAACTGATTTCAAGCGTAACTCTTTTTAGAGGGTTTGAAACCCCTGTTTGCCATTTAATTCCTAAACTTTTGGGAACAAGGTCCCCCAGCTTCCAGGCCACTGCCATTGTTTCTGGAGAGAATTTTTGAGAGTCAGTGGATTGTGGAGTCGCTGGCAAGGCCAGGTAGACGTGACCACTCTCCTTGCCCATGCTGCCTGAGTTGCCTGAGTGAGTGTGGGACGAGGCAAATTGATAGGTCTTAGCCTCTTGATTCCTTTCGGGTCTCTGGAGTAAACAGTGAGCACACCTCACCTCCAGACACATGCATCCTTTTCAGTTTAGCTGGAAACCTTAGGGGGATGGTGATAGGTGAGCTCCTCATCAACAGCCTGGCTCAAGCCACCCTCAGCCCTTTGCAGCACCTTGTAATAAGGACAGCACTCTTTTGAACACTATTTTTATAAGCAACTAGATGATAATAAGTTTAGTTCCTGTGTGTTGTTATTCTTTTTAATGTTTATAAAATTCAAGAGACCACAATTTGAAGACACAGACATTTAAAGGCCAACCATATGGTCTAATAGAGCTACATTTTCTTCTTTGGAAATCAGATTTCTTCTGTGAATTTACCTTTAACAGGATGTTTACTATTACAAGAGGCAATGTAGTGTAAAAGAGCATTGGGCTTCAAATCAGAAGTCCTCTGTTTGAGTCCTGGCTTTGCCAGCGTGCAGCTGTGTGACCTTGGGTAATTCACTTAACCTCTCTGAGTCTCCATTGAAACTTTAGAGGGACTCTTTCTGTTCCAGAACAACAACCACTAGATTATAAAGAGAATGCTATCTGCTACTCTGCTGACTGGAATACTGTGAAAATTTGCATTTTTAATATCTGCTAATACACATCTTCATTTTAATTATCCAGGCAGAAGCCTAGCCAGAGCCGGTGGCACTCCAGAGTGTAGGAGCCAGAGGGATGTTACTTACTGTGGGATGTGTGTGTGTTGTGTCGACAAGCAAACAAACACATCCATCCAAATTCTGTCTCTAGGCATTCACAAACAGTGGTTATTTGTTGTGTGTATTCCTGCCCTTTCTGTAATTTATAGTTTGTGTGTAGGAAGAAGACCTCCAAAGATCATGCAAATTGCATTTTAGTCTATTGGATATTTTTATTCTTTGAAAGAATATTCTTGCAAAGAATAGTTTGATGACTAAAACTTCTAAAACATTTACCCTGTGATCATTTGATAAGATTTTAATTTTTCAGTTTTATTTTTTAAAATTGAGTGTGCCAAAGACACAAAAATTTTCTCAAGAGCTGCTAGTCGAGTCTCTGATATAGATGTTTAAATTCATTACTTTCATGTATGTGTTTGTAGTAGTAGAGATTCATTCACATCCCTTGGGGAGCATAGGGGGGAAAATAGGGAGAAGGGGAGGGCTTCATGGAAGAAGTGACACGAGCTGGGTGTTGAAGCATAAATAGGAGTTTGCCTGACAGAGATGTGGGAAAAGGACATTCCAGAAAGAAGGAACAGCACTGGCAAAGGCAAGCCAGTGGGCACAGTGGCCCCTTTGAGTACACTGAGTAGTACGGGTGGCTGGTGAGAGACTGTGACAGAGAGAGGGGAAGTGGGGTTGCTACAGGGAGGCTTCTAGGGGAAAGGGTAGATTGTAAAGGAACTTGTATCTTATAATAACTGGCAAGCAATGGGGAAACCACTGAACACTTTCAGACCACAGTGTGATAGCAGATTTGTTATTCATGAAGATAGCTCTGGAAACAGAAAGCCACGCAGAGGCTAAGCAGGTGTCTGAAATGGTCCTCAGATTTGAATGGTGTTTTAAAGATCAAAAAATACTTGCACACGTGTCACCAAGCTCACTTCTTTACTTTCCCGAATCGTGGGTGTTAAGCTCGCTTTGCAGATGAGAAACCTGAGCCCAGAGTCATTTGAAGGGCCCTGAGTTGCTCCGCTGATGGGGTGGGGAGAATTTTGCATTCAGTTTGGGTCTGCTCAGGCCCCAGAAATCTCTTCCGTTTCACCCCATGCCATATGGAAGCGTATTTCAACAAAAGTACTCAAGTATTTTTCTCACTCTTTTAGCTTGAACTTTCAAAGTACTTTTAATCTTGATAAAGAAAGCTTGACAGGAAAATCAGCTTAACTCTTATCCTGCAGGTGTTTATTTAGTATACTATAGTCATGTCGAGTTGCTTCTTTGCTGACGTTTTCCTGTTATGATAGCTTTCTACAAGTTGGTTTATTTTCTCTGAGTAGCTGAAACGGGAAGAAAAATCCACACTGCGTTTTTATTAGGATAGGTTATAACATCTTGATTTTATGTTTCATTTATTTCAGTAACTTTGATCATGCCATTTTGTCATAGATTAAGTTGGTATTTAGGCTATGATTTCTTGCTGTTTTAAAAATGACTTTTCACTGTGTATGGCAGGTTTATTTTCTCTGCAGCTTTACTGAAGACTCTTTAGAAGTGACTCCGTTTATGTCTCACTTGAAGGCCCATATTCTGGGGCTATTGATCTCACATTCCAAGTGTAGCTTTTTGTAAAGCAGTTCAGCTCTTCCAACCCCTGCTGGAAGACATCCAGCCCTGCCTGCGCTGCCACCTGCTCTGTGACGTTTGAAGCAAAATGGTCTAATTGTTTTGTTTTTGTTTTTGTTTTTTAAACCAGAAACAGGTTTCTAAATCTCCAATTTTGTTAAAACACAGTTGGAGGAGAGGTGTTCAGGTCACAAAAGCATTGAACTGTGCTAAGATTGCGGTGGGTGGGTAGATAGTCCTTGAAATGATTTTTTGATCCCTTGAATTTCAGGATACTTTTTTAGAGAAGAGGCAAAGGGAAAAAAGCCCAAAGGGGTGCTCCATGCCCTGAACGAGACTATGTGAACTTGCCCAGGTTCTGGCACTTATTGGGTGATAGATGTTTATTAAGGTAATTAGAACATGTGCCTGGAATGAGAGAGTTTTTGTAGCTGAACGTTAAATATATATCTGAAGGCAAAAAGGAATAAAGTGTGTCATGTCGTCATTATTTAATGTAAGAAGCATAGGTGTTCATTGGGAACGGGTGGCCTCTCTTTTCCTACCTTCAACTTATAGGAGAAATTGATTTGATCTTAGAGTATTAGAATAGACGATGTCTTCTACAGTAATTTTTTCCAGAAAGTGACATGTTCTTCTTGAGGCTGTGCCATACACTGGCCCTTTATAAAAAGTGAAAAGTGTGCTATAAAGTCCCTCGTCAGCAATTGCATTTCCCTGGGGAGCAAGCTGTCACAGTTGAGGTGTCTTGCTTTTCAGTGGGTTTAGGTGTTTAGAAAATGGATATTGAACTTGGCCCTGATTGTTTCTCTCGAGTGTCAGTTTCTTCGGGCTTATATTTGGCAGGAAGGGGGGAGCAATCTGTTGAATGACGTGCTGGGGTGTAGAACTTCAGTGTGGCTGAGTGAGTCTGCGTGTCGAGATGGTGGGTGTCTAGGCGGCAGGAGCAGCGTTCAGGTTCATTCACCCTCCCTTGGGCTGAGGGGGCTGCTTGGGATCTGCTGGGCCTGCTGGGGGCCTGCTGGGGGCCTGGCTTTAGATGGGACCCTCCTGGACTCTCAGCATCACTCCTGATCAGCAGGAATCAGGCTCTGGCAGCTGAGATCTGGGCCAAGATGTTTGTCAGAGGGAGAAGTTCTGAATAAACATATTTTGAATGCCTTAATGCCTGATCTCTCAAAGGCCTTTTCAAAAAAAAATATCTAACATATTTGTCAATGAGAGAATGGAATTCATTTTACTAGTTTTTCTTCTACAATTTTAATAATAATAATAGCTATTATTATTATTATTATTGAGGACCCCTTTTTCCAACTGAGCAAACTTTTGTTAGTCTTGCCATAGTTTAGACCCTCTTGGGTACATGATCTCACAAAAATATCTGAGGAACTTTGAAAAAATAACAGAAAATAAAGGATATTGGGCAATCATCTGTAAAGGAGGTTAGAATTTGGGACTTAAATTTCTTTCCATATCTTTTAATTTCATCCAAATTTATATGAATTAGAAAATGGTCATTTTTTTCATGTTTGGAATAAGATGACATGCATATTGGAAGTCTAATTTATTTTTCAGGTGTACATGAGGTAAATGGAAACACCAGAAGACTGTTTTACACACACACGCACACATGCACGTATTTTTTGTGCACTGGAAAGGTAAATATTCAAGTCTTTTCCATTGGGTGACATTTTGTTTAAACATTTTTGCAGAACATTCATATTTTCTATTTTTACCTTTTGAAAGGGACAGTGTAAGGGACAGATGTAAGAGTAAATTTGTGAATTTGCACCAAATGCCAGGTGCAGGGTTCTGTGACATCTCAAAATAGGGTTTCGTATGCCTTTGGGCATCGTGCACTCAAAGACTTTCCAGGAGGGACTGAGAAGGGATTGTCTGAGAGAATCAAATTCTCAGTCGTCAGCTGCCCAATTATTCTTTTCTAAAATTGATCTCCCTGAGAACGTCACACTGGCTGTCCTTTCCCCACCAGTTCCCCCTTGATGCCCTACCCCCACTTTGCATGAGTCTTGCTATGCTGGGTGCCAAACACCGCCAGGTGCTAAAAGAAGAATTCAAAGGCTGGTGTTAAGGAAATGAATGACTAGTGAAGGTAATAAACCTTTTTCCAAGTCAGGTGGTTTCAGTTCATTTTTTTTTTTTCAACCAAAGTGGAGGAGTTCAAGCTATCAAGGAATCAAGTTATCCAAGGAATCAAGTTATCTCTTCAAGTAGATGATCCACAGATCACTATGGGCTTTAGAAAGCGTTAAAGAAGTGAGTGGCAGGGCAATAATATAACTTGTCCCTTTCCTATCTACTAATCTGTGTGAGCAAGGCTTCTCAGTGTTCACACTTATTAAAATGAAAAATAGGAATAAAAGTGAAACAAGTAAAATTCAGTTATAGATACATTAACTAGTTAAATACCACAGCCCTGTTCATCTCATTAATAGATGCATTTTCAAGAAAATTTTACTTTTGCTTTTTAATCATTATTTGTGAAATTTGTGAAACCTTTATGTTGTTTTGATCAGTTGTGAACCAATGGCAATCTTAACAGTAACTCAATTCAGAAGACATTTTTGAAACCCTTAGACATTTTGGTCACAGGAAAAATTTAAAAATCAACTTCAATTTACATATGTATTTTCATTGAACAAAATAGAATAGAGTGATCAAAAAATATTCTCAAACATAAAAATATGTTCTGTTAGAACAAAAATCTGTAGGGGAAGTGGAATGAAAACACATTGTGTTAGTGGAGAAAAATGCATGCAAGAAAAGCCAGTTAATTTCTTCCTCCGCCTTGTCCTTCCTTCATAATGGACTCGCCTCTAACAAGGATTTCCCAGTGCTGAGGATAACTTACATATACCTGAGTTATCTTCTCCCACTCTCTCCTGGTCTCCCAGGAGACCGAGGTAACTAGTGTTCTCAATCATCTATTTTCTGTTCTCTGCCAGGTTTTGCGGGGCTTGAATAATCTGTGAATTTGAGAGCCTTCTTTAAGAAGAAGAATTAAAAATCATGGTTAAAAATGCCCAACCAGCACCATGTCACCGAATTCGAGATGTTGTATGAGGAACGGGAAATTGGAGAGGAAGGTGACAGTGGTCTTAACCCATTGCAGTTACACAGCTTACCATTGCAGAGTTTACAAAATCACGTGACCATGTGTTTATTGCTAGTAAGTTTATTTATGCAAGTAAGGGCTCCTGAGGCTTAAGCTTCAGTAATTTCATTGTGAATCTACCTCTGTGTGTGTGTGTGTGTGTGTGTGTGTGTGTGTGTGTGTGTGTGCATTCTGTTAGATAGATGTATAAAATGATGTAATTGTTGTATTTTAAAATGTTGATATATATCATGCTGGCAGTCACATCCCTTGCAGCTTTTTAAACATGAAAAATTCTGGATGTTAACCTAAAATGTGCTAGGGCATATAGAGTTTTTCAGAATTCTTATGGGGTTATGTGAGCACAGAAGTTTGAAAACCAGCACGGTATAGGATAGTCCATGCTGTTCTAACACTTAGAAGGAGAACGCGTACCTCAGCGCCATGGGTGGAAATGAATCCCCCAGTGTGTTGGAAGGTTTCTGAATGGAGGAAACGGTCCTGGTCACCAAAGGCTGTCACCAAGTCTTGCTGCTTGAGAGCATGGGTGCACATTGAGCTATGTCCTGGCTTCACATCTGCTTGCCAGGGAAGCATAGAAAACCAGTTTCCTCCATCCATCTGCCTCTCCTTCCCCTTACTGCTTCTCTACTCCCCTCTACCTGCCCAGCCTGTCATTGATCTGAGTTACACCCTGGATTAAGAACAAAAATTAAATGTTTCTGTCTGCAAGGCTCTTAGATCTCATTTGGAGCATTTAACTCTGAGTCTTCCAAACTTGACATTCCCACACCCATCCATTAGCGAATAGAGAGCCCTTAAGTTGCCAGTTTCTAAGAGGCATCAGGGATTATAAATAGCTCGTAATTTTTTTTTCATTGCCCCAGTAAAAATCATGTTCCATTTTGGTGGTGGTGGTGATGGTGGGTAGAACTTAACTTGATCCTGATAACATTTATTGGATGTTATTTAACTGTGCCATGCACCTTATTTCAATATGTTTGTAAATTCTTTGATGACAGGGCAGGAAATATGCCTTACACATCTTTTTTTGATTCCTCACTGGATCTGGTGCCATGTTAGTACTTATCAGGGAAAATGCAGTATAGATAGAATTAAATTGGAAATTTACTGAATTTAGATTGCATTGATGTATTCATTTAATCAAAAATATTTATTGAACACCTACTATGTGCCAGGGGGCTTCAAGGAGCTTGTAGTCTAGTGAAAAAAAAATTCTAATGTTAATTGTCTACTGTGGGCTCAGTGGCAATGTCATTTTTAAAAATTTGATCATCACAAAATCCTATTCATTTTACTGATGGATAAGCTGAGGCTTAGAGATGTTAAGTACCTTTCTGGGTCAGCAGAGATGCGGGATTTGAATCCACACAGTCTCACTCCAGACCACGAACTGCTCCACTGTCAGTCTGTGGCAGTGAAAGACAGACGGCTGGCCATAGTTTTAACCTTATTGGAAAAGAATCCCAAATATGGGGACCATTTTTATGATGTCACAATTAATTATCTACACTTGATAAAATATGAATTTTATACTTGGGACTGTAGGAGAACACAACATGTATCTTTGTCTTTTTTTTTTTTAACTGAAAAAAAAAGCTGAAAGCTTTGTTATTTATATTTTCTTTTCTGTATTTTTTAAAGGATATGTGAATTTCAAAGAATTGTTCTTATTTCTCTTGGCTGAAGTAATGGGGCAAATTTAGCTCATCTCAAAGAAACAAGCAAAAATGATAGATCTTTATTTTTTTCTTTCATTTGTCTATTCATTTATTTTATTGAGGTATAGTTGATTTACAATATTATATTAGTTTCAGGGGTACCATGTAGTGATTTAATATTTTGATAGATTATACTCTATTTAAAGTTATTATAAAATATTAGCTAAATTCCCTGTGCTGTGCCATATATCCTTATATAGTTTATTTTATACATGGTAGTTTGTACCTCTTAATCCTCTACCCCTATCTTGCCCCTGTCCCCTTCCCTCTCCCCACTGGTAACCCCTAGTTTGTTGTCTGTATCTGTGAGTCTGTTTCTGTTTTGTTATATTCATTCGTTTCGTTTTTTAGATTCCACATATAGGTGATAACATACAGTGTTTGTCTTTCTCTGGACCGATCTTATCTTTAAATCCCAGCGCGATGCTATTCTGAGCCAGGGCAGTTGTGACATTTACTTCAGACCTCCGGTCCTGCTTTCCAGCAGAGATGTGCTTTCTGGTTCTCGTTCAGGCATTTAGTGAATCTTCTTCCAAATTGAAAAAAAAAAAAAAAAAAAAATGACTGTTAGCTTCCATTTTGCAACACGTTCAACCCTTTTGTCAGCAAAAGTGTTCGTGTTGGATTTTTGAGGGTAGGAGTGTGGTCAGTGATGTAACTGAGAATTTCTGGGACTTGGAAATAGAGCGGTTTTACTGTGACGACCAGTTTTAGCAGAATCATCTAATTCTTCTCTGCACTTGGTTAAAGTGTAACAAAGTTTAACTAGACTCAGGAGTTGGAGTTGAGCATTTTGAAAAGACATACTTGTAATCAGAAGTATTGTAAAACCTTCATTATCTGGAGTGCCAGTATATAGAAGAACATCAGCTCCAGGCAACAATGTTTTCTGGAAGGAGAAGGTTTGCACCTTTAACCATCATGCTGCCCCTTTTCTTTAACCATGTTGATGGAAATCTCTCTAAAGCATATTACACATTCTTTTCTTCTCACATGGAACTGTTATTCATTGTTTTTTTTTTTAATGACTCACAATCATTGCCAAGGCCTTGAGTATGGAAAGCAGCTGGGATTCAGCTGTGTTCCCTGGATCTGCAGGTGGGGCTGGCGGTCCTCACCACATCTACCCTTGGTCTGCTTAGCTTTGTGAACTCTTGTAGTTTTGCTGTCTCCTGCCTTGTCATGTGGTGCTTTGCCCTGCTCTCAGGTGGCTGCCAGTAGCAGCTCTTTTCCCACCGTTAACTTGCTGCTTCTAATAGGCAGCGAATTTAGACAACAAATAACAGAATCCAGTGGAGTTGTTTGTAAAACAAGGGGGGCTAGCTTCAGTAGAGCTCTAAATGCACGCTTGATGTTTTCTTCCCTGCAAACAGGAACTGTGTCTGTTTAGTTGTCACTTTATCTGCACACAGTGCCCGGCTCACTTACCAGCTTAGTAGCGACTGTATTTAATGAATAAATGATGAGCATTCATGAACCTTAATCTCCTCGGCTTTAGACCATTAGCTCATCAAAAGCCTTTTTTATTTGTTTAACTCGTGTTTTCAGCTGTGTTTTAGATGCAGGAGCCTGATGGATAACTCTAATTAAATAAATGATTTGATTGAATTACGCGATTTTGATAGGTTTTTCTCAGATAATACCAAATCAAACATAAAGCCAAACAAACATTGAAGGTTCTTTTTTCTAAAACAGGGCATGACTGTTTTAAATTGACTTCCTTATGTTTACATATCAATAGAATCAGAATCTCAAAAATAAAACTAATACAATAATAATAATAATTTAAAAATTCATCTTTAATTTTCCATGGAGAAAGAGGGCAGGAGACGGCTTTCTGGGGTGTAGGGCTGGTCTCTTTTCCTGTAAGGAGTATAGAGTCCCAGTTCCCAAATTTTTTTCTTTTTCAGGTCACTCATGCAATGTTGTTAACTTCTTTATTTTCTCTCTTAAAAAATAATTTCAGAATCAAGGTAGGGAGATTTTGGCCTATTTGAGATCCTTTCTGTCTTATTTACTTATATCAAGTGATTTGACTAAATGGTTTAAAGTCCTGAGTATCCCAGGCCCTGGCTGGATATCCTGTACTTTGGTGAGAAACAGAAAGAAGTATCCCTTTGGGGATAACTAGTTATACAAGGGTGCCCATCCTCGGGGAGGAGGCAGGCACCATGGCTTGGTAAATAGAGCATGGCCTCCCTTTCAGCCCTGCCTGCCCCCGCCCCCCAGACCACCTCGTGCAGAGCACACTGGTGTGCACGGTGGTCATGCAAGGCTCCCGATGTCACGGGGGGCACTTGGCAGGAGGATCATCCTAGGGTCACAGGTCTGAGTCCTCCACTTTCAGGGTCCATCCAGGATACCTGTGGTCTGCAGGCACGTAAGACATCATCACTGACATTGCGTTGACTCAGGGACCGAAACCCAGGGCCTTGGGGCAACTTACGAGGATTATAAAGCCAATACACGGTGGGGTGTGGCCTAGAGCCAGAGCTCTGGCCTTTTCTGGCATCGCCCAAATCTTGTCCTGTCCATCCTGTCCAGAATGCGCTGGCCACAGCTTATCCTCCCCTCTCTTCTCTCTGTCCTCCGTCCCATGGTGGGCACAGAAACCCAGCCCCTCTGCCCTGTGCTGTAAGACCCTGCCCCAGCCCTCCTGGGCCCACGATGTGCTGTCCTTACCAGCTGTAGTGCCCATGTGGGACTTCTCTCTTTTTCTGCTGAGTGACTAAGCTTTTACTTTACCAAGTCGTTTCTTTGTGGAACTTTTTTTTTTTTTTTCAGCCAGAAAGTACTACCAAAACCTCCTGGAAAATTCCTCATTATTTCTGAAACATCACTGGACTTCCGTTGACTCAGCATTTTTGTTCTAATTTTCAAGTGTGGATTTCAGACACCATTTCATTGAGGGAATGAAGCAGACATGAGGGGAAGTATTATGTAATATTAAATTATCATCACAACTCTTTCAGACAGTACTTTTAGACTTTTTGGGTGTTTTCAAGGAAATCTCCTAAACATTAGTTTCTCCTAGAGGTTCCTCACTGGATGTTTTCAAGGAAATCTCCAACTCTATAGAAGAGATGTGATGGAAGGACAGGAGAATTTAGTTAACTGACTCCAGTGAGAATGCTGGCATCTGGAGGAAAGAGCATGGGTTGAGGGGTTCTTGTTCTGGCCTGCCTCTGTTTCTAACATAATCACAGGGAAATAAATTCCACTCATCCCATTCTGTGAGATGATGCAGTACATGTGAAAGCATTTGAAAAATTCAGAAGCTTTAGAAATGTAGGTATCATCCTTACTGGAAATATAAATATGACTTTGAGATAAAAGAGGACCTTTGGTCTAAATAAGTTTAGGAAATAGTGAGTTATTCTCTTCTTGGAGATTCACAGCATATTTTAACATATTAAAGGTTCCCCCAAGTCCTACAGGTAAGAGGTCCTATTTAATTCTATTTAACTTTAGTCTTTTTCCTCCTATAAAGGATGGAAAACTTTCCCTCTGTCCTTTTATATTATGTCACTGGGGCCTGTGAATTAAATTGGCAACAGACAGATTAACAGGAGAAAAGGCATACAAATTTAAAATTTTTTACATGTGCAGGGGCTTCATAGAAGAGAAGTAAAACCCCAAAGGGGTGGTTAGACTTGGGAACTTATATGCCATTTTAACAAAGGGTGATAAATTGAAGAGAAGTGACTAGACAAAGGAAATAGGGATTTGGGCTTCCAGGTGAGTAAATTGTGGGAAGGAGACTAGAAAATGTAGGATGATAATCGTTGTTTAGTAAGGTTTGTTATGCAGACCCAGTTGTCTCTGGTAAAAAAAAGTCATTTTCAGAAACATTTTCCTCTTCCAGGTACAGGAGAGGGGGACATCTTTACAAGTAAAACTTTGCGTCACCTTTACAAAGGAAAATTTGTGCCCTTCTTTTAGGCAGAGAGCTGGAGGACAGAGAGCTCCTCTTATGTCTGCTGTCTCTCAATTGCCTTCAGCTAAAAAAATAATCCTAATGCAAAGTGGCATATTTGGAGGGTGGTATATTCTGATCCCCTTCACTCCCATGTTGTTAGTTGCCTCTTTCAACTGCTGTGAGTGGAATTCTTGGAGGGCACATGAACTTAGTGAAAAGACTTTATGCTATTTATTTTGGCAACTTCCTTACTGATTCTCAGGTTTATTCCACCTGAGAAGTCTCCTGGCACTGAGTTATGCATCAGTGAGGTATTATTACGTTTTATGATATACTGTACATATACAAACACATGTACAGATACAGACACATGTCTCTAACTAGGTAGGAGTGTTTTGCCAGATTCAGTTAAGTCATATTCTCCTTGTTGCCAGAGCTCAATTTTCAATCAACCTTGCAGAGAGTATTTTTCTCCTGGAATCTGGCTTACGTATACCTTTTCCCTAAAGAAGTAGAACTGTCATTATTTTTTAAGAATTCTTTCTTCTTTGGGGAAATTATGGACGTATTTTCTTCACACAGCTACCAAATGGTTTTGATATTTTATTTCATTTCATTTCATTTTTTTGGCTGCACCCCACGGCTTGTGGGATCTTAGTTCCTGGACCAGGGGTTGAACCTCGGCCCTCGGCAGTGAGTACACGGAGTCCTAACCACTGGACCTCCAGGGAATTCTAGAAATGGTCTTGCTATTTTAGCGCTGACATTTATATGTAAAATTAGAGCTTCTTAGAGTTTTAGAGCTGGAAGAGGCCTTAGACACTGTCTTGTCCAATGACTCTCAACCCCCAAGCATGTTTTTAGCGTGACAAAGAACATACACTTGGGAGTGAAAGCCTGGGGAACTTTGAAAAAGCACACATTTCCTTCTAATCTTGCAGTTTCTCCTCCTCCGTCATTGCAACCGTGAGGTCGCTCTGCCCAACAGGAACCTGTCACACGCCTAGGGGGCTGGGGACAGAAGCGTTGCATTACAGATCCATTTCATCCCCACATTTACAGATGAAGATGGCGAGGCTGCCAGGTTCAATAACTTGTTCAAAGTCACACAACTTGGCCTAGAGCCTGGCTGCTGCTGATCAACCCACTGCTTTTTTTCCTTACGAGTTTTTGCCAAATGTCAGCGAATTTTGAACTACTTCTATAATTCATGCCATATCATGTACCCTCCCATCTACCATTGAAGACTGACTTTTATATGTAAATAATTTGTAAGAGAAACTTTATATCAGTATTCTGTCTGGAAATATAACAACCAGTTCCACTTGCTATGAAAAAAAGGTAACATTAAAAATAATGCAAAAAAAAAAAATGCAATGAAAAGATATGTTAAATTTTAACTCAATAAGTTACCTGTTCAACGTTCTGAGCCTGAACCTTTCGCTCTGCTACAAAGATTACTTAGTTATAGAGATGTGAATATATATTTGCCCCAAACTGTGCCTTTCTTGTGCAATCAGAAAAATTGAAAGAGAATATTGAAGGCGATAACATTCTCCATATTTAAGTCTAAGTAATGTTTGCCCACCCACACATCATCTAAAATCCTCTCAGATTCCCCCAATGAGTGATCTGTGTGCCATATATTGGGTGCTGGCTCCCAAAATGGAGGACCATGTCTAGCAAATCATAGCTTAGTTTGTATCTAGACTAGTTATAAGATCATAGACTTAGTTGCAATCAGAATATGCCATTGGAAAGAAGAGCAAGTGAGAGGTTGAATAGATATTGGCTGTTTATGTTGTGTGTATATCCACTGAACCACTGGAAAAACTCAAAACACAGTGCTTGCTACATAGTAGAAGCCCAATAAATATATGTTGATGAATGAATGAATGGAAAGTGATAGTGCTATATCAAGTCAGGTAGAATCAACAGACTGTGGTACTAGCAAGTTGCTGTGTTTTATCCAAAATCACCTTAAAATTCTTGGCAGTGGGCATGAAGTAAGGAAGACCCAGTATCAGCAGAGCATGGCCATGGACTATTTAACGAATTTTGTGAAGAGCACATATGCATACAGGCATTAAGAAGACTTCGCCCTTTATCTTTTATAGTCTGTGTCACACTTTCCTGTATGTTATCTCAGAGAGGCAGTGCATCTTGAGAAGATCAGTGAAGACCCAGATTTGAATCTTGATTTTACTACCCAGTAGCTAGGTGATTTGAGGAGAACTGCATAATCTTTTTATGGGACTCCTTGAATCTAAAAGTGACGTTATTATAATGCCCACCTCGAAGGTTGTTGTGAGGATTTAGTAAGGCAATACATATGAAAATACCTTTTTGAAGACTAAAACTACTATACTCATTTGTCTTTATTGAAATTACATACCATTAAAACGACCAGGAAACCTCAATTTATTCAGAAAGATCGGAGAACATGGAGTTCTGATTATTTGAATATTCTGGATAATAGAGGTATTGTAAATGTCTTTCTAGTTAAAAGAATTACAATAAAATATCCTTAATATCAAAGCTATATTGAACACAATTAATCCCTTGGATGAGAATTCCAGATATTGCTGTATATTTCATGACCAGCACATGAACACTGGAATGGGATGTAGAAAAATACAGGAAGATAACTGACTGAGATAGGTTTGGGCATCCAGTTAGAGTCATTTATCTTCCTATAGTTTAGTCTAAAAAAAGTAGTTCATAAAACACATGTTTACTTATTCTCGATCCCTGAGTATAAGAAAGTATATGAGTTGAGGAACTGACATGGGATGTCGGAAAGTAGAATTATAAAATTCTCTTTTTATGGGTATTTTGGGGGAGTAGAATTTAACAAGAATTAGTTTATTTTGCCCTGTTAAGACAAAAAAAATTAAGCCAGTTTTTTTCCATAATATAATACCTCTAGAACCCAAGCTTAAGACTTTTTTGCTTAGTATAAATTCTTACATCACAAATCTTGGTAATTCAAGTAGTGACAGTGCTATTAAAAAAATTATAATCAAAGCCACTAACATTACATGGTAAATCTTTTCAAGTAGTTTCTTCCTGTTAGGTCATATTTTAATAGTTTAACCTTCTTGAATTTTAGTTAAGTTTTAATAATAGATTTTTAAACTAAAATATACATATATATATGTATACTTGTATTTAGTTTTATTAATTAATCCAGATAAGCCTCAATGGGTATTTAAATAATAGAGATATAAGTCACTTTGAGGAAGAGTTATTATATGAAAAGATCACTAAAATACATTAGTAATTTCTTTTTAAAATGCTGTTATCATGCTATTATTCATTTTATAAAGTTCTGCTCATGTCCATAAAATTGGACCATTCCCAAGGATCCACTCATCATCCTCTTATAATAAATATCTGACACATCTAATCTGGATGACTATGATAAAAAATATGATCCAAGATGCTTTAATATGTCTTATGAGCTCTTTAAAAAATGATAAAATTCTTGAATGATGCCAGGCATTAGAATAAAACTGTCAAGAGAAACTCAACTACTTTTGGCCCTGACAGACTTTGCTTAACTTTAGGACCAACTCTTACTCCTTTATTAAAAATGTTCTGTAACTATCTCATCAACATGATGTCTGTTAGCAGATTATTTTCACTTAAGGGCTAAGCTGTGACATTTGAAGGGAACAGTTGTGAATGCCAGTTCAGTTCAGGAAAATGCTGTGGTTAAGGGCTGGCCCATTTTCACATGGAGTGATATTATTCAGGTCTTGTTTTGTGGTACTTATATTGTAAATAATATTTTCAAAGTCCATGTAACTACCGGAGCCCTCCAGCAAATGGTACCAGCCTACTTGTTGTCTTAGATCCAGATGTCTAATGTTTAAATATGGGAGGAAATATCTCTGGTTTGTTGAAAGTTTTAATTAGGGTTCACTTTGCTGCTAACACAGCAGAGTTTAAGCTACTAGATTCGTAGTGCAGTACTGTTTCCACATTTCTTTTTCTTTCTAGGATGCTCAATTATTTCTTCACCTGAACTTTAACAATCATTTGACCTGAATGATCTAGAAACTTGCTCCTCAACATGCAGTCTGTGAATCAGCAGGGTGAGATCACCTATGAACTTATTAGCAATGAAGACTCTCAGGGCCAAGCCAAACCCATGGAATTAGAATCTGAATTTAATATCAATAGAATGGACTATTTGAGCATACTTTAATTTTTTTGATAGCCCAATATTAACTTTATTATAATGCATGGTTTCACGGTTCCCCCTGCTTCTAATGCTAATGATAATGTGTAGAAAAATATTTTTTTTGGCTCGGTTTGAGTATGCATTTTTTTCCCCTTTAGAGTTAGCAGCTTGAAAATTTTAACAAATAATATCCAGGGTGACTATCAATGAAGTGTTGTTGAAACCAACAGCTGTGTTTGTGTGTTTTTCCAAAAATAATGCCTCCTAGGAGTACAAACACTATGTTCGCACTATCTTGTTGTTCCTTTATCAGCATCACCACCCAAAATAGCTAATCAGTATCTGAATAATAAAGAGATTGTATGTTTTCTTTATTGACGGGAGGCACTTAGCATAAGAGACTGGTAAGTGGAAATTTTCAGTTGCTTTGGAGTTTGGGCCGAGGCCTCACAGCAAAGTTGCGTGATATGTGCACACATGTTAGAAAGAATGTCGACATATCTGTGCAGGACTTCAGAAGCCTGATGCCTTCCCTCTTGGACAGTACTTTTGAGTACCAAGGATCTAGACCTCTTACAGATCACACACACACACGCACACGCACACACACACACACACGCACTGTTTTCCAAAAGTCTTTTCCAAAAAATTTTATAGACTTTTTGCTCATTGAATTAAAAGAAAATAATGTAACACTGAAAATATTTTGATAAGGAAAACTCATAAAATAAAGATCACACATGTCAGCTAAACACCAAATGTTTTTTTCTTAGTCATCACGATTTCAGGATATTTTTCAGTTTTCAGCTCCTGTTGTTTTTCTCTGGAAAAGCTGATTCTTTTAGCACTTTTCTTTCTCTGGAAACAGTAAATTCACATTGTTGTCATATTTATCCTTAAAGTGATTTCAGACTTTAGCTGCTTATGGTGATTTGTTCACTGTTCCTTTGGCTGCAGCCTATCTCGGTGGATTTAGCAGTTATTTTAGCTTTCACTTCATGCCGGTGCTAATCTCACTCCTTGCCCTTCTATACCTTTCCGCTAGAATGACAGCTCCTGGTGAGCAGAGACTCTGTTTTGTTCCCTACTATGTATCTCCATTGCCTAACCATGCCTAACATCCCTCACTATCTTTTTGCTGACCACAAGGAGTGGTAGGGACCACAAGGGTCTGACAAAGAGACCAGTGATTCAGATGGAGACAGGTCAGTGTGCCCATGGGTAGCTGGGGTTCCTGCCTCTCTAATCTGATGCTGAGGTCCTTGCTCTTAGTCCCCTCCACGTACGTGTTCGTGCCTGGTGAATCTCACTCCCCGTCATTCGGATACTGTAGTGGCGCTGTGGTGTGCCGTCCAGCACTTCATCCCCTGAGTGTTGTTGGCTGCTGAGCGCTCACAGCTGGGCCCCTCCTTCAGCCTTGCTCTGTGCTGAAGGCACCCTTCCTCGCCCAAGGTTATGCCTCGTTCCTGGGGGCAGCCCACATCCAATGCCTAGTTGGTGTGAGGGTGCAAAGGCCTGATCCCCTTGCCCCGATTTGGGTCAGCTCTGAAGAGCCATCCCAGTTCCGGAGCTCCCCATGGCACTGACTAGCTGCGGTCTCTGTTGCAGTTGCATTGCAGTTGACCTTCTCCTTCTGCCCAATCCTGCTTCCCTCATGTCTTACAGGTCGTGTTGTGAGCATGCAGATCTCTGCCTCAGAGTCTGAGTATCAGCTCAAACAGGTGCTTTACGTGAACCTCAGTGAACTCAATAACCGGGTTACACAGTCAGCTAACTGCTGAATCTAGACTGGAGCCTGGCTCAATTGAATGCTTTTCCAGTCCCAGTGTTCTGACTCACCCCGAGGCCGTGGTTCTCAACAGGGTGATTTGATTCCCCAGGAGACATTTGTCAGCGTCTGGAGACTTGGGGGTTGTTAACTGTATCTAGTGGGTGGAGACCAGGGGTGCTGCTAAACATCCCACAGTGCACAGGACGGCCTCCAGGACAAGGATTGTCCGGCCCCAAATACCTATAGTGCCAAGGCTGAGAAACCCCGCCCAATGCATGCACGAGACGGGGGGAGTAAAAATTAAAAAGTGCACTTCCATGGATTCAGTGTTTTTAAAAAATCTTCCATTTTAAAACTATTATGTGGATAAATGTATTTTTGTTACATAGGTTTTGCAAACTTTCCATTTACCAAAGGCCGGTGCATAAGTGTGTAGGGTTGTAGAAAAGCCACTCGAAGTCAGTATTTCCACTCCTTTGCTCCCTGGGGGGAAAACGGGGTCTACTCTGTAATCTTCAGGCTGGCAGCAGTTCTGATCATGAAGCCTGTGGAGAAGCATTTAAATACAACACTCCTGTTGTCCTGGGTCTTACGACTACTTGTCGTAGATTTTCTGTTTTTCTTGGGATGTAAATAGTAAATCCTTCCTCTTGCTTCTGTCTTAAGTAACAATAAAGGGGAAATGTGAACCCAGGAATTCCATATCAAGGTCCTGGAGTCTAGGTTTCCTGTTTTTTCTTGACAGTCTCATGTGTTAAATGGGCACTTGGATCTATTAGCACAAAGCTCAAGAAAAGATTGTTGAGCAAATGAAGAAGTCAGCACTAAAGATTCATATGACAGGATGTATGACGCTGTGTCTAAGCTTATAGGTTGACTTTAGAAAATTCAGATGGGAACGCCATTGGACTTCCCTGGTGGTGCAGTGGTAAAGACTCTGAGCTTGCAATTCAGGGGTCATGTGTGGGTCGGATACCTGGTCGGGGAACTAAGATCCCACATGCAGTGCTGCCAAAAGCAAAACAAAACAAATGAGAACACCATTCTCAAATAGTTAATCTAACTAACTCTAGTGCTGGAAAGCAGCGTGCAAGAGGACATAATTTTCACAGTGCTCCAAGGAAGCGGGTAAATGACGTCTGGAAAGAAGGGCAAGAGGCGGAAGGGTCAGCAGGTGGCTGGAAGGAGAAGATGCAGGCTCTCCCCAGCTCCATTCAAATTTTGTAAAATTTCAAGGTATTGGGATTAATTGTGGATGATGACCTGGAGAATAATCTGTTTCCTGTTAGTGGGATTTAAAAAATATTTTCTCTGCTTCAGTAACTGTACCTTGGCACTATGCAGACCAAAATATATTCAAGTTGCATTGAGTTTCATAAACTGAAAAAAACCAAGAGGCTGTCACTTGTCCAGAGATGGTCCCGTGCTGGCGGTGAGGGCTTGCAGACTTTCCTGCTAATTCCAGGACCCGGGCTTCTGTGTCCAAGAAGACCCAGAAGTCCCCCGGGCCTGAAGTGTGGAAACTACTCAACCTCCCAGACAGTTCTGATTGAAGGATCAAGACAGATTTGGAAAATCCTCCAAAAGGGAACACGTGAGGCCGTCTGGATGTCAAGTGCCTCCCGTCTGTCCCTTTTCTGCTGTCATCTTATGACTCGATACTGTCCAAAACTGCCTGAGCTCACGATTCAGACTGAGATCCATTTAAGTCTCGTGTAGCTGGAGTTTTCAATTTTATGGGAAATTTTATGGTTTAACGTCTTTCTACATTTTCTGAGATCTATTTTTAAAATAGGTGAGGGAAAAAATCTATTATTTGAAGCGGCATTGCTTTAACTACCTTTTGCTGCACTCTTCAAAAATTAATGTCATGTGAGTAGGAACTCTTAAACACAGCTGTTGGGAATGTAAATTTGCAAAACTCCTTCCTGGGGGTAGTTTTTCATACACCCTTTGATCCAGGTATTCTTTAGGGAATTTATCTTAGGGAAATAATTATAGATGTAGTTAAAGATCTAGCTAACAGATATGTTTATTACAGTATTGACTGTAATAATGGTTACTTATAAACAACCTAAATGTCTAGCGAAGCAAGTATAACTTATTGTACGTTTATGGTATAGGTTGTGATCTGGCAATTGAAAAGATATAGTAGAAGACTATTTAATGACATGAAATGATTTATGACATTAAGTGAAGCAGGATTACGGTGGTAGGGAATGATCCCTGTGTAGTTATCCTGAAAATGTAGCTAGTGGTTATCTTTGGATGATAGGATTATAGGCAGGTTATTTGTTTTCTTCTCATCTGTGTTTTCTATATATTCTACATTGAATAGGAGTTACTTTTGTAATAAGTAAAAAAAATAAAAATTACTCAAAATGAAAGTTGTATGTGTGAAACATATATAGAAAAGTACACAGATTATAAATGTTCAGCTTATTTTCTCACAAAATAAATACACCCATATAGCCAGTACCCAGCTCAGCTAGAATGTACAGGGTCCCGGAAGCCCCCTTGCTCACCTTCCAGCCACGAATACCTGCCCCACTATCCTCTACCAGGGATAATCACTGTCCTGACTTCTAACTGCAGTGGTTCCTTCCTGTTTTCGAACTTTATATAATTGAAATCATGCAATATATGTGCTGTTGGGTTCATGGCTTCTTGTGCTTGTGAGTCCTTCGTATGGTTGTGTGTACCTGCAGTTTGTTTAGGTTCATTGCTCTGTACTATTCCATTGTGTGAATATACCAGTTTTAATCCATCTCTTGTGCTGCTGAGGGACATCTGGGTTGTTTCTGGTTTGGCTCTGTTATGCGTAGTGCTGCTGTGAACACTCTTTCCGTTAACACATTTCTGTTGGAGAACACCTGGGAATGGAACTGTTAGTTCACATGGTATGTTTCTGCCAAACAGTTTTCCAAAGTACCTGTAGCAGCTCACACTTCCACTCTGTATTTTTTCCCTCTGTATTTTCTAATACCACAAAATTTCCCCAAGCTGTTTTGAACTCTCCTGGATTGTTTGATGCCATCTTACTGGAAATAATTTCTACTCTGTTGTGATTGCAACTATACTTTGAATATCAAGTAAATGTTCTAGAAAACTCTGAGTCATTGTCTACATTTTTTTAGAACCTTCTCTTTGCTCAGAACAACTTTAAGTTTCTTATACTTCTTGTGCTTGAAGAACAGGTGACAAAGTTTTTCTTTTAATAATTGTATTATTTGAATTGCAAGAGTACCACACTCTTCCATTCCCATTGGCAGAATTTTACTTACACGGAAGTTGATTTTTTGATTTAAAAAATTCTGAGTCGTATGGCTAGAGGTACAAAATCCTCTTATAAGTTATTGTCAGTCTTGGATTAGGAACCAAAGATTTGATGATTGTATAGATGCTATTTTTTTAGCCGATGTTCCCCCACTTCTAAGCAGAAATACTTGATAAACTGCTGGGAGGCCAGCAAGCTCCACTGGCAGAAGATTTAATTCATATAATGCTTGCTCTGGACCGACAGCCAAAACATTATCCTGCTCTGGCCGGACCCGGACAGGTCTGGCTGCTGGTGTTGTCCTAGAACATCTGATGAATTCACAAAAGCTTTGGGTGGAAGGGCTTTCATTTGAGGCCCATAAAAACCTGGAAAAATTAATAAAGTATGGAGGTCAAGGGCACTTATTCCATCTGTTTTTACCACGTTCTCTACACTGCCATGGGTGTCCTTCGTCCTTTTAAAACTTCCTTCTGGGCTTGTCCCTGAGTGCTCAGGCCCACAGTTCTCTTTGCAGGATGCTTGGTCTTTCCTACATCTTAAGGAAAGGCCATCAGTCATCTATCTAAATACTGACTCACACTGCTTTTAAGTATTACAGGGCACTGGTTGTTGAGGCAAAGGGTAATGAATCTGGAGTATTTTGACTTCTGTTTCTGGTCAAATTGCAATGAATCATTTCTCTAATTTTTTGCAATGTGATTTGTAATACTTTTTTTATAATGAAAAAATAAATCTCAAACCCTTACAAAGGTGTAAGAAATATTTGGGAGTGTCAGGGCTGGGGTAGAGGTGTGAGCTGAGTGGGGAGCGCTGATGACAAGGGGGTGTCACTGGCTCGTGTGTAAAGGCATAGTGGGAGGAAGAGGCTGAGTTATCCTGTCTTGGGCCTTCCTCAAGTTCTCGGACGAGGCAGTGAGACTTCCTTGCTGGTTAACTTTAAAGGTTGCCTTGCTCAGAAGAGCGTGCATGTCATGGATGTGCTTCTGATTGTGACACAAAGTGCCTCCTTGTTGGACTTCTTGGTCTTAGTGTGAACATGTTTTCTTAAAGACTAGGTTTCGGGCAGGGCTCAAAACTCTTTACTAGGGTTTAAGAAGTTTTTTTTCTCTACCGTATATGAAAAAATTCCTCTCAACACCTGCTATATTTTACCTAGGGATTAAAAAAAATTATACCCTTAAGTGGAATAACTTCTTCAGGTGGGGTTGTGGAATGGGTGGGAGGGACCTCGGCAGGTCTGTAGTCCGGGGTTAGTTTTGCTCTAAAATATTCCGTCTTTGCTCAGATTATGTATTCAATATTTTTGCATTCTAATGGAGCTATAAAACCATGCTGTGGACTTGATTTGTATAACTGTTATGTCAGGTGTGATACATTTTATGTAATAATACTGATTCACTCACTCTGCCCATTCATTGTGGGCCGGTTAAAGTGACATACAACCATTCATTTTGTTTTACTTTCAGAGGTAGTTTATTATAAGCAAAACAAAAGGTTGGCTCTTAACTGCACCTGCATATACTATCACCAGGAAAATATTTATAGTTCAGCTAATCTTGTTTAGGCCTAAAGTAACTGTGGTTTAATCAGTTAGCAAACAAGGTAGGGCAGCATGGGGGATGATCTCACTAACAATTCCTGCAGAGAAGCAAGGGTGGAGTGCCCCCCTTGTAACTTTCACAGCCCAAGAAATGGAAAGGTGATTTTGAATTCTTACCCAGGATGAGGATTGAGATAAGAATCCACATGGGACTTTGCTGTTTTCTTCAGCACATGCATCCACATACCTAGAAGGGAGGTAGGGTTTCGATTTAAAAATGCACATTTCTTTTTTTTTTTCCTTGCTTCCAAAATTTTATTGCTTTGGTTTCCATGCCACTTTTATTTATCCTTATAGTTTGAACTTTTATTTTTTTTGTTGTTGTTGAAGTATAGTTGATTTACAATATTATATTAGTTTCAGGAGTACAGCATAGTGATTCAGTATTTTTATAGATTGTACTCCATTTAAAGTTACTATAAAATATTGGCTATATATCCTTGTAGCTCATTTATTTTATGGTCATTTGTATCTCTTAATCCCCTACCCCTATCTTGCCCTTCCCCCCCCCTCCCCACTTGTAACCACTGGTTTGTTCTCTATATCTTTGAGTCTGTTTCTGTTTTGTTATATTAATTCATTTTTTTAGACACAAACATTTCTTGATCATTGTCTATAAGCTGAAGTTTTGTAAATCAAATCAAAATAGTTTAAGAGCGGAAAGGGAGAGGGAGTGAAGCATACTGAGCTTAAAGAATGTGCTCCTAGGCCTCAGAAGTGAAACCCAGGGACACTTGCCTCTAAAGTACAGGCTATTTTAACCACATGGTATCTCCTTAAAAGCCAATGTTCTGTGATAATTTAAAACAGTTTAAAAAGCACTATCTTACATATTGTTTTGTTAATTTTAGTTCTCACAGATTAATCCAAAAGTCAATACATTGGAAAAGCAAAGAAGCATGTTAAGAAACATTCCTAATATTTTATTCGTTTATTCAACAAACTTTTATTGAACACCTAGTATATGCTGGGTCTTTTGGCATGCATTGGGAATACAAAATCTAGAAAGAATCAAGCCCTGCCCTGAAGGGAAGACAGGGGGATAAATGAGTGCACAGAGTACCGGGTGATAAAGTATATGATGGAAATTGTACTCATAGGATGTTGTGCGAGCACAGAGGGGCAGTGGGATTTTGTGGAAGGAGTAAGCAGGGAGGGCTTCCCAGAGGAGTTGATACTTGCATTGAGTTTTGAAGGATGAGGAGGAGTTGCTCATATGAAGGAGGGAAGGAAGCCGATCAGACAGAAGGAACATGCATGTGTAAGCCAATGTGATGATCCTTGAGGATTGCCCATCATTCAGTATGTCCAGAGCCTAGTGCCTAAGGAGATGTGTGTTAGGGAGGGTAGGAATGGTGGCAAGTGATGCGGCTGGGTAGGTAAGCAGTGGGCAGTACATAATGGAGCACATCAGTGTACTCCATTGGGAAGTTAGGAGTTTGGCCACCATCCTGAAAGACAGCAAATCATATTAAGTAGGTGGGCAACAAGGTCAGATTTGAGTTTTGGAGTGTTCACCATGAGGCCAAGGTAGGGAATGGTGTGAAAGAGGCTGACCTGGAGACTGGGAGCAGACATAGGAGTGATCCAGATGAGAAAAGGGAACAGCCTGAACCGAGGCAGGCACGCTGGTGAAGAACAGAATGGGATATTAGAGAAGGAGAATCTGTGGGCTTGGTAGATTGACTGTGGACTGGGGGTACGTCTGCGCTCCACAACTTAGCTTTGAGCTTGCCTCAGAGCCAAGGTGAGAGAGCAGTGGCTATTTTTAGAATGAGTAGGTTTTGTTTGTTTGTTTTCCAACTTGCTAAGATAGGGAATACTTGAAGAGGAGCATGGGGAATGGGAGGGAGGCTAATAGGTTGTATTTGGGGAATGTTGAATTTGAGGTGTAAATAGTTCGTCTCAGAGGAAATGACCCATAGATGGTTGGGTCAGGTTAGGGGCTCAGGAATCTGCTCGGGCTGGGAGGTATGGACTGGGGAGACATCAGCATACCACTGCTGAATAAATTGGAGGATGTAGATGAAGTAGCCTTGGAAGTGGGTATGCTAAGAAGATCTAGGACCAAGCATGGATCCTTGGAGACCGCCCACATTTAATTGATGAGCAGGGCAAGAGGAGTCTCAAAAGGGCATAGGTGCAGGAGGCCAACCAGCAGTGATGTGATGGAAGCCGGGAAGGGGTGAGTTTCTAGAAGGGATGCTCACCGGGGTCAGACACTGCGGGGGTGCTCAGCACTGCGCTTGGCGCAGAGTAAATGCTCATAAGCATTTGTTACTGTTGACGTAGGAACACAGAAGAGAGGGAAATGACTGAGGCTTGGCGTGGTCAGGAAAAGCAACGAAGGAGGAGGCAGGATTTAAACAGAGACTTTAATGGAGCTTCCCTGGTGGCGCAGTGCTTAAGAATCCACCTGCCAATGCAGGGGACACGGGTTCGAGCCCTAGTCCGGGAAGATCCCACATGCCGCGGAGCAACTGGGCCCGTGCGCCACAACTACTGAGCCTGCGCTCTAGAGCCCGCGAGCCACCACTACTGAGCGCACGTGCCACAACTACTGAAGCCCGTGCGCCTAGAGCCCGTGCTCTGCAAAAAGAGAAGCCACCACAATGAGAAGCCCGCGCACCGCAATGAAGAGTAGCCCCTGCTCACCGCAACTAGAGAGAGCCCGCGCGCAGCAGTGAAGACCCAACACAGCCAAAAAATAATAAATAAATAAATAAATTTATTTTAAAAATAATAATAAATAAATAAAGACTTTAAAATTATATATAGGATTTAGATAATGGAGGGAAGGTAGGCAGACATCCCAGGTCAAGTTAGTGACTTAGCAGTCATGGCAGTGACAAAGTGACAGTGGTTTAGGAGGAGACGTCTCCACTTGGAGTGGAGGACACGTCTTTGGGACCCATAGGAAATGAGGGCCAGCTGTGCCCTCAGGGCCACTGCAGCCTGATCTCTTACGGGCAGCCTTCTTTAATCTCCATGAAGCCTTGTCTCTGCGCAAACTGGGAGCCGTCACTCCTTCCTGATTGATCGTCCATAACACTTAATCCATATGCCACCGTGACGTGTAGCACTTCCTGTCTTGTAGCTAGTTGTTCACAAGTCAGATCTCCCTAGAGTGACCCTAAGCTCCCAATAGCCAGGGCAGTAGTTTGTTCTTCTCTGTATCTGCCAATCACATGACACAGTTTTGTCGCAAAGTGGTCAGTTAATAGATGCCAGTTGAGAGAATTGATGAGGTGGGAGGAGCTGGCGGGACACCACACTGAGAGGTGAAACTCCGCTCTCGCAGTTTCCTTCTGGTTCAGGGAAATCAACTGCATCCTCCCTACTTAAACCATCCAAGAAAAGACTTGTTCCTTTTTGCCTCTTTTATCTGCACTTTGTCTCTTTCATTCCTCTTCTTTCTTTCCCTTTCTCCATTTCTCTCTTCTTTCCTCCCTTTCCCTTTGTTTTCTCCCTATCCCCTTACCCCCTCCTTCCCTCCTTCCTTCCTCCCTCTTTGTTTGTTCCCAGTTTCTTATCTCTTTCCTCTTATCCCAATTGCTATTTGTATGCTCATCATCTGAATGTACCCAGAAACTCATATGTGTGTACTCAATCTTTATTTTGCCCATATGCAAAATACAGGTGGCAGCCTTTTGATTGGTGGGATCCTTTTCATTGGTGGTTAGTGAAATACTTTATGAAATATTTATATAGAAGCCTCAGTTAGGCCTACTATGTGAAGTAGAATTAGGAGGAGGTAGCAGGGCAACTGTCTCTCATATACACACACACATACGTTTTAATAAATATAAATGCTCTCAAACCTGTCAGATGTCAATGTAAAAAATATTTCATTAAAACTGAAAACCCAAAGAGGAATACCAGAACTTTCTGAACCCAGAAGAGGAAGATCCTTCATGAACTTTTGATTTGAACGTGGACTTCATGAACAGAGGTTAATGAAAATTCTGGGCTTTGGAGTCAGAAAGACCCGATAAAGGCTCTGCCACTTAGTGGCTCTGTGGCCCTGGGCAATTACTGACCTTCATTGGGCCCAGGTGTTTTCCCCTGTAAGTCAGTTCAGAAGCCAGCCTCATAAGGATTTTGTGAGGCTCAGTGACATAATATTTGTAACTTACCTAACACAGGGCCTGTATCATAACCAGCACTAAGGTCCCCTTTATTCCCTAAATCCACATTTTTTACTTCAACTTTCTTCCTCTTCTGTCTTTTGTTTAAGGACAAACATTGAAAATCAGTCAAATAATCATTTTATGCAGAGAAAGAACTCCTTTTTCTCCATTTATTTAAGTATCTGGCTTTGGATGTGAGCTGGAAAGTGTCCTTGCCTCATGGTATGAGACTTGGGCTATCCTCTGTGGCCTGCCTTAACGGTTATGAGGAATGATTATATATTTGTTTACAACAGGCCACTTTGGATTTCTTCAAGGGATATTTGTATCATCTGTGATTCACAATGAGCAATATTGCCAAATACAAAGGAGCTGTGTTTTTCTATTGTAGTTACTGTTTTGGTTGGCAAACAATGCAGCCTCCTTACCCACCCTCTTTTTGATCACAGCCAATGATTGCATAACATTTTTAGATCAGTTTTTTTTTTTTTGGGAGGGGGACAGCTGATTGAGACACATGGCTCTAGAGGAATCCTCACAGAATCTTAAGACGCTAAGGGGATTCAAGGAGACAACTTTTCCACTTGCTTTCCTCCAGCGAGGCCTATGTTTAAATTATCTAAGAAAGATATTGGTAAGTCCTTCTGTTTTTAAGAATTAGAAGGCTATGCCCACTTTTCCCTTAAAACTAAATTCAAAGAGAAACTTTTTTGAATAAATGAACAGAGTTTTTGAATTAATAGAATAGTAGAGGATGGCTTGCATTTCCATAAAATAGTTCAGGAGTGAAGCTGTCTTAACAGCTCAGTCTTTGGAAAGTTAAATGGCAGGAAGAGCACTTGGATTTTGAAAGCATGAGGATCTAGTTTTGCTGTTTATCATGTCTATTGATGCAGTCAGGGTAGATTGTTCCCCACTTGGGTACTTTGTAGTTTTGATTTGTGGGCTTATCTTCAGTGGACTTCATCTGTGGGATTCCTTGGGGTCTGGTTAAGGCTATTTCTGTACAGAGCGGTGTTATGTTTACTGCTGAGTGGTGCTCTAGGGTATCTCTGACCTGAGACCACTGTGTTCATCTCTTATCCCAAGGGTTCCTAGACTCACCCTAGTGTAGATTTGATTTCAAAACCCAAATGAAAATCGGCTCCCAGTTATTCTCAGGGAGACTTCTTCTTCTTTCATTCTTTTTTCCGCACCTGAAGCTCACACTGAGACAAGCATCCTTACTGTCTCACTGTGCTAGTGGGTAGACTTTGTATCTAGTTCATCCCTTTAGTGTAGCCCTGTGAAGTTCTCAGCTTTACATGGGGTTCTCAGTTTTCAGTCTACCCCACTTTGGGGTCGAAGATCAAACTCTCGATCCTCTTTGGCCATTAAAATCCAAGCCCCTGGGTTGTCCCCCATCCCCGTGGGCTGCCTGAGCAGCAGCGCATGCCTCCCACTCTGTCCTCTTTCTTTTTGGCCTCTGGACGTATCCTCTTCTCTCCCTGAGCTCAACCAAGCTTGTAAAATGTTTATTATATTTTATCTAACATTTCTAGGTATTTTATGTTGGGGAAGTTTTCAGGCTGTCAGGTTCAATAAATGGAAGTTGAAGGTTGAAGATCTGGGTTACAGTTCCAGCTCTGCTAATTGATTCTCTAGCTTTGGAGGACTGACTCCACCTCTCTGAATTTGTTTTCTCCTCTGTAAAGGGAGAGGAACATCATAACCTCATGGGCACTCCACATATGGAAAAGTTTTAGAAGAAAGCAAATTCACGCTGGGAAAACAGCCCGTAGTGCATGTCGTGGGTGCCCTGCCCACGTCCTTCTCTGGGCTGGTGTCCCCAGTCCCCAGCTTCAGGTCTCAGGCGAGCCTTCCCTGAATCCTTGACTGGATCAAGTTACCCTATAAACTGCTTTCCTAGCTCCTCATCATCTCCCCTACTTAATTATGTGCTCCATGAGGCCAGAGAAGATGTATGGTTTTGGTCTTCACTGTATATTCAGGGCCTACAGTGGCCTCGCAGATAGGATTCAATAAATATTTGTTGAATGAATAAACTAAAGGAAATGAGGGAAATGCAGGAACTGAAAGCAACAGGGCAACTAGCCCACTCTTGGGCAATCCTCCTGGAACTCTAGAGATGACTTCTGTGAATCTCTGAGCCATTCTCACATCAGGAGGGGTCAGATGGAGTGGCTCATACAGAGTTTTGCAAGTGATCATGCTGTGTTCTCAGAGATGGAGGGATCGGAAACTCTCCTTCCCGTGACATGGAGGAAACTCAAATTTGATGATGCTTATAAATCCTCCCTGCAAGATGATCCCTTCTAAATGTTCCCTCTAATTTTTAAATGTAGTATTTTTCCAGGGTGGTGTCCCTGTGTGTCCTTGTGTGTGTGTGTGTGTGTGTGTGTGTGTATTCATTTTGAGGAATTCCACATGACTAAAATTCTCCATCAGAGGGTTGATATAAATATGTGCATAAAATAGACCATTTTATGTAGCTAAGGGCTTCAAATTGTTCTCCCAGATATTTTTTTTTGTTTATTTCCTATTTCATTTTTGAAGGACATTCTTCAGTATCCCAAAGTAATTATGCAATTTGGTTGTTTATGTAAACGTCTTCAAGGGATTCTGCAGAAGAATTATTTCAGTGTTTATGTTGTGTAGAAATGTTCAGAAATCATGTAAATTAGAAAAGAATAGGAAATGAATAATCTGCCTGCAGATTTGATTCCATGATTAGCCATCCAAAGTCAACTGGAAAAAGTCTGAGACACTGGAAAATTAGGGGAGGTTTTTTGTTTTGTTTTTCTTCTAAAAGGTATGTAGAAAAGACATGAGAAAAGTGGGGGGAATGATTCTTTCTTAAAACCTTAGTGTTCTCAAAGTCATTTTATTGTAAGTGAAAGTAACAATAAAATGGTGAGGATTTCTAGAATAAGTTTCCTAGAAAAGGGAGTACATCTCTTTTTAAGGCTATTCACATTTGGAGGGGAAATTGAAAGCTGATGTAATTTTCCAACACTATTCCAGAATTCAGGCTTTAAAGTTTCATATTCTTAAACTTTTCATTTCCTTAAAATCAGTTGGCACTTTGGAAATTTTAATTTTATTCCGTTGTATCCTGAAAAGTAGTGAATATCCAGAGGACTCAGATTATGAAGGCAGTTAGAACACATGTTTTATAACTTCAGAACATTTTTTGCATTCTTATCTCTACAAGAAAACTTTATGGAGCCAGTGAATGGAGATTTAAACTGCAGGATTCCCCGTTAGGTGCTCTGAGCAGTTCTTGTTCTTTTCTTATTATTTTTACAGAGGTCGTAGAGCTTATTCAAGGGGAAAAAAAAGGTGGGGACTCAAGTTTATAGGAGCCAGGAGCTGTTTCTTTGCTGGCCTAAATATACATTTTGAGAAATCAAAGGGGCAAGTTTTCCTCTTATCACTGTTTATGATGCAATTGATGCTTTGTTTGAAAGCAGCGGTGCTTTGCTGCTTATAATCTGAACCAAGTTTATCCAGATTGAATTTTGAGAAGAATCCTGAATTTAGTTAACCTTTTTGCTACTGTAGGCTCATACTTAATCAGGCCAATTTTTAACAGTTGAGATACAATTAACAAATAACATTACATTAGTTGCAGGTGTATAACATAATGATTCGATGTTTGTATATATTATGAAGTGATTACCACGATAAGTCTAGTTATCACCACACATAGTTATAAATATTTTTTTCTTGTGATTTTTTTTTCTTCTTTTAAGATCTGCTCTTTTTTTTTTTAAACATCTTTATTGGAGCTTTACAATGGTGTGTTAGTTCCTGCTGTATAACAAAATGAATCAGCTATACATATACATACATACATCCCCATATCTCCTCCCTCTTGCGTCTCCCTCCCACCCTCCCTATCCCACCCCTCTAGGTGGTCACAAAGCACCAAGCTGATCTCCCTGTGCTATGTGGCTGCTTCCCACTAGCTATCTATTTTACATTTGATAGTGTATATATGTCAATGCCACTTTCTCACTTCATCCCAGCTTACCCTTCCCTCTCCCTGTGTCCTCAAGTCCATTCTCTACGTCTGTGTCTTTATTCCTGTCCTGCCCCTAGGTTCTTCAGAACCTTTTTTTTTTTTTAGATTCCATATATATGTGTTAGCATATGGTATTTGGTTTTCTCTTTCTGACTTACTTCACTCCGTATGACAGTCTCTAGGTCCATCCACCTCACTACAAATAACTCAATTTCGTTTCCTTTTATGGCTGAGTAATATTCCATTGTATATATGTGCCACGTCTTCTTTATCCATTCATCTGTCGATGGACACTTAGGTTGCTTCCATGTCCTGGCTATTGAAAATAGAGCTGCAGTGAACATTGTGGTACATGACTCTTTTTGAATTATGGTTTTCTCAGGCTATATGCCCAGTAGTGGGATTGCTGGGTCATATGGTAGCTCTAGTTTTACTTTTTTAAGGAACCTCCATACTGTCCTCCATAGTGGCTGTATCAATTTACATTTCCACCAACAGTGCAAGAGGGTTCCCTTTTCTCCACACCCTCTCCAGCATTTATTGTTTGTAGATTTTCTGATGATGCCCATTGTAACTGGTGTGAGGTGATACCTCATTGTAGTTTTGACTGGCATTTCTCTAATAATTAGTGATGTTGAGCATCCTTTCAGGTGCTTCTTGGCCATCTGTACGTCTTCTTTGCAGAAATGTCTATTTAGGTCTTCTGCCCATTTTTGGATTGGGTTGTTTGTTTTTTTGATATTGAGCTGCATGAGCTGTTTATATATTTTGGAGATTAATCCTTTGTCCGTTGCTTCATTTGCAAATATTTTCTTCCATGCTGAGGGTTGTCTTTTTGTCTTGTTTATGGTTTCCTTTGCTGTGCAAAAGCTTTGAAGTTTCATTAGGTCCCCTTTGTTTATTTTTGTTTTTATTTCCATTTCTCTAGGAGGTGGGTCAAAAAGGATCTTGCTGTGATTAATGTCATAGAGTGTTCTGCCTATATTTTCGTCCAAGAGTTTGATAGTGTCTGGCCTTACATTTAGGTCTTTAATCCATTTTGAGTTTATTTTTGTGTATGGTGTAAGGGAGTGTTCTACTTTCATTCCTTTACATGTAGCTGTTCAGTTTTCCCAGCACCACTTATTGAAGAGGGTGTCTTTTCTCCATTGTATATTCTTGCCTCCTTTATCAAAGATAAGGTGACCATATGTGTGTGGGTTTACCTCTGGGCTTTCTATCCTGTTCCATTGATCTATATTTCTGTTTTTGTGCCAGTACCATACTGTCTTGATTACTGTAGCTTTGTAGTATAGTCTGAAGTCAGGGAGCCTGATTTCTCCAGCTCTGTTTTTCTTTCTCGAGATTGCTTTGGCTATTCGGGGTCTTTTGTGTTTCCATCCAAGTTGTGAAATTTTTTGTTTTAGCTCTGTGAAAAATGCCAGTGGTAGTTTGATAGGGATTGCACTGAATCTGTAGATTGCTTTGGGTAGTATAGTCATTTTCACAGTGTTGATTCTTCCAATCCAAGAACATGGTATACCTCTCCATCTGTTGGTATCATCTTTAATTTCTTTCATCAGAGTCTTATAGTGTTCTGCATACAGGTCTTTTGTCTCCTTAGGTAGGTTTATTCCTAGGTATTTTATTCTTTTTGTTGCGGTGGTAAATGGGAGTGTTTCCTTAATTTCTCTTTCAGATTTTTCATCATTAGTGTATAGGAATGCAAGAGATTTCTGTGCATTAATTTTGTATCCTGCTACTTTACCAGATTCATTGATTAGCTCTAGTTGTTTTCTGGTAGCATCTTTAGGATTCTCTATGTATAGTGTCATGTCATCTGCAAACAGTGACAATTTTACTTCTTCTTTCCAATTTGTATTCCTTTTATTTCATTTTCTTCTCTGATTTCCGTGGCTAGGACTTCCAAAACTATGTTGAATAATAGTGGTGAGAGTGGACATCCTTGTCTTGTTCCTGATCTTAGAGGAAATGATTTCAGTTTTTCGCCATTGAGGATGGTGTTTGCTGTGGGTTTGTCGTATATGGCCTTTTGAGATGTGGATGGACCTAGAGACTGTCATACAAAGTGAAGTAAGTCAGAATGAGAAAAACAAATATCGTATATTAACGCATATATGTGGAACCTAGAAAAATGGTACAGATGAACAGGTTTGCAGGGCAGAAATTCAGACACAGATGTAGAGAACAAACATATGGACACCAAGGGGGAAAGCCGTGGGGAGGTGGTGGTGGTGGTGTGATGAATTGGGCGATTGCGATTGACATGTATACACTGATGTGTATAAAATTGATGACTAATAAGAATCTGCTGTTTAAAAAAAAAAAGAAAGAATGTTGAGGTCAAAGGCAGCTAGATGAACTGAGCCCCAAAGGGTGGCCAGTGCCTTTGTGGGGAGAAAGGACACATCAGCTGTCTTATGTTTGATAAAGCCTGAGAGAAAGAGCTGGCAGCCAGAAAAGCAGGTGAGAAGCAAACTGAGAGTTTCACAAATTCTGTGTAGGTTAGTGTGGTAGTTTAGGGATCCCTGGATCCCTACAAGGCATAACTCTCTTTCCACAGACCTCCACTGAATGCCCACGAGCAACTCTGGGGACAGAGCCAAGACCTGACGAGCTCCCTCAGTGCTCAGAGCTGCTGAGGTTTGAGGTGGGGAGCAGGGGCAGCTGGGGAAGCCCACGCATGCTTCGGGCCTGACACGAATACAAGGTGGTGAGCAGCTGCAGATGAGGGACAGTGTCTCAGCCAGCCTGCGCTGCTATAACAGAATACCAGAGACGGGGTGGCTTAAACAATCGACATTTATTTCTCACACTTCTGGAGACTGGAAAGTCCAAGATCAAGGTGCTGACCGGTGCAGTTCTTGGTGAGGGTCTGCTTCCTGGTCTCTGTCTCGCTGTGATGTCATTAGGGTGGAGAGAGAAAACAGTCTGATGCCTCTTCCTCTTCTAAGGACAGAAGGACACTAACCCCATCATGGGGGCTCCACCCTCACGACCTCATCTAACCCTGATTACTTCCTAAACGGCCCACCTCAATACCATCATAGTGGGGTTGGGGCTTCAACATATGGATCTGGGGGTTGGGGGAGACACACAACCATTCCATCCATAACAGACAAGCACAAAGCCTGCCTGTGTCCCGACCCGTCTCTAACAGCAAGCAAAAGCCATCTGCTGCTGTGCAGGGGCAAAAAACTGCCCACGTTGCATACCTGACCCGGCTTTGAGGGCAGGCAAAAGCAGCATGCCACCGGGGAAGGGGCAGGAAACCCTCTCACCCACCCCATTGCCATCCCAGGTAAGGAGAGCTGCCTTGGGGGAGGGGTGGAAAGCCCCTCCCTTCACTAGGACAGGGCAAAAGCCATTTCCCCTTGGGAATCCTGCACTGGTACAAAACAGAAAAGAAAGAAAAGGCAGGACAACACTGGCCTGTGAGGGTGGAAGACTAGGGCGCCTGTTGCTCTTGCTGTCCCCAAAGCCAGGGCACATGAGTGAGAGGGTAAGAAGACTTAGTGTCCCCAAGGAGACCCTGCTCATTCACAGACACTTGGTTCCCTCGAGGCCTGCCTGAAACACCCTTTCTGTGAGTTGACACTCAGGATTCAAGCATTAATGCTCCTGACACCAATCTCCCTAGAACACCCATAGAAACTCCAGCCCCCTCGAGAACAAGGGTGCCTGATCTCTGGAACTTCTCGCCCCTGGTACTGATGGCTCTGACCCCACACCAGCCCAGCCCTGCCTGCCGTCCAGGCTTCCCCACCAGCTCCTGCTGTTCACCACTCACAAGTAAGTAGTCATCTACCAGGGCCTGTAGCGTGGTGCTATGAATCCCAGGAGCGTCTTATCTCTCCTTGCTGGTTGGTTTCTTCTCAGCCAGAAATGGAGTTCAGAGGGCCTATTCACATTCCTGTCTCACATCTTTAAAACCACAGCATTGATATCCATAGCCAGTATCTTCTCCTTATATAACAATCCTCCAGAGTGACCCTGTAATCTCTTTCAGACATACAACACAGGTCACGTCGTGGTTTCAGGCCACCTTATCACTATTTCTCAATATGAAAATATGGCCTTCCCCTCTGGCTTCTTTTTGCCCAACCCACCCAAACACTCAAGCTAAATAAATCTACAGCTACCTCTATAAATGTCCCATATAATAGCTTACCCTGAGTGACCCTTGGCACAATTCATCCTGCTGGTCCAGCCCCCTGTCTTCCCACTCCTGACCTGCTTACCTCTAGAAAAGAGAAGGAAGCCAGTATTTAACGTACAGGTACTAAGCAACAGGTGCTTTCATAGACATTCAATTCTTGTAAGTTCATTATTATCCCCATTTCACCTCAAAGAAACAAAGGCTTGAGTAACTTGTAAATGACCACAAGGCTGGGAAATTGAGACCTAGGATAGAAACCACTAACCCCGTAGCCCATACCTTTCCCTCTATTCCTTGATGGCTCATTTGAAGGCCCAAGGACGGAAGGACAATGAGGAAAATGTAGCATCTGTCCATCCCAATCAGACCATGCAGCAGAGGCTTCATCAGACATTTCTTCCAGCCACCTGCATCCACATATTAGCCAAAAGGTTAATGCTTCCCACTCTGGGAAGGTGATGGAGGTACTGACCAGACCCACAAGAGACGAACTTTCCAGCCTTAGCCAAACTAACTCTTCTGCATTTTGGAAAACTTTCAATTGCTCCTCTATTTTCCACCCTCAAAACTTTAATACTGCCCAGCTTTCAATAGGTAGAGACTAACAGAGAAAAAAGGAAATGAATTAGAAATATTAGGAAAGTAAATTCTTTTCTCTTTTAATTTCAAAAATAAGCTTGGAGAGCAATAACTTTTAAAATCATATAATCACAGGGTAAAGGCCTAAAGATTAGCCTGGTTAAAAGAGCAGATCTTCATCTCAATAGATGCAGAAAAGGCATCTGATATTTATGATTTCAGTTTTTCACCATTGAGGATGGTGTTTGCTGTGGGTTTGTCATATGTGATCTTTATTATGTTGAGGTAAGTTCCCTCTATGCCTACTTTCTGGAGGGTTTTTATCATAAATGGGTGTTGAATTTTGTCAAAAGCTGTTTCTGCATCTATGGAGATGATCATATGGTTTTTATTCTTCAATTTGTTAATATGGTGTATCACATTGATTGATTTGTGTATATTGAAGAATCCTTGAATCCCTGGGATAAATCCCACTTGATCATGGAGTATGATCCTTTTAATGTGTTATTGGATTCTGTTTGCTAGTATTTTGTTGAGGATTTTTACATCTATATTCATCAGTGATATTGGTCTGTAATTTTTTTTTTTTGTAGTATCTTTGTCTGGTTTTGGTATCAGGGTCATGGTGGCCTCGTAGAACGAGTTTGGGAGTGTTCATTCCTCTGCAATTTTTTGGAAGAGTTTGAGAAGGATGGGTGTTAGCTCTTCTCTAAATGTTTGATAGAATTCACCTGTGAAGCCATCTGGTCCTGGACTTTTGTTTCTTGGAAGATTTTTAATCACAGTTTCAATTTCATGACTTGTGCTTGGTCTGTTGATATTTTCTATTTCTTCCTGGTTCAGACTTGGAAGGTTATACCTTTCTAAGAATTTGTCCATTTCTTCCAGGTTGTCCATTTTATTGGCATAGAATTGCTTGTAGTAGTCTCTTAGGATGCTTTGTATTTCTGTGGTGTCTGTTGTAACTTCTCCTTTTTCATTTCTAATTTTATTGATTTGAGTCCTCTCCATCTTTTTCTTGATGAGTCTGGCTAATGGTTTATCAATTTTGTTTATCTTCTCAAAGAACCAGCTTTTACTTTTCTTGATCTTTGCTCTTGTTCTCTTTGTTTCTATTTCATTTACTTTTGCTCTGATATTTATGATTTCTTTCCTTTTGCTAACTTTGGGTTTTGTTTGTTCTTCTTTCTCTAGTTCCTTTAGGTGTAAGGTTAGATTATTTATTAGAGATGTTTCTTGTTCCTTGAGGTAGGCTTGTATAGCTATACACTTCCCTCTTAGAACTGCTTTTGCTGCATCCCATAGGTTTTGGTTCATCGTGTTTTCATTGTCATTTGTCTCTAGGTAGTTTTTGATTTCCTCTTTGATTTCTTCAGTGATCTCTTGGTTATTTAGTAACGTATTGTTTACCCTCCATGTATTTGTGTTTTTTTGTTTTTCCCCTGTAATTCATTTCTTCTATCATTGCGTTGTAGTCAGAAAAGATGCTTGATATGATTTCAGTTTTCTTAAATTTACTGAGGCTTGATTTGTGACTCAAGATGTGATCCATCCTGAAGAATGTTCCATGCGCACTAGAGAAGAAAGTGTAATCCGCTGTTTTTGGATGGAATGTCCTATAAATATCAATTAAATTTATCTGGTCTATTGTGTCATTTAAAGCTTCTGTTTCCTTATTTATTTTCATTTTGGATGATCTGTCCATTGGTGTAAGTGAGGTGTTAAAGTCCCCCACTATTACTGTGTTACTGTTGATTTCCTCTTTTATAGCTTTTAGCAGTTGCCTTATGTATTGAGGTGCTCCTATGTTGGGTGCATATATATTTATAATTGTTATATCTTCTTCTTGGATTGATCCCTTGATCATTATGTAGTGTCCTTCCTTGTCTCTTGTAACATTCTTTATTTTAAAGTCTGTTTTATCTGATATGAGTATTGCTACTCCAGCTTTCTTTTGATTTCCATTTCCATGGAATATCTTTCTCCATCCCCTCACTTTCAGTCTGTATGTGTCCCCAGGTCTGAAGTGGGTCTCTTGTAGACAGCATATAGATGGGTCTTGTTTTTTATCCATTCAGCAAGCCTGTGTCTCTTGGTTGGAGCATTTAATCCATTCACGTTTAAGGTAATTATTGATATGTATGTTCCTATGACCATTTTCTTAATTGTTTTGTGTTTTTGTAGGTCCTTTTCTTCTCTTGTGTTTCCCACCTAGAGAAATTCCTTTAGCAGTTGTTGTAGAGCTGGTTTGGTGGTGCTGAATTCTCTTAGTTTTTGCTTGTCTGTAAAGCTTTTGATTTCTCCATCGAATCTGAATGAGATCCTTGCCGGGTAGAGTAATCTTGGTTGTACGTTCTTCTGTTTCATCACTTTCAGTATATCACGCCACTCCCTTCTGGCTTGTAGAGTTTCTGCTGAGAAATCAGCTGTTAACCTTATGGGAGTTCCCTTGTATGTTATTTGTTGTTTTTCCCTTGCTGCTTTCAATAATTTTTCTTTGTGTTTAATTTTTGCCAATTTGATTACTGTGTGTCTCGGCATGTTTCTCCTTGGGATAATCCTGTATGGGACTCTCTGTGCTTCCCGGACTTGGGTGGCTATTTCCTTTCCCATATTAGGGAAGTTTTCGACTATAATCTCTTCAAATATTTTCTCGGGTCCTTTCTCTCTCTCTTCTCCTTCTGCGACCCCTATAATGTGAATGTTGTTGTTTTGAGTGTTGTCCCAGAGGTCTGTTAGGCTGTCTTCATTTCTTTTCATTCTTTTTTCTTTATTCTGTTCCGCAGCAGTGAATTCCACCATTCTGTCTTCCAGGTCACTTATCCGTTCTTCTGCCTCAGTTATTCTGCTATTGATTCCTTCTAGTGTATATTTCATTTCAGTTATTGTATTGTTCATCTCTGTTTGTTTGTTCTTTAATTCTTCTAGGTCTTTGTTAAACATTTCTTGCATCTTCCCGATCTTTGCCTCCTTTTTTCTTCCGAGGTCCTGGATCATCTTCACTATCATTATTCTGAATTCTTTTTCTGGAAGGTTGCCTATCTCCACTTCATTTAGTTGTTTTTCTGGGGCTGTATCTTGTTCCTTCATCTGGTACATAGCCCTCTGCCTTTTCATCTTGTCTATCTTTCTGTGAATGTGGTTTTTGTTCCACAGGCTGCAGGATTGTAGTTCTTCTTGCTTCTGCTGTGTGCCCTCTGGTGGATGAGGCTATCTAACAGGCTTGGGCAAGTTTCCTGATCTGACCTCAACATTCTAATGGGCTCCAAAAATGATGACTTCATGGATTGTTTGTTTCTCTTTTTTCTTATTGTTAGGGGAGAGTGATGATAGACTCTTGTAGCTCTCTATATCCCAAGCAGAATGGAATTGGGAAGTAGTGTTTAGAAATTGAAAGGGAAGAGCTAGGCATGCTGATGGCCACTGTTGTAGCATTGTTTCTAGAGGGTCTTCCTTTCCTTGAGTATCTCAGCCTGAAACAAGTTTCTCTTGCTTCCAAACATTTTTCCTATTTGTGTGGATACTCATTAGTGAGTCTCAGGATTAGAAGAGCCCATAAATGTCACTTTGTCCAATCCTGCATTTTATTCTCAAATTCACATTCTGCCCTCTGGCATCTTTCCAGTGGTTATCTTGACCTTTTATTTAAATCTTATATTGTTCAGCCCAGTGTGTATATATGTCCATCCTCAGCCCAGCTTTGCTGGTGTATGTCAGTTGGTGTCCAGAACAATGTCATGAACAGAAAATTTGATATCAGTTTGACTGGGAAGGAATGTTCTCTGCTGGAGGACAGGGAGCAGAAAGCAGAATTTGTGTTTTTACCACATTTTTTAATGTATTGCCAGAGTCAATTTTAGGGTGAAGTTGAGTTAAATTAGTAGCTTGAAGAGAAAAGTCAGTAGCCAGAAGTAAGCTGAACATTAACATTTTTGAACTTTGACCATAATATTGAACATTATGGCTGACCATCTTGAGGTTAAAAGGTTAGAAGGAGGGCGGACTGAACAGCAATGTATTTTTAGTCTGCTTAGAATTATAGCTGCTTTTGGAAATTTTTGGTAAGCTGCCATGGATCAGGATTAGAATAAAGGCCATAAATATGGTTCAAAAAATGTCCTCGACATTTCATTATATGGTTTGCTATTGGCTTTAGTGGTAGTGCATTTTCTGAATTGATGTAAATAGTGTTTAAGTTTGTCTTTTCCTATGAGTAATAAGTATTGTATGTAGAGATTTCCGTTTCTATTACTTAAATAGATCACCATAGTAGTTTGGTACATGGTTGCCTTGCACATAATTACCGCATGGCTATTATTAGGAAAATTGTGTGGGTAAAATCAACCCTGCTATTTGGTTATGTCTGAACCTTACTGCCCATCTGCTAAGCAATGTGGGGTCAAAATAAGTATCAGGATAGTTCTGATGTTGACCTTTTTGGAGGTGAGTTCAACTCTTCTCTTTCAATTCTAAAAACTACAATAGGAGGTGTCACCAGAGAGGAAAAGCAATTTAAAAAACCCCCAGACTCACCAAATCGTTATTTCTAACACTGCTTTGCCAGTGATCCTTACTCTGGGGTTAAACTACTTCTTTTAAACCAGTACTCCTTCATATACATCATGACTTACAGGTTACAGTTAAGCTGCAAAATAATTCTTAAAACAAAGTTGGGAGTGTTGTATACTAATTAGTCTGCCTTAAGTCATGAAAGAAATTTTGACATATGTAATATAGCATTACTGAACTTTTGCAAGCTGGCATTTTCACATTGTGTAAAGGGTACATCGGTTTATCGAAGACATTGCTTTTCTGCATTTGTTGTGTCAGTTATCTATTGCCACAATGCTGTGTAACAAACAACTACAAAAAACTCACTGACATACAAAAAGATACATTTATGAGTGCTGGGCAGTTTTTGTGGTCTGGCATGGAAGGCTCACTCATGTGTTTGCGGTCAACTGGTGGGTCAGCTGGGAGCTGGTTGGCCTGGGAGTACCTAGGACCACTGTGTTCACCTCTACAAGCACTTTTATCTTCTGGTTGTTCTTTTAGCAGTTGCAGGGTGTTGAGAGTGTGGAAGGGCAGAAGGCCATTTGAGACCTAGGCTTGAAACCAGTACACCACTACTTCTGCCATATTCTGTTGGCTAAAGCAAGCCACAAGTCAAGCCCAGGTTCAAAAGTGGGGAAAGAGACTCTACTTCTTTATGTCACATAGTAAACAGTATGCATAAGGGGATTGGTGAGAATTGGCACCAAATTTACAATCAACTTGTTCTGGTTACTACTGCTTTTCCACATTTCCTAAAACTTAGTGATATAAAACTATCTGATTTTGCTCACGATTTGGTGGTTCAGGCATTTGGGAAGGGCTTAGCTTGGCAGTTCTCATTTGGGAGTCACTGGCACTGGGTCTGCAGTCATCTGAAGATTCAGTGAGGCATCCTGGATGGCTCCCTCACATGGCAAGCAGTTGATTCCTATGCGTGGCTTTTCCAACATGTAAGTAGTCAGACTTCTTACATGACAATGGCTTCCCTCAGAGTGGTGTCCCAAGTGAACAAGGCAGAAGGTGAATGGCCTTGTCTGATGTAGCCTGGGGAACCACATGTCTTCACTTCCAGCACTTTCTATTGGTAACAACAAGCCACTAATATCAGCCCAATTCAAGCAGAGGTGAAATAGACTCACCTCTTGGTGCAAGAAGTACTGGAGAATTTGCAGACATGTTTAAAAATCTCCACAAATCTGCAGCAGTTATTCAGAGAGAGAAATCAATTCCCTCATTCTGTGATGTTAAGTCACAGTACTATGATCTTTACATCTTTAGCACTCACCATTCCTATTAAATAGTGCACTTACAATTTTCATACTCAGATTTCTTATTTTGTATAGTTCTGTATATTATAAAGTAACCCAAGAAATGATTAAGGGTAGCTGTTTACTTCATTCCAGATTCTCAATGATCTTTGAGAAAATGCATACATACATACTTTCTACATAGTTTAATTAGTGTATATATTTGTGCTTTAGTTTTTTAAAAGTTATTTTATAGACAAAAAAATGCTTGTAATGTTAATTTTAATTACCTAGGAATTCATCAAGCTAATACTAGCATAATTGGCTTAGCAGTTTCCCAGTTTAGGTAGCTCAGTTACTTACAATTACACTAACTTGATGGCGCCATGTTTGGGTATCTATTGCTATGTAACAAATTACCCCCAAACTTAGTGGCTTGAAACAATAACCATTTATTATCTCATGCAGCTTCTGTGGGTTAGGAACCCAGGAATGGCTTGGTCCTTCGTGAGGTCTCTCATGAGGTTGCAGTCTAGCTGTTGCCTGGGCCTGCGGTCTCATCTGAGGGTTTCACTGGGGCTGGAGATTCCGCTTCCACCTTCACTCACTTGGCAGCTGTCAGGACGCTTCCGTTTCTGGCCACTTGGATCTCTTCACAGGGCTGCCCAAGATATGGCCGCTAACTTCCCCAAGTGAGTGATGAGAGGGAGAGAGAGAGAGAAGGAAAGAGAGAAAAAGGGAAAGAGAGAAAGAGATGCTGACCAAATGGAAGCGAGGTTTTTTTTATAACCTAGTCTTGAACGTTATATACCTTTACTTCTGTCGTACTCTGTTGATCACACAGACCAACCCTGGTACAGTGTGGGAGGGGACTGCACATGGATGTGAATGCCAGGAGATGGGGGTCATTGATGGGGTCTTCTTGGAGATTGTTTACTACACATTGCTGTAAACATCTTTGCACAGATTGCTTTTTATTGATGAATGGAAAGGAGAAATTTACTCTCGGCATATCCCCCTAGTGTGGAATTACCAGATCATAGAGATCAACCATTCAATGGCACCTTTTGAAAAAAATTGTAAAGTATTCTTATAAATATTTTTTGTGTAGTAGGATATTCTTATATTTAATTACATTGCAATTATTCTTATATTTTAAATGAGTACACAAAATACTGCAGAACATTTTACAAAGCACTTAGCTGCTGGTGCCCTCAGTAAGCTTTGGTTTGAGAAAAAGAGAAATAAGGGGGGGAGCTGCTGGGTGCCATCATCTCCCAAAGCCTTTTTTTTTTTTAAATTTAGTTCCTGGTTTCCATAAACTAGGCCACACTGACCCCAACCTAATATAAGCCACTGCCATTAATAGCTCGTTTAATGGAAGAAATTTTAATTGGCAAGAAACTTGACCATTACAAAACAGAACATGCTCTCCGCCATTCAGGCTGTTACAGTTCTGCTATCTTTACCACTTTTGAGACAGCATAAAGGAAATGTGCTCCAGACCAGGGTACTGAAAGGACTGTTCTATGTCAGGTGATTTTTAAAGCTTTTATTACGATCTGTGAACTAATTTAATATGTTATAAATGAATACTCCTACATTTTGTGAGTTCACACCCCTCCCTTCGCCATTTATATAAAATATAACTGATTCATTTTCATGTCTGTAAAAGTCTTTCCAGCTTTTCCAGAAATACATTGGATTCATTTACATGATGCACTTTCAATCATTTCAAAATTTCATAAATTTTATAGCACCTTCCATGTTGTGGGCTCTCAATAAATTGCCATGACCAAGTTAAATGATGGGGTAATAAGGATAGAACTCTGGTCGTTTACACTAATGACAAGGTTTGCATAATGAAGTCCGGCCCCCGAGGGGCTGGGAAGAGTACCTGTAAGAGGCGTATGTGAGGAAGGGCTGCATTTTAAAGCTTGCAGTGAGGATTATGCTGCACGAATAAACCAAGCTGTGTGTGGGTGGTCCTCTCTCTGCCCCCTTCTGCTTTTAAAGATTTAGAAGAGATGCCAGAGTACCTATAGAAGGTGTTTGATTTAAAAGGTTTAAAAGAAAACACTCCAGTTTGCCTTCTTGTAGGGGCATGCAAGGGAGTAGAGTTTGCAGCTGCGTGGACGGATAAAGAAAAACTGAGCATTTAACAGAATTAAAAAAAAATCGTGCCAGAAGGGCCTTTGACCAAGAAATTCTTACAGGTTTATGACACCTGGTGCCTGAACTCCATCTGTGACACCAGGGTTACAGTTTGCAAGCCGTTAACCCTGCAGCTGATCTGGTCAGCTTCTGGCTGCACTGGGGCCTGATGCAGTTTGCTGTAGTTGTTTGTAGACTTCACGAAAAGAAGATGATTATTTGTAGATTTCCAGCATCTCTACTAGATTTCTTCACTTTCTTCTTTCTCACAAGGAAACTTTCCAGGATACATAGCACACCAGTATCTGAATGGCATTCTCTTTGGCATCTCTGTTTAGGGGCGGTGGAGGCTTCACCCATACAGAGGGGTCAGGGTCAGCCCATTGTTGCTGCTCATGGGTTGGAGAGTGCCTGCATATGCAAGGACTAAACTATGCCAAGTAACCCCATTAAGGATGGCTTTATGTATCAGAATGTGTGTGTGTATGTGAACGATAGAATACATGTCGATAGTTTGTAATAATAAAAGATTGAAAGCAACATAACCGTCTATCTGAGGCACTTGTTAAATAAATTGTGGTAGATCCACACAGTGGCATACGACACAACTATAAACAGGAGGTACCAATATGGGATGAACTCCAAGTCTTGTCAAGTATAAAAAGCAAAGTGCAATACAGAGCATATAAATGACGTATTTATTGTATTTAAAATAAAGGAAAGATAGAGTATATAATACTAGATTGCTTGAGTAGTATAACATTTTCTAATTGGCTATATATATATGAGCTAATAATACTGGTTGCCTCTAGGGAGGAAACTGACTAGCTGGAAGACAGATTGGGAGGGGTACTATTCATTGTATAGCTTTCTGTGCCTTTTGAATCTTAATAAGTAAATAAGATGAAAAAAAATATATTGAAAGAAAACAATGTTGTAACAAAGATGGCAGAAGTGAACCAATCCCTGGAGGGCAGAGAACCAAGCCTCTTCTACTCCCTTTTTCTTTTGCCTTTATGTTCCCAGTGCACAGTGCTTGATGCATGGTAGATCTTCAAAAATATTGTTAACTGAAAAATATATACCACGTGGAAAATCACCGTTCATTTTTATTTTAAAGTATATATTACATTCTTAAAAATCAATGCTGTTCAATGCGAAAATTGTCTTGGCCAGAAAAAAAAAAAAAAAAGGAATTCAGAATGAAAAGTTGTCTGGGTCAGGAGGTTTGGATTTGGAACCATATTTTTATCAATATTTGTTAACAATTTTCCTATTCTGTGTAAAGCCCTATTGTCAGATTTAAACGGTTGATTATGTGAACTTAAATTATAGAATGAGAGGATTTTATCACTAATTAGGTGCTTATAGATGTTGTAGTTAAAGGCAGGCTGAGTCCTGAGTCTCCTTCTTTCCACTCAACTTCCCTCCTTCTTCCCTATTTCCCTGTCTGACATTTCACTGCTCATGAGTGGTGGACCTGATGGGCCTCCCACCAGATGATAGACTCTTTAAGGGGGCTTGACTATGACCTACTAGGTGCCATGATTCTGCCATGCAGGGGACTGTTGGGTACCTTGGGATAGCCTGGATGTAAATGGAGGGATTGAAATTGCATATTTTGTTGTTTTCACCCAGATTCACACACTTGAGTTAAAATTCTCAAGAGACGCTAAGAAAAGTAAGCTAAGGACTTATGCGCCATAGTCCCCGGTTGGTCCCAAACAGTGAATTCCGGCTCTGCAGTCACTGTGTGGGGAGAATGAATGACACCTGATATCAGCACAACATTTCAGGTGAAATATGACTGTGACAACCAGAGACAGACAAGCAGACTGTGCAGAGGGGACCCTTGTGCTCACGTGAGAGGACTTTCTCACTCTGGAAGAAGAAGATAATTAAATTCCAAACTGAGCATATATTACTGAAGGAAGAGATAGGATAAAAAGGAAATGTCCTTTGTGACCCCTGGTAGGGACTTCTGTACAAACTGTAATGTGTTAAGGGAATTAATAGAGTTCTATGCAGCTGTCTATACATGTTATATAGCCAATTCCAGTTGAAATAAAAGTTTTTTTGAGATACCAAAACCAAACTAAAATAAAAGAGCAATGCTATCAAGTACATAAACAGAGATGTATGAAGAATGGATTGTAAAGTATTAAGCAATTAAGGTTTATATCCAGTTATTTACCTATAAGAAAACCAAAGCTGATATTAAATGGCTTTTATATAGGAGAAACAGAGAATAGAATATGGAACATTTATTTCCTTTTTGTTGTATTTTAAATTTTTTCTTAAACAAACAGCAAAATGTTACTCATCTGTGGGGTAATAAACGGTCCTTAAGATGAGAGTGAATCTCTCTTTTGGGTTTAAGGTTTTGATAATAGAGTTTTCTGTGTTATTCTCACACCACCACCCCCCAGTAGATGCAGAATTTTATAGCCTATCTCACTTTGAAGTTGTGGCCCTTACATTTGGGGCTCTAAGAGTTAACTGGGAAGCTTGTAAACATGTAGATTCCTGGGCCCCATTCTTGGGGATTCTGATTCAGTAAATTGGGATTGGCACCCAGGAATATGAACGTTCTTCAAACATGCTAGGAGATTTGGATGCAGATGATGTATGGACTATTCCTTTAGAAACCCTGTTCTTGTGTTTCTGTTGTTTTCTTGTTGTTGTTTTTCTATATAAAGGCTAAGTTTTACGATAGAGCAAAGCCAAGAAATATTAAAGCTGAGGTCGGCAACCTACAGCCCATGGACCAAATCTAGCTTTCTTCCTGTTTGTGTAGATATAGTCTCATTGGCACACCACCATGCCCATTTGTTTACGTATTGTCTGTGACTGCTTTTGCGCTACAGGGGCAAAGATGAGTGTTTGGGACAGAGACCAAAATGGCTTGCAAAGCCCAAGATATTTGCTATCTGACCCCTTACAGAAAAAGTTTGCTGACCACCATGTTAAAGGACGAGCATGTACCCAATGTATTACATATATTTCCCTAAGAACAAATAAGACCTTCACCAGAAGACTGTGATATTTAGTTAGTAAGTTGGGAGTCTGTTTCCATTAGTCAGGAAAATTAAAAAGACTCAGAATGCAGTAAATTCAAAATATAAGATTAAAGTAAAATGGCATAGAACTTGAAGGAGAAGATATGCCTCAGGCCACTGAAATAAATGATTTATTTCACTTACCAAAGCATGGCTTGGGGTGAGGGATATACCTGGCCCCCTACTGGGTGTGACTCTCCTTGTGTTCTCATCTCACTTTTCACTGGAAGTAGACAGGTGCATTAACTAACCTAGAGAAAGAGGTAACACAGCGGTCTTCATTTTTCCATTGACAGAGAACACTGTCATTAATTCAGTTAGTAGGAAATGGATTTCTTGGCTTTGATAATTAAGCTGGCAAAGCAAATTTGGTTCCAACATTTTAATGAGCGAGTGTGGGTGGCCAGCAAATTGCAGGTTCAGACATAAATGTTTCAAACGTGGGTGGCTGGCTTTTAACCCTGGGGCAAATTCTGTGATTGCAAGGAAGTTTTAGGCTGGTAGCCAAGTTCAAAGAGTATTTGCCAAATATTAAGAAAAATGTGAGCTACTCTAAGGAATATTATATTATTTGAGGACAGGATTATGTTGTTCATTGAGTGTGTTCATTGAGTAGGATATAAGTTAACATCATTTGAGTCCATTCAAATTATATATTTGTGAATATTCATATGTGTGTATTTGTGCTTGCACTTCATACACAGGGGATTATCTCGAAGGAGAGAGAGAAATGAGAAAGGAAAGAAATGGATTTGTTTCTCTTTTCCTATCTTCTAGTGCCTAACTGTTAAGGTATTCAGACCCATATAGTACTTTCTGTCCAATTTTGGTTTTCTATCTGGGGGGTAATCAAAATCCGGGTTCTTATGTAATGTAAGACCACTGGATGGGGGAAAAATGAGTTGGACCCAAGAAATAAAGGGTTAATACGTTCATTGAATTTTCACTTACTTAGGGAGGTTACAGTTGAAGCAGAGTCCCGCTGGGTTCTGTGAGTGAACCTCACATCACAAAGAGAGGGCAGATTTGCAAAAGAAAGTAATAGATTTCAATTTAGGTTGCTTTTCAGCCTGAAAAGTAGTCTGAATTCAATCGCTGATCCTGTTAGCAGAGATAGTAATGAAATGCAAAACAAGTATGGCTTAAATGTTAAAGGAGACTGTAAAATACCACTGTAGCGTCTTGGTTTACTCTCTCCCATTACTCAGTAGAACAAAATATGATTTGACATAATGTTCACTGTGTAGTTACCCTGGGCTCAGAAAACTAGCCTGTTACCTCATACTTCTTACATTTGCAAAAGCAATCAAGACTGTGACTTGAATTGGACTGGTAAATCTATTGACTTAGAGATAGAAAGATATTGGAATCTCTTACCTTACTTTCTCTTATTTCCCTACTGACAACTTACACAGGCTTTGTACTTTTCTGATCGAAGGGTATCCAGATGGATATTAATGCATTTTATGCTCTTAAAGAAGTTAAGAATTGGAGTTGTATCTTTTGCCAATTGTTTTTAAAAGTCAATATGTTGTGGGTGTTAAAAAAGCATTATTTTGTATTTGTATTGTTACCAAGGGTCTTGCCCCAGAATCATACTCCTGCCCCTCCCTTGAATGGAAGCCAATTACTCTTATCTAAGTTTCAGGAGGAAGTTGCAAAGAGAAAAGAACAAGAACTGGTTAGAACCAACTAGGCCCAAGATGGAGGAAGATTCCAGTGGATGTTGAGCCTCATTATACGCTCATTGTAATATATTAGCATGCTAAATGACACACCCACCAGTGACTTGACCGTGACAGTTGCTATGACAATAACCGGAAAAGCCCAAACAAGGACTAAAAAGGAGTGTTGCATCCATTCCGGGTCCAAAGCACACCTTGTTCTTGGATAACTCATGAATATTCCTCCCACTCTTTCCAATTCCCTCACTTTTACCTTGACCGTCCTATATATTTGTGTCTCTGCCCAAGTTGGGTTGAGAAGTTGATTTGCTAACTAGGTTCCCACTTCTCCATTCTCTGCCCATTGAATCAAGCTTGTGCTGTTCCAGTTTCAGCATCGGTTTCATTATTGGCTGCATAAATCCGATCGGAAGAAGAACTTCCCTGGCTGAGACAAGGGGTCTCGGCCCAGGCTAGGACCCCAGCGCGGGTCTAGTAGACCAATTCAGTAGCAGTGTTAGTAGTAACTTATGTTCATGAATAGTGAGTGTGATCGTCAAGATTAGTGATAGTCTCTTCTTTCATTGCACCAAATGTAGTGTAGGCTGCCTGGAACCTCTCTGTGAATGAAAAAGGAAAAATAGCATCTTCCACTGAAAGTTCTTCTGGTTAAGAGTAGCCTTGTTATCCACACCTCCTTCCATGAAACTCTTATTCCCCAGCTATTTTGGGTTTTATTACCCTTCAGTGTTCTTCCATGTGCTGCTTTTTCTTTCTAGAATGCCCTTGCAGTCCATTTGTGCCTGCTGGTGGCTTCCATCTCTTAGTCTCAGGTGTTTCACATCATATTGCATGTATTTGCTCATTAGCCTCAAGGTCAGGTCTGGTTTCTTTGTATATTCCCAGAGTGTTGCAGAGCTTGGCAAAAAATAGGTGCTCAGTGAGCACCGTCTCAAGGTATCGGTATATTAAAATCGCTAATCTTTTTCCTGTAAAAAATACTTCTTTGGGCTTCCCTGGTGGTGCAGTGGTTGAGAATCTGCCTGCCAATGCAGGAGACACGGGTTAGAGCCCTGGTCTGGGAAGATCCCACATGCCGCGGAGCGACTAGGCCCGTGAGCCACAGTTACTGAGCCTGCGCTCCGCAACAAGAGAGGCCGCGATAGTGAGAGGCCTGCGCACCGCGATGAAGAGTGGCCCCCGCTTGCCACAATTAGAGAAAGCCCTCGCACAGAAACGAAGACCCAACACAGCCATAAATAAATAAATAAATAAATAAATAATTAATTAATTAAAAAAATACTTCTTTAGAAATGATTTCAAACTTATAGAAGAGTTACAAGAATAAAACAAAAATTCTCATATACCTTTCACTGAGATTCCCCCCAAATTAATAGTTAACCCCACTTGCTTCTCTCTCTTTCTTGCTCTTTCTCTCTTTCTGTGTCTGTGTATGTATACATACACATGTATCTCCTCTATATATGTTATTTAATTTTCTGAACTATTTGAGAGCTGGTTGAAGACACAATGTCCCATTACTCTTTAAACCTTTAATATATATTTCCTAAAACATTAAGAGTTCTCTCTTATACAACCACAGAACAACCATCAAAATCAGAATATTAACATAGATATAATTCTACTAGTAAATGCTTTGACCCCATTGAAATTTTGTCAGTTTTCCCAATAATGTCCTTTATAGGTCCAAGATCTGGTTTAGAATCATGTATTACATTTAGTTGTCATGAGTCTTTAGTATCTTTCTGTAGCAATTTTTTCCAAGTCTAAATCAATAACTTTGTAGGATTTCCCTTAATTTGAGGTTGTCTGATGTTTCCTCATGGTTGGATTTGGGGTATGCTTTCTTGGAGACAGGAATACATACCAGAGAAGTGATTCTGAGTTCTCAGTGCATCATGTTGGGGTACATTATGTTGACTTGTCTTACCACTGGTGATGTTAACTTTTAGCACTTCAATAAAATGGCACCTGCTGGATTTCTACATATAAATTTAAATAACAAGTATCATGTACTTGTTAGCTAATAAGTAGTTAATAAATATTTTATGAGGAGACATTGAAAATTATATAAGTATTCTGTTCTTCATCAGATTCTTATGCCCTTATTTTAATATCCATTGACAAGTCTTGACAAAATCAATTATTACTAAATGTATTGAGTTATTACCAGGTTGTTACCAACGGTGATTTTCTACATTCTCATTTTTTTCAACTTTTACTGTTTGACACTCCACTATAAGGTAGAATTTTCTCCTCTTCTTTATTTATTTAAATATAGATTCATGAAGTCTTATTTGATTCAGTGGATTATAACTCATTACTCTCATTATTTATTTCCCAGAATTGGCCAGCGGTTGCTCCATCAAGCTGGCTTCTGTGTCCTTTGACATATCTCCATCATTCTTAGTGCACTTCCTTTTTTTATGGTCCAATAGGATGTTCCAGACTCACCTTGTACTTTCCCTACCCTGGAATCAAAATTTTCTCCAATGGTATCTGGTTCTTTTTAGTAGAGAATAGTATTTAAAAACCAAGATCTAGGTGCTAGGTATGCACTTTGCTACTGGAAGGTCATTGCTTCTAGGCCATCAGTGAATGAACAGAGCTAGAAAATGTGTGACATTACGTGCGCACACACACACACACACACACACGCACACACACATTTCTACACCGATCTCTATATCTATCTATATCTAGTAATGCACACAGTCTGTAAAAACAAGCCTGGTATACAGTCTCAAGGCAGGTTTTTGACATATAGAGCCTAAGTAGCCATGGCCCATGAAGCACTTCTGTGGGGGAATACGAGTAACTTGGTATTTCTTAAATGATATGAGCAAAACTGATTTTCCTTCCTTTGGGAGGGGGTTTGTAATCTCAAAGGTAAAAAATAAATATATAAGCCTAAGACATTATTTTTGCATCAAAAGTCAGAATCTTACTGGAAGAACTTGAAAAGGCAAACTTCATATACTGTGGTTAGTAGAAAACAGTTCTTTTGGAAAGAGCAAGATTTTAATTGTTTTTATTAATAAGCTAATTAAATAAGCTCACCATTAAAAGGAGCTGATGCAAAGTATTCATGGCTCTTACAAGACTCATGGGTGTTTGTGTGTGTGGGAGTGGGTGGGTGTACCTGCATGTACGTGCACACGCTGAGAGGAGGGTGAGTTTGCCACATCTTCCCGCATCACCAGAGAGGTATAGATAATTTCCTTTAGTTTTAGAAGAGACGGTTGCAAGAAACCATTCTTTTAGTTGAAAAATGTGAAATATTACACAAAATGCTGATTTTTGGAGACTTTTTCTGACATAATGGCATGCTTTTCCAGACTGCGTAAAAGTTTATGACAAAAACCAAAAGGATGATTTAGAAAGGTTTTTGTTTAAAGAAAAGAACCCTAAATATAGCAAACTGAAAAAAGGAAGTTTATCGCTGACTATATAAAATTTACCCTTGGGGAAGAAAGGTAATCTATAAGTTAATATGCAGTCCTTTGCTCTAAGAAAGCCTTTTGTATCTCCAGCTAATATCAGGTATTCTTGAAATCAATAGTAATCTGATTGCCTACAGAGAACAGTTGCCCTCCTGTGCTTTAAGCCAAAGAGGAACTGTGCACTTTTGTGATAAACATAATTTAGAGGAGGATTATATTTTCTTCCTTAATTTATTAGCTACTGGTGCTGCCTTATTCTGTTACCCATATTTCCTTTTCATTATTCAGTTGATGGCACAGAAAAAGAAATATGATATTAGGATTGGTAGCAGTACACCTTAATTTGGAAGGGTGGAAAATAAAGGCTTTCTTAAAACTTGTCTCCTTAATTAGAAAGATTAACTAGTGTGTTTAGAGTTTCGGTTAACACTTCTCTCTGGGGGCTTCTATCTTGTGTACTGTAGACTGGAATGAGAGGGAATTTTACAGATTTTAGATTCAGAATGAAGTGATGTAACCAAGATGGCAGAGTAGGAGACCCCAGCTCTGCCTCCACCACAAAGATCAACAATGAGACAGCTATCCACAAACAAAACCAGCTCTGGGAGAGCTCTGTAGTCCACTTAAGAAACTGGAGCAACACAGTGGAACAAAAAACTTGAGAATAACCACACAAAAGGGAAGGAAGAATGGGTTCATTTTGCCTTCATCATTCCATCCCTTAAGCCGGCATTCCTCAATTTGAAGAGGGAACTCCCCATATAGAAAGAGTTTGCTTTGCTGGGAAAGGGTGAGCAACCAGCTCCCTCAGTCTTTTGAGGCACCACATGAAGGACGTGCTTTGGTTTCATCCCAATAGCCTTTGCAGTCTCTGTGGATCACTCACAGTGCTCACCAACCACCACACAGTTATAGATGGTGTGGACACTAGTGGCCTCAGGGGATGAGTCACCATGTCCCCCTGGGCCTGGAGCCACCACGCTCCCCCACGTTTAGTGCCCTGCACCCCTAGACCGAGGGTTACAGCATGCTCTAGCATGCCCCACCCACAGGTGAAGATCTTTCCTTAACAAAGTCAGTCCATAAAGTCTGAAAGAGGTGACTGCTTCTTCAGATGTTCAAACATCTACACAATGTTACAGGGGTCATGAAGACTCAGGGAAACATGACTCCACCAAAGGAACACAACAAACCTTCAGTAACTGACCTAAAGAAATGGAGATACAGAAATCACATGACAAAAAACTCAAAATAATTATTTTAAGGATGCTTGGAGAGCTACAAGAGAACAGATAATAAACAATTCAACGAAATCAGGAAACCAATACAAGAATAAAATAAGAAGTTCAACAAAAAAATTAAAAAAACATTTAAAAAGAATCAAACAAATTTTGGAACTGAACACTATAGTGACTGAACTGAAGAATTCAATAGAGAGCTTCAAGATCAGACTGGACCAAGCACGAGAAAGAATCAATGAGCCTGAAGACAGATCATTTGAAATTATTCTGTCAGAGGAGCAAAAAGAAAAAAGAATGAAAAGAAATGAAGAAAGCCTACAGGATTTATGGGACACCATTAAGAGAAGCAATCTATGCATCATTGGTGTCATAGAGGAGCAGAAGGGGAGAAAGGCTTAAAAGCTTATTTAAAGAAATAATGGCTGAGAACTTTCCAAACCTGGTGAGACATTTGGGCCTCCAACTTCAGGAGGCTAATATGTCGCACCAAAATTTCAGTCCAAAGCTATCTTCTCCAAGACACATTATAATAAAACATCTAAAATCAAAGACAGAGAATATTAAAAGCAGTAAGAGAAAAACAATATTATTTCATACAAAGGAACTCCCATGAGGCTATAAGCTGATTTCTCAACAGAAGCGTTGCAGGCCAGGTGAGAGTGGAATGATATATTCAAAATGCTGAAAGAAAAGAACCACCAACCAAGACTATAGTTGACCCTTGAACAACACAGGTTTGAACTACATGGGTCTATTTATCCACAGATTTTTTTTTCAATAGTAAATACTACAGTACTACATGATCTGCAGTTGGTTGAATCTGAGGATGTGGAACCATGAATATGGAGGGCCAGGGAATACAGAGGGCACACGTATACAGAGGGCCAACTATAAGTTACACACAGATTTTCGATTGAGAGGAGGGTTGGTAACCCTAGCTCCGGCATTGTTCAAAGGTGAACTGTCTTTACCCAGAAATAAAGGTTCTCCCTAAGAAAAGCTGAGGGAGTTAATCATCACTCAACCTGCCTTACAGGAAATGCTGAAAGGAGTTCTCCAACCTGAAATGAAAGAATGCTATCTAGTAGCATGAAAATATGTAACACACTGGTAAACGTAAGTATTCAGTCACATTCAGAATACTCTAATGCTGTAATACGGTAGTGTGTTAACCACTTAACTCTAGTATAAAGGTTAAAGGAAAAAAGTATGAAAAAATACCAATACCTACAATAATTTGTTAATGGATGCACAATATAAAAAGATTTAAGTTGTGGCATCAAAAACATAAAACGTGGAGGGGGGGAGTAAAAGGGTAGAATTTTTGTATGCAATTGGAGTTTTGTTATTGGCTTAAAATAGACTGTTATATCTATAAGCTATTTCAAATAAACCTCAGTAACCACAAAACAAAAATGTATAGTAGATATGCACAAGATAAAGAGAAGCGACTCAAAATAGGACCTTTTTGGGTCAAAATCATCAATTTACAAAGGAAGACAGCAAGGAGGAAGAAAGGAACAAAGGAACTGCAAGACATCCAGAGGACAATTAACAAAATGACAATAGTAAGTCCTTCCTACCAATAATTATTTTAAATGGAAATGGATTAAATTATCCAACCCAAAGGCACAGAGTGACTGAATGGATAAAAAAATAAGACCCAACTATATGCTGCCTGCAAGAGACTCCTTCAGGTTCCAAGACACACATAGGCTCAAAGTGAAGGGTTGGAAGAAGGTATTCCACACAAATGGAAACCAAAAGGGAGCAGGGGGAACTATACTTATATTAGACAAAATAGATTCAGAATGGATGAAAGAAGAAAAACTTGACAAATACAGCTTCAAGTGATGGTTAGCTTATGTTTGATGTTTTTATTTCTCAAGGTAGAGTTCTAGTCTTTCACCACTTGTCTGTAGCAATTATCCTATCACTTATAAATGATCAGAAAAAAAAAAAAAGAATTCACATTAGGTTTAAAGAGAAGATTTGGAAGTCTGAGGATGGTTTTGAGTGATACAAGGAGATAACAGAAGGAAGCTAAAATGCAGGGAGGAAATGAGAATGAAGGACCAATAACACCAGGGAAATCTGAAGATGTACTTAATGTTCTGAGTATTTTTCCACTACAGCAGGTATCTTTGGCCTGTTAGGAGCATCTGAGCTCATTTAGCTTCATGAACTTTAGATCATATTTCTGGAGCTCTAAGTTCAAGTTATGTTGATGAAGTGTGCTCAGATGGCCCAAAGAAGTTAGGTTTTAGGGGCTGAATGACAAGAATGTGTTGGATAAACCTGGCTGTTCTCTAGCTCTGAAAAGAAGATGAATTGGGTCAAGGTCTGTGCTATAGCTACTGGGTGATTGTGCAATCACAGATATAGTAAGAGACAATTCCTTGGCCTCCTGCTTGACAAACTCAGGGCCAACATACTTGACACAAAACACAAGTTTTCTTTGAAGGCTTATATTGTGCACTATAATACTAATAGAGAGCTTTAGAGATCAACTTCTGCTGGATGGGTGGGGTGGGTACTATTTGAAAACATCCAATCACTGTCACACTAGAGAACACTGGTACACTGAAGGGGCCATGCGCTACTGGGAGATGGTTTTTGCTAGAAGGTACTCTCCTCATTTATTTTCACTATCTCTGGATCGAACTTGATGGGGATAGATTGTGTTTTCTTAGTACCAGAATCTGGTCAGTACAGCTGTCTGGGTTACTTGAATCATTGCAGAATGTTATTGGGGGGTGTGTGTGTGTACAGCATCTCCTTTCTACTTGAAAGGCAGGTGGAAGATTGGGAGATAGAAAGGTCGAGAGATGTGGGTTGGCAGGTTGGTCTGACTAATATGTCCCCCCTAATGGTAGGCCAGTATATTCTGCCACCCTAGTTGGAGCCTGAAGTCATTTTATCGGCCAGGCTGTCTTGAAATCGCTTGTTTGGCTTCAATCATAGCACAAGACGTACCCCCTTCCTTCAGCTTCAAACCAGCAATGTCAGGTTGTGTCCTTCTCGTACTGTATCCCTCTGACCTTGCTTTGGTGGTCACAACTCCTTCTCTGACTTTCTCTTCTGCTTCACTCAGTGATCACATCAGGACCAACTACATAATCCAGTATAATCTCTCCACCTCGAGATCTTCAACTTAATTACACCTGCAAAGTCCCTTTTGCCATGTGAGGTAACATATTCACAGGTTCTGGGGATTAGGACATGGATATCTTTAAGGGCCATTATTCTACCTACCAACAAATACCAAAAAATAAGGGCATTGCTGATAATGGCTAAATGCAGATGATCTTGGTCTCTCTACAGTGTGAGCAGTTAACAGTACGTACATCTGGTTTGCTGGCAAATGGACCTTTGGACATTCCAATTATCATCAAAATAGATTCAACTTTTATTCTACGTATAGAGTGGAACAAGATTCTGAATAAAAAGAATTACATAAGATTTCTTCTCTAATTCTGAGAGAGGAGTCTGTGGCCTCCTATTGGAAAAAAAATGTCTAAACTTCAAATGAGATATCTCAACAAGAATATTCATCATGATCCTGGTCATCTTGCCATGTTCTCAATTTTTAAATTATTCTAGTTTGTAAAAAGAAATGCAATTGTTAATTAAAGAACTTGCTCTTTATTTATTAAAATAGTAATGTTGACATGATATTTAGATGAACGTATGTAGTTTTCTAAAACATAGGATAGGAACATTTTACCCTCAAGCATATATTTTTTTAAAGTGTTTTTATACCTTTTTTGAAATGATTGGATTAAGGAGAGTGGGAAAGTCTATAGCAGTCCATTTTCATTTGTTATTTTGAGAGACAAAAAATTTTTCATAGAGGTTGTCAGTTGTTTCCATGCATTTACAAGTGAGTTTGAGCTATTCACTTTCTGGATTTTGGGTAATCCTACAGGGTTTTGACTTCTAAATTTCAATTTGTTTAACTTGGGTCTGACAGGTTGATATTCTCAAATACTTTGTTAGTCTATGTGTTATTTTAAACAAAGAAAACTGTGATTGTTTAGAAATCTGATTCTTATTTTATCACCAGATTTGAAGTCAAGAATTATATAAAGAAAGAGCTCGGAAAGAGCAATATCATAAGCTAATAATGCCATTATATTATTGTTGGAAAAATTAAGCTTGCAGAGTGAGTTATTGGAATATAATATTTGGGAATACATCTAAGTGACCATATGCTCCTTAAAATAAAAAAATTCTTTTGCTTAAGAGGGGCAGGATAATGTGATATGAAGAGCACAGACTCTAGAACAAGTCTGTCTGGGTTGAAATCCTTGGCTGTGCCATTTGCTAGACATGTGTTCTTGGACAGGTCACTTTACCTCCACCTGACTTCATTTTCCTCATCTGTAAAATGGAGGAGAAAACTAAACAAATTTATGTACCTAAAGCACTTGGAGAAATGCCTGATCCATAGTAGGTGAATCAAAGTCTTTGTTATGCTGCTACTGCTGCTGCTGATGGCGATGATAACGATGATGATTATATTTAAGCTTTACAGCAAAAATATGCATTAAATAATCATTATTAAGCATTTTTCAAGGCTTAAAAGAATCCTGAAATTAATCAAATCGACAGTAGACAGAATTTAATGTTACAATGACATTTCATAACCAGTAGTATATTGTGGTTAACTTTTTCTTAGCACTCCATTTGAATAGGCCAACTAAAACCAGAATATCCTCTTTCTTAAAAATTAGAAAGCAGATGCTATTTATTTGCCAGGGAATAAGCAGGAATTAACCAAAATACACATCGTCTACTGTAAACACAATGCCACCAATTCCTTGAAGTAAGGAGTGGAAAATTCATTTAAGACGTATATCCCTGATCCATTTAATTGAGGGTTCTCAGGGACAAAGTGGATATTTCAAGTTACAGCCTGGGATTTTTTTTTTTTAGTTGTTAAATGTAAGACCACACATGTTTAAGAGCGGTAGGGGAAATAGATCCCTACTTAGGGCTTAATATGTATATGCGTCCTCTGCTCCCAAATTCCCTTTAACCCATGAATGCATGTTGCCTGGTTCTGCCCCTTCCACCCAACTATTGGAGCAGGGCACTTGTGCGCTGATGATCCTCTCCATGCCAAGTTCCCAATCTGGAAAATGCAGAAATTGTCAGCCATGTCCTGACCTCATAGTGAAGCTGGGAGGGCACATGGGATAACAGTGTACTATGTGAAAGGCCAGGTGCAAGTATTATTACATATGCTGTGTTCTGTTCAGTCTGCTTCCAAGATTCATCTTGAATCTTTCCTGTTCTCTGCATCTCCACCTGCCTTTTTTTTCAGTCCATAACTTCTTTTCTGGGCTCTGTACCAGCCTTTCCCTCACAGTCTCTTTTGTTCTCTTTGCGTTCACTAGTTATTTTTACCCCCTGATTATTTTAAATTTTGGGGGGTTGATTTTTTATGAATTCAAAAATATTTATTTTAAGACGTTTTCTTATTCTTCTCTGTATTCCTCTTCTTTTTAATCGTGACTCGTAGCTTCAGTTCCAAAAATGAAACAATTTTACCACACCCATCATTATGTATTTCTCTACTTACTTTGGTATGACCTAAGGAATATTATTTTGGAAGCTGTTATTTTTAGTAATTTCACAGTTTGTGACTTAGAGAGCAAGGACATCCTGGAGTTAGTAGCATGGGCAAAGGCTTTCACACCATCTCCAAAACATTGAAAAACCACTGGGCACTGGTATTTTATGTATGATTCCTGCATAAAGGGCTGCGAGTTCTAAAGCATCTTGTCTGTGAGTCTGGGTAGTGCTTCAAGAAGTGTGAGTACAAAGCAGAAAGACGTAAGAGCTATAATTTTTAAGGTAATTTGAGGAACAAATGCCTCCCTAAAATAGTTCCCTTAATAAAGCAACTTGCTGGATTATTTGGGGACAGACACGAGGAGGTGCTTTGTAGAATTAGTTGGAAACTGGACCAAACTATCAATCTCCTTTTGCCAGTTTACGGCAAGTAGGCCAGGTTTTGTTGGCAACATGAGGTATATGTTTAAAAATAGTATTTTCCATTGTCACCTCATTTTTTACATTTATAGCATAACTAGTTTAGAGCATGAAAGAGGGATGGCAGTTAATACAGGAAGTGATACACCCAACATAGGTTCAGTCCGATTCTCCCCTTGCAGGGGCCACTGAGCAGCAGCCCCAGGGTCCTAGTACATTATTTCAGGTTTATTGAGCACTCACTGTAATGTGCAGTCTATTGAAAATGCGACCATTGCCCTTGATCACAGAACTGTGGAATATTTGTGCAAGATGAGAAGTTGAAGGTTTTCTAGTCCAATGGTTCCCAAGCTTTTGGATGAGAAACTGGTAGGAATGTTGCTTGGGGACTGCCAAGTAAGCACATTAGAAAAAAAGCCTGACCTTGAAGATATTATGCTAAGTGAAATAAGCCAAACACAAAAGGACAAGTATTATATGATATCACTTATGTGAGGTACCTAGAGCAGTCAAATTCACAGAGAAAGAAAGTTTGGGATGATGAATAAGTTCTGGAGATGGATGGTGGATGGTTACACAACACCGTAAATGTACTTAATGCCACTGAACCGCACATGTAAAGTGGGTAAATTTTATATTATGGATACTTTATCACAATTAAAATAATCTACCATCTACTTTCATAACTGTTGCATAAAAGAAAGGATGTTTTCACATCAAAAAGCAAGGAAGAAAGGAAAAGAAAGAAAAACAGAAGGAAAGAAAGAATAAAAGGGAGGGGGGAGGAAAGGAGAGGAATGATCTCAGATTAAAGAATATTCCTTTAAAATTATTAAGTGTAACCTTATGGAAAAAAATCAATTCATTGTCCTTTGTTTTCTCCTTTTGTCACAGACTGGATCAGCACCGACTGGTTCACAACCACATACCAGCGTTTAGAAATTAACGTAGTACAGTTCTCTCATTCGCAGATTAAAAATTCAGATGCAGAGAGGAAGTGTCTTATCCAAATATCACAGTGTGTATTTGTGATTGGGACAATCATTTCATGACTCATGGAGAGTGTTCTTTTGACTATACGATGCCCATTATTACAGGAAATTGGCTGTATAGTTTTAATGTTGTTTTATTAAGGCTGTACTGCTATTGGTTTCAGATTTAGCTCATTTATTGAATCCCTTCTAATGCCAGGCATTGTAAATATTTTCTATTTTCATTTAGCAGACATTTATATAGTGCTTATTAAGAGCAAGGCATTGTTCTAACTGCCTTACAAATAATAACTCATATAATTCTTATAATAATGCTAAGAGATAGGTATTATTGTTATCCTCATTTTAAAGATAAGGACACTGAGGCCCAGATTGCTTAAGTAATTGCTCCAAGTCATAGAGCTAGTACGTGGTGGATTAAAATTCAGGTTTTTTTAAAATAATTAATTAATTAATTAATTAATTAATTTTTTGGCTGTGTTGGGTCTTCGTTTCTGTGCGAGGGCTTTCTCTAGTTCCGGCAAGCGGGGGCCACTCTTCCTCGCGGTGCGCGGTCCTCTCACTATTGCGGCCTCTCTTGTTGCGGAGCACAGGCTCCAGACGCACAGGCTCAGTAGTTGTGTAGTTGTGGCTCACGGGCCTAGTTGCTCCGCGGCATGTGGGATCTTCCCAGACCAGGGATCGAACCCGTGTCCCCTGCATTGGCAGGCAGATTCTCAACTACTGCGCCATCAGGGAAGCCCTAACATTTAGTTTTGACTCATTACAATTAAACTCAGTTACCTACCCTGGTTATAAATAGTGGGTCTGATACATACAAATGCATTTGATTAAATTTTAATTAACATTAGACCAGACATCATAAAATGCATTTGTTAAAAAACTCAGGGATATATCTGTCTAAGGATATTGTTAGATCCCTATCGAACTCAGCCATAATTAGATGCCAAGATTTGGTGAGTGTCTTAGTTAGCTTGGGCTGCTATAACAAAATACCATAGACTGGGTGGCTTAAACAACAGACATTTATTTCTCATAGTTCTGGAGGCTGGGAAGTCCAAGATCCAGATGCCTGCAGATTCAGTTCCTGGTGAAGGCCTGCTTCCTGGCTTGTGACAGCTGCTTTCTTGCTGTGTGATGACATGGCCTTTTCTTGGTGTATGTGCCTGGAGAGAGTAAGATTTCTCTGCCTTCTTCTTATAAGGGCTCTAATCCTATCATGAGGGTCCCATCATGACCTAATCTAACCTAAGTATCTCCTAAAGGCCCCACTTCCATATATGATTACACTGGGGCTTAGGGCTTCAACTTATGAGTTTTGCGAGGACATAGGCATTCAGTCTACAACAATACTGTGCATATTAATTTTCTTTAGTCCTTAAGAAATCTATAAACTGAATATATTGCTTATGGATGTAATTTCCATATCTTAGTGTGAAGCCCTTAGGATCCTAGTACAGTGCAAATTTAATTTAAAGGTATAACTGAGAGACACCTAAAAACTAGTCAGCATGTCACAGGGGGAAAGGACAATATATAGCACTTCCCCAGGTCTGCACTGCCCTGTTACAGTAACGTGGTGATAGGGAAATGAAGGTGAGACTATTGCATGTTGAATTAGTGATAACGATTATGGTGATTTAGTGGTTTTGAGGAGCATTTTCAGGAGAAAAGTCAAAGTAATCTTGTACAGGAAAGCGAATCAGAAAACACAAATCCAATTGCATAGCAGAATCCTATACCTTATTAGAGTTGAGATACCTATTGGAGAAATGTAGTCAGTTTATATTAGGACTTTTGGCAGATAAATTTTATTTGATATGTAGGCAAGGATTCAAAACTAATGAACTATTTATAGTCCCTGATTTTTTTAAACTTGCTTCTTATAACTAGCAAGCAGTGCTAAGTCAGTATTGTATTTCTCTTCTCTTTGTCATAACTGTCAGAACAAATAGCCAGTAAAAAAGGATGCAAAAAAGCTTTCATCTTGAGATGTTAATAAGAAGAAAAGAAGGTATAGGAATTCCCTTCTCCAGCACCATTTGTTGGAATCATTCTTGACCCTTTTGTCCTCCCCGCAAAAAGCATCAGCCTATTGGAAACCTTCTCACACTGTTTCATTTAGTTCTGTGAAGACGTTATTGGTAGGGCATAACAAAACAATTATTTGCAGTGATAGGAAAACATCACAAACATGTTTTTTAAAATTGTGGAGCCTATAGAAAGAAAGAAAAAAAAGACAACCCTGGTTTTATGAAATGAGAACAAGAAAGTTCCCAGTGGAAAAAGTGTGTGTCCAAGATGAAATGGATACCTTGTGGTCCAGGAAATTTAGGAGAAAGACAAGTAGGCTTTAGATGTTCTAACCTTGCTGGAAACACTGTCACCTTTCCAGGGAGCCACCCACCTGTAAACTTCACAGAGTCTACTGTAGAGATCTGCAGCTCGGAGAAGTGGAGTGACTGAAATTCAACAGGCACAAACCTGAATGTTAATTTTTAAAAACATACCTTTGAAACCAGCCATTTCATCAAAAAAGGTTAAAGGAAAAAACATTTTTCCATATTTAAGCACAGTCTTAAGGGCCTGCATACATCTTTTTTTTTAATAGAGCAGTATGTGTGTATATATATATATATATATATATATATATATATATATATTTATTTATTTATTTACTTATTTATTTATTTTTGGCTGTGTTGGGTCTTCGTTTCTGTGCGAGGGCTTTCTCTAGTTGCGGCGAACGGGGGCCACTCTTCATCGCGGTGCGCGGGCTTCTCACTACTGCTGCCTCTCTTGTTGCAGAGCACAGGCTCCAGATGCGCAGGCTCAGTAGTTGTAGCTCACGGGCCTAGTTGCTCCGCGGCATGTGGGATCTTCCCAGATCAGGGCTCGAACCCGTGTCCCCTGCATTGGCAGGCGGATTCTCAACCACTGCGCCACCAGGGAAGCCCTGCCTGCATACATCTTGATGGTTAAAGAGCAAGGTCTTTTTCTTATCGATGTGAGTGTTATGTGAAATGACTGATTTTGAGAGAAGCACTTGCCATGCTGAGCTTTACCTCCTCTTGTTTTTGTTCAGAAATTGGTGCTGTTATTGAAACAATATGGGTGAGCATCTGTCTCAAACATGTAATTTTTTCCACCTATTCTCTCTATGGTTTTACATTGTTTAACAGCTTTTAAAGGGACTTTTAAAGAATAGCACTGATACTCACAAGAGGAAAAAAAAATCACATACAGTTATAAGATTCATTTCATTTTAATCTTGAATACATTTAAGCAAAAGAAAAAAAATACCCAATGTCAAAATAAAATACTTCTTTGACTACCTTAAAAAAACACAGGGTATTATCATTTAGTCACTTCTTGCAGGAAAGCCCTTACTAGGAGGTAACCTTTAGATTTTCTAGGTGAAAGTAAACCATTTTGAGAAAGCATTATCTTTGCTGAAACAGCATTATTTCCAATAAATAAGCCACTCATTCATTTAGTTCTTTGTTTATTGAACAGTTACTGAGGGAGTACTGTGAGCTAGAGGCTGTGCTCTGTGTGGGGATAAATAAAATACAGATCCTGCTGTCATGGAATTCACACTGTTTAAAGGTAAATTTCAACTGAAGATTGCCAGTAGAAAACAGCCATTTTTTTTTTAACATCTTTATTGGAGTAAAATTGCTTTACAATGGTGTGTTAGTTTCTGCTGTATAACAAAGTGAATCAGCTATACATATACATATATCCCCATATCCCCTCCCTCTTACATCTCCCTCCCACCCTCCATATCCCACCCCTCTAGAGGGACACAAAGCCCCAAGCTGATCTCCCTGGTGCTATGCAGCTGCTTCCCACTAGCCATCTATTTTACATTCGGTAGTGTATATATGTCAGTGCTACTCTCTCACTTCGTCCTAGCTTACCCTTCCCCCTCCCTGTGTCCTCAAGTCCATTCTCTACGTCTGCATCTTTATTCCTGTCCTGCCCCTAGGTTCTTCAGAACCTTTTTTTTTTTAGATTCCATATATATGTGTTAGCATACGGTATTTGTTTTTCTCTTTCTGACTTACTTCACTCTGTATGACAGACTCTAGGTCCATCCACTTCACTACAAATAACTCAATTTCGTTTCCTTTTATGGCTGAGTAATATTCCATTGTATATACGTGCCACGTCTTCTTTATCCATTCATCTGTCGATGTGCACTTAGGTTGCTTCCATGTCCTGGCTGTTGTAAATAGTGCTGCAGTGAACATTATGGTACATGACTCTTTTTGAATTATGGTTTTCTCAGGCTATATGCCCAGTAGTGGGATTGCTGGGTCATGGTAACTCTATTTTTAGTTTTCTAAGGAACCTCCATACAGTTCTCCATAGTGGCTGTATCAATTTACATTCTCACCATCAGTGCAAGAGGGTTCCCTTTTCTCCACACCCTCTCCAGCATTTATTGGAAAACAGCCATTTAATAAGACCTATCAACATGCAGTGCCTACAGTATATAGGTAAATAGTCAATCTTTAAGGCAGTATGTTGGTGTCAACTCTGAATTCCATTCCAGGAAACTCAAAGACTTTTTATTGAATTAAAGAGGAATTACAAAACATCTTATGATCCCTGTGCAATATAAGGGAAGGTGGCCAATGGTCTATTTTTCAGTTGGGAGAAAGATAGTAAGCTTAATCAAGCCTGTCTCTGGTCCCTGGTTAGCTCTCCTCAGGGCTTGTTAAGATTTAATCGATTTATTAGTGAAGTGGTCTTTTCATGAAGGGCTCAAGTACCGTCGTTTTCTGAGTCTCTAGTCTATCATTTGACATGTTGCAAAATGGGTACCGCCCCCCGCCCCCATGCACGGAGTGAGACAGCTCACTGGCACCCAGAGTGTTGGCCAGCCTGCATGCTTAGTTGGGGGCCTGTAGGGTTTTCCAAGATGACGCCTAGTTGATTCATTTCTGAATCTCAAGCGTTGACATTTGTGTAAAAATATGGGAGTGTGTAGGGCAGGAAGTTCAGAACAATCAGCTTTTCTTGGAAAATATTTTCCCTTTTCAATTCCATGGCTATTTTTAAAAAGGGATGTTAGAAACTTGAGTTAGTTTAAAGTTGAGTATATGTTTTCCTTTCATGATGGCACATAATTATTTTCAGTAAAGACTAAAAGAAACCATCGTTTTTTGTTGTCTAGCCAATAACTCACTAAAAGGAGCAGTGCTGCTTTAGAGGTCTGGGTTGTGGTGACTGAAAGCAGAACTTCTGGGAGTTTCAGTTTTTTCTTGAATTTGAACTTGCAGAGTTCATGTTCCGTGGAGAAGGAGGAGCAGTCCCAGGCACACACAGGGGGAGCGTCTGCTTGATAGCCTTCTCAATTAATCCGCACAGCTCCCTGCGCTCAAATGCATTCTTGCCAAAAGTCAATGCGAAGCTAACGTGTATGGAAATTATCTGTTCTGAGTCATGAGTTACTCTTCTTAGCTATAGTTGTTATTGATACTGTAATAACTTGGCAGCATTTCATCATTTTTTCTTATGTCTGGCTCATGCTAGCTTGTGTTAACTCCATGTCACAAAAACCCAAACAAACATAAATTTCCTAGGACCTACTTGGCATCTGGCAGTGTTTCACACAACTACCTAATTTATTTATTGACATTCATAGTAAAGGTGGCTCATCATGAATTGATACAGTGTTCAGGCCCTGCCACGCTCCTAGCTGAGTCACCTTGGGTGAATCACTTAACTTCTCTGAGCACTGGAGTCTTGATACAGGGATTGAATTAGAAAATCTCTAAATTCCCTCTAGTTCTGAAGGATTTGATGAATGTAGTTGTTCCTAGGATGAGTTTGAGCTCTCTGTTACCATTTTCGGATGCCACTGGAAACACTGAGAGGCCCTGCAAAAAGATGGACACTGGGTCCACCAAGTATCCAGGATGGGAGGGTGGGCAGTCTGAGGGGTGCACAGGTGATCCCCTGGGGAGGCAAGAACTTACCCCCAAGGTGGGTGAGAAAGCAAGGTGCTTCCCAGGTGAAATAGCTTGCCCTGAGATGTTGGAGACTGGATTACTATGCCATGAAGAAGAGATTAACAATTCTCTTCAGAAGTAATGCGAAACCACTTGAGTCAGAATCATTTTCCTCAGTTGATGACTCATGAGGGCTTAAATTGGAGGAGAAAACAGAACTCTAGATAGTTTCATGGATATTTGAGTAAAACATTTAGCTCTCCAAAAATACCCATTTATATTGATAGGTATTATCAGTATACCTGACGTGAGTAGTGATATGTGTTAGAATTTCAGGTGGCTTAATAAATAACACTGCTTTAGTCCTCTTCTGAATTTTAGACCAATTCGGAACCATTGGAAACAGGCAATTCGAGATCAAAATGGCTTCAGTTTGCATCCCCATGGGCTCGCTAACTCTCCTCTAAATTGAAGATATCCTCCTGAACATGCGCTGTGTTCCCTTACTGGGACAAAGCCCACGCCATTAAGAGAACGGAGTGGCAGAGGGTATCAGAATTGAGGAGATAGGCTGGTTCCAAAAGCCAGAAATATTCAGTTACTTTCTCCAAAACTCATCCATCAAACAAGTCACTAAAAAAAGTTGGGAGAGGTCAGACCAGGAATGTTCTCTGGCTGAAGATCCTTCACTTGGGTCCCGAGACGTAGAAAAGGACACTCCTAATGGTTAGCATCAAACTCATTATAGTGTTGGGAACTGTGGTTGCAAAATATGAGAGAAGTACACATTCAACAAGTATTTATTAAATGCCTATCAAGTAGCCAGCACTCTTCTGGGCTCTGAGATACAGCAGAGAACAAGACATCCAAGGTCTCTCTTCTTACGGAGCTTACATTCTTGGGGGACGAGGCAATAATAAACATATAAATAAGATAATTTCAAATATTCGTAAGAAATTAAAACAGGGTAATATGACAGAACAATTAAGCACGGGGTGAGGGAAAGGGGACTCAGGATAGGATGGACAGGGAAGGCCACCCTCAGGAGGGAACAGACGACCTGGGGGCCTGGGGGTGAGGGTTAGAGAGAGCAGCCCGTTCCAAGGCCCTGAGGCAGGCATGGGCTTGGTGGCTTGAGGAGCAGAACGAAGGCCGCTGTGTGTGAGCGCAGTAGCATGGGTGACAGCACTGGGATGCCAGGCCGGAAAGGAAGATGGGTCAGGTCATCTGGGAGTCAGGTGCCTCCTGGTATAATAGAAAGCCACTGGAGTATTTAAGCAGATCCGTTTGAATCATCTGGGGAACTTGCTAGACTGAAGACTTTGGTTCATTAGACCTGGGGTGGAGCCTGAGGGTCTGCATTTCTAACAGCAAACAGGCGATGCTGTTGCTGCTGGTCCGTGGACCCAACTATGAGTATCAAGGTTCTCAGTCATGTTTGAAAAGATCACTTGGCCCTGTGGAGGGTGGAGAAAGAATTGCAAAGGTTAAGAGTAGAAGCGGGGAGATCAGCGTGAAGCTATTGCAGGACGCACAAGGGCATGGACATTTAAGATCGTGTGACTGAGGCCTGATATTCCAGAATAGAGGTTCCAGTAGGTTCAACTCAAGGGTATTGCACAGATATGTGCCCCAATATGCAGCAACCCAATATTCAAATTCAATAAGTATTTATTATTTTGCAATAAGTATTTCAAGAAGGCTAACATTCAGCTCCTACCATTGTTCATTGAGTACCTACTATATTCCAGATCAGTGTTCCTCAAGCTGTAATGTACGTAGGAATCATTCAGGGATCTTGTAAAATGTGGATTCTGGTTTAATAGGTCTGAGGTGGGGCCTGGGAGTCTGCTTTTCTAACAGGCGACATTGACAGTGCTAGTCTGCAGAGGACACTCTGAGCTCTACCTCGGTGGTTTTCAAATCATACTATGAGAATGAGTCACCTGGGAAATTTTAAAACTACCAGTGCTTAGATCAAACAAGATGAATCTTCAAACTCTCTGGAGAAGGAGCCCAGACGTGTATTTTTTTAAAGACGTTCCCCAGGTGATGCTAATGTGTAGTTAGGGCCGAGACCCTCAGAGCTAGCGATGGTCACCCAGTTTCTCTGGGGAGGTGGCTAGTACTATTGTTCCCATTGCACAGAGGAGGTAAATAGGTGCTAATTAACTTGCCCAAGGTCACATGGCCAGTTTAATGATAGAGCGGAGATTTCAACCTAGTTCTTCTAACTCCAAATTTAGTGCTTTTTTCATAGTACCACACTAAGTCCCCATTTCCCTGTTTTGGGCAAAGCTCACTGTGCTAGTTATTGAGGGGAACATTGTATGAGGCAGGGTCCAATGAGGAAACTGAAACTCAGGTATTTCAAACAGAGGGAATCTAGTACAGGTGATTGGTTACAATGGCACTGAGAGGGCTAGAGGGAAAAAAGGAAGGGGCAGTTGCAGAAGGAGCAGAAAGGAAGAAACAGTTGTTGCAGAAGGCTAAAAAGGAAGAAACTGTTGCAGAAGAGACAAAAGGAAAGGATATTCCCTGAGATCAGGAAACCGCCATGGTCCTGGGCTGGAAACTGTGAACTTGCATCTGGTACTGCACTGCCAGAGATGCTGTCTTTTGTGGTTACGCTGCAACCACTGGACCCACGCTTCCCCCAAACCCTAACCCCACTTGAATCTAAGCCCTGTTTAAAAAGGGTTGTTGGTAGGCAAATGGGGTTTGACTTATGCATTCTGTTTGAAGGCTGTATTTGCTAGAATGCGCCTCTTCTGTATGCAGAAGAATATGATAGATGATGTTCTGAACACTGAAACTTTTAGTTGTTGGTCATGTCCTAGTGGTCACCATCAAAAGGAAGCAGATATTGTTCTTTGGTATTTGGAGCCTGACCCTCTTCTGCTCTGAGCCCTACCCCCAGGGAGCGTTTCTACTTGCTGAGCCCTGGTGATGGACACGCCCAGGTTCCCCGTCTTCGCCCTGTGCTCGCTGTCTCTTCCCTTGGTTGGTGATTAGCCTTTCTCTACTGCGCAGTGTGTGTGCTTACCATGCTGTCCCAGCTGGTGTTTGTTAGTGAGAACTTGCCCTTGTGCTTGACCATGCCTGCCTTCTGAAACTTGATTGAGCTTCTTCAGTGACCAAGAAACTTTTGCAAAGAAAGAAAAAAACGACTGTAAAATTATAATGGCTCTTCTGGATATTTTGATAGATTTTTAAAAATAAAGACGAGTAAGGTTTAAAATAGAATAAAATTGTCTTTCTCATAACTTGTGAAGAAAATGCTTTTAAAAAGCAGAGAAAGATCAGCTCTTATTAAGTGGTACATTAAAAAATGAAGTTAGCATGGACGTATAAATACTACCTAATGTAAAATAGATAGCTAGTGGGAAGCAGCCGCATAGCACAGGGAGATCAGCTCGGTGCTTTGTGACCACCTAGATGGGTGGGATAGGGAGGGTGGGAGGGAGACAAAAGAGGGAGGGGATATGGGGATATATGTATATGTATAGCTGATTCACTTTGTTATAAAGCAGAAACTAACACACCATTGTAAAGCAATTATACTCCAATGAAGATGTTAAAAAAAAAAATGAAGTTAGAAAATTTCTTATGGTATCAGCAGTTAATTTTTATCCATAAAACGAATTCCCATACCCGCATTTATTTACATAATTTCCTCTCTCATGATTAATTTAATACTTACAAAGAGAAGAAATCATTGAAATAGTTTTTTTTTCCTGCCAGAATTTCACCCTGTCCCAATTTCTATCTATGATAAGAATATTTATGTTTTTGGAACTAGGAAGAGAGAAAATCCCAGTAAATTAGTAGATGTTATTTTATATTCTGCCGTGATTGAATTACTATTTGGTAATTACAAATGAGAAGAGCAAGAAAGAGGTATTGGTTCTGATCACCAGGGCTTGTGGAGGCTGCTGGCTTACTTTGTTAAGGAGAATGGTGTGCAGCCTTCCAGGAGGGGAGTTAACAGGTATCATTCCCCCAAAGGTGTGAGTAGCCTGAGGAAAGCTGTGGGGATTTTCTTCCCATCTGCATGTCCCTTCTTCTGTGGTTATGCTAACAAAGTGAGAATATTATTTAAACCTTGTACTTTATTTTGCTGGAGTATTTGATATGTTTAAAAAGTGTAAGACCATTTCCTCAGGAGGCATATGCTTGCACTTAGCCTTAATTCATACCCTTGGAGGCAGCAAATACAGCGGGGCCCTATTCTGTGTATTTTAAGAGGTTACTTATAACAGGGCTGGTCTGTTGGCGATACTGGTGAGTAGCACTTAGAGGGTTTACAAACCACTCAGTGGTGGTGATGACATACCCAGTGTGGTTCTGGAAGCTAAATAAAACACAGGAAAGAGATATTCAATAAAATAAAGAACACAGCTATGTAATTATTGCCAGAAATGAAAATTTGAAACCCTAAATTTGAATGTGGTCTAGGCACCTGAAGATTCTGTAGATAAACATAATTTCCCAGATTAAAATTTCAGGGAAGAATGTCTATCTCAAGTGTCTTATTTAGATCAAATATTTTGAAAACTTTTTGACTGATCGTAGGAGAAACAGGGAGCACATGTTGAGAGAGACAGGTGCCCACAAAAGAAACATTCCCTCCTTAGTGGCTCCATTTACGGTTAGTAAGCCTGAAGAGCGCTCCATCCAGGTGGTCATCACGTATTTTCTACTAGGAGATTTTTTTAAAAATTTTATTTATTTATTTATTTATTTATGGCTGTGTTGGGTCTTCGTTTCTGTGCGAGGGCTTTCTCCAGTTGCAGCAAGTGGGGGCCACTCTTCATCGCGGTGCGCGGGCCTCTCACTGTCGCGGCCTCTCTTGTTGCGGAGCACAGGCTCCAGATGCGCAGGCTCAGTAATTGTGGCTCACGGGCCTAGTCGCTCCGCGGCATGTGGGATCTTCCCAGACCAGGGCTCGAACCCGTGTCCCCTGCATTGGCAGGCAGATTCTCAACCACTGCGCCACCAGGGAAGCCCTACTAGGGGATTTTTGACCATCTCGTAAGATGTAGACCAGTACTGTGGAATTGTTTTGTGATTTAAAATGCAGATCTAAAAATAAGTTTTTCTTTTAGAAGGACTGATCTTTTAATGACAGTGAGCCAATCAATTCTATCACAGTTTGAGGTTAAGAGACACCCCTTCTCCTGTGGATAAATTCTAATCCAAGTCTTTAGATTTTTTTTGGTAGCCATTTGCATGGGAAGTCAGCTAATGTCTTTCAAGTCTCTGCTATACTAAATACTCCACTGTCCTAGATGTTTTTACTCAGGCTATCTCATTTAATCTCCAAGATAACTTTCTCAGGTATTTTCCAGGTAAGAAAAACTGAGACTCTAAAGAGGTGAGATAATTTGCCAAAGGCCACAGGGTAAGTAGGTACTCAATTCTAGATTCCAATCCCAGCTTGTCTGCCTAAAGCCGTATCATCTCCCCAAAACACTTTGATAGCCATGATTCCATGTGACATGGGCCTTCGCAGGGTCAAATACATTTGTAATGTGGCTGAGTTTTCCATTTTACCTGAAGTTAATCATACTTCCAGTATAATCCAGGTATTTTTGGTTTATTTTTGTGTTTTGTTATTTCTCCTGTTTATAGTTCCGTGCGTGATGTGCTGTGTATAGCACAGAATTAATGAATACTTGAATCAGTCCGTTTTCATGGACCTTGAGCCCCATGAAAGCTGCTTAACTTACAAGGGTCAGAGTAACCTTGGCTGGAAAAGGTACAGAGATGGAATATCTCCACCTTTTTTTCTACCTGGTAAAATCCTATAACAAAGGCCAGTACATACCATCATCTCATTTATATAGCTTTCTCTGACCCATTTTGTCACTGAGGCAGAATTGCTTCTTCTTCTGTGTATGACTTAGTACTTTATATATACTTTCATTTGTTTTTTTTTTTTTTTTAAGAATGATCATGCTAACTTCTATTTATCGTGCACTATGCCAGGCATGAAGCTAAATACAAATGTTATCTCTTTTTAATCCTCAAAACAACCCTGGGGGACAACAAACCTTAGGCATCATTATCGTATATTACAGGTGAGGAAACTGAAGCTCAGAGGGATTAAATAACTTGCCCTCAGTCTCAGGGAGTGCATTTCAGAGATGCAGTGGGAACCCAGATCTAACCGATTCCTAAAGCCTGTGCTTTCGATGTATTCTTTTATTTTTAATTGAGGCAAAATTTATACACAGTGAAGTACACATATCTTAAGTGTACAGTTTGATGAGTTTGATAAGTGCACACATCTGTGTATCTGTCTACCCATCAAGATACAGAACATTTCACTGCCCAGAAAATTCTTTCATGCCCCTTCTCTGTCAGTTCCAGCCACTCAAGATTAAGGCTACCTGTTCTTGAACTTCATAGAAATTGAACTAGAGAGTATATATATATATATATATATATATATATATATATATATATATATATATATATATATATTTTTTTTTTTTTTTTGTCTATCACTTTTTTCATTCAACATAATATTTTTGAATACGTATATGTATAACTGATTCACTTTGCTGTATACTGAGACTAACATAACATTGTAAATCAACTATACTCCAATAAAAATTAAATAATAAAAAAATATTTTTGAGATTCATCCATGTCATGGTATGTAATGATATCTACCATATCAACGGTCCCTTCATTTTAATTGCTGAGTATTAGTCCATGTTATGAATAAACCACAATTTATTTATCCATTCTCCTATTGTTGGGCATTTGGCTCTTTCCTGGTTTTGGCTGTTGTGAATAAGGCTACTATAAACATTCTTGTACACAAGTGTTTTTGAGGACATATGTTTTCATTTCTCTTGGGTAAATACCTAAGTGTGGAATTGCTATGTCATAGAGTGGAAACGTGTTTAACTATATAAGGAACTACCAGTTTTCCAAAGTGGCCGTACCAATTTACACTCTCATCAGCAATGTCTGAGAGTTCTAGTTCTCCATTTCTTCTCCAACATTTGATACTGTTGGTCTTTTTAAGTTTTATGCTACCTTTTAAAATGCTCTCTTTCCCACTTAACTGTGAGCCTTTCAAGGTCAGAAGATAGGTGCCATTTATTTCCGTATCCAGGCTTAACTCAGTGTCTGGCACAAATCTGATGCATGTGAAACTAATTCTGAGGATTGCAAAAATGGTTGTCATGGTCCTTTCTTTTTTAATAATTTTTTTTTCTTTTTTTAAATTTATTTTATTTATTTTTGGCTGTGTTGGGTCTTCGTTTCTGTGCGAGGGCTTTCTCTAGTTGTGGCAAGCGGGGGCCACTCTTCATCGCGGTGCGCGGGCCTCTCACTATCGCGGCCTCTCTTGTTGCGGAGCACAGGCTCCAGACGCGCAGGCTCAGTAGTTGTGGCTCACGGGCCTAGTTGCTCCGCGGCATGCAGGATCTTCCCAGACCAGGGCTCGAACCCGTGTCCCCTGCATTGGCAGGCAGATTCTCAACCACTGCGCCACCAGGGAAGCCCGTCATGGTCCTTTCTACCAATGAAAATCTGTAATTCTAACCTGATGCCATGTGGTATGCAGATGGTTTTATCTGAAAGGGCTTTGGACAGTTCTCTTCAGAGGGTAGCAGCCTTTCCAAAGGGAGGTGGAGATTGGTGATCCCTATTGAGAAAGGGAGTGACCCAGTCAGGCATCTGTTGTCCTGAGTGAGGTGGCCTGGTGAGTCCCACTCTTTGCTGGGAGTCTGTGCCACAGCACTAGACACATGTGACATGGAAGGTCCACTTGAACATCACTGAAAGCACAAGTGTTGACTTCTGACCTGCATTCTTTTAGGACTAGTGCTGCATAACAATATGACAACAAACTTAGCAGCTTAAAACAGTACATATTTATTATTGCAAAGTTTCTGTGGATCAGGAGTTTGGGCATGGCTTACCTGGGCCTTCTGCTTCACAAGACTGCAATCAAGGTGTTGTCTGGGGCTTTGCTTCCAAGCTCACATGGTCACTGGCAAGATTCAGGTTCATGTGGGTTGGTGGACTGAGGGCCTCAGTTTCTTGCTAGTTTTCGACCACGGGCCACCCATAGGTTCTTGCTATGTGGGCTTCCCTGACATGGCTGCTGGCTTCATCAAAGCCAGCAAGGGAGCAACTCCTAGCAAGATGGATGTTGGAGTTTTATGCAGTATAATTATGGAAATGACATCCTGTTCCCTTGGCAATATTCTGCTGGTAAAAAGCAAGTCACAGATCTTGCCCTCATTCAAGGGAAGAAGATTACACAAGGACATGAATACCTCGGTGGGGATAATGGGAGGCCATCTTAGTGTGTCTGCCACAGATGGTCAATTAAAATTCCTTCTAAAAAAAGAAAAATACAGATATTATGAGGAAAATAGTTGTTTTGATCCAAAGAGGGCATTAAATTTTTTTACTGTTCTAATGAATAGATTCAGAGGCTCCAACATTAGCCCAACAGAGAGAGACCCTGTTCTGGATAAATTATCTGCAGTTAATGTCCTGATGGATAGGAAAGCATGAAGTGATGTCTGGATAAATACTTCTCAGTGGGTTCATTCAGGGTAGATGAATTGAGTCTTTTCTATGACCTGCTACTGGACAGAGCTTCTGCTCTGAGATTTGCCATGGATTAAAGAAGGAGAGAGATTGGCAGAGTGATGCCTGTACCCCCAGTGTGAGAAGCCAAACTTTTTGGCAATGAATTTGCTTATCTGGAATAGAATGATTGACTCAGATCAAACACAGAAAAAGACTAAATTGCCATACTTCGGGGGAGATTATTTTTGATTAAAAATATAAGTCACATGTGTAAAGAAGAGCAGTGCAAACAAAATATTTTACTTGTTAAAAGATACCTGGAAGATGTTCAGGCTTTAACCCTTAGCTCTGGAGAGTTTAGACAGTCAAGGAAGACAGGAGAGCCTCGTCCAACCTTGACCATGTGGTATTTATTCTGCCTATCCTTGATCACTAAGGAGTTTGAGTGCCCTCAATGTTTTTCCAAATTTAAAACAAGCACAAAAGTTCATTTCCAGACTTTTAGGAAACATTATTATAATCCTTTAATTGTTTAGAAAGCTTTGGGAAACTAAAGGTCAGATAGCTAGACTTTAAAAAAAAAAGTTTGTTTCAGAATTCATCTCCTCAATAAGCTGCATAACCTCCTTCCTCAAGTATAGGAATGAATCATTTCAACAAAATGGAAAACAGTGTATTTATCTCTTCTAGTTAAAAAAAAAGAAAGACAATATTAATAGACATTTGGAAACTAGTTTTGCCACATTCTAGGCACTTTACATTGAAAGCAAAAAAAAAAGCTTTTGATGGATGCACATTGAAAGAGCAATTTTATTTTAGTTACAAAATACTAATAATGGTGACAGTTATATAGGGTTTATTATGTGCTATGTACAGTTCTACTCAGCATAGTATATATAGTATATACATGTATATATCTATGTAAAAATATATATATATACTGATTTAATCTTCATAACCACCTATTAAAAAAATCCAAAATATATGTATACCAGCCCTACTTATTCTCTTTTACACCAGTGTTCTCCTCCTGCTGGTTCTCTTGTTAATGAGTGAAATAAATATTTCATTCATGCTCACTTTATATTTTCTTGAGAGTGGTATTTTAACTTTTTCAAAATTATGCTTTGATAAATCCTATGATGTAGGTATTATTATTATTCCCAGTGTACAGATGAGGCAAAAGAGGCACAAGGAAGTTGGGCAGCTTGCCTGGGGCTTCACAGCTGGTCCATGGTGGAACCAGCATTGAAACTCCAGCAGCCAGAACTAGAGTCTCTGCTGTTAGCTGTCACACTATCCCCAGGCTTGAGGAATTTGTTTTCACACATAGGCCATGGCCACCCTTACCAACACTAAGGAAGCAGAATCAACAAAAGACTCCAAGACAAACCAGTGCATTCCAGCTTAAGGAAAACAAACCAACCAAAGAAGCACACTCCCTCCAGCCTGGTCCAAGCCTCTGGGTTAGGACAAGCAATCTAAGAAAAAACCCATACTTCACTATTTAAAAAAAATAAACACGACAATAACGGTCTAATCATGATTCTGAAGGACAACATAAAATACTTCCTAAATGGATTAAAAAACCACCCCCCCAAAGTTTCAGGAATAATTGGAGCTCTACGAAAAGTCTCAATGGGCATCTTGAAATATGGTCTCCAGGTTGATGTAAGGATTATAGAGCAGCCAAGGAGGGGAGGACCGTGAGGAGAGGTGAGTAGTTCCTGAAGAGCAGTGTGGCCTCGCCGGCGTCAGGGACCCTGCACTAACACCCCCCCACCACCCCGATTCCTGTTGTCCTGCCCTGAAGAGTCCTTCCGTAGAGCCACATTCAGAAGCCAGGGGAGACTTTTTGCTCCATCCATCCGTAGACACCCTGTGCACGACTTGCGTGGCATTGGGGTGTCCCTGGGCTGGAGGGGAAGCAGAGCCTTCTTCCTTTGAAGCATACTGTATCAAAACAGCCTTGAAAGGGCATTGTACCATTCCGGAACTTATCCTTGTAAAGCAGACAGCTCAGGGCCTCCTGCCCTTGTACGGAGGACTTGATGGGGGAGACAGCAGTGAGAGCAGAGGAAGGCTCAACCTGCCGTGTGGACCCTGCTGGAGCTGGCCTGACTCCTCATGCACATCTGCAGAAGCAGTTACTGTCATGGACCGTTAACACCATTTGTCGCTGAAATGTAGCCTGGGGACAGTCTAGCCAGCTGCCCCTTCAGATTACCCTGGCTTACTTTACTTTAAAAAAAAACTATAAATAAATATGTATGGTTATACATATAAATAAATATATAAATATCGACATACATATATACATATTTATGGTTTTTATAAGTATATCTATGTAAAACTTTATAGTTTTTACATGTACCTATTTATTTATAGTTTTTACTGACAATAAAATAAAACCTTCCCATTATAAAAACAATTCAGACATCACAGAAATTTATAAAGTAAATAGGTAAAAATCCCCTAAAATCCGGTCACTCACAGATATTGCTTTATTTACTAAAAAATGAACATTAACATTTTAAACACCCTTTCAGGCAAATATCTATGCATATATAGCTATGTAATATTCATACAGTTGTATGAGAATTTATTCATCCTAAGAAGGCCATTGGTAAACTTTTCCACCCAGTAAGGTTATGTGGAGGTCTTTCATGGTGTAGATAGATAGATAGATAGATAGATAGATAGATAGATAGATAGTTTTCTTTGGCTGAGCTGAGCGGCTTGTGGGATCTTAGTTCCCTGACTAGGGATCGAACCCGGGCCACGGCAGTGAAAACACTGATTCCTAACCACTGGACCGCCAGGGAATTCCCATGGTCAATATATGTTGATCCAAACCATCAATGTAGTCAATAGAAGTTAGAAGAATATTGTGACTAGGCTTTCTTAAGGTAAGGAGACATCTGGGAGTAGAATTATCAGAACAGCTGGTCATGTGCAGGTTTTCTTAAATCTCTGAAAACTTCATGTGGACATGGAATGTGGAAGTACGAGGAAGGGCATGAGTGAAGCCAGGAGGAGGCCTCCAGCTCGCTGGCTGGTCACTTAGGGCCCAGCAAGTGCAGAGACAGAGGGGTTGATATTCACAAGCATTGCCTGTGGTGTTGACCCTAGAGCTGGCCCTGACAAGGTCTGGAGAGTGAGGCACACGCTGCATGGGGCTGGGAAAAGTTTTGAATGATGACTTTTTACTCTTGTTCCTACAAGATGCGGGGAATCCTAGGGTGATGGCTGGTGCTGCTTTAATTAGCAGCAAAAAGAATCAAGCACACCAGCAACTAGATGCTTTCATCTCTCTCCAGAAAGGACGGTTTTAACTGTACTCATGTTATGAATCTGTGATAAATGCCAGTGTTGTAATGAAGAAAGGACCTAAAGCAAAGCAGAGGCAGGACCATTGTGTTTAAAATGTTTAGAAACAAACGTGGACAAAGACTACTGATCTTTCCTTTGGGAAGAAGTGACGGTCCATGTAAATAGACAGATTATACCGAATCTATTAAAAACACATGTTGTGCTTGGTTAAATGCTAATCTCTTGTTTACCCTCCTGCTGCCAAGGCCTGGGGTGCATGTCCTGGATCTGAATGTATGTTTGAACTGTTATAGCACAGGAAGAGAGTCGTTTTGTTTATGTTACATTGAGGCTCCTATCCTCAAATTTATTGATTTTTCAACCCAGGGATTCTACTGAAATAGATATTACTGTGTGTCCCTATATAAACTAAATCCATTTTTTCTTCATCCATTTGGATGAAGAAATATTCGTATCATAATATTCAGAACTTTGGAAGCATAAGAAATTGCCTCCAGTGCATGCAAGATGGGAGTTGCCAGAGAACTCTGTTCGCTTTGCCAAGAATGTGCTTCTCTCTCACCAACCACTCTGATATCTTAATTTTTATTGACCTTTCTCATTGGATTACAGATAGTACTTTCCCAGAAAGCCTTTGCTGAGCCCTCCAAGCCTGACTTGGTTACTTCTCTGCATTTCTCCATCCTTCCACTTGTCACACCTGGTTGTGGTTGCCTGCACCCTGGCTCTATCCCTCAACAGCGGGTGGTTGGTGAGGATGAGAAGCACATCACCTGGGACAGTGCCTGCCCTAGGGTTTTAGTAAACATCTGTTGAATGAACGAGGATGCCCGTCTTCTCAAAGGCGTTTGTCCTCTAGTGGGGATCTGCTGAGTGCTGCGAACACTTCCTATTCCCAGGGCCACCCCTGCCATGTCCCCTGCATACCCAAAACCTTGGTGTGACGTTGAAACAATTTCTACTCTGCTAGATACATAATGACCAAAATGTGCAACTTTTTCATCATGTAACAAACTCCTTTCTTTATTCCCTAACAGATACCATACATGATTAAGTCTGATAACTCCTGGCAGGTAACTGATCAAAAAACAAACAAAAAAAATTTTTAGATAAAAGCAAACCTGTGGTCTTCAGTATAAGATCCTGGTCTTCAGGATAAGACCACTTTGACTGAATTATAGAAATAAGACTTGGAAACACTTCAGTGAGCATTCCAAGTACAGCCCCTCTGCCACCATCTGGCCTGGAGCCTGCCACTGACCTCTGTACTACTGAGTCTGCTTTGTGGGATCTCGAAATTAGGGGATGGACTTGGGCATTGCCAGGACATGGAGGGCTGACGTGATTTTGAATGTATGGCTGGGGAGGAACTCACCCAGTCTATTTCAAGACCATCCTATTTCCTCCAAAAGCTCTCGCCCACGCTTTCTCTTCTCCTCTTGCAGAGCTGAGAATTACAATTTGTCTAAATGTGCTTTTCTTCATAGTTACTTACACTCTCCCCACTGTGCTATGCTGTCTAACACGTTAGTAATGAGACTGGTTTTGTCCTGGTGTTTCATTTCAGGAAAAGGTTATTCCTGAAATATCTTTGTTTGAATATCACCATGCTTGGGGAGCAGTCAGTATAATAAAGTTTTAGACAGATGTTGCATTAGAATAGAAGTATCAGGGAGGACAAGGAGCGAGGGTGGGGTAGAAAGGTTCTGTCTCCTGATTAATGAGGTTAATATGTGGATGGTGTAGATCACAGTGTAATGGGCAACACTTGGGTGGAGAGGATAGATGTTAAAGATAAAAAATATTTCCCCTACCCCCGCTCCAATAGTGGAAATTCAGATAAGATACAAGTGAGTGTAGCTGAGTTTTAAAAAAAGAATTAATGAAAGAAGTTAGGTGGGGCTTGAATGGCTAAAATTTGGATGAATAAAAAGTGGTGATAAAATACTTCAGGTGAAGACCACCTTTGGCGAGGCCCGTGTCATCTCTCACCTAGAATTTTATCTGCCTCTCCTCCGATCTTCCTATCGCTAACGTGATCCATTCCCATATTTTCCCCCATAGATTTATCTAAGTTGAAAATCTGACCATGTAATTCTCATGCTTTCAGTCAGTTAATGAATGTTTTTGTGATACAAATGAGATTTAGTGGCAAAAAGAAATCCTGGATTTTCCAAGTATTAAATGTGTGCTCTTGGGCATTAAAAAAACAAAACGAACACTTTACGTGAGAAGACAACAATAACTGTCCATTGTAAACTTGACTTAAAGGTTTTGTGAACTTAAATGTTTTAGGGAATGTGCTGTGGAATTTATTTAAAAATAGAATGAGTCTTTTCAATTGAGACAAATATCTTCCCAAGACAAATATCTTGTACATATATGTACAGCTTTGTGCGACATCATTTACTGAACTTTAGAATATATGTGTGGTGTAGATGAGTTTTAAAGATCTTTCCTACTATGTCCCATGACAACATTAGTTATTTTATGTAGTAATTAAAAAATAAAATAACATTTAAAAAAACCTATGATGGGCCCCCAACCTTACTTCTTTCATGGATTTGAAAGACTTTGTAAAATCCCTGATTTTATTCAATTACGGGTGTTATGCAGGCAGAAGAGCCAGTAGTGCGTGGTGGGTCTGAGTGACAAGAAAAATCTGCAGAGGGTTCTGGAAGTGGACTGGTCCTGCTCCGTTCTGGCCCTGCCCTTGTTTAGTTGCCCCTTCTCAGGAAAGTTTTTTGACCTCTCTGAGGGTTTGTTTCCTTATCTACAAGATGAGAAAACAATATCTACCTGAAGATTGAATGGCAGAGCTATATGTAATGATTTGCCTAATGTACAATCTGTGATTGGCACATAATAAATATTGATTCCTTTCCCTACTTTTCTGTACCTCAGGAAAGGATCAAGACATCCCTACCTGAAAATCCATTTTCCAACGCTTTATATTTCTATTAGCTAGTATCATCTAATTCTCTATTTCTAGTTTTCATCGTCACAATTTCATTAGCATATTCAATTTCTCCTATTATTTATAACCCTACATTATTATTTTTATAATCCTTACAAGTTATTTTTGTTCCGGTGCCTCTTTGCACTGTCATGAAATATATTTTCTCCATTGCTGAGTGATTTCTTCAATTATTCTCAGTTACGTATAAAAGCATTCACATACCCTCCTATGATTTATCTTTTCACAGCTCTCAAAGAGCATGATTTTTTAATTTAATCTTTGTAATGGCCTCGCTTGAGTCTGAAGTGTTCAAGGCCTCTAGACAAACCAGAGTCTTGTTCTTATTGTTGCCTGGCCTACGGCTTCTCTTGTAAAACCTTAGCTACAAAATCCTTAACAAGAACTTTTCAGTTCTCCCATACTCAACTCTAACTTCAATCCTTTGTCTTGAAATTAGACTGTCTCATCCTCATGCAGCCCCAGTTCCTACCACTTCGGTGGGCGTAAATCAGGACATGTCTGCCTGGCATTCACAACAGAGAAAAATCTGTGATACTTATGTCATCTGCCTGGCATAAAGTTGTTCCTAAAAGAAAAACACATTTTTCGTTCACCAGCTTTCCCTTCCATTCCTACCTTTCTTTTGCAGGATTGAAGTTCAGTATATATATTGAAGTTTCAAATATATATATATATTTGAAAAAGCCATATGTCAAATTCTGTGCTAGAAAGAGTCGTGCCCATGTTAAAATGTCTTCTTGATATCACTGATATCTCTGTTCTTGATATTACTCACACTTACACGAATGATTGAAATCTACACGATAAAGAAGGTGATTTTTGAAAGATGAGCAGTTTCATTTGCTCATCGCCGTAAGGGGTCTTCGGGGAATCTGAGAATCGGAAGGAAGGTCGAGAGGTCACCACGCACCTCCTTCCATCCAGCGAAGGCATCCTGTCCTTGACGCCAGGCAGGGTCTGGTCAGCATGGCTTCAGCAATGCCTCTGGGAGTATGCTGCTCTGAGGCCCCATTCCAGTTCAGACGACTCTTCAGACTGAAATTTCTGTCTTGATGAGCAGAGGCTCCCTTTGCACCATACAATTAAGTTACTTTGGGTGGGCGTGCATTCATTTGATTGATGCTTTGTGCTCTTGGGGAAAACTTTTTGTTAAGAAGTATTTTTCCAATAAGCAAATCGATATTAAGTAGGCTTGCGTATATTTGGAATTCATGAGCATGAAACCCAGGAAACTAGCTGTTTGTTTTGCTGGAAAGAAGGACTCCAATTTTCTTCCAGCAGAGCTCATGCTGGTCTTCGCTCCCAAGTTCTATATCTGTCTCCACCCTCAGACTCAGTCCTTCAGTGGTTCAGAGAAGTGAGTGACTCACTGTAACTTTGAAAGACCATTAATATTTCCAGATCTATGATGAATTCAAGGTAGCCAGGCTTTTAAGAAAGACTCCTCTTGCTGGGTGTAAGAAAGCACACCTCCCCAACTCATTTTGTTGAAAGGCAGGATTAAGACATTGCTAGAAAAGAAACCAATCTACTATGTGCTAGAGAGTATTTATGACCTCCAGTATACTTTATCTTTCCGAATAATAATACAACCATATGAATAGCCAAATTCTGCCAGGTTTTTAAAAATTACATTTCATTCATGCCCAGGTATAACCTCCCATCATAAATCCTGGAAATTGTGGAGGAAGACCGTGACAGGCCATTCTAGTGCAATAATGAGAGATGCATATTTCAGTGCTGGGACTGATGTTTATGTATGTGATTACTTGGAAGAGGTTTTATTTAACGCACCGTGTCTTTAAATTAGCTCTATTTTAAATATAATCATCAGAGCTACACTTTATTGTATGCATGCCAGGCAGTTTATAAATGTACTTCTAATCCCCCCAGTCCTATCAGGTAAGTTTTATTCTCCCTGCTTTTCCTGTGGGGAAACTAAAACCCAGGAACTTCAAGACCTAGCCCAAGGTCACATTCAATAGGTGGATTGCCACCTTGGACTGATTTGCTGCAAAGCCCACATCCTTTCTCCTGCATTCTGTACTTCAGCTCTTCTTTGGCAAAGAACATCTGATTTTTAGGCACTTATTTGTTTGTCCTTTTCTATTTTGGGGGAGGGGCGTTTATCTGTGCCTACAGAGTAACATATGGTGGTATAAGACCCCTCTTTTATCTTCCAATATTATAGTTCCATGAACCACAAAAATCTCACCTAAATCCTATTAAATCTGATACAAAATAGAACTAGAGAGATGATAGAAAAGGGAGCAATGTTGAATTTATTGAAACCTACTCTTTTTAAATAGACACCGCCAGGCTCATAATTTCGATTGCTAGTTAATTTGGGGAGGATTACTGTTCCGAATGACATCAATACTTTCTGCTGCTCTATTAAAAATCCTCTTTTATATTTGAAGACCTAATAAACAAGAAACTATGATCTCTTCCTTGTGTTACTTGAACGTTCATATGAAAGTATAATCCCAGATGGGATAGTTCTGTCTGCACTACAACATCTGTATAAGACTGACTTCACCATGAAATCCATTTCATTCAAACAGCATTTATGAGCAACTCTTCAAATCTCTTGTTTGTATGCATATCATTTTAGTGCAGTTTATTTGAAACACCCCGTAGAATGCTCTTTCATACTAATTTCCCTACAGCATGAAAAGAATTGGCAAGTGACAAGTAATTCTCTGTCAAACATATGACTGTTTCATTTAGAATATAGAGGACACAGATGCTCATTTACCAGTGGCCTCAGGCCATGGCCCAGAAACCCATCAAGCAGCAGACAGAACTAGAAACATAATTTTTTTTTATCCATTAAATAATATGTATGCTTTGACACCAATCTTTCAGAAAGTAGTGATCCATAACTCAGCAAGAATTATCTCATTCATAGGACATCACCAAGGCCCGCTAATGACTGTCCCATGGTGTTTTCCTACTTAGACCTCACAGAGTTCTTCCATCTGGATTCTGGGTTCAACCTTCCTCCAGGCTCACAGTGGTGTCGTTTTTGCACACACGGTGGCCGCAGGAAACTCTCCCATCTGCCCACTGCCCCACCTTGCATAGAGCCCTAAGGAAGTGTGGACTGGGGTTCCTATGAGCTTGAACCCAAGTTCAAGTCCAGCTCTGACACCTCCAGATGTGTGACCTTGGGCTCAGATCTTCCCTGTGGAAAGGGACCCTCACTCACTCTGTCCTGCTGACCTCCCAGGGTTGATGGGGGTGTGGGCTGCTGAGAAGATGCATGAGAATATTAGAGCTCCAGACACACAGAAGCTCATTTCCGATGCGCCCCAAAGCCCTTGGAATCTTTGCACAAACTTCCCTTTGCTTCTTAAATGAGACTTTATCTTCAGATCTTGATTTCAAGGTCACAGGACATCCTTAATTTAGACTCACCATCCTCTTTGACCTACTCTTTCTCCTCCTTGAGTTAAGGAGCCTCTGTCGTTCCTTCTCATACCACCCTGTACTTCACTCCTTAGAAGACTCATCACAAACACAACTGAATACTTATTTTATATTCATTTGTTTAATGTCTGTCATCCATTTTTATTGCAGACTTCAGAGGGCTAGTGCTATGGACTGTTTATACACTCCTAAAATCTACATATAGAAGCCCTAGCCCTAATTTGATGGCATTTGGAGGTGGGGACTTCATGTGGTATCAGGTTTAGGTGAGGTAATGAAGATGGGGCCCCCATGATGGCATTAGTGTCCTAATTAGAAGAGGAAGAGACCACAACTGTCTTTCTCCACCATGTGAGGACACAGCAAGACCACAGCCGTGTGCAAGTTAGGAGGAAAACTGGACCATGATGGACCCTGATCTTGGACTTCCGGCCTCCAGAACTGTCAGAGATAAGTGTTTGTTGTTTAAGCCACCCAGTCTATGGTACTTTGTTATAGCAGCCTGAACTGACTAAGACAGACAGGGATCATATCTTTTGGCTCATGCCTATATCCCCATGTACAGTGCACGGCACAGAGGAAGCACTTGAGAGGTGTTTGATGGGTGAACTAGTGAGTATCCTGCCTAGATGTTGCTCAGAGAGCTCCGACCCCTCTCCGCTTCATCCCTGCGTAGCCCCGGACTGATCAGCCTGAGGAGCCCTCAGAGCTAACAGGCTCAGTATCTCAAAGCACCTGGGGCTCCCAGACTGGAATCTCTGAGCGAGGCAGGGAGTGTATGGTGAGCAAAAGGGCTTCAGAGTCAGGCAGCTGGACTCAGATCCAGGAGCGCCTGCTGATGAGCTGTACGAGGTGGTACGGGTCACTTCACCTCCCCCAGCCTCAGCGTCCTCTGCTGTAAAATGGGGATAATAGAAGTCCTGTCTCAGAGATTGTTGTAGGAACGCAATGGGATGAGGTCTGTCGAGTGCTTAGCACAGAGCTTAGATCAGCATTGATGTGAACCATCGACGATGATAAGGAAGGTACGGATTTTTTTGGCCTTGTTTTGTTTCTCCCAGCGTAGATTCTTAGTCATCTTTGTCCTGCCCATCTTCCACTACATTTCCCACTACATTTAGGGGTGCTTCATGCATCTGTTGGAAAGTGTCCATCCTCATGGTGGCTAGGTCCTAATAGAAAAAGAAGATTATCGGGCTCGGGTTAGAGCCTTGGGGTTTGCAGCCTTGGGCTGGGGCTGCTCTGTTAATGGGTGTATTAGAGTCGCAAAGGTGGGATCAGTTGACTGTAGTAATTACTTTGGGAGGAAAATCTAATGGAGTGAAACAGAAACCTAAGTGATTCCATCTCGCTTTGATACTTTATTCCTACCTGCATAAGATCATATAATACAATTGCGATGAATTCCTGAGCTAATTTGGCAATAATTCATATTTATATTCAGGTTGTTATTATAGCAGTATTGCACTGATCATTTGATTTCAAAACTAATTTCCTTCTACAAATATACCCTCGACATCCTATAATGTATATTCAGATTTAATGGGAAAAAAAGCGAGGTATTAAAAAGCAAGGCAGTGGTTTTGAGCCTGAAATACACAGAGAAAAGCCTTAATTTGCTTTTAAAAGTAATTAGAAATGGAAGACACTTTCTAAATCATAATTGATAACAATTTGGATTTTTTTTCATAGTCTGGAATGCTCATTTTTATCATTTAGGCTCAAGAAAATTTTTTCAGGCTATTTTCGCCTTTGTTAACTGGTTGGGTAGAACATTCAAGATTTTTTTAAAGGTATTTTTGTAAATATATTTAAGTATTGATAGTTAACAAAACCATTTGTTTTAATTTAGTGGAAAATAATTTTACTAAAGCTTAAATAAATTTGTGCAAGCAGTTCGCCTCCATTACAGTGTCTTTGGGGCTACGTTAATTATAAGAAATGGAGCTCTTAGAGATGTTTACTCAGTGCACAAACTCTTCATTGTTAACCATGGCTGGTGTGTGCTGACAGCTGCCTCTTAGGGAAACGTAACCCATGGTTAACGGTGGAAAGTGTGGCATTAGCATAATTTTTTGGCAAGGACCGAGCTGGGGCTGCAGTGCTGCCTCCCAGCTTCCTTCATTAACAGTGTCTCATCAGAGGCCCGGACTCTAGCGGGGAGACGCAGCCACATGACTGTGCTGCAGGTAACCAAAATCCTGGGTGAAATGCCCGCTTCTGAATAAAAAAAGAAAGGATTTCCATTGCTTATGATTATGATTTTAAAAGGGCCCCTGGAAGAAAGACTCTGAAGAGAATTGCTGGTGTTTGATCAAAATTGACAGTGTAGAGGCGGCTTTTTTTGACATTGACACTAATGCATGTTATGGTTTCTATAAGAGGAATTCGAATTAAAACAGCTTTATTCTTCAGGGACCAATTCAGACAAAAATAGATCTGCTAATGCACACTTAGAGACAAGAATAAATTACATCCCCTGAGGGGTCCATAAGTTCATTTGCGCATTGCTAAAGGTACTTCAGACAATTGGGAAAGAATTTTTGTATGTTTTGGAGGACATATCAAGCCAGTGTTGGAAAGTAATAGAAAATATCAAATAGTTATTTTATAGTAATATTCATTCTTGATACGATAAACTATTCCCCTGGCCTGAGGATTCTCTTTGATTTCCTCAATAGTAAATAATATTACAAACTTGAATATGAAGGATACAATTGGATAATATAAGATGAGGAAGTAGCTACCACTCACTGAGGGCTTAATATGTGCCAGGCGGGCACTATGCTAAGTGCTTTATACATGTCTCGTTTCATTTTCATAACAACCCTATTACTTAGGTGCTATTATTAATGTCCTCAGTTGCAAATGGGGAGATTAACCCTCAGGGAAATTTAGTGATATTTCCAAGGTCACTCAACCAGTAAGGGGTAGAACTGACATTTGAACCCAGGTCTCTTTGTTCTGGCTCCTACAGTAATCCCTCGGCCACCCCTGGGCTTCTGTCCCTGTTACCAGTGATGGTCACTTCTATTAGCAGTGTCTTCCTGAACCCATTAAATGATTCCCCTGGGGCTCCTTTCGACTCTTCCTCTTACATAAGAGTGACTATTGCTACTTAAAGTACAGGGCACATTGATAACTCTATTCAGTAGTCCTTCAGTGTCAGTGCTTTCATGTCAGTGCTTCTGGCAGTTTCTTCTTTATCTGGCTGTGTCGGTCTCTGTTGGATTCACATGGGCGTGGCAGTGGGCTCCTCTGTGTCGGCCAGGTCCCCTCACCTCCACTTCACTCCAGGCCCCCAGCCTGGAAAAACAGGTAGCCTCAGTGGGCTTGGACCAGCCAGTGTCTGTGCTTCAGATTTTCTAGAGGCTTTTTCCTTTTAGGTCTTTGTGGTCCCTCAAGGTGTGTGTGGGGAACAAACATGGGTGTCTCTCAGACCGATGGAACACCCCCTATTTGTTAAGTCAAGTGGGGTCTGGAGAGGCTCTGGGCAGAGGGAGAATTATGCGTTTATCTCCTTTTTTACCATGAAACAGGAGGGTCAGCAGAACAATATATGTGAACAGGAACATATTTGTGCAGGAACAAATATGTTCTGAAAGTGTAAGCTCAGAAAATTATTCTTCAAAAGATCTGTGGAGTCCCAGAAAGGTCTGGGCAGCCCATGTGGTTTAAAGTGTAATCTCTGTGCCTAGAGCCGGCCCGGCCCCCTGGAGCAGGTGCTACCTGGAGCCAGGTCGGTCCTCCTGTGATCGTCAGCGTTCTCCTTTGACGGGAAACTCATGTTGTATAATCTCTCACCAGAAATGATGGAGGTGACCTCTGATTAAGATCTGCCTGAATAAGATCTGTTACTTTTTATTTCTGGAAAATGAGATTCAGCCTGAATTAAGACATTTAATCTGTGTTTTTTTAGCTCAGTGATTCTCAGCCTTGGCCAGACATTAGAATTACCTGAAGGACTTGAGAAAATACCGATTGTCAAATGACTTGTCCCCAAATAATTGAATCGGAATAGCTAAGGCTGGCGCCTGGCATCCACATTCCTTAAAAATTATTGCAGGCAGTGGAACGTGCAGTGGGGGTGGAAGACTACTGAGTTGGGAGGATGGAGAGGCAGCGAAGGGGCGGCCTTGCACTGCTGCCGCTACTCAGTACAGCTCGTACTGCTGCAACTTACTAGGTGCTTAGTATGTACAGGTATTGTTCTAAGCATGTTTCATAGAATGAGATTACCCTCATGTCCTCCTTACAGTGACCTATGAGCTTATTTCATTTCTCCAGATATGTATACGGGAAACTTTGAGGAGGTAAAGCAATTTATTCAGAGTGAAATGACACTTCTTGTGGATATGCTCTGCTATGAAAGTGAGACTTAACCTGTTCATCTATGTACACTATATCTGGTTTTTCATATCATTGCTCTAGTAAGTGCACAAACAGTAACTCCCATGTGCTTGGACTTAACATCTTTGCACATTCACATATGATCTTTCATGTTATACTAACAGCCTCGCTGGGAGGTCTCCACCAGAAAGAGCTAGGTGGGCAGGGTGAGATTTAGAATGTGTTATAATTTAGTCTGAGATCACTTGCCTTCTAGGGAGGGCACTTTTAAAACCATTAAACCACGAGTCGTTTGTTGGTGGTGGTTTTGGTGTATAACTCGATCAGTTTTAACCCATGGATAGAGCCATGTAACCACTACCACCATCAGGATATAGACCAAGTGCAGAGAGCTCAGAGGGCTGGAGTGTGGCTTCAAATCAGTAACCACCCCGCCTCCTGCACCCACCTAAGCAGATTCCACAAGCCTGACGTTCTGTAAGAGGTTTATCTCCATGCCAGCCGGAGCTAGTGATTTCTTGGCAGTTTGGAGACAGGCCCTTCTGAAAGTTTGACTGATGGTAGGAGTGGACCCATGTGGGGTATATGCCTTTCTTTTTTTTTCTAACTTGACAAGATACTGTAATCCTTGATCCCCAAAGGAAGGACTTGAGACACGAAGAGGAGGCTGAAATCAGAGCTCTAAAGGTGTAGGTTAGTTTCTGGAAAGAAATGAAATGATATACCCCTCCAGGCCTCCAAAAATTACAGGGATCGGAGACTGAGGTATCAAAAGTGGACATTCGCAGGGCAGTGGAGAGGGGTGGCAGGTAAGCACTTGTCTTCTGTCCTGGCCCCAGACCCTCGTCAGCCCTCCTCCGCCTTTTCTTTTCGAATTTGCATTGTGAGCTCTAAGCTCAAAGGCTCCAAGGGCTGGGGTCTGATCTCGCTTCCCCACCACTTGACACCTTCTGTAGAATCCCCCCCCGAAGACGGTGCAGCAAGAAGCCTCTTTGATGCCTGGGAGCCTGTTTGGGGAAGCTCCTTTTGATAAGAGCGCTCATCCTTTGATCTCCACAGCCCACAAGTTACCAACTTCAGGTTTGAAAATCCTGACAATCATCTCGTTTATTTTGCACTCGGAAAGTGTAAGATCCTAGGATGAAAAGCTCTACCTAAACACCAAAAAATAACACAGTTATACCCTAGGAGAATAAAAACTTCCCGTCTCCAGCTAAAGAAATACTTTTTATTTGTGTAGCTTTTCTTTTTCCTTTTCGTGCCTCTGCTGCAAGTGCGAGGCCCTTACAGCCTCTGTGTTCTAATAAACCGCAGGAACATAGCTGTGGATGGGAGCTCAGGGATCTGCTGGTGGCGGTAACAATGGGGTCTATGGCACAAGTGCCAACGCTGTTCAGCCCTGGTCCTTTCTTTGTGCAGAAAGAAGTGATGTCTTAGGATGAGGGAGGGAGGAAGGGAGAGAGGGAGGGAAGGAAGAGCTGAGAAAGCAGGGACATTTGACCTGAGCCTGAGTGAAGGGGTTGAGAAAGAGCTTTTTCTGGTAGAGGAAAGAACCCATTCAAAAGGTCCCTAGCTGACAACAGGTTGGCGTGTTCTGGAGCAGAGAGAGGGCTGTTGTGCTGGTGTCAGGTGTGGCAGGAGGCGGGGCCTGAGTCATGTAGGGTTAGAGACCATGGTAAGGAATTGATTATTTTGTTCTTAGAGAAATAGATTTTAAGCAGAGGGCCAGCATGGCCGGATTAATAAGGTTAAAAGATCTCTCTGGGGCTTCCCTGGTGGAGCAGTGGTTGAGAATCTGCCTGCCAATGCAGGGGACACGGGTTCGAGCCCTGGTCTGGGAAGATCCCACATGCCGCGGAGCAACTAGGCCCGTGAGCCACAACTACTGAGCCTGCGCGTCTGGAGCCTGTGCTCCGCAACAAGAGAGGCCGCGATAATGAGAGGCCCGCGCACCGCGATGAAGAGTGGCCCCCACTTGCTGCAACTAGAGAAAGCCCTCGCACAGAAACGAAGACCCAACACAGCCATAAATAAATAAACAAACAAGTAAATAAATAAATACATACATACATACTAACATCAACATCATTAAAAAAAAAAAAAAAAAAAAAAAAAAGATCTCTCTGGTTGCTGTGTGGTAGGGGAGAAAATTGGCGATCAGCGAAGAGAGGGCTCTCGCAGTTGGCCCGGAGGGGTTGGTGAGAAGTGGTCTGATTTGAGTAATATCTTGAAGGCTGAGCCAACAGGACTTGCAAATGGGTTGGTATGGATGGGGTAAGGGAAAGGGATGGATCAAGGGTGACTCTTGGGCTTTGGAGCCTGTCGGGGAAGGGATGTGTTGTGTAACCTGATGAAGAAGACAGGAGAGACAGCGATTTGGGGGATGGAGTAGGAGCAGATAAAGAGTTCTGTTTGGACGGTGAGGTGTGAGATGCCTGCAGACATCCAAGCATCCAAGCTGAGGTGCTAAGGAGTCAGGGGATACCCATGTCTGGAGTTTGAGGTAGCAGTCAGGCACTGAAATCATTCCTTTTAAGGAGTTCCTGGGAACTTTGGTTTATGGAAACTTTTGCTATTTTAGAAACATTTAGTTGTTTGAGCTCCCTTTGATTCCTGGGATGAATACCTGGAGAACATGCTGGAGTGTGTTGGGATTTCTCGCATCCCTCCTGGGGAAGACACGTTCACACGATGAGCAGACAGGGCCCTCTGCAGCCATCCTGACTGCATTATGGTGGAATTCATTCTGAGGATTTCTCTAGACTTAGGCAACCATTTTTCTGAATTCTTTACCGCACGTCCTCTTTACCAAGTCAGATAGAGATCGACTTCCTATTCATGTGTGTTCCCAGTGGAGTGCAGCACAATAATTAAGAACTACAAATTGTTCATCATGTTCACATTTCATAGGTTACTGTAAATAACCCAATCACGAGCATTCCAGGTGTTTGTGTGTGAGTGTCTTGTACATGAAAATTGGACCCCATTTTCCCTCTGCCTTACACAGACAGCCAGAGTACGGTCATTGCACACATCATGTGGGTGATAAATGAGAAGACTATGAAGAAAAAGGGGTTGGATGAAGCCTCAGTATGGAAAAAAAATCTGTAAGCCAAAATCCACTTATTTATTACGTTTGGATAAGTTTCCCCACTTGAACTGTCCCTGGCTTAAACTCTGCTTCCCTTTTTTATTCCTATTTCTTAAGTTACTTTGCTCTCTCCCGAAAAAGCACCTTTCATTGACCTTATTCCCTAATCTACTGTCTTCTATAAACCTCCTTTTGCTTTCAATATTCCCCACATTTTGCTCTGTTAGAAAGTCTGGTCATCTTCACTTTCCCCTAAACTCACCACATCATTGTATCCCCTACACGATCAAACTCAAACGTGTGGCCAGCTGGTAATGTTGCTGGCGCCCAGGCTGCACGAAAGCTGGAGATGGCAACACTCCAGGTGGGCTTTTCAGATGAGCAGATGCCCGAGCACCTTCTGGAAAAACCAGTCTTCCCTCCTCTCTGCAGCTTAACAGCTGTGTGACTGCCAGCAAACTGGATTTCTCCAGGCCTCTGTTCTCTTCTTTGTAAATGGGGGTAATTCTAACTGACCTCTGATATGTGAATTAAGTGAATAAATGCCTGTAAAACACTTAGCAGAGAAGGAATTCAATAAGCTTTAGTTCCGGTCAGAATCCCCCCACCCCCCCCCAGTCTTTATTCATCAGGAAACAATAACCACGCACTCTGAAAACACACATGCCACTAAGTGGCTATTAGGGAAGACAAATCAAGCTTCGGAAGCAAGCTAGACTGAAAAGATGAAGGGAAACTGACAGTCAAGACAAAGTGGAGAAACAATGCAGTGGTTCTCAAAGTGCGGTTTCGGGACCCATAGCATCTGCATCATTTGGGAGCTTGGTAGAAATGCAAATTCTCAGAGCTACTGAATCAGAACCTCAGGGCCGGGCAATCTGTGTTTTAGCAAGCTCTGCAGGTAATTCTGATGCACGCTGAAGTTTGAGAACCACTGGTCTAAAGTAAACTCAACAGATATTGGGTGGAGAATGATGGTGCATGTTTCTGCATGTGTATGTCCGTGTGCATACGTACCCACATGGGTAGACTGTTTGTAACTGCTGAAACTGTTAACCAAGCCTGGTAGTATCAGCAAAGTCCCACCAAACTGGAGATTAATTACCCATTTTCCTTTGGGGCTTTTGTCTGAATAGAAATATATCTAGAGTACTTATTTTCAATGACTTTGCACTAAATTCGTTTGGGGTTTAAGACTATTAATTCATCAACGTTTTCTTCTTTTTTCCTAGGAAATTCCACTTACTTAGATGACCATGGACCCCCTCCTAGTAAGGTAAGACCTTTGCTTGTGGTATAAATCCCCTTTTCCTTTTCTCAGTACCTACCGCCTTCAATAACCCCAACCAGATCCCTCCGGGCTCTGAACTGTTCACAAGAAAATAGTAGGTAGCAGATGTCAAGTTAATCTTTGACTAATAGTGGGTGGAAAAAGGAAGCACACAAAGATAGCCTAAATGGTGAGGGAGCAAGAGGCATCATTTCATCAGGAGCTGAAGCTATCCCAGGCACTGGAGCCTCAAGCTGACTTCAGACTTTTGGTTGCTTCTCCTGTTTGCTGCCTTCTTTGCCTTTACTCTCCATGTCGGACTGTGATTGATGTCCACAGCCCAGTCTCCTCACGTCTTCATGCTTTGGGCTAGCCTAACCTCTGCCCCTTTCTCCATGGCCTGCCTTACTTGGGATACTCCACGCAAGGCTCAGCCCTCTGGAACCGGCCTTCTCTGCCAGTGCCCTTGCAAGTCTGCCGTGGCCTGGCCTGTACAATCACTTTTGTTCTTAGCAGCAATTTTGGTCTGACTTTTAAGGGTCAGAACAGTCCAGTGAAGTATTAGTGGAGTTCCCCCCGCCGCTCTCTACTTTCTTGAGTGCAATGAAAACCAAATATCAATCTACTGATAAATGAGGAAAAATACAGACACTCTTTGACCACTTAAGGTGATGCCTGCAAAGTGCGGTTGTAAGTACCTAGTGAAAAGATAATCAGCCAGTAACCTTAGAGGTTGGAAATTTACCCTAAAGTTGGCTTTTGCATTTGTGGGATTTGAAGAAGAACTCCACCACATTTAAGACCATGAGCTTTGGAATAAGGTATTTCTGGGTTCATCTCGGGCTCTACCACTATCAATATATGACATTAGACAAATTACTTAATATTTCAAGCCTCAATTTTTTGATGTACAAGGTGGGGTTAAAAATATGGCCCACAGTACAGGACATGTAAAAAGATTGAACGAGCTGATACATGACAAGCACTCAGCACCCGGCATGTGATAAGCATTAAATAAACGGTGGATAGTGTTAACGAGACTGGAATAGCACTAAGATTATTGATGAATGGTACAGTGGTATTTGTCACCGTGGTGAATGGTTTACCACTTGGCCCGCTGCGTATGTATTGAGTGCCTGCAATGCTGCAGGCACTAGGAATACAAATATGAAGCAAAACAAGAATAACCACAAGGTGGCCCCTACCCAGGAGAAACAAAGGAATATAGAGGATTAGACACCATCTGAGGATAAGGACTGCATCTAGCTCATCTCAGTATCCTCACATCCTTGCATTAGCCTCGACACACAGAGAGGCACATCGTGACTATTCATTAATTCTCACTGAACTGAACCATGGAATCCAGAGCTGTAATCTGAATCAGGTCTCCTGGCTCCCATCCCAGGTTCTTTCCACTAGGCCAGTATTCTCAAACTTTAGCTTGCACCAGGATTTCCTGGAGGCTTGTTAAAACATGGATTGCTGGGCCCAGACCCCTGAGTGTCTGATGCAGTGGGTCCAGGGTGGGACTTGAGAATTTGCATTTTTAACAAGCTCCCAAGCGATGCTGATACTGCAGGTCTGGGGACCGCATTTGAGATCCACTGCTCTAAAAGGCCATGAATATAAAGAAAACCGGTTCCTGGACATTTTCTGTGTTGCTTTGACTGCTAATAGCCTAGAGAGAGTGGCATGGCTTATTACATAAAGGCTATTAATTAATAATAATGACTCACCACTGTAACCTTTCTTGTAGTGAAAACATATTTTCTTTGGTCAGTAACCTGCCTAGGAAGGAAAATAAGTGGAGGTGGGGAAGAAGAATGCTGTGGATGGCCTGCTAGGTTCCTTCACCACTTACAGTATTTCTTTCCTAAGTAGGGCCAAGTCAACCTCCCCACCCCCTCTGCTCTGCAGGGAAGGGGGTTAGGGGGCTCTGTTTGTGGGATATATTAGCTGTTTCCCTCAGTGGCTTGTCAGGCCATTACTTTGGGTTCCAGGTTTGATAAACGGGGTTTTACCTGGTCAGAAGACCCAGGCCCACTTTACATAAACTTGCCTTCTCAAACTCAGTCCTTGGTGACCCATTTGGGGCTACCTTTAGTCTGTCTGGGGGCCTTGCTCTTGCCAAGTTGGCCATCCTGTCTGCCTCTTTGCTAGTATCCTTGGTGCCTGGATTCTGTGTTTGCTGGGCTCTCTCCCCCTGCCCCTGCAGGGCTTTCCCTGGCTGTGCATTCTCCCGTCCCTGCAGTCTGGTCTTCACCCCTCCTTCTTCCCCACCCCCAACTAAGGCTCCCCGTGATACACAAAAATGGTCCGGTCATATCAGATCATTTTAGACCGTTTTCAGAATAAATCGCATTTTATAAGCTCCAGTCCAAGTTTTAAAATTGTGAGTATAATCTCTTTCAACCAGCAGAAGTTTATATAATACAGATTCTTTCCCTATAACTGTGTTTTCATTATCTAGGAGTGGAGTGGCAAAAACACTCAACTTGCTAAGCAGTAGCCAAAATAATAAGAAGAATATAAAAATGGGTAAAAATAATATTAGTATGTTAACATCTTTCATCCATGCTTATTACTTCTGGCAGGGTGGAAACGAATCCCAGAAGTGATGAGGTCAGGATTCCAGATGAAGGTCCCTTAAGTGTACCCCGAGGTGAAGCCTCGGTTATGTAAATCTACAGACCACTGGTGTATTCAGGGACACGGTGGCACCCAGGGGATAAGGACTCACACATGTGTGGCCTCCGGAGTGAACTCCCAGCCTGGCAGTGGGAAGCAAGACCGAGTCCAGATCCACAGTTTTCCTATTTGTTTAGCACTCAGAAATAACTTTTTGATGCCAAGATCGAAAGAGCTGTGATCTAGATGAAATAAGGTTTTTAAACCCTGAAAATGTACGGACTGAGGTTTACAGGCAAGTTCTCATTTTATTAGAAGATTCAGTTCCACAAGTTTCACATTCCACAAGTAACAGCCATTTAGGGAATGGGGTGTGTGCCACACAGCACATCCAGAGCCCAGGTCTTCATTCTCTCCAGTATTTTCATGAAAAAGAACCAAATGCCTCTGACTTTTACTTGTTTTTTCAAATCTACTTTAACCTCACAGCTCACCCCAGTTTTTGATCTAAGTCATTATTTAAAGGCGGATGTTAATATTTTCTTTTGTCGACCACTTTTTACTACCGCTTTGTGTGTACACAAAATTTAGCGATTTAAGGTTAGAACCCTACTGAGACTGACATGGAGATCTCTATTGAATGAATTAGAAAGATATTCTTGGGTACAAAAGCAGGCATGAAACAGCAGTATAGTGTGATCTTACGTCTTAAAAACTTGTGTGCATATGTATGTGTGTGTACAGAGAAAAGCCTGGAAGGATAATGATGTTTACTCCAGATGGTGAGACTTCAGGAGGTTTTTACTCATTTCCTTATTTTCTGTGTAAATTTGAGTTTATTAAAGTAATACTTGCTCAATCTAAAAATCAGGGTGTGTGCGGTGGTGGTGGTGGGGAATCACTGTGTAAGAGAAGATTAAAGTTGGGCTGAAAAGCCTGAGGTGCTCTGGCCTCTGCAGCATCACCTGTGGTTCTGTCCACCCCCCCAGAGCAGCCTGACCTCTGGAGGTGATGTCTTCTCCTTCCTGGCTTCACTTCGCCTAGGACATAGGTCCCTGATGTGAGCTGCTGGCATCGGCAATGATAAATTCTGGAGGTAGCAGATAGAATACAGTTACTATTTCACGTATGTTGGGTTCCCAGATCTGATAGGTAAGGAGAGCTGGTCTAAGCCACTCAAGGAAAATAAAATCACTATCCATCGCTGATGTCTACCGTTTCCTATGTGGCAGGCACTCTGCTAAGCACTTTCCATGGAAGTTTAGTGTCTATGAAACTCTATAGAAGAGGAAGTAATTATTTAACCATTATTTTACAGATGAGGGAACCGGATCTTAGAGAGGCTGGGTAACTTGCCAGAGGTCATGCACTACTAAGAACTGGACTTGGGATCCCAGCCCAAGGCTGTGTAGGTAGCTCCAAGGTTCACGCTTTTAACCATTCCAAGATTACTAATTTAATATAAAGACAATAAGTTTTTACCTTATTTCTGGAGTTTTACCCTTTTATATAAGTTCTCTGGTACCTTAACTAGTACAGTACACAAAGTCTCAGTATAATATCAGAAAAAAAAAATAGTCATCACCATTTACTGTTGGGTCCAATGGACCTTTTTAACTTTTTTAAAATATCAATCCAGAGATTTTTTTTCATCTTTTTCTTTCTAATCACCTTTCTATACATACCCACCGTCGGCATTTGTTCATTTACATACTGTATACAGAGTAAATTTTGGTGTACAAACCTCATCAAAGGTGAAAGAAGACTGTCCCACGTTCATTTAGCAAAATGGGATGGTCCAGGTTCTTGTCGCAAAATAATGTTTGATGAAGTCCTTCCCCTGGACGACTAACTGCATGGGAATTCCATATTTTCTTTTTGTCCTTAGAAAAAAATATTGTTCCCTCATAGACTCTTGAGTTTGAGAGAATTAATCTAGAATATCATCACTGCAAGACTCATGGTGTGAGGTTTCACTTTCATGATTAATTTCATTTCATCATCATCATCAGGGTCTTGAGTGTTGCTCTCTGACTCTAAGCATTTGTCTCTGATTCTTCTAATGCCTGGGAAACCTCTCCCTCCATCGATTTTCTTCTCTTTGTCATTATAGGCAGGAATGAAACATTCTGAATCTCCACTCTGGTCAATGAAAGTTAAAAGCAGGGAATTCCCTGGCAGCCAGTGGTTAAGACTCCACGCTTCCACTGCAGGGGTCCCGGGTTCAATCCCTGGTCGGGGAACTAAGATCCCGCAACCCGCGCGGTATGGCCAAAAAATAAATAGATAAAAAATAAAATTAAAAAAAAAAAGAAAGTTAAAAACAAACTGCAAAGATTGTATCTCCAGTCTTCTGCTATATCTTTTGTAAAGATGATGTAACCCTTTAGGCAGCACAATAAAATATGAAGAGTGATGAAACAGTGACAATTTATTTCCCTAATGAATCGCTCTAAGCCTGCACTGTTCAGTACAGTAGCCATCAGGCTCATGTAGCTATTTAAATTCATTAAAATTCAAAAAATAAAAATTCACTTTTTCAGTTGCCCTAGCCACATGTCAAATTCTTTGTAGCCATATGCGACTAGTGCTACTGTATTGAACGACACAGAATAAAACATTTCCGTCATCACTGAACAGCAGTGTAGTTCTAAGCTATTCCATCATCCTTCCATTTTTCTGTTACTTTAGTCTTTTTAAAGCATAGTTGGGAGTAATTAATGCATAACTGGTAGATAATTATTTTAAGATGATGAACTAGCAAAGCATTTCAAGATATAGGAAAAATAAAATCATTAAGATTCCATAATGGATCTTAAATTTTTAAAAGAGGCTAGTAGATCCTATTACATGGTAATTATATTATATTACATACTATATATTATTATTATTATATAATTATAATTATATTATATGGACCTATTATATGGTAATTACAAGGTAGGATGAGTTTTATTCTCCATATTTTAAAAAAAGTATATTCTCTTTGGAACATCTCTAAGAAAGAATAAAGTCAAGAAATATTAATCCATACAAATGGTTAGAACTGCTCAAAAAAACCCCCAAAAAACCTAAAACACTAAAATTGAGTCCGGGGAATCCTGATGGTATACTGAGGGTTAAGATATATTACTGATGTCTACATTTGTATGCAAATGTATTTTGACATATAATACTTATATGTTATTTTTGTATATAAAGTAATGTGCTAGGTAATTTAGTATTCGAAATTCTGTTTTTAAAGGGGTTCATTAGAAGAGGGTTTACAATTTATTATGCTGGGAAACCTCCAAATGAATAAGTGGTAATATTAATTGAGGTGACATTTATATGCACCTAGCAGTGTCTGGCAATGAACAATTGTTCATTAAAGGTTAGTCCTTCTTACCCACCCCCCAGAAGCTAATTTCCCTTTAGTATCAATTAATTAATGAGGGACTACTTTGTGCTAGGGATCAGGAGGACATGATAAAACTTGAAAATAATCCCCTGCTATCTAATATCTTATAATCTAGTTGCATTTTAAGGTTTCAAAGAGTCAAAGACTATGGGAGCACATGATTCTGCGGTGGATGTATTCTTCAGTCTAAATGACCGTATACAGACAACCATTCATTCATTGAGGCGTTTACTATGCCCCAGATTTGTGTTGGGTTCTGTGCTAGGCGCTGAGGCTATAAGGCTGCAGAAGGCACAGTCCCTGCCCTCAAGGAGTTTAGAGTCTAGTGGGAAGGACCGGCTAGCAAACAGGCCCACTCTAATACATTAAGTATGTGGCTAGTCGCTATGATAAGGGTGAACCCAGGAGGCTCTGCCTTACCTTCCTTCCAAGTGAGAGTCCTGAAAATGGAGTAAGATGAACGAACCAAGTCAAAGAGTCTGGTATGGATGGGGTGAGGAGGGACAGGCCTCGTTTCTGGGATTTGAGGGGCGGTGGGTGGAAAATGGAGATATGAACTGCTTTGAGGAGCTTGGCTTTAACAGGAAAGAGTTAAAAAAATGACAGCCTAGGAGATGGAGACCATGTTGGCATAATTGTATAGTAGAAAAATTTGACTAATAGGAAAGGAGTGACAAATGACAAATTCAGTTCTGAATGGTGTTATGAATTGAATTGGGTCCCTCAAAAGACCTGGTGCAGTCCAAACCACCAGAATCTGTGAATGCAGTCTTCTTTGGAAATAGGCTCTTTGCAGATGTAATGAAGATGAGGTCACATTGGGCCCTAAATCCATGTGACTGATGTCCTTATAAAAAGAGGGAAATTTGGACACAGAGACAGAGACACACAGGGAGAATGCCATGTGACGTTGGAGGCAGATTGGAGTTATGCTGTCACAAGCCAAGGAACACCAATGATTGCTGGCAACCACCAGCACCTAGGAGAGAGGCAGGGAACACATTCTCCCTGTGAGTCCCCAAGAAGGAATTCACCCTACTGACACCTCGATTTCAGACTTACGGCCTCCTGAACAGTGAGAGAATAAATTTCTGTTGCCTTAAGCTACCCAATTTGTGATTCTCTGTTATGGCAGCCCTAGAAAGTAATTCTACATTGAGTTTAATATCTTCAGTTACCAGGATAGCATTGCATTATGCCCTGTTAGGCATTATTTGGTTTGACTTAATAAACATTAAAGCGATCCTTAGATGTCTCTCATTGGATAATTTAAGTGCATTTTCGTATTTTTTTCAACATTCAGTACTACTCACATCTTCCCCCAACATCCCTTCTTCACTTCGTTAATTTTTTTCTTTGTAATTCCCATGCCTTACCTATTTTATTATCCCCAATATTCTCCCCAAGTTCTTCTATTTGACATTTGTTTCTACTGTTCAAATTGTGTTTTTTAATATTCAAAAATCATTTTATATTACATCATATTTTTTTCTGGAAAGGATCTCAGCGACAATGCTTTTAGGAAGTTACTTAAAGGAAACTTCCTATTTTCACAGGACTAGGGAGCTATGAGAGCAAGAAGCTAAAACAGTACAGAAGTCCGTTGCACTTCAAAAAATATGTCCCTATTTCTATCGGGGATGTCTCAGCTGCCCTTTAACACCACTACCACTGAGTCCCTAAGAAAGACTGCATATTTGTTTAGGTTTGTTTTTTCCCTTTCAATAACTCCTTTCAACTTGGAGATACATTTGCTGAAAGAAGCTGTTTTAATGTTCTCTACTGAAGAAACCATGTTTTCCATTCCCCGCCTGGAGCCTACAAAGGAAAACCCACATATCTGGTAATCATAGTAGGTAAGCGACTTCCGGAAGATACTGGGAGTACAATTACTTTCAGGTGTCTTGGCCAAACATCGGCCAACTTGGAGAGGGTTTCTGCATCCAAAATTCCCCCTTTCCCTGAAGGCAGGATTGCTGAGCTTTATGTGCATCTACAGTCTCCTTTGGTCAGAATCACTTTTTACTTGGAAGAGGAGAGCTGAGATTCAAGAGGAACAGTAATTTCTTGTTTTTCTTCCCCCGAAACCTCAAAAGCCATTTTTCAGGGTACAGGCATGGCCATCCACCTTGCTTTCCTCTTGTCTGTGAGGACCTGCAAGAAGCAAATAAATCTCTGGCACAGAATTGGGCTGTGTGCTGGGCTTGCCTTGTCTGCCTGCTTCCATTCCCACAATTGCTGGAGCCACTGCTGCTGAGAAAAGGGCCCCCCTTTTTTGTCCTGCTGTAAATAGCATTGGATGTGGTTAAAGACCCCCCGTTACCTGGTTTTCTTTTGGGAAAAAAATCGACATTCTCCCAGAAGTTTGTATCTTCTTATTTTTAGCTAAGGCAGAAACAATGAAGTTTCTTTAGAGTCATTCTTAAATTATGAAATATTCCAAACACAAAAAATTAGGGAGACAAATAATACATATATGCCTGATACATCCAATGTGCCCACCCCTTAGATTTAAAACACGTTACTATTTTAACTTGCCAGATTCTTCATTTTGACTTTCATATTTACTCTTGGTGGCTAGGAGGCTGAGAAGCATGGATTTTGCAATCGGACCTCAGTTCAAATTCTAGCTATGTGCCTAGTTACCCTACAATAAAAACTTCACCTCTTTGAACTTCAGTTTTCTATTTCTAAAAGAAGATAGCTATATCCACCTCTTAGAGCTGTGCGGCTTAAATGTGATAAATGGAAAGCACTTAGCATGATGCCAGACACAGGTGAGCTCCCAGCACTGGGTCCTTAGTACTATAGGTGTTTCCTTCATGCGGCCTTTTACAAATTCTGGTAGCTCACTTTGCTGTAATGTAGAGTAAGCCTCACTCCCAACCCCCAACCTTATTTTCTTTGGATTTTTAAAAGCAATTAATTACATGTCATTTGGCATCCCAGATACCATCTCTTAACTTACAGAAACTTTCAGGTCCTGTGGTTATCCCTTCTTTTATTCCCTGGGCTAGTTTAGCACACCAGGCAAGGCCTTCCACCATCCCCTTGCCATTCAGCTTTTCTTAAAGCGCATATTGTTCTCTGTGTCCACACCTGACCTTACCCAAAGTCCTTTTTAAAAACTACAGAAGTGAAGCTGATTTTTCATTTTATGGGCAAATCAATCGCACTGGGTAATAGGTTTGTGTTTAATGATTCATAGTAAATATATTAGGTTTAGAGAAAGAGAGAACTAGCAGGACAGAATGAGGCAGAGAGTCAGGAATCAGTTTCACTCTGATGAGCATGACCTTGAAGGCATCCCTTCCACCCTCTCATTTTGTTGATCATTGCAAATGATAGGAAAATTAATGACTTGAGTATTTTATTTTTGAATAACTCTTAATAGTGTCTGAGCTCAGCGTGTGCTATAAAGAACTTCACGCTTTGGTATTTGGTTTAAGATGGGTAATCAATAGCTTAGAAGGTTAAAGAAAAATCAGCCTTACATAATCTTATCCTGAAGTCACCTGTATTCTTGCTTCACTCTTCCTTTGCACTCATCACAGTTGTCAACCATTAACGTGGAAGTCTTGGGCCCAGCTAGTGGCCTCTTGAGATTTCAACTTTCCATGGAGATCTGTGTCCAAGTTCAGAGACAGTACTTATAAATTCATCAATTTTATGAGCATGTAATGTGTTCTTTTTTTCCCAAGAGGAACATAATGAATCCATTTCTTCTTCCACATATGTTTAGTGCTATTAAACACATCTTCCACTTCTTTTTTTTTAATTAAAATTTTTTTCATAAAACTACAGGCTTAAAAATATGTGGTTTATGTAATTGTTCTTTTAGCATTTGCCCCCACCACACTCCCCAAGGCCCAAAGGCCAGTTATCGTTGATAAGATAGATGTTCTCCAAACCTTATCCAAACCAGCACCAGTTACAATCATGGACTTAGTAGTTGGATTTGGGCTGCCTTTAACAAAAAGGAAAGGCTTTAAATGAAGCATGAAATTTCAAAACTGCATATTGTTGTTGGAAAGCATATTTAATCAAGAAATTGCTTTAGTAAATTAAGAAAACCCACGCTGCCATTCTTTGGCAGGGTAAGAGTTGGCCTCGGGATTTTCAAAGTTGTAGTAACTTAATCATCTTAGCAGTTCCCAGTATAGTTACCTAATTCTTTTTGTTTGTTTTATTTCTTCCTTGACCGTCTGATTAGTTTTTTTGTTTTAAAAATTATACACGCTCCTATTTTGTTTTGATTTGCAAAGTACAGAAAATTATAGAGTAGCAGGAAAAAAAATCACCCATAATGCCACCACTCAGAGGCAAACCATAATGAAGAGTTTTTCAAAATCCTGTCCAGTCTTTAGACTCTATTAAGAATATTAAAGTCTTATGTACCATTTGTTGCAAATAGTTTGCCAGTCCTTGTATGTGACCTTCTGCACATACATAATGCACAGAGTTTAAAGCACCAAATGCCTCATTAGCTTATTGTGAAAAAGTGAACCCTGACTACACCCTTCCCCATTACTTTCTGCTCTTGAGAAACAACTACTGATACTTTAAACTCTTTTGACTGAGTCTTTAGTGCTAGTTTTCATATCTTTGAATAACTTGCTTATGTTACTTCCTCTTGGATTTCCCCAGCTTTAGGCACTGTCCACTGACATCCTTCTGTGAACAGAAGGATTTAGGTCTCTCACTGGAGCCCACCTGCCACCACACAAGCACTCTTCTCATTCCCCATCCTCTAAACTGGGTGTGTGTTATTTAGTGAGTCCTAAATCAGTACTCACTGTTTTTGTTGTTGACACTAGTAAATAATAAAATGGCAGCTGAGCCATTACGATAAGGTTTCCTTTCCTGTCCATCTTTTTGTTTTCTTTGTAACAAGTAATTGTCTTGTTTCGTACATTTATTTTCATGCTTTTCTGTGATCCACAAGTTCTCTCAAACTCTTCTCCAGTTGTGGAAATATCCTCTCAGTGCCTCCAAACACGTTAGGTATTTTATCAATGTTGAGCTGCTGAAGTCTCTCCTGGGCCTTCTTGCCCGTTGCCTCTGGGCTGGTTGAGCTCAGCCTCCTACTCAGATATGCCTTGGGAGCTCCCTTCACTCTCTTCTGTTTGCTCCCACTTCCTGCATCCCACGTTGTATTAGTTTCCTGTTGCTGCTATAACAACTTACTACAAACTTAGTGGCTTAAAACAATGCAAATGTATTACCTTATAGTTCTGGAGGTCAGAAGTCTGAAATGGGTCTCGCTGGGCTAAAATCAAGGAGTCGGCGTGGCTCTTCTGGAAGCTCCAGGAGAGAATCCATTTCCTTGCCTTTTCCAGCTTCTAGAGACCACCCGCATTCTTTGGCTCATGGCTGCTTTCTCCAACTTCAAAGCCAACCGTATAGCATCTTCAAATCTCCGAGTCTGTCTCTCTTCTCTCCCTCTTCCACTCATAAGGACCCTTGTGATTAAATTGGGCCCACTTGATTAATCCAGGATAATCTCCCCATCAAAGATCTCTTTTTGTGATGTAAGATACCATATTCACAAATTCTGCAGGTTAGGACTTGGACATCCTCTGTGGGAGGGCCATTATTCTGCTTTCCATGCATATCTTTCTCTTTCCTCAGCCTACTGAGAAAAGGTGCACGGGATGGAAATTTTCTGAAATATTGCATTTCTGAAAATGTCTTTATTGTATCCTTGATTAATTGTTTGACAGGATAAAATTCCAGATTGGGAATCTGTATTAATCAGGATAGGCTAGAGTGATGCAAGATCTCAGTGGCTACACACATAAGAGTTTACGTCTTGCTTATATAAGACCCTCAGTGAGTCCAGTGGGTCCACTGGTTCTTAGGGAAGCTCATTTTAGGAGTTCACGAAGGGATTTGGGCTGTTTCCATCTCATGGCTTCACCATCTCAACTTGGACCTTCATGTCACTGTGGCAGGGCAGATGGGAGCTGGGTGTGTGTGTGAAGACTTCTAATTCCTTCATCCTGGAAATGACACGTGTCACTTCTGTGAGCAGTTTGTTGGCCAGAACTGGTCACAAGGCCCTGCTCAAGTGCAAGAGGGCTGAGAAATAGAGCACATGGGTGCTGTGAGCATTGTGTTTCTGCCTCAAAATCATTTCCGCTCTGAATGTTAAGGTCCTTCTCCACTTTACTCTAGCTTCTGGTATTTCTATTGAGAAGGCTAACTCTTGGCCCATTATATGAAAATATAATCTGTCTCTATTGCAGCCTCTTATTCCTAGTATTCTAAAATTTTATAATTTTGTGCCTAGTATGTGTCAGTTTTCAGGTACTATTGTTGATACTCAGTGGACCTTTTGATCAGGAAACTGATATCCTATTCTGGGATATTTGCTTGACTTTTCTCTCTTTTTAAAATAAATTTATTTATTTATTTATGCCTGTGTTGGGTCTTTGTTGCTGAGTGCGGGCTTTCTCTAGTTGCGGCGAGCGGGGGCTACTCTTCGTTGCATCGTGTGGGCTTCTCGTTGTGGTGGCTTCCCTTGTTGCGGAACATGGGCTCTAGGCACGCAGGCTTCAGTAGTTGTGGCACACGGGCTCAGTAGTTGTGGCACACGGGCTCAGTAGTTGTGGCTCGCAGGCTGTACAGCGCAGGCTCGGTGGTAGTTGTGGCACACGGGGTTACTTCACGGAATATGGGATCTTCCCGGACCAGGGCTCGAACCCGTGTCCCCTGCATTGGCAGGCGGATTCTTAACTGCCGTGCCACCAGGAAGCCCTTGACTTCTTTTTTTTTTAAAGTATTTGTTTATTTATTTATTTATGGCTGTGTTGGTTCTTCGTTTCTGTGCGAGGGCTTTCTCTAGTTGCGGCAAGCGGGGGCCACTCTTCATTGCGGTGCGCGGGCCTCTTACTATCGCGGCCTCTCTTGTTGCGGAGCACAGGCTCCAGACGCGCAGGCTCATTAATTGTGGCTCACGGGCCCAGCTGCTCCGCGGCATGTGGGATCCTCCCAGACGAGGGCTCGAACCGGTGTCCGCTGCATTGGCAGGCAGATTCTCCACCACTGCGCCACCAGGGAAGCCCCACCCTTGACTTTTTTCACTGATGATTTCTTCCTCTGCATTTTCTCTTTCTGTCTTTCTGGATCCCCTCTCATTTGGATGTTGAACCTCCAGGCCTAGTTGTTTATATTTCTTATCTTTATTCCTCTTATTTTTTATTTTCTTTGTGTTTTTGCTCTACAATCTGGAAGAGTTTCTCAACTTGGTCTTCCAACTTTTCTGTTGAGTTTCTTCTTCATTGTTTCATATTTTTAATGGCTGAGAGCTTTGTTGTTATTCTTCTCTGTTCTTTAATATAGCATTCTTTGGTTTCTTAAAGGGCCTTTGCATTTCTTACAAAAGGTTATTCCAAGATATTTTACCTTTTTGTAGTTGTTATTTTGAATGGAACATTTTTTCTACTATATTTTAAATTGACTGTTGTAATACTGAAAAATTATTGATTTTGTGCATTATATATACTCACGTTACTGAACTTTTTATTTCAGTACTTTTTCAATTCTTCCTCTTTTTCTTGATAGGGATTCATGTAACAGACAAACAGTATTCATTTTATCTCCTTCTACCTAATTCTGTTTCAAGTTTTATAGCATTATCCAGAATAATATTAAGTAATATAAAGTCCAAGAGGGGAACTGGGTATTATCACCATGTCATCCACATTTATAAAATGTACCTGGCACACAGTAGCACTCAGTAAATATTTGTCAAATCAATGAATGGTTGTTATAAAAGCATCTCTGTTTTGTTTGAAATTTTAATGATAATGCTACAAGTGTTTTATTACTAAGTGTAATTTTGACATTTAGTTGAAGATAGATATTCTGTATCATGTGAATGAAATATTCTTAACTTTCTGGTTACTTAAGAATCATTTTCCCTTTGTGACTTGTGACCTTGCACTTAGAAACATGTGTTGAATTGAATTAATTCACTTTTATTTTAATGGGGGTGAGATAGATATATTTGGTAAGTATAAACAGGCACTTTTTATCAATGTTTGATTTGTCTTATCTTTACGGATAACCTGGAAGAGGAAATGGTCAGAAAAACCTCTGCTTTACAGGTACTCTAGTCTTTTGGGGGGAGCAGGGGTTGAGGGCTAGTACTAAACCACAGGACTATCTGCTAAGCCCAGTGTCTTTGTCAGCTGTCATCTAGGGGCTTCTACCTAGTATGATACTGCAGCCCAAAGAGGCCATCAAAATGTTGGACATCCTCCAGCAGAGATCGTAGCTGTGCCCTGTGCAAGCTATGATTTATCTATACCCGAAAGATTATATGCAGTTTTCATCAACAAAGAGCAAAAGAGGCATAATTGAGCTGGAGTACATCCAGAGAGTAACAACTAGAATGATCTTGGAAGGAAGAAGATAAGACTAAATTGATTACGATTCTTGTCAGGAAAGACATTGGTATGGGAAAATGATCAAAATCTATAAAGCCAGAAGGAGTATATGTTTGAGGTGGACACAAAACTGTTCACCAAGGCCCTGAACACATCTCTGGTCTGAAATAAATAGACACAATGCCCCGCAAATCTTAAAGAGGGTAGGTCAAAGATAAATTGAAGAATATTCTGCTTCTTATGGAGGATAGTGAACCCCTGGATTTCATTTGCCCAGTTGACAGTGCAGGTCAAAACTATAAATCTGTCCTCATAAAAGTTTGTATAATTCATGGATGACAAAGCTATACTGGATTAGGTCGAGAACAAGGTTGCTTGCAGGGACAGCCTAATGTTTCAGAGCTGATGTTCTTGAATCCAGGAAGATCGTGTTCATTTTATATATAATAGAAAATGAACATTCTTCTTTCCCCAATTAGAGTATCATTTAGTAATTATTGACTCTTATTTACAGTTTAGTCATTATTGATGCCTATCTTTAAATCATTCACTGGATTGCTACTGTTCAGATTACCCATCTTGTAGGGCTCTGCTTAAATCCTACACCTTCAGTGGCTACCCTAGCTGGAGACCCTATTGTGTGAATACTTTAGAACAAGGTGTTTGAAGATCCTGGTACAAGCCCAGGCTCCAGCTCTTACTAGTTCTTAGACCTGGCAAAAGCCAACTATTCTTTCCGAGTTTTGTTTTTCTCGTTTATAAAATGGAAATAATGATTTTCCTGTATTCTTCACATTGGCATTTTTGTGCAAGGAAATAATGTTCGTAAAAGTGCTTTGGAATCTGTAAGGTGCTGGCTATGTCACTAATACGTCAAGATGGGGATGGCCTGTTTCCCGAACCTATAAGCCCTCAGGGAGCTCCCTCTTTCTTCCCAGGTTCCTGAGGGGAACCCCCTCCAACAAATGAACCCCAATGTGGCCGGCTGCTCTGGTGAGCTGGCTTGACTCTGCAGAGCTACAGGGTTCTTTTTGCCCCTGAAGCCTAAAGCCTAGTGAAGGGCAGAATGAGTGACAGCCTGACAACCCTCTTCCAGGCTCATACTCTCATCTTGACCTTGAGCTTTTACCATCTGAAGGTGACCTTTTATCATGTCACTCATCTGACGGTGAGAAGATGTAGAGAGGGAATGATAGCTATTTTCCCAAGACCCAGAGCAGAGCAGAGCCAGCGGGACTCTCCCCATAGCCTTTCCCTGCGGCCATGTCCAGACTCCCTCTTGGCCTTTTTTTTTCCCCCAATAAGGGAAATTGGGAACCATTTACTTATTCCACTATCTATGCAGAACATAGGAGAAAATGAGCAATGCAAAGAAGGCCAAGAACAGGAAGAGGACAAGATAGGGAGCCAAGTGGAAGATGACTTTAAAAACCTTTATATTGTCCCTTGAGAGCATTATTTCTTGCCACCATGGCCTAATTTTGTCCTTGAGAAATACATGACCTTAGGATTCCTCCTCCTCCATGAAGAAGAAGGTAGTCTTGAGCTCCTGTTAGAGATCATAGTGTGCAAAACTATAAAGCACCACAGATGTTAATTATGATCTTATCATACTCTCCTATAACAGTAGATAGCATACACCATTATGCTTTGTACTGTCACCTGTGTGTATATGTTTTTATCTCCCCAACTATATTGTAATTCCTTGAGGGCATGGAACATGTTTTATACATCCTTTTTGGTTTAATGGATATGTACTGATTATAGGTACCTAGAGGAATCCTTTCATCTGGCAGTCAGAGGTATCCAGTGAGCTTGCCAATTATATAAGCTATATCCAGCATGATTCCATGATGTAGCGCTAGCTTAGCATGGTGCTGTAGAGTATTCATGATCAGAGGTGGCCTGGAATGGCGGATGCTTCTTGCCTGGACTCACTTCTTTCTCCAGCTTTTATTCTCATGCCTTTCCCACTTTTTTCCTCCCCTCTTCAAAACTAGATGCCCCTCTTGCCTTGGACAAAAGGAATATCCCGTTAGAAATATATGTCAGGGCATTAAGGGAAATGTGCAGACTCTAGTTGTATGAGGATTTCAGGTCCCTGGAATTCAAACTCTAAGAATTTGATTCTGTGCTACAGTTTAACTGCATCGTGGGTAAAAATATCAGAAGAGGAAAAAATAAGCTGATCTGGGTTTGTCATTTGTCTACTTAACAGACAAGTTATGAGGGTTATCCAGTAGATGTTTCTAAAATTACGAAATTTGTTGAGGTAACAGATGGTCACTGAGGAGTGATACTGTTAGCGTGATTGCCCTTGTAACACAGTGGATGAGAGATCAGCTTCTAGAGCTTAGTGAACCTGCATGCATATTAAGACTCTGCCTCTTACTAACTATGTCATTTGGGTCAGATTTCTGAATGTCTGTTATTCAGTTTCCTCCTCTGTATAATAGAGAGAGAAGTCCCTATTTGATGGAGTTGTTAAAAGGGTTGGTTGAAAGAAACCGTATAAAATGCTTAGCACGGTCCTAGTACAATTTACATTACCTAAGTTATATTCCCTAATGCCACTAATTGATGAACTGTGTTTTACTGGATCCTGATCTGAATTGCTAAATATTTGTAAATATTATTTTAACAACTGTCCATTTATTAAATCCATTGAGGCCTTTCAGGGTAAAGGTTTAAATAAATTTGTTGTGGCATTTGGTTCAAGCCAGATCAACCTGCTTAGCCAGGTTTTTTTTTTCCTAGCAAAAGTGTTTTTTGTCATTGAGCAGTTTTAATAGGTATACGTACTATATTTTTAAGCAGTGATATATTGGGATACGTTTATAGATATTGTTTTATCCAGTCAGAAATGTAAAGGGCTACTTGGTTATTGGTATGTACTCAGAGCCAATTAGTACTTTAGTGAAGTGTCCCAGAGAAGAATAATTTCATTTCAATATCCTGGACTTTTGAGGGTGCATTTTTTTATGTTGGTGTATGTGAAAGTCAACCATTGTTATCCAGAATAACAAAAGTTTCTATTTTATTTATTGTATTTGAATGTTTTACTTATGCTTTTCATATTTTGAGTGTATATTCACAGACTTATAATTTTATATTTTAATTATAAATATCAAATTTCTTTTGACTATGCGAACATGAGTAATTTGAATGAGTGAGTTATACGGACAATGTATTTTCAACCACATATATATAATTCAAAAAATGCAAATGAAAGATAAATTTTCCCTTATTTTAATTACCAAATAATTTTGTAACATTTTGGAATATAATATTTGAAAAGAAGAACAATTTTTTACAGCGTCACGAAAAGGCTGTTGATGAAAATACTAAATCATCCCTTTATGTCTAAGAACTTAGATTATTCCATCAGTTCACATGGATTTCATTCGTTAACCTTAGCAAAAATATTTTCAACAGTTTACTCTTAATCTAATTATTTACAGTTGATGTTATGGTTGTATGATCCTTAAATACTTAACAGCTCAAAGCCACGATTCGCTCAAAATTAAGGATTATAGAGATGTTTATTCATACATTTTTTTGTATGTATTCTATATTTCACAATTTTAAAAGTAGAATTATCTTTTTGTAACACTTTCTTTAAGTGTTATATGAGTATAGTGTTTCCAATATTTTATTGCAAATTATATTTATCTTATAATGCTCTCTTTAAGTATAAATATATTTTAGTGAAACGTCTCAATTTATTTTGTCAGAAGCTCAAATTTAACCATAAGTAATTCAACTTTTTTATATTTAAGAAGCTCTGATAGTAATAGATGCTAAAGTATGTAAATGAGTAGTGCCCTTGTGCTTTTGGCCTTGAAAAGTGTCAACAAGAGTTCCAAACGATCCACCAACAGCATAGAGAGAAATGCTCTTCCTATTTCTCAGAAGTCACCACATAAAGCATAGAAAAAGAAATGGTTTCCTAATAATTGTGCTAATGGCACTAAAAATAGATGGTCGATTTTTTAAATGTATGATTTAATATTCTTCCATATATGTGTATATATAAAAGGATTGAAAATTTCCATCTCACTCTAAAGAGCTTTACTAGTATTAAATTTCAGGTGTCCAGAGGAGCTTTGGGCAGGGAGTTTTTGTCACTTTGTTTTTGTTTTTGCAGTGGAGGCTGTAGGTCCCTAGCTACCGAGAAGCTCTCAGAATCTGCATTATTCGTGCGGTGTTGTTTAGCAGTGCCACCCTTGGGACCGCACATTAGCAGAGGGGACGCTGTGCTGGCAGACCACCTCCCTTCTCACTTAGAAAATTGCTGGCCTCCGCTTCTGCCTTCTAAGTGATTACTTTGCTGTGGTCGAAGATTTTTCTTTCCTGGCAAGAAAAATCTTTTGCTAGATAGAAATTCCTCAAGTACTTTTCCCCCATCAAAAACGACGGCAGATGTGATGGGTTCAGATGACCAAATAGGCAAGTTCCATTTTCACAGACTCAATAGTGCATCCTATTTTAAAAATTATTGTCTTATGCAAATGTAGAAAGAACTAACAGAGCTTACTGAGGAAGAGCAATAGGCAACTGTTCTGATTTATTTAGGGGGGAGGGATGTTATCTGCTGTTTATTTAATGATTTAGAAGTTTGTTTCCTGTTGATGGAGCCTAGAACTAATTTGATTGAGTTGGGGAAACAGATAAATTTTACAATCAAAATAGACTTTAAATCTTCTAAGGTAACCTTGAATGATTTTTGGACCCTCCCTCTTACCTAATGCCCCCTCTCCTTCCTCCAGAGCTCTGTTCCAGGTGTGAATGACAATTTAAGCCATCTCCATCCTCAGTCATACCACAGCCCACCTATTCTTTAAGGCACAACCACAGGCTCACAACCTTAAAGAAAGTTAATGAAATTAATTCAGAACTGTTAGATGGGCCCCTCTCTCCCACTTTCTCCATCAATCAGAGTTAGTTCAACTTTCTAGTAAATTTAAGTATATATACATATCCGTATACTATACATACCTGTAAAAGGTATGAGGTTGGGTGTGCAAAAATGTAACATTTTAGATTTTTTCCTAATATAAATAAACCTAGCACAGGAATCCCCATTTCCACTGATGATAGAAAGGTATCTCAGTTTCTTCCAATTTAAATCAAATTCTCAGGGGTCTCCCCTTCCCTTTCCTTTCATCCCTTCTCCTTGTGGCTGATCAAGTTCCCTGGGGGTTTTGTGTGACCTCAGGGGAGTGACACCTTGTCCAGATGCTGTCTCCTCTCTGGGATCGTCCCACGTCACCAGGCCTCATCTTGGTTTCAACCTGTTGCTTCTCCGAGTCGTCTGACCTTGGCCTCACCAGAGCCTCTGATCAACAAGCCCATGTGTGCTGAATCTTCCTTGTCCTGACCCCAGCTCCCTCTGGCCCTGTTTCACAGCTTCAGAAAAGCCCCAGAAGACTTCTCATAGTGACCTGTTCCAGGACCATGTGTCTGAGTAGCTCCCTAGCCCTCACCACCTTAAAGCTCAAGCTTTGGTCAGAAGCCTGGCCTCTCGATGTGGCTTAGAACCTCCGAGGACACATCTGTGAGGCCAGCCCCTTGCCCCTCTGGGATCCGTGGTTTCTATCAACCTGACTCTCCCCAAACCACTTGGCCGGGGCCCAGAGCTTTTCCTAGGGAGCCAGACAGCTTCTAAGATCTAGTCTTGACCCTCTTCATCCTTGTCTCAGTGGCCAACTAAACCTTTATCGCCTTTTGGGAAGCAACTAAAACTCTTACTGTATTCCTTCACCAATCTTTGATTTTGTTGATAAACTTGATGTCTTCTTCCTTCAGGCTTTGCCGTTTAGAATTCCAAATCACTCTTCTCTCGATCACTTAGGGTTGGAAAAATTTGGCTTTCAAAGCAAATAGCTTTCTTAGTAGGTCACAACTGAAACCTTAGAAGCTCAAAACAGAAACATAAAATAAAAAGAAATTCTCAGGAAAAATAATCAGTCTGAAACTGAAATTGTCTTCTTTTTGTATATTGTCTCCTTTCCTTTTTACTTACCTGTTGGTCTTTTGTTCTTGTTTTAGTTGCTTTATTGGTTCTGTGCTTTTTCGGGGGGCAGGGGGTGGTAGAGAAGACAGTGGTCAACTGCCTCAAAAATTTTTAGCAGCAAAGAGATGAGAATTTAAAAATAGATTCAAATGCCCCATCTATGGGTCTTTTTTTGTGGCACCTTGTTTGTTTATTGTTTGTTCTTTTAATTTTTGGCCGTACCACACGGCATGTGGGATCTTAGTTCCCGGACCAGGGATCGAACCTGTGCCCCCTGCATTGGAAGGTGGAGTCTTAACCACTGGACCGCCGGGGAAGTCCCTGTGGCACCTTGTGTGCATTTCCTGATTTCATTTAATTCACTGGAAAATATATCAATGAAAATTTCAATTCATGAATTGTTTATTTTCATCTCAAGGCTGTGTATCAGATGACATACAATGATATGTAACCATAACAGAAGAAAAGGACAAAGGGAGAGCAAGGTGGTATCACTGCATCAGTCCTGAGCTGTTTCATTAAATTCTGTACTTTGGGGGATTTCAGGCCTTGCTGTTGTTAATCAGTAACTCTAACCCTGTGGTGTATAATTTAAGAGAACACAAGGATCAAGGAGAAGCAACTCTTATCTCCGTTGCCTTTGCTTGTAATGGCTGCCATAATTTATCCATAGGGAGAAACAAGCAATTGGAAAAATTCCTCTCTGGCCGGCCAGAACCTGTTCATAGTTTGTTTGGCAAGAAATGAAGATAAAGAGTTATCAGGTGTGGTAGATTATCCCTGAGAGTCTGTGTTTTATTTTTATCTTTCCATGAATCACCCTCTGATAAGCACAGAGGATGGCACTTAAAAAAGAAAATCTCTTTGGAGAATAAGTATTTAATTCTGTTGCAGAATGCCAACTAGATGATCATTTCACAATGAACTGTTCACTGCACATTATTTCAGAGCAGATGGGGGCACCGAGGTAGTGTTCTGAAAGATCGGGTATCAAATGATAATATGCATATGAATCAAGGGGAGTCTTGTTAAAATGCAGTAGATCTGGAGTAGGACCCGAGATTCTGCATTTTCCAGCATGTTCCTGGGTTACATTACTACTACTGGTGCCTGGTCTCACTTCACACAGCCAAGTCTTAACTCAGGTGTTTCAAATAGCTTTGTGCAGAAATTTCTTATTGAATTAGTGGAGCCAGTAGGGACTTGCAATGCCGGTGTTTTTTACGGGCCCCTCAGCTTGTCATCATTAAAGAAATTGCACCTGGAAACCAAGAGTTTAAGCGAGGATCATCTGCAAATGCTTTGCTATGGCCAGAGCAGCACCTGTGCAAACACCCATCCTGAATTGGTTCTGATGTTCTGACCCACCCGTTGGAAGGGTTGCTTGAAGAATGCCTTTTTTCTAGACCCACTCCACCTGCAGGACTCCCTTCCAGAACTATATAAAACCTTATAATTACATGAGCAAGCAATTTCTGCAGCTGTGCAGTCTTATAGGGACCAAAAAACTTCTGTGAGGATTGGGGTGACCCAAGAAACCAACTGGAAAAGAGTAGACGTAATTATGCTAATTCATCAAAATATAATTTCATTTTCAGTGATGAATGTCCCTAAAAGTTTTGGACACATGATAAGAAGGATTTTCAGAGGAAGGCCGTAAGCAGTGAGTAGTTTATACATTTCCTGGGATTTTGATTCCTTAACGTGAAATCCTGATTCCAATGCTTTGGCTTTCCTATGCCAATTCAAATAAGCTTCTGATTCTATTAATTATTGTTTCTGTAGAGAAGAATCTGCCATATTAGAAGAAAATTGCTTCAGTACTCATATCCCAGCTGCACCAGTTACCAACACATGAGGCAATGGACTGACTGTGTCCCCTCAAAATTCATACATGAAACCCTAATCCCCAGTGCAGTGGTGTCTGGAGGTGGGACCTTTAGGAGGTAATTAGGAAATAAGGGTGGAGCCCTCATGAATGAGATTAGTACCCTTATAAGGAAGAGACATGAGAGAAATGATATCCCTCTCTGCCATGTGAGGATGTAGCAAGAAGGCAGGGCTTCCCTGGTGGCGCAGTGGTTGAGAATTTGCCTGCCAATGCAGGGGACACGGGTTCAAGCCCTGGTCTGGGAAGATCCCACATGCCGCAGAGCAACTAGGCCCATGAACCACAACTACTGAGCCTGCGCGTCTGGAGCCTGTGCTCCCAACAAGAGAGGCCGTGATAGTGAGAGGCCCGCACACTGCGATGAAGAGTGGCCCCCGCTTGCCGCAATTGGAGAAAGCCCTCGCACAGAAACGAAGACCCAACACAGACAAAAATAAATAAATTAATTGAAAAAAAAATTGTTAAAAAAAAAAAAAGAAGGCAGCCATCTGCAAAGCAGGAAGAGAGCTCTCACCAGGAACCCAATCAGCCTATGGTGTGGTCTTGGACTTCCCAGCCTCCATAACTGTGAGAAATAAATTTCTGTTGTTTAAGCCACCTAGTGTATGGTATTTTTGTTATAGCAGCCCAAACTGACTACGACACATGGTCTATTTTATTTCCTATATATCCTCAAATCCCCCACCTCATCCTTGGATTGTTTTGTATCAGATGTCAGATATCATGTCCTTTCATCTATAAATATATCAGTATGTATCACTACAAGCATGTATATAAGAACTTTAAGAATGTAATTGCAATACCATTATTACAACTTTTAAAATTAGCAGTAATACCCTAATATTATCAGAAATCCACATGGCATTTGCTTTTCCCTGATTGCCTCAAAATGTTTTCCGTTGGTTTGTTCAACTCGGTATCCGAGAAAGTTTCTATACACTGTATTTGTCAATATGTCTCAAATCTCTTTTAATGTGTAAATTCTTTTTCCTTCTCCCTCACCTCACTCCCCACCCCCGAGCTTGCTATTTATTTTGAAGAAACTGAACCATTTGTCTTCCTAGAGTTTCCTACATTATGGATTTTGATGATTGCATTCCTGTGGTATTATAGAACATATTTCTCTGCTTTCTGTATTTCCTGTAAATTGGTGGTTAGATGCAGAGGCTTACTCAGATTCCAATTCAGTGTTTTGGTAAGAATACATCATAGGTGGTGCTGAATGCTTTCCATTGCACCTCATTAGGAGACATACACAATGTCTGGTTTTATCTCTTTTTTTGCTATATTGTTAAATACAGTGTTATCTTTCATATGAGAGTTCAGAAATCTGAATCAAAGTTTGATGCCATCTTTGATAAGTGAAATATTGTATATAGGACTAAATATATAACATGTAATTATATATTTAATATACATAATATAAAAATATATAAGATTAAATTGGGCTACATATAATAAAAAAGACAAAATAAAAGTGGTATATTCAAGAATAGAAGTTTATTTTCCTTGTTTATGAAATAAATTCAAAGATAGGCAGTTCTAGACTGGCGTCACAACTACATAATCATCCAGGAGCCACTATTTTTGTGCATGGCTTCCATGCTTAAGATTGCTTCGTGGTCCAAAATGGCCACAGAAGCTCCAGACATCACATGTGCTTCTCAGGCTGGTAGCAGGGATGGAGGTGAGGAGGTAGAAAAAGAGCCTACCTCCCAGCTAAGTCAGTCTACTTTAAGAAGCTGTCCCAGAATCCCAACCACGGAATTCTGTATATTTCTAAATAGTCACCCATAACTTCAAGGGAAGCAAGAAAAGTTGTTCACACAGCGGAAAGCTGTCATAATATTGATAAAGTGTTCAAAAGATCTCAGGCAGCCACAAATGATAAATGTCCATTACATATAGTATGGAATTGTATCCTAGTGCAACCCACTATTATGTGAACATAATTACCAAATTCTAGAAAAAAAAATATTGATCCAAATAGGAAAAAAAGAGGCATGCATAAAAATGCAGAGAAATTCTTGGCTAACATATTGCCAGCATTCGATAGGTTTTTGTTGTTGTAGGACAAATTTGACTGATTGTATCCAAGAAAGCCAAGCTGAAGTGGGAACTGAAGTCAAATTTGTCCAAGAAAAGGAAGGATACTTCCAATTTGAAGGGTGGAGTGAAAGATGGTTTCCAGAAATCGGTACAGGAGGGTAGGTGTGGGGAGAATGGGTGCTTAAGCCAGGTGTGGAGATGTAGGTGTTACATAGATGTACCCACTGATGCAATGGGACACAGAACTAATAGCTTCTCTAGGAACTATGTTCAACAGACTGTCACATCTCTAAACAGGATGTGCCTTTAAAAGGATGTGCCTTTTATAGAAATAAAAGCAAAAATAAACAAATGGGACCTGATCAAACTTATAAGTTTTTGCACAGCAGAGGAAACCATAAACAAAAGGAAAAGAAAACCTACTGACTGGGAGAAAATATTTGCAAATGATGCAACTGACAAGGGCTTAATTTCCAAAACATACAAAACAAACAACCCAATCAAAAAATGGTCAGAAGACCTGAATAGACAGTTCTCCAAAGAAGACATACAGATGGCCAATAGTCATGTGAAAAGATGCTCAACATCGCTAATTATTAGAGAAATGCAAATCAAAACTACAGTGAGGTATCACCTCACACTGGTCAGAATGGGCATCATCAAAAACATCTACAAACAATAAATGCTGGAAAGGGTGTGGAGAAAAGGGAACCCTCCTACACTCTTGGTGGGAATGTAAATTGGTGCAGCCACTATGGAAAACAGTATGGAAGTTCCTTAAAAAACTAAAAATAGAGTTACCATACTATCCAGCAATCCCACTCCTGGGTATATATCTGAAGAAAACTCTAATTCAAAAAGACACATGCCCCCCAGTGTTCATGGCAGCACCGTTTACAATAGCCAAGATGTGGAAGCAACCTAAATGTCCATCAACAGATGACAGATGAATGAATAAAAAAGATGTGGTATATATATGCAATGGAATACTACTCAGCTATAAAAAAAAATGAAATAATGCCATTTGCAGCAACATGGATGGACCTAGAGATTATCATACTAAGTGAAGTAAGTCAGACAGACAGAGAAATACAAATGTCATATAATATCACTTATATGTGGAATCTAAAATATGATACAGAGGGAATTCCTTGCCGGTCCAGTGGTTAGGACTCGGTTTCACTGCCGGGGCCCGGGTCTGATCCCTGGCCAGGGATCCTCAAGCTGAGCAGTGTGGCCAGAAATAAAACTTCAAAATTCAAAAATAAAATAAAATATGATACAAATGAATTTATTTACAAAACAGAAACAGACTCAGAGACATAGAAAACAAACTTGTGGTTACCAAAAGGAAAGGTGGGGGAGGGATAAATTAGGAGTTTGGGATTAGCAGATACAAACTACTTTATATAAAATAGATAAACAACAAGGTCCTACTCTACAGCACAGGGAACTATATTCAATATCTTATAATAAACTATAATGAAAAAATAATAATAATAAAGGATGTGCCTTTGTTCCACTGAAACTGGAACGTTCATGCACTTATATTTCCAAAGTAAGTGGTCTATTCAGCTGTTTTGCTTTGTTAGGAACTTTGGAAAGGGAAAGAATAATAGGTAAGTTGTATTGGGTGCTTACTGTGTACTCACTGTTTTGGGTAGTTTACGTTTAAACCTCACAGCCCATGAAATTGGTTCTACTATCGGCCCATTTTACAGATGGAATAAGTGAGGCACAAAGAGGTTAAGTAACTTGCCTAAAGTCACAGTGCTGGTAAGAGGTAGGCTGGAATTTGAACCCTGGCACCATGCTATATTGTAATAGATCAGTTGTAATACGTATTCGCCCTAAGTATTTTTTGTGGATTGCTAGAGGAAGCAAGAGGAGGGAGATGGGGTGTTGGCACTAATTTTGTTTCATCATAAGTAGTGACACGGACAAGAGGTCATCTGGGTTTCACAGTTGAGTACAGACGTGGCTCTGGGTCCTGGATGCCCCATCATCCGTGCTGGGAGGAGGGCGCTCACTCTGGCAGCTCTCAGCCCAGGAAGTTAATAGGAGATCTTAGACCCCAGAACTTGTGTCATCCTTCTGAACCCGCCTCCCTCCCTTCTACTGCTTCTTCATTTCCTCCGCCTCTGCGGGTGGCCCTTCCCTGAGGCTGACCGCATACATACCCCAAACACCTTGCATTGGAGCACAGCACTTCTTAGATTTTGCAGGCCTTAGATTTTGAGTACGATGTTATGATTTGTATTTGGCCTACGATTGGCCATGAAATTCACTGACCAATAATTCTAATTTAGCTCTTTAGCAGGAGACAACCTTGGCGGAAAAAACAGACTGGAGCAGAGGAAATGTTTTCTTGCCTTGCCCATCACGTTGTCCAGTTAGGGTCAATCCCTCAAGCCCTCCCTCCCTCCCCGCCTCCCTTCCCAGCTCCCACGACATCCCCATGCCTGTGCTCCTCTGATCTGAACCGGTAACATGGCCCAGGCTCCTGGGCAGCGTGTGAAGGGCAGAGGGGAGGGGAAGGAGGGAGGAGGAGAGGGGTCCTGGCAGGGCCCCCAGGCGGCCTCTGTCACCCTGTGGGCTCCAAATTGGAGCACTGGCTTGGGGAGGAAGGACTGCTTATGATTCGAGGGGAGCAGCCCTCACTGGCTTTTCTGCCCCAGGCCTTGGCTCAGTTTTCTGGAAAATCTGCATCTCTCTCCTCTGCCAACATGTGTGTCCTCCTGTGAGAGCTGGGACCATCGTATACACCTTAATACCTGTATTTACCCCCATGCTAGTCCACAGAGGCTTGCACATAGCAGGCCCTCAATAAATATTTAATGAATAAAATGCATTAGTTATTATCATAGCCCTTGAACTCAGTAAAGCTGAAGTCACATACTGACTGGATATAAACACACTGACTGACATAAAAACCCCAGCATTGCTCAAGACACCCCACAGCGGTGATGCTCAGACATTCGTGGGTGTAACAGTTACCTGAGAGCTTGTGAAAAAAAAATACAGGTTCTCAGGCTCCAGCTGAGAGAGAGCCTGGTTCAGGGGCAGGCAGAGTGTAGCTTGGGGATCTGAATTTGTAACATGTGACTCTAAAGCAGGTAGACTGTGGAACTCACCTTGAGATACAACCTAAGAAGCATTTCTCCATCTTTCTGACAACTGTGGCCTGCTGGTGCATACAGCCTTCGCGACTGAGTCCCCACTTCCTTAAGAATGGAACCTGAGTCCTCGTGCGGTTAAAATTCCAGAAGAGCTTAGGGTTTGCTCAAAATAATCTGTAAGGAGGGAAAAAACCATTGCTCTATGATTGAATAATAACCTGGAACTACTCCCAAATCAGTGGAACTTTGGTTTTCCATTCAGAATCTTCATTGAATGCCCTTAAGTGAGTTTTAAGGTACCATTTCCATGTAAGAAGCATATAAAGACTTGTTTTTTTAAGAGTAGGCTTGGAAGAGAGATATTTTTATCCTGTACTACATATGTTATCTGAACTAATAGGTTTTTTCCAGTCTTCCTCTGCTACTTCCAGGTATTGAATAGCCATTTGATTTAATATAGCATCTATGAGACCCCCGTTCTTGAGTGGTTCTTTATCAGCTGGCGCCTGAATTTGTCTGCAGAGTGATTTTTAAAAATTGGCCTACACGGTACTTTTGATATAAATTTTATAGGGCCATCTTCTTCAGATTTTTCTCTGTCAAACAAAATACTCTCTTTTTTATTATTCTTACTTGCTTTCATATGATGATTAAAGTTTCACAGGAAATGTGTGACTGAGTTCGTATTTCCTAACAATTGGGTTGGCCAAAAAGTTCGTTCGGGTGTTTCTGTAACATCCCACCAAAAACCCGAACGAACTTTTTGGCCAACCCCATATATTTTATGCTTAGGCTCAGACAGATGGTTCCTGCCATATCTAATAGAATACCAGAAATCCATCAATAACCTCTTTATGGTGTGCATTTTAGCTCTAACTCCCAGTACCATGTTAGATCCCAAGCCTTGTACCTTTTTTCTTTAATTTATTTTTCCTATTGATTTAAAAATATTTTGTCCTGTTTTTAATTTGTGCTTCTTTGATATGTGGAAGATATCTTTATGAGCTACCTATCTTGTATCCTTTCTGAAATAAACTAGAATACGTGTCAATACATATCGTTAATACGCATGAATAGAGAAAACTAAGATATTCATCTCTGTTCATCCAACTTTTGGTTCATTTTGATTCACAGCATTATTTTTGCATGGACATCGCTGTAGGCCTGTGATCCCTCGGGATCTAATCTCTCCCAGAAAAATTAACTTGAGCCCCCTTAATATCCAGTCTCCACATCACAAGTATCCCCTACATACAGATGCCTCCTTCCACCCAGGCAGGATGTGTCTTTCTTCTCCCAGCACCCCTACCACCAGGGGGCACCCCCATCTCCTCTCCAGTGATGCCGTCTGGGACCCGCTACCTCCTCACAGCAGCCGGGTATCTTCCAATATGGCTGCCACCGCCAGTAATGGCACCAGCTGATCACTGTAGTGGTTCTTGCTGCCCCAGACCTGCTCCGGCCCAGCAAAGGGAAATGTTAGCTCACCATGGAGCAGGGAGAGCCTCTCTCTCTCTCTCCACAGTGTTCTCTGTGTAAGGGTGGTGTGTGTGTGTGTGTGTGTGTGTGTGTGTGTAAGGACACTTCTGGTGGTTGGGGGCTGCAGATAGGTGACAGTGGATGCCTGCTTCTGTTACCACGGTGAGTTCACAGTCTAATAAGGAAGAAGATTTATATAAGGTTTTTCTGTATAATGAAAGAATCAGGCTAATAATAATATCCCACAAGTATCATGGTAGTTATGGCAAAATACAGGACCCATAAGTTTTCAGAATAGTTTGTCTTCTGAAGACAGTTACTCAGCAGCAATTTTTTCTTGGGGTTTTTCTTCTAAACATTTCATCATCATTAATAGAAGCAAGTAATCTTCATAATGGCCATTATTTTTTTTACATGTATCTCAGGTCTTACGACTTTGGTGTCAGTTAAGCCTTTTAGACTTTCTAGAGTGGCCCTAGGTGATTTCTGACCACTATTGTCCATGAACATGGCTTAGATTGAGTGTGAGGTCTAGAGTCAGGCAGACATAGGTTTGCAGACCAGCTGTGTATCTACTAGCAGTATGAACCTGGTGACTTACTGACCTCTCCAGGGTTTCCTCACTCGTAAGTTGAGGGTGACAGTAGCCCCCCCACCTCATAGGTCTGGTGCGAGGGGTAAGTGAGGTCAGGCCCGTGGGCACAGAGAGCCGTCCGGCCACGTGCCCAGCGAACAGCCACCGAAGCCTCATGCCCACCCTGAGAGCCCCATGGGTGCTTCCCCGCAGAGCCCCTGACCTCCTCACACATCGTCTTGGAATCTCCTCAGGAAGCTTTATCTCACACATTGAAGAGAAAGCAACGTCAAGTGCTTAAACATAGGTAGACTTTGTTTCGTTTTCAGGGGTTTCACGTTCTACATTGATCTTTAGAGGACACGTCAGTACTGTGAGTTTCTTGCTCCCAATTACTGTTACATTTTGAGAGAGATCTCACAGATCTCCTCCCCTCCAGCCTGTTCTCCACATTCTCGACAGTGTGGTTCTTCTGGGCCCAGGTGTGCTCGGGCACCCCTGCTTCAGCCTCTTCTGGCGCCCCCTGGACAAAGCCTGAAGACTGAGGAGGACGTAGGGCCTGGGCCTCCCCCAACCCCTTCCCCCTCTCTCTACCCTGGGCAGGTTTTTTTGTCTGTTTGCTTTTGTTTTTAATAGCGTGCTGTGATTTCCTGCCTGCTCTTTTTAAAAAGTGAGACTACGAATATTTAAGAGATGGTGATTGGAGACTTGTCTGGATTATTTTTATCAAATCTCCATTTGTACCTTGGCTGTGTTCCTATCAGGTGTGTCAAACAGACAAACCGCAGCCACGTGATCCCATGCCAGGGAGCGGAGGGGGGGACAACACACCAGCTTGGAAGCTTTCCTCATTAGGCACTGCTGGCACCTAAAATAGATGGCTTGAGAGTTAATTAGATGCGGTTCCTTGCAGAAATCTCAGAGGCATTTTCTTGATCGTACACAAGTCTATTAATTATTTCTAACGAGGAAGCAATTGGTTAATGGCCAGTTGCTGGTGGTAAGCAGCAGGCAGAATGAGGTGCCCTGGGGTGAGTGGCACCTCTTCCCCGAGCGGGAGAAAAGATCTATGAAGACAGAGCTACTGACTCTGGGAGCCTGCAGCCTACTGGGGAAGATTACGTACGTGTAGATGCAGGGTGGAATAACTTAGTGCCTGTCTCTGTCCTTGTGATTGTCAGTGCAGTGGGTGAACAGGAAATCCTCGAGAGCTGGAGAAGATGTGAGCGTTTGGGTCCTGCACAGATCACAAGTTGCTTTTCCTAGTGAGTTTATAGTACAGACGGTGTTTCATGGGTCTCTTGTGAAAAAGTATTCAACCCCCATGGTGTGTCTAGGCTAGGACCCCACCGGCGAAGTTTCTTCTTCTCCAGGGGCCTTCGGTGCCTGGTATTTGGCCATGAACAAGGTATTGTGTTAGAGTGAAGCACTGCTCTCTTTCAGGTCCTCTTTTGGAATACACATACCTCTGGGAGGAGGGATCCCGCTGAGCCTTCAGCACTCCAGGGTGGACTCTTAGATCAGAAGCTTCCTGGACAGGAGGGGCTGAAGCAGCCTTGTGGATGATGGAAGCATGAAAGGGGAGAGAGGACCTCCAGCATCCAGGCCAGTCACGGAGTGCCACCCGCCATGGTCTGGAGCCCGTCCCTCTGCAGCCCCATCTCCCTCTATCTTACTATTCCCACCATCCCCATCCAAGCCCCACTTTCCTACTCTCCAGCCGTGTGGGGTTAATCGTGTTTCTTAGGGCTGCTCCCACTCCTGCCTAGAGCATGGCCCCAGCGCTGTTTCCCCTCCTCCCACGCCTGGATAACCAGAATCAGGGCCAGTAACTTGGATACCTGACACAGCAAACAACCTCAGATTAGTGAAGGCATGAAGGGGAGACGGGGAGGGTGGGCTGGAAGGCCTTGTGGTGGAGGAAGAGAGAGAAAATAGTATTTTTAAAAATTGAGGTATTATTTACCGTAAAAGTCTCCATTTTATAGTGTACATTTCAGTGGTTTTTAGTATAATCTCAAAGTTGTACAACCATCACCACTCTCCAATTTCAGAACATTTCCATCACCCCAAAAAGAAGCTCTTTACCCAGCATCAGTCACTTACCATTTCTCCCCCACCCCCAGCCTCTGCAGCCACTAATCTACTTTCTGTTTCTATGACTTGGCCTATTCTGGACATTTCATATAAGTGGAATCATATAACATGCGGCCTCTTGTATCTGGCTTCCTTTACTTAGCATATGTTCTCAAGGTTCCATGTATCAGAACGTCAGTCCTTTATAGAGCAGAGTACTATTGACTGTATTGTATGGATATACCACATTTGGTTTATCTAATCATCATTTAATGGACATTTGGGTTGTTTCCACTTTTTGGCTATTTTGAACAACACCGCTATAAAGATCATGTACAAAATTTTATGGGACATATCTTGGGTGTATACCTAGGAGTGGAATCTCAGGGCCATTAAGGAACTCTGTGCTTAACTTTTTTTTTTTAGCATTTTTTAAAATTAGCTATCTATTTTTTACATATCAGTGTATACATGTCAATCCCAATCTCCCAGTTCATCCCACCACCACCCCTCACTTTCCCCCCTGGGTGTCCATACGTTTGTTCTCTACATCTGTGTCTCCATTTCTTCCTTGCAGACTGGTTCATCTGTAACATATTTCTAGATTCCAGATATATGTGTTAATATACAATATTTGTTTTTCTCTTTCTGACTTACTTCACTCTGTATGACAGTTTCTAGGTCCATCCACATCTCTACAAATGACCCAATTTTGTTCCTTTTTATGGCTGAGTAACATTCCATTGTATATATGTACCACATCTTCTTTATCCATTTGTCTGTTGATGGGCATTTAGGTTGCTTCCATGACCTGGCTATTGTAAATAGTGCTGCAGTGAACATTGGGGTGCATGTGTCTTTTTGAATTATGGTTTTCTCAGAGTATGTACGCAGTAGTGGGATTGCTGGATTGTATGGTAGTTCTATTTTTAGTTTTTTAAGGAACCTCCATACTGTTCTCCATAGTGGCTGTATCAATTTACATTCCCACCAACAGTGCAAGAGGGTTCCCTTTTCTCCACACCCTCTCCAGCATTTGTTGTTTGTAGATTTTCTGATGATGCCCATTCTAACCGGTGTGAGGTGATACCTCATTGTAGTTTTGATTTGCATTTCTCTAATAATTAGTGATGTTGAGCAGCCTTTCATGTGCCTCTTGGCCATCTGTATGTCTTCTTTGGAGAAATGTCTATTTAGGTCTTCTGCCCATTTTTTAATTGAGTTGTTTTATGCTTAACTTTTTGAGGAACTGCCAAACTGTTTTCCAAAGTGGCTGCACCATTTTACAATCTACCACCAAGGTAGGAGAGTTCCAATTTCTTCACATCCTTGCCAATATTTGTGATTGTCCATCTTATTAATTATAGCCATTGCATTGGGTACGAAGTGGTATCTCATTGTGGTTACACAATATTTTAAAATAATTTTTTAAAGTATTAGCATGTTCTATAGTGCAGGGATCTAGGCAAAGCCCTAGTCTTCCTCCTTACATTTTCCTTGTTACGGTTCTAAAACTGATAGTCTTTGAGCCAGTTAGGAATAGGCAGCCCCCCAATCCCTCCAGCACAGCCTGACAAATGCCTGGCTTGATGAGTAGGTGACATCTCTGTGTAAAGAAGAGGTCATCGTCCCCTTCCTCATGCTGGACACAGCTGCTCACCCAGACTGAGGGCTTGGCCAGTGGGGTGTGGGCTGGATTTCAGCCCTTCACCCCTCTTCTGCAGGTGCCTTTATCCAGATCATGGCCTACACAAGTGTACTTGGCCTGCACTTGGCTACTTTGAAGCCAAATTGACCTGGGCTCCAGTCTCAGCTGAACCGTAGGGCTGTGACTTTGGGCAAGTGATTTAATGTCCCTGGTCCTGTTTCCTCATCAGTGAATCATAACGATAATAGAACCCTCTTATAGTATCGTGACGATTAAATGAAATGAACTTTATAAAGCAACTCGCCCAGAACCTGACAAATCAAAGTGCTTTTTCAACAGTAGTTAATTTCATGTCTTGTCCTGAGGGATTCAGCGCAGTATTATTTCCTCTGGAAGACTAGAAAACACCATAGCCCAAGGATCAAGTCAGCCTTATATCATACCTCCCACAGGCTAAGAATGGTTTTTACATTTTTAAGGGGCTGTGAAACAAACAAAGAAGAATATGCAGCAAAGAAAATATGTCCTCTATGTCCTAAAATATTTCCCCCAATAGTTGCTGTCTGGCCCCTTACAGTAGAAGTTTCCAGCCCCTGCTCTGGAAGCTTTTTCCGACAGCCCCCCTCCCCTCAGGCTGCGCACCCCTACCCCAGGGCTAGATGTTCCTACTCGTGGCCCCAGTCACCTTGGCCCTGACTCCATCATAGCCTCGCACACAGAATCCCCCTCGAGACCACCAGCGCCTTCTTCACCCCTGCATCTCTTGGCACATAGTAGGAAGTTAACAGACATTCGTTCAGGGAAAGACAGGGGAGGGAAGGGGGGACACTGAAGAACAATTCTGTCAACTTCACAATTTTGCCTGAGTCCTGACGTGAGGAGACTGGCCCTTTAGTTTAGCTGTCCTCCTATGCGTTGCATTTTAGCTGAGCAGCACCTTTGGCCCCAGTATGAGGGGCACCATCCAGTAGTTTAGTTGGAAAGACATTCTCAGTTCCCCCTTGGCTAATGTGCATGGTGTGGACTTCCCAGGAACACATTTCCCTGTGATTCACGGCTCCCCTCTGGAAAGGAAGCTTGGCCTGTGGGGAACGGGTCCCCGTCCACTAGCCCTGTGGCCACTCCCAGAGGGAAGGGACCGTGGCTTTCTTTCAACTAGGCAGCGTGAATTCAGGATTTGCACCCTCTTGGACAAGGCTGGACTGAAAGAAGTTGTGAGAGTGTGTTTGAGAGTCTAAATGAGAGAAGCAGGCATGACTCTGCCTGCTTGACTCTATGACTTAGGGGCATTTTAAAAGAATTTCTTAAGCCTCTACTTATTTTTCTAATATTCATGCTTATGTTGAATTCTTTGTGCAGAAACAGATGATTTGCTTTTACCCTAGAGCTTTCACTGCAGTTTTATGGAATCAGCCGCGCAAACTATGTTGACATGATATACCTTCATTGTTTGGTTTCTTATATTCTAAACATGATTTTTAAAATTTATTTCTAAGAACTTGAGCTCTGTGTATATGAGAGAGAGAGAAAGAGAGAGAGAGAGAGAGAGAGAGAGAGAGAGCGCGAAAGATTGATTTGTGCCGTGACCACTTGTCGCCTGAAGAAATGCCAGAGGGTCTGAGATGAAAAGACGTAAGATGCGAGCAAGACAGCACGTGTTCAAGGGAGCAGATGTTCAAGGTGCTTTCAGGTATCTGAGTAGTGCAGTTTATAACTTTTGGCAAAAATGAGTATAGAATTTTTCAACGGACAAGGAAGAATTTTTAAAAAGGAAAGTGCCAAACACAAATGAAGGATGTGCAACTCATAATGATCTGTTAACTTTCTACCTAGAAAGAAAAGTAAAGAAAAAGAAAAGAAAAGAAATCATTACAGTTGATAGCAGATGTTCTCCTAAGGTTTCCAACATACATGTTGTTTGCAAACATATTGACCAGTGGAAGGAGTAGTAAAAGATTTTCAAGTCACAATTCTAAACAATTTATGTCAAAGCTTACCAAGTACAGTATTACTCCTCTGAAACTTCAAAGGAAATGTTTATAAATTCCTGAAAAATAAACTTGCATTTTTATCCTTGGAGGCAAGTGATCCTCTGGATGAGATCACTCCCCGTGACGGACTCGAGAACATAGTTTGGCCTTGAGAACAAATCACAGAAGTAGGTCAAAAGTTGTTTATTGACCACATAAGTTTCCGGGTGCAAAGTATATACTTAATGCACTTACACTGAAGTTGGCGGGAGGGGACGTGAGGGCTGAACGACTCTAGCTGTGTTTCTGAGCAAATTAGTGTGTGTGTGTGTGTGTGTGTGTGTGTGTGTGTGTGTGTGTGTGTGTGTGTTGTAAGTAAACCTTATACATCTTCAGGAGGAAGTCTTTACCATAACTGAGCAGATTAAAAACACTACAGTGGGTTACATTTGACAGGCTGCTGGTGCAGATGTATGTTTGTAACGAACGGGCCTCCTCATCCAAGCTGCCTTTGACTTCCAACTATAAATATTTTATAAACTACCCGGAAAAGAGAGCACCCTGTTATGGGAAGGACTTCTAAAGCTAAAGCACTTGAAGAAAGAAAGCAGGCATACTTTATGAGAACCTTTTCGGGACATATTTTGATCATAGATGTAGAATTTTTAAGCTGGTCGTTCTGCTACTGCAATGTCAGTGCACTGTGGGCCCAAAAGCAATGGTTAGACCTGATTTTCACCTTTGCACCAGGATTGCTCTTGATTTTCTCAGAGGATAATAATACCTGGGGCCATTTTTTAAAAGTAATAAAATCATCAAAAATTAAAAAGGGAAAAGTCTGTATCAGTTAGAAATGCATTTGGCCAAAAACCTAACTACAGTGGCCTGAACAGGCAAAGAAGCTTATTTATTTTATGCAGTAAGCAGTCCAGGTCTGGTACAATAGCATGGCGATGTCATTGGGGACCTACCTCTTTTCTTCTTTCACTGTTTTCATTAGTTTGTAGATCGTAGCTTTCGGGTTATCCTCATGCTTGTTTCCTCATTGTCACAAGATGGCTGCTGCCCCTCTAGGCTTTGTGTCTGTGTTTCAGGAAGGAAGAAGGAATTGAAGATCAAGGCAAAGGATTGAAGAAGGATGCTAGATAAGTCTGTCCATTATTAAAAGATTTCTCAAAAGGCCAAGTCAGTGACATACATTTATATTCCATTCATTTGTTGAATGCATGGCCAGAATTCGATCACTCAGTCAACCTCCAGGTTCAAATGAATCTAAGAAGGTGAATATTTTTAGCTGGCTATATTGTTACCTATGATGAAACCATGATTCTATGCAGATGAGAGGAAGAATAGATATTAGGCAGGCAACAAGCAGAATCTGCCAGAGGGCTGGCCGTCATTTCAAAGTATTTTATGTGGTTGATAGCAGTTAGGTTTGAAAAAGCTATATGGTCTATTTTTATCTGCCGGTTCTTGGGCAGGCTAACTCTTAGGTAGATCCTCTCTTTTGGTGGTTAGATGGATCTCTGCCGGTCCAGGCCTGCACCCAACTTAGAAACTATAGTAGGAAAAAGATCTTGACTTTCAGTAGACCTGCAAAATCCTGAGATGGAGTCTCACTGGACACCTTTGGGTCAGGTGCCTGTTTCTTAACCAGTCACTATATTCAGTGGATGGGTGTGCTGGTTGGCCATGCCTGATTAAAACACCTTCCCGTGAAGCAAGAGTTGAGGGTAGCCCTCCAGAATCCCATGAACAGCAGGGGAGGGAGTGATGCTCCAGAAAAAAGTGGAGGTATTGTTGCTAGAGGAGGGAAGAACAACTACGATTGTTAATGTTAATAAACTACTGTGAACTGAGTCAGGTTTGCAGGTAGTCTACCATGAGGTTGTGGATATGACTGTAGGCAAAGAAAGATAAATCATAAGCTGATGCTTTAACAGTCCAGAGAGTAATGGGAATGTATTTTATTTGTTTGTTGATGGATTTATTTAATATTTTGCCCACCTTCAAATAATTTGAGGCTATTTATAGAAAATGTAACAGAAAAAATGATAAAATATAAATGAAAACATATCAGGGACATGGAAAATATAAATTAAAATAGAAACTATATAAGAGAGACCATAAATTTCAAAAAATTGCTGTAGTTGAACAGCCTTTACTCTGAATTTCCTAGTAGCTAAAGGAAGAACGAGGCTGTAAGTGGTTGCAGAGTTCTCATTTTCCATGAAGCAGAAATATACTAGTTTTTCAGATAGTGAGTGGGATAGAGAGCGTGAGTTTGGGGTTGAATACTAGCTTTGCAGTTGACCTTGGACAAATAATTTAATCCCTCTAATTCTCAGTTTTTTCATCTTTTATGTGGGAGTACTTGTGCTCATGGTATTGGGTTGTTTCACAAATTGAAGATAACTGCATATAAGGTACCAACGAATAAGAGCCCTGAGATGAGAAGAAAATGAGAACGTTAGGAAACAGTGTGGTCAGTTACATCCCAATCACAAACACAAAACTGAATTGCGTGATGCTGTATCTTATAGTGTCCCTTGATGACCACCAGGGACATGATGACAAAATATCACTTGGTTAAAGCACCTCTTAATGGAGCTAAGAAATTATGCTCCAAAAAACAGCCTTGTGATGGCCTAACTTGGTCCAAGACAAAAAATCCGGAGGGTACAGAGAAATGATTGAGTCTGTTCTTCAAACAATCTTCCTTACGTATCATGTCCTTTTGATAGACTTGAACAGAGAGCCGCTCAAAGATATAGTCCCTGATGGGGGCCTGGAGTGGAGTTGTTGGCGGCTGATAAGCCCCTGTGAGTCAGTGATGTAGGTTGGACCTCAGGCCTCACTAAGACTCTGGTCCAGGACGAGGGTCATCCTGTGGGCAAGGACTACATTTTACCCCACTGCTCCAGGAAAATCCCAGTCAGAGAATCAGCAATGGACTCTCAAAACCTGTGCCTCTTCCTCTCTATTCATTCTTCAGTTTTCTTAATTTTACCACATTTACCTGTCTTAACATAAACTCTCCTAAGAACAGTTTTCTTATTGCTTATTCCGGTCAACTCCTTGACAATTACAGGGAAAATCAGAAATTTTATATCTGATGGGGACTTTCTAGCTATTAAGACAGTTGTTGCTCTACACATTGTCTTCCTTTTTTCTCTTTCTATTAGATGGTAGAGTCTTGAGGGATGGCAAATATTCGTGTCAATTAAAAAATATTTTGTAAGATAATGATTTCTTTCATTTAGCAGTGTTTGATAGCCTGAATGTAATAATAGTTTCCTATAGGAAGTGGGATGCTTCATCTATCTTGGTGGGGATTTCTGAAAAAGCTGTTTACCCAGCACCAAGTAACAAATGAAAACAAATAAAAACCAGCCTACAGATACTGTGGAAACAGACTCTCCACGGTCAGATCCATGCTGATGGATTGGGTCGATATTGCATGCCACACTTGTTCAATATTAATTCATTTATGAAAAAGTTGTACTTGTAAAAAAGCCTCCAATATGTAGGCAGTATGAAATTTCTTCATCTGAGAGCAATTTTTGTATCTTATTACCATCTCTAGCTAAAAATACCTTATGAATTCTAGATTCTTGTGTGGAGTTAACCTTCCAGCTCAAGTTCACCTTGTTGCTAATTCTCCATCTCATTTCAGTGCATGGGGGTTGATGTCATTTTACGTAGAAGGGTAATGTATTTCATCTGTCCGCTTCTCCAGCTGTCAGCAAACCTGTGCCTGGGAGGAAGCTGCAGGGGTATATATGGGCCACAACCAGCAAGTAGAGCCTTGTTGTTGTTTAGAAATGTTCTCCGTGTCTGCCACTCTTACTCCCTTTTCTGCAGCTGAGGAATGGGGTTTCATGAATGGGTGTTTGAAGAATCAAGAACAATGGGGCCTTTGAGTACTTTAGTACAGCAGGCCCTATTTGTTGCTTACCCCACATTCATTTCCCCTCAGTCTCCTCTTCTTTAGCAGAAATCTGATTTTGCTCAAATTTTACTCTGTGGGGAAGGTAATCCCATCCCCAGCTCAAAGGTGAATCATGAGTAATTTAAGCCTATAGTGGTTGTCTCATTTTGTTTGCTAATGGTTAGTTGAGATGTGGGCTGGTGGCTTAGATCTGACCAAGGAAACATGAGGGGAAATTTTCTCAGGACCTTCTAAGTAAGATTTTCAGATCTTAAAGGAAGCACTCAAGAAAGATAGTCTCTTCTTCCTCTGGCGTTTGACATTCTTCATGAGATGGCTAGAATTGCAGCAGCCATGATGCAACCTGAGGAAAGCTAGTCTGAGGACAATAGTGACATACGAGGATAGCAGAGCAAAATGGAACAAAAATATGGAATGAATCCTAAAATCTCCATACCTAAGGACTTCTGTTTTGAAAGAGAATATATTTTTGTTTTGTTTATTTATTTCTAAGAGAATACAGAGATATTCAGGTTTGGTTCCCAACCACTGCAATAAAGTGAGTATAGCAATAAAGTGAGTCATTCATTTTTTGTGGTTTCCCAGTGAGTATAAAAGTTATGTTTACTATACAGCAGTCTATTAAGTGTACAGTAGCGTTATGTCTGAAAAAACAGATTACGTACCTTAATTAGAAATACTTCATTGCTAAAAAATGCTAACCATCTTCTGAGTGTTCAGCAAGTTGTAATAGTCACATCAAAGATCACTGAGCACCATAACAAATATAATAATAATGAAAAAGTTTAAAATTTTGCAAGAATTACCAAAGTGTGACACAGAGACACAAAGTGAGCAAATGCTGTTGGAAAAATGGCGCCAATAGACTTGCTGGGTACACGGTTGCCGTAAACCTTCAATTTGTAAAAGAAAAACAAAAACAAAACCCACAATATCTGTGAAGCGTAATAAAGCAAATCACAGTAAAACGAGATATGCCTATGTGTTTTTCTTATTGTTTGAACTGGGTTGGATTTTCTGTTACCTGCCAACAAAAGCATCCTTACTGATATATGGAGATAAGGCATAAAGCAATCATGGAAATCCTTAGCCATGTTCAACCCAGTTTTTCTTAGAGGCTGCAGCGCCTCAGTTTTCCTGCCTTGTCTTTCTAAGCCCAGTGGGCATGAGGGGGCAACACTAGCAGTGGATGAATTTTGCATGGTGCGTTTTCCTTGCATATCACACAGGCAACGCACACACGCTCATGAATGTGAAAAATGCCAAGAAGCCAACTCTATGTAGCCAAGTCAAGCTTGGAGGGCAAGAAAGTTCCTTATCGGTTCATACCAACAAGAGTTAGGTAGGTATATTTTGGCAAAGGGAGAATGACTGAATTAAAGCAACAAAATTTCTAGAGATACCAAGGCCCAGCTTAAATGTCATGCTCTCTGTGAAACGTCCCCTGAGTCCCCAAGGCCAAGTTCATCACTCCTTCTCCCTGTTCTTGTACCATATCCCTGGCAGGGCATTTGCCACAGGTTATCAGAGCAAGTGGTGCCAGTGGTTGGTTCACTTGCTAGATTGTGAGTTCACACAGGGCAGGGAACTAGTTGTAACCTTTGTTGTATTCACTCATTTAACAATGATTTATTCTGTATCTCCTATGTGCCAGGCATTGAGCTGTATTGAAGATACAATAGTAAGGAAAAGCAGATGTGTCCCTATAGTCATGGAATTTAGACTCTAATCCAAGACAGATAATCAGATCATCCCAATAACCAATTAATTTCATGCCATTAACCAAATGAATGGCACTCAGTAATTATCTGTTGAATTCAGTCACAGAATTTTCAATATTCCATAGGGCCTCTTATCCTCCCGGAGGCTAGCCTAAGTTCATATTGTGGAGGAAAGGCTCCCAGGGACAAGCAAGATTCAGCCCCAGTGTACAAGCTCTTTTCAAGCCTCTGCTTACATTTGCTTGCTAATGTCTCATTGGCCAAAGCAAGTCACAAGGCCAGGCCCAAGGTCCATGTGGGAGGACGTTATACTCTTCGTGGATATAGGCAGGTGGAATTGGTTGGGGGCAGTTGCTGTCCCAATCTGCCACATTATTTTAAAGTGTGGTTTATGTTATGAAAAGCTTAAACTCAGCCAAGGAATTCAAACGATGATCATCTGAATCCAAGAATAAGGTTCTTGCTCCAAATTCACACTCAAACTAAAACTTGATTCAGACATTTTAAATGGAAAAAAATGATATGGTTCACAATGAACAATGGATCTAAGGCTTTGGTTTTAAGAATTTTACATGGTGCCTTGATGAGAAAGAGGAGTATTGGCAACCCAGCGTGGCTGGTCACCCAGCATTTGTACCATTTACAATGAGGGCAGTCTTCCCTTGTGAAGTCTGTCATGAGAATATTTGACTCTTCTCCCCACCAATAACCAAAGGAAACCATTCTAAACTGACTGGTTGGCCCATACCAGCAATACCTGCTATAAATTATGACATGTACAGTCAATAACCAACACTTCTCCTCTATTGCATTATAACAAATGAATTTTTAGATTAGTTTCAGAGTATAAATTCTTAACTAAAAATAAAAATAGGACAGTTATAAATAAATAAAGCTTAACTTTCAGCAGACTTTCAAATCTTAAAGGTCTATATAAAGTGTCTATGCATGTTTTATTTGAAGAAGTGTGTGATTAAGAGAAAATGTGTTATAGATCTGAACAGCGAGTAAAATGAAGTATGTGGGTCTGGTAGAAAGATTATCAACCCAAAGGCATCTACAAAATTACAGATTCTAGTTCAAAAGTTAATGTATAAAGTCACTTGAATTGATTAATAATCGTAATGGAACAACTCCAGATCTAAAACTAATTTGAGGACCTGAGTTCTTCTCTGTTCTTACTGGGAAATCCACAACTCTGATTCCCAGAGTTTTGTTTAATAAAGACTTTTGGATCACTGAATACATAGCACAGAAGGAAGTGCCAGAAATGGCTAGCATTGGTCCAGATTTACTACAGCAACAATATTACTTACAGTGCCTTTGAGCTCAACAAAACATATAAGGCATATGCACATGCATGTACACACACACAGGAAGATGAGGGTTAAATAGGATTGCCAAACCCATATTGGGTTACTCCATTTCGTTTTGATTATAAAAACCGTAGAGAAGGTTTAAGAGGCTCTTACAAGAGTGGTCAGAGGGTTCAAACACAAGTGCAGTAGGGCTACCATATGTATTTGGAAGCAAGACCGAGTCCTGTGTAAACAATTTGAAATATTCCTTCAGGATGTTTTGTCCTCTAAAACTTGCGCATCCTCCGCATGGCATGTGGACTTCATTTCTCTTTTCTGTCAAACATATGCGTATTCCACGCACTCAGTTTTCCATGGGCTAAACTGAGGTTTGAATTTTAGAATCTGTAACATACTGTAGTAGTGAGATACCCAGGTCATGGACTTCTTTTCTATGATTTGCATACTGATCAGAGAAAGAAGCATAAAGAATGTTGCAGAATTAGAAGTAAATCTACCTTTTCTTAATATGTATATCTTCTTGGCATCTGTCAATTTGAAAATGTTCATCTGTCCATGGCACTGATAGCATTCATCCAAGGTCACCTGAAATTTGAGTTTTTAATCAAACTGGAAGTCATTTTTTTCTGAAGCATACTTCACAGTTCAACTATGATAGTTTAATAATCATCACTCCCAAAAATTACTTCTGGCTTCTTGTGAAAATTGCATCTTTGAATGAGGATTTTGTTACGGTGTGCAGGGTATTACATTCCTGGGAATAGTGTAATGATGTTGTACATGATGGAGATAAGGACATTAGATAGACCAGAATGGAATATTTAAGAGCACAGGATGCCATTTAGATAACCCTCTGAACATCTGTAAGTATTGTGTATCCCTGCCTTAACATCGTGGGATGTGAACAGGAAGGAACCTTGAAATCATTGCGTTCAGTACCTCCAATTTATCCTTGAGGAAAATTTGGCCCAGAGATGCTATTCAAGGTCACTTGTTCAAGGTCACTAGTTTGGCCAAGGGGAAAACCAGACTTTCCTGACTTTGAGTCCAGGGGACTTTCTTTACTTCACCATACTTTTTCTTATGTAATATAGCAAATAAGAGTGTTTCAGGGAATTCCCTGGCGGTCCAGCAGTTAGGACTGCATGCTTCCAGTGCTGGGGGCCCGGGTTTGATCTCTGGTGGGGGAACTAAGATCCCGCAAGCCGCACAGCGCGGCCAAAAAAAAAAAAACAACAGAAAGTTGTGGAATATGAGTGTGAAGAAAAAAATTGATAAACTTCCCTTATAGTCTTAGGGAACAACCATAACAGCATCTTCTAAATAATAAATATGACAGCATTGGTTCTAAAACAACATTTAATAGTATTTTCATCCCAACAGTTTGTCTATTTAAAAGACAGATATTTATTAATTATCTACTATGCACATACCAGGTAGACCCAGTCTATTAGAGGAATAAAACAGATGGATTTGTAAAGAAGTTACAGCTGTATTTGTCTTTCTGTAGATAACATTAGACATGGAACTATTTCAAGTAGGAGCAGGGGGAAAGGAGAAAGCATAAGGTTCAGATTTGGCAAGGCTTCTGGAAGAAGATGGGTTATGAATAATTAGAAGATACAAGGATGTCATTCGAGAGTTGCAGGTAGGAAGAGCTTTCCATTCAGGAGGTGGCAATGAGGGAAAAGATAGTTCTTTAACGGGTCCTATATGTTTCCTCCTCTGGAATGGAGGAAATGAGCCTAGGGGTCTGGAGAGTCGATGGTGATTAGAAAACATGCATCTGGGTAACTGAAAAAATTATCAGTTAAAACTTATGCATTAGAGATGCATCTGTTAGAAGACCTAGAATGGCTTGATGGGCAAAAGCCAGTGAGAATCACTTCTGAGTTCTGGACAGCGCTGCTGGAAGGCTGAGCCCTGTACAGACTTCGGTGTTTGTTGATGGTCTTAAAAAAAACAGAGAACTCGAAGTGACTAAAGCTGTAGAAGGGAGGAGAAAGCATAAGAGGAGCACAAAGGAAGATTTATTACATGACAAGCCCAAACAAGAGTGGGACATGTACGGAAATGCCAGAGGTTCCAAAACAGAACCGTGAATGCCCATGGAGCTGGAATCCATGTCTGCAGCACAAATTACTGGAACTTTTTTTTCTGTTTCTTTTATGAATATATTTGACAAGGAAAAATGTAAAAATCTTGTGTCAATTTTTACGGCATTTCCAGGTGATATCTTGATAATATAGATTGAAATTAGTCATTTAATAGCCTCAGAAGAGAGCATGATTTACTGGAGTTTTCTTTTTTTTTTTTTATAAATTTATTTATTTATTTATTTGGCTGTGTTGGGTCTTCGTTTCTGTGCGAGGGCTTTCTCTAGTAGTGGCAAGCGGGGGCCACTCTTCATCGCGGTGTGCGGGCCTCTCACTATCGCGGCCTCTCTTGTTGGGAGCACAGGCTCCAGACGCGCAGGCTCAGTAGTTGTGGCTCACGGGCCTAGTTGCTCCGCGGCATGTGGGATCTTCCCAGACCAGGGCTCGAACCCGTGTCCCCTGCATTGGCAGGCAGATTCTCAACCACTGCGCCACCAGGGAAGCCCGATTTACCGGGTTTTAGCCCAGCCCTCGCCTCTTACCCATGAGGATGCTGAGGCTCCGCGGTGCGATGGGACTAGCTCCTGACACCGCAGTGTCCTAGGAAGCTTTAAAGCAGGGATTCGCTGAATGCATCTGAACTGCTCAAAGTCCTATGGACAGTGAATACCAGAACTGTCCCTGAGTTCAAGCCTCACAAAGCCCTGGCCGTGACTCTTCCCCGCATTGGTGTGAGGAACTGTGGGATGGAGATGCTGTGAAATCACAAAGTGAATTTTATTCCTCAAAGAATATCATTCATCTTTAGCATAATATTGGTACTAAGGGTCTAATGCTCTGACACTGTTTAGTATAAATTTCAGTCAACCTACACATTCAGTTACCCAGCACACCTGTTCTCTAATCATTCTAGGTGAGTAGGCACTTACCATAGTGTAAGCATATTTGTCAGGTTGCTCATGACTTTGAACTATGGGTGGGAGGCCAGTGGCACTCCAGGGAGACCCAAGGAGGACATGAGAGTGCCTTTCACCCAGACTCTTCTCCAGTATCATGCAGGCAACCCTCTCCCCACCTTAATCCCTCGTCAGGCTGTATGGAACCACCCAGCAGCTTAACATGGAAGGCTAGGAGTCCTCTACAAGAGCAGTTCTTGAAACGGACCTGGAAGTAGTAGGGCCTCAGGGGAGCTCCTAAAGCCAGACTCCTGACCCTCATCATCCTAGACTTTCTGTTTCAGTTAGTCTAAGAGTGGAGCCCAGAAATCTGGAGTTTGAAAAGTTCCATAGGTAATTCAAATACATAGCCATTTGGGAACCACAGCTTGTCACATACTATATTAAATATCATTTTGCAAAGACTTAAAGGCAGGATTGATGTTCATTCTTCCAACAAGACCAGTCCGCAGAGAGACCTATAATCATGGACTATGAAAGTCTAGGTGCAGACCAAGTTTGCTTTTTACCTAAAAAGTCTTCTTTCCCTGCCCCATTTCAAACCTGGGAGAAGCTGTTGAATTGTGGACGTCATCTGGTGGTATTTACTGTTGTGCTTAGGATTTTGGACAGACTTCTGTTTATTGGGCATGCTCCACACAGGCCTGTCAGGCCCTGGGGATTTGTGGCATTTGCAGAACTTACAAGGCAGGCAACATAAAAATATATCATTCATAGAGTGAAATATTTTGGAGCTCCCTTTGCTTTTACAAATTGGCCATAAAATAGAAACCACAGACACAACATTCGTATAACCATAGTTGCCAAGAATGAAGAATCATTTGGGGTGGGGGGGGGGTGAGGGTTTTTGTTGTGTACTTCTTTATAGGACACTCAAAGAAAGAGTAAGTATTCAAAATTTGTGTGCAAATGATAATAGGAACATTAAAGTTGAGATGCCTGACAATTGGCAAATATCTGTTGAAGAAAATAGGGATTTGAGGTTGATCTTAAGAGGTCTTTAGGCGTCTTTTCACGGTTGTTAAGTTTACCATTTGCTTGTCTTGATAGACATTTCAAGTGCATTTAGGATTTTATATATATTTTACTATGACTTATTGCTTCCTGTTTTTTCCTTTCCTAGTGAAGTGGGTCACAATATCCAAGGCAGCTGTGACTGCCTATGATAGATTAGGGGAAGGAATAAAGGGAAAAACTATATCCTTCTACTCTTCTCCCATTAGCTGCTCTGACACTCTGGGCTTACATTAGCTTATAAAATCTGTCCAGAGGAAGGAGAAAGAGAGGCCAGTCGACTCCTGTCAGTTCCAGCTGAGGATCGGGGGATATAAGTAATGGATGAGTAATGCCCGATGATAGGCGTTGTGATCGTTGACTGTTGAACAGTAGCATTTAATGAGGTTGGACACATTCAAGACATGACAAAAAGAAAGAGCATCTCTGTTGCAGAAGCCAAACTAGAGGTCATTTTCACCCTTTGATGTGGTAGTATATTAAATAGAGTGTCGTTTTGGGGTCAGGAGAGCTGCAAGCTGGGCTTTAGTTGTTACGTGCCACTTTTTGGCTTTGTCACCTTGAACATGCCAAATGATCTCTCTGGCCTCGTTTTACTCACCTAAATATAGTGCTACTATCTACCTCACAGGGTACTCGAGAGGATGGAAAGACAAGGTCAAGGTAAAGACAAGGTGAAGCTCTAGCCAAGTCAAACGCAGATTGGGCTGGGGATGGGGGTGATAGGGGTGGGCGTGCAGGGTGGGGAGGGAGTTGGAATGGATGGATTAGTCCACATTGCCTCTAGACCTCAAACCCTGTCGTTCTGTGAATCTATGATTTATGGGACAGAGGAGGGCACACAGGAGAGTCACTTAGGTGCTATGAATGATGCTTAAATCATTTGATAATTTAAACTCCTAGAGAAAGGCACAATAGAGTGAAGACAATTATGCTATTTGATTCACTATCTCTAACAAGGATTAAAAGAATTTACATGGCACAGAGCCTGGGACAGGGTCTTTTGTCATCAACAAAAGATGACAGTGATTGGTAAAGCAGACTTCAGGAGCAAATTTATAGTTCTACCAAAAGCAGGGATGAATCAACTTGTTGCCATTGTTAATTTTAACACCTTATCCCAAACCACCAAATCAACACATTGATTTGGCCTGACTAAATTTGCCAATTTCCAGTGGATTCCATAGGTTTTTAGAAAAGGACTTAAGAGCCCCACCCTAAATTTGAGAGAGGTTTATGTTTGTGATGGTGTATGCTGTGTCTTTAAAAGTCACAAGACTGATTCCAGAAGTTTTATCTGAAAACACAGTTCCTAGTTCTATCTTTATACCCTGTAGCTGTACATTGGCATTTAAATAAATGGTAAAATTGGAGTCACGTTGGGGATTTTTCAAACATTTTTGTAGATATAGCTATTTTTTTCAAATATCATTATATTATAGCAGCAGGAATGATGCAGGGATTTTTGTTTTTATGTGTGTTCTTTTTAAATATCAGATATTTATAATCATTATTTGGGAGCTTCCCACAAAACTAATGAAAGAATTGGAGTGAACATATTTTTAAAAACTAACTAACCAATAACCCAAAGGTAAATAACATCCTTAGCTATTAGCAAAAGAGAGTAGATAGATATTAAGCCTGCTACTGTGTTGATTACCCAAGAAATTCAGGAGAAATTAAGTGTTTCCATCTAAGGTTTCTAAGTGCCTCTGTTCTTCATCTAAGTCTTCTAAGATATACTCTGCACTCTTAAAATAAAGTGCTTAATATGTGGTAACTCACATCTTCTAGATCATCAACTTAGTCATAACAAATTCTCCCTTGCTGTTCTATGCTGGGCTAGAAGACAGGGAAAAATGCATTCACCCAATTCTTGAACAGTTTAATTCCTGAAAGAAATAAAAATTTGTGTTTATTTTGGCAGCTTTGTCACAACCATAGTCTATCCCCCAGCCCGGTTATTATGGAAAATCCAACTTACAAACACTATTAATATCTTTCTATTAAACACGAAGCCCAGTTCAACCTCGTTGGGTCATAACCTCATAAAGTAAGAACTAAATAATTTATCTGAATATCTGAACTTCTGCAGTCATTGCCAGAGAACAGACTTTTGGGGTACTCACTGATTGAACCATAAGTAAAATGGCCTATTATAATGATGGTCTTTTACCCTGATGACTTGTATTAGCATTTGGTCAGGAAGATCAGAGGTGCATTGGAAGATTCTCCTGGTCTCACAGTTTAGTGGAATCACTGCGTTAGTGTTAAACAGTACATTAAACCTATCAGAGCTGCCAAGAACCAATCGATGTCTGTTGAGACCCTATGTATCCAAGGCATTTTCTAGGCACTGTGAGGGCACATAATAGAACATACAGACTGGCCCTAAGGAAACAAAGTACTGCTCATTTAAAAATATATATATATATATATATGAAGAATTATATCAAAATGGTACATAACTGGTTGCTAAGTGAGTGATGTAAGTGTTATATTTTACTCCAATGACAATTAGCATTGAAACTCCAAATTTACGAAATGCTGCTCTGCATATAAAACATTTTAGGAAATTAAACCTAGAATTACAAAGGCACAAATTCAAGTTGCATACCATAGGCAAGTTTGGGGTGTGTTTGTGTTTATATTGTACTATATTCTTTAGCTTTGGGTCTCTTTATGGCCTTCTGTTATGGATATGTGCTGAATGAAGGAATCTTTTGATTATCATTTGTCAATTATTGCTCAATGCTGAGCATTCAAAATGGAAATAATATCTTTATTGGGGATATAAATATTTAATCAGATACTTGTTATAATTACTTCTTAGTCTATCAAAATCGTCATAACTGGGCAATTAAAAGAGAAAAAGAAATAAAAGGCGTCCATATTGGAAAGGAAGAAGTAAAACTATCTCTGTTTGCAGATGACATGATCACGTATATAGAAAATCCTAAAGAATCCACACCAAAAAACTATTAAAGCTAACAAATGAGTTCAGCAAGATTGGAGGATACAAGATCAATATACAAAAATCAATTGTATTTCTATCAGCTAACAGTCAATCCAAAAATTAAATTAAAAAAACAATTCCATTTATAATAGCATCAAAAAATAAATAAAAGGATTGTAAGGCTTCTACACTGAAAATTGCGACACATCAATGAAACAAATTAAAGGAGAATCCAGTAAGTGGAAAGACATCCATATTCATGGATTGGAAGACTTAATATTATTAAAATGGCAATAGTCCCCATATTGATCTACAGATTCAACACAATCCCTATCAAAATCTCAACTGCCTTTTTTGCAGAAATTGATAAGCTGATCCTAAAATTCATACCGAAATGCAAGGGACCGAGAATAGCCAAAACAATCTTGAAGAAGAAGAACACAGTTGCAGGGATTCACCCTTCCCGATTTCAAAACTTATAACAAAGAAATAGTAATCAAAATTCTGTGGTACTCAATGTTCACTGCAGCTCTATTTACAATAGCCAGGACATGGAAGCAACCTAAGTGTCCATCGACAGATGAATGGATAAAGAAGACGTGGCACATGTATACAATGGAATATTAGCCATAAAAAGAAACCAAATTGAGTTATTTGTAGTGAGGTGGATGGACCTGGAGTCTGTCATACAGAGTGAAGTAATTCAGAAAGAGAAAAACAAATACCATATGCTAACACATATATATGGAATCTAAAAAAAAAAAAAAGGTTATGAAGAACCTAGGGGCAGGACAGGAATAAAAACGCAGACGTAGGGAATGGACTTGAAGACACGGGGAGGGGGAAGGGTAAGCTGGGACGAAGTGAGAGAGTGACATGGACATATATACACTACCAAATGTAAAATAGATAGCTAGTGGGAAGCAGCCGCATAGCACAGGGAGATCAGCTAGGTGCTTTGTGACCACCTAGAGGGGTGGGATAGGGAGGGTGGGAGGGAGACGCAAGAGGGAGGAGATATGGGGATGTATGTATACGTATAGCTGATTCACTTTGTTATAAAGCAGAAACTAACACACCATTGTAAAGCAATAATACTCTAATAAAGATGTTAAAAAAAAATATTCTGTGGTACTGGCATAAGGATAAAAACATATGGATCAATGGAATAGAATTGAGAGTCCAGAAATAAACCCATAAATTTATGCTTAGTGGATTTTCAGTGAGGTACCAAACAGTTAAATGGAGAAAAAAACCCAGTATTTTCAATAAATGTTGCTGAGGCAGATGGATATTCACATGCAAAAGAAGGAAGTTAGATCACTAGCTCACACCATATACAAAATTAACTCAAAATGAGTCAAAGACCTACATGTTAGCACTAAGACTATAAAACTTTTAGGAGAAAACACAGGTGTATATCTTTGTGACTTTGGATTAGGCAGTGGTTCCTTAGATACGATACCGAAAGCATGGGCAACCGAAGAAAAATTAGATAAATTGGACTCCATTAAGACTAAAAGCTTGTGTTTTGACACTATCAAGAAAGTGAAAAGGCAATCCATAGAATGGGAGAATATATTTGCGGATCATATATTTGCAAATCCAGAAAAAATATAAAACTTAAAACTCAACAATAAAAAGACAAATAACCCAATTTTAAAATGGGCAAAGGATTTGAATAGACATTTCTCCAAAGAAATTGTACAAATGGCCAATAAATACATGAAATATGCTCAACATCATTAGTCATCAGGGAAATGCAAATCAAAACCACAATGAGATACCACTTCACACCATTAGGATGGCTATGTTAATAATAAAAAAAACAGGCAATAACAAGTGTTGGAAAGGATGTGGAGAAACTGAAACTCTCATACATTGCTGGTGGGAATATAAAATGGTGCAGCTGTATTAAAAATAGTTCGGCAGTTCTTCAAAAGATTAAACGTAGAGTTACCATATGATCCAGCATTTCCACTCCTGGGATTTACTCAGGGTGAATCAAAAACATGTGTCTTCACAAAGACTTATAGACAGATGTTCATAGCATCATTATTCATAGTAGGCAAAAGGTGGAAACAAGCCAAATGTCCATCAACTGATGAGTGTATAAACAAAATACAGTATATCCATACAATGTAATATCATTTAGCCATATAACGAGATGAAGTACCAATTCATACTACAACACTGATGAACCTTAAAAACATTATGCTCAGTGAAAGAAGCCAGACACAAAAGGCCACATATCCTATGATTCCTTTTATATGAGCTGTTCAGAATGCTATAGGCAAAGCCATAGAGCCAGAAAGTAGATAAATGGTTTCAGTGGATCAAGGTAATGTGGTAAATGGAAGTGACTGCTGTGGGTATGGAGTTTCTTTCCAAATGCTCTGGAATTAGGTAGTGGTGATGGTTCACAATTTTGTGAATATACTGAAACTCACTGAATGTATACTTTAAAAGGGTGAATTTTATTGTATGGAAATTATGTCTCAATTTTTTAAATTACTATATTTCTCCTGAGCAGTCTACAGATTAAGTTCTGATAAAGCATAATATAACTTGCAAAAGAACATTATCATTAAAGCACATATTTACATATTTTGTTCCTAAGAAAAAAACAAAAGTAGTTTCACAATCAGTATTATAGATGGCATGAAATTTTACCAGTTTTAAGTATCAGGGCAGATGGATATGGAGTCCAGCGTTTCTCTCAAGTTATACTGTGAAGATAAATACGAGTTCATCACTTCCATTCTCTTGTTGGCTTCGTATGGACACTTCTCATTTAGATTGATCAGACATTTATTGTTCTGAAATTGAAGGAAGAACCCGAAGTATTTTAACCCACACCGTTTCATTTGCTCTCTTGTTCTGCCCAGGCGCTACCTTTCCCGAGCCAGGTGGTGTACAACAGAGTCGGCAAGTGTGGGAGCCGGACCGTGGTCTTGCTTCTGAGAATCCTGTCAGAGAAGCACGGATTCAATTTGGTTACGTCAGACATTCACAACAAAACCAGACTTACCAAAAATGAACAAGTAAGTTGTCTTTGCCCATGGTTAAGTTGTACTTCGCTGCAATTCATTTGTGTAATTAGTGGGTGCCTTCTGGAAGACCCTTTGAGTCCCTAACAGATGAATACCAGAGTTATAATGTCATACTGTGTTTTTGCCAGAGGGCGGAAGGAAATTTAAGTTAAAGGTTCGGACAGAAGTCTTCAAACCAGGAAGTTTCCCTGAAGGGATACTTTTATTAAGACCAATGAAGGCTAGAGTACTCTGGTCATTGTATATTTAGCTAACATTAGCAATGCTTAAATATCAGAGAGTTACACCACTGAGCTATAAATAATGGTGACATTTTGGGAGCAAAAGTAAGAAAACTTTATTTTAATATTTCTTCCTCTGTGTTTTCTCACAAGTGTCCTAAGTCTTTATGGTTATCATAAAGAGAAAACCCTCTTTGGTCCAGGAATTTTGTTGGTTGATGGGGACATGAGCTTCCTATTATGGTAAGTTCAGGGGATCTTGAGTCTCCAAAACAGCTTTTGGCATATTCACTGGTAACAGAAGAATTACCCCATTTCCCGGGAATAAATCTGCCCTAATACAGCTGAACCATACAAGGGTCATGCTGGTGGTAGTGTAGGAGTGCTAGGTTCTGCCAGGAAGCTATACAGACAGATTCTACTTTGTAAGCTTACACGAAGTAGGCTTAACCATCTCCATTGAAATACTTTGCTAATGCAGAAAAGTTAGGCCTAGTGCTCCCACAATCATTTTACAGGGTCAAGTTTGTTAGCCTGCTCTCAGAAAGTTGCTTCGGTCCCCTTAGGTATTTAGGATGGATGAGTAGTCACCATTGTAAGTCAGGGTTCTCCAGAGAACAGAACTAGTAGGATGGAGATGTATCGATCGATCGATAGATAGATAGATAGATAGATAGATAGATAGATAATAGATAGATAGATAGATAGATAGTAGATAGATAGATAGGTAGATAGATAGATAGGAATAAAGAAAAGGAGATGTACTATGAGGAATTGGCTCATGCAACAGTGGAGGCTGAGAAGTTCCACCATCTGCCATCTGCAAGTTGAAAGCCCAGGAAAGCCATTGGTGTAATTGAGTCTGAGCTTGAGTGTGAAGACCTGCAAACCAAGGGAGCCAATGATGTAAATCCCAGTCTGAGGGCAGGGGAATGTAAGATGAGATGTCCCAGCTTAGTCAGTGAGGCAGGAAAAAAAAAATCGACTTCCTCCTTCTTCCACATTTTGTTCTATTCAGGCCTTTGAGGGATTGGATAAGGCCCACCCATACTGGGGAGGGAAATCTACTTTACTGAGTCCACTGATTCAAATGCTCATCTCATCCAGAAACACCCTCACAGGTACACCCAGAAATATTGTTTAATCTGGGCATCCCTTGGCCAGTCAAACTGACACATAAAATTAACCATCACACCACTCAGTGACAAGGTAAATTTGGGGAATAAACAAGGTATATGGTTGACTGTCAGGTTGAGACCATAATTATGGAAATTTCCACCCGTGTCTGCTTCTTTCTGACATGATCTCCACCTTTGAGGCATTCAAAACCTCACACACAAAGGGAATATGCAATAAGCATTCCTGTCTCTCTTATCACGGGGGATGGTAGGACTGTTTTAAGTGCATAACACAGCCGGCAGTACTGCTATAAAGCCTGTATGTTTAGTGTTGTCCACAGTATAGAGATTAAAATGCCCATTCCTTTGGAAACTTCCATTAAAGAGTCTCTGAGTAACAAGTCTAAATAGTCATTATCAATCAGCAAAAAGTATCTTGAGATTACCCCTTGCAGGTTCTGTAGTAGGTGCTCAATAGAAAAATTATATTTGGTGACATTTAAGGATATCCCAGTTTATCAATAATTTTCATAGGGGTAGGTTCTCTTTGATTTCCTTACCTTACTGAAGAACGAATAAGATTAGGGCTGAAAGAGAGTGACTATAATAAATAGCCTATGCTATTGCAATTTTATTATAAATATAAAATTTGGTCTTCTTTTGAGTCTTTGGGTCTGCTTATCAGGTTAGACTTAAATGTTCCTGTGTGTGGAAACTATGCTCAGTTCTTGAAGCCTAACAAAACACAGTAGCTGGATTTTAGTTCCCACTGCTGAAAAGTGTAACAACCCAGAGGGAGCAAAGTAACAAAAGTATTAGACCCTGAGATGTTCAGGAAGGCCCTAGAAGAGCAAGCACAAAATGTGAAATTTAAATATACTGTGGGATTTTACACAAATCAACCTACTTTGTTTCCTATGAGGAACTGTCAAGGGAAGAATTTAGATTAAAAATGAAGAATAATTTACTAACGGTGCATGAATTGTTAAATCTTTTAGAAAGGGTTAAAGCCAAAGTCATCCTTCTCCTCTAAAATAGAGGTTAGCTCTCATCTGTTTGGAATGACTGGCTTGTCTAGAAGCCAGGGAATAGACTAGACAATCTTTTAAGGTTCTTTCCAGCCCTGTGATTCTGTGATATATTTATACAACTTCTACCATAATCTGTGTATAATTAGTTGAAACATTTCTGATTCCTGTGGTCAGTGTGACCTAGAATATATTTCATTACTTAGTTATTCCAGATTCCTATTAAATTATAAAGCAAGTTTTAAAAACTTAAGGGAAAGGTAAAGATGTGGTAGAAAAAAACAAATAAACAATTTTGATGTATTTAAAAACAAACATAAGGATAGTGACAGTTGCCTCTCTGCAGCTAGCTGAGCAGGCTGTGACATACAAGGAGAGCCAGGAAATGCCAGGACAAAAAAAAAACAAGTTTGAAGTAGCTCAAGAATGTTTAAAGAAACTCTTTTTCTTTTTATGTGCATCCTTTTTCTAAAGTTTCAAAGGGCGTGAAACAAGCAAAGAAAAAAATATTATTTTAACCTAACATATTCAAGAAATAATTTGTGGTGTGAATAGCTCCTCTTCTTGATAATTTATTAAAGGAAAAGGGGGTAAGTGATTTAGGAGACAAGTTAAAATTTTATAGTCAGTGGTTCTCAACATTACAGAGTAGAACTCTGAAAATGTGTTTCCATGGAAATACTGTTCTCTGGAGTTAATAACAATTCTGCTTCAGGTGCAGTACGAGTTAAACAGGCTCTTGTGGGCTGGCCCGGGACTCTCTCCACCATGTAGAACATTTCTTTTATGAGAAGATGTGTTCCAGGTTCCCAACTACTGACTTACAAATGAACTTTAGAAAAGTATCCACATATAAGGCTGGAATCATCTGTACCTTTGCATTCATACACAGTGGCACCTCTCTGGGCCAGAGTCAAATTCACACATACATTTCTCCCTGGAGGGTAGCTGTCATCACACAACACACACACACACACACACACACACACACACACACACACACACACACACCCATACCCGTACGCACACATCCCCATTCAGTACTCGATTTTAAAAATCTATTTAATGGGATAAGACACTGAGGGATTATTAAAAAGGAAAGAGAACCTGAAAGACAGCAAATGTTAGAATGTCTATAAAAATCCCATTACATCTGCCCTTATAGAAATAGAAATGCCTTTGAAGTTAATATTTTAGAAAACTCTGCCTCAACAGAAGAACATGGACAGCTGGTGCTGGCCAAATGTTGGACCTTTGCAGGGCATATAATGCAAACCTAGGATGACATCATTTCATTTATGCTCTAAATCCAGATTTCAATTTCTTGGGCTAGTTTAGATAATTTCTTGGAAAATGGAGATTATGTGCAATCTAAAAGATAAAGAACTATTTTCCAGAAGACATGGGGCGTGATTTCCAAAAGACTCATAACCATGTTTGTTAATGGTCTGACCCTATCTTTCAGAACATTGCTCTAAGGATAACAAAAGTCAAAGTGTCACAGGCATATCACAGACATAAGAGTTCAAAATTATTTCATTCCGGTTGGAGAAAGGCAAAAATTGTTGGCATATGAGCCTAAAAGATGGAGAAAGCAAATACTCTTTCTATTTTTATTTATACTGAAGCTATTGAGGATTCCAAATTGCAAACAGCACCTGCTCTGCGCTAATTGTTTTACTTCATTATTTCATTTAACTCTTCTGGGCCTAAAACTGTACCAGTGAGTGAGTATGATTTCCTATTTTATGGATGAGAAAACTAAGACAACCAGATGAAGTCACCTTCCAAATATAATAAAATGACTATCCATGGTACCTGGACTTGAACTTAGGCCTTCCCGAATCCAGGAGCCATTCTCCTAATGCAGTGGCTCTCTGCTCTGGCTGCACAGCAGAATACCCAGCTGAGCCTTTTGAAACATATAGTTGCAATGGCCCTTCTCCTGGAGATTCTAGGGTAGAGTCCAGAAAACTTTTTTTTTTTTTTTGATCAAGTGCCACGGGAGTTACAGAGTTAAGGATCCCTGTCAAAACCATCATATCAGCATTTCCCTAAGTGTGTTACTGAGTATCCTAGTCCCCTAAGACACTGAAAAAAAAGAAAGTACCATGATTCAGTAAATTTGGGAAATGTTGTCCCCTTGTCCCCCTCTAGGAAAGTCATGACAATTATTCACATTTTAAGGACTCTGAGAATTCTTTCCATTAAAAACAAAATGAAAAATCTGTTTAACCAGCTTTCACCTAGAGTTTCCCCATCTTAGTTGGCCAGGGGACTCTTTGTGAGTGTTTGTGGCTCTCAGTTGCATCCCACAGAGCTCTCACAGTTTGGAGCTGGTGGACCAGCCTACACGGTTCCATCAGCCGTATCAGTAAAGGCTACTCTTTCACTATAAACTCCACGTCTGCTCTGACTCTGTTCAACAGCCATTCAAATGACTAAAATCTTGAAAAGTATTCAAAGGGTAGAGGAGACAGAGCCCCTACGTCTGTGTGCTCTAGATTGCTTTAGCCTCTTGGTCGGAAACAGAATTTCTTTATAGTGTTTTAACTTCCCTTCCCCACTGCTCTCACCCACTGCAAAGTACAAGTCTGTGACTACAAAGCATTGCGACTCGAGAAGAGAAAGTGCGCCTAAAGAAACCATGTTAGATTTGGAAACGGTCTTGGGGCCACGGGGATTCCTCCTAGGCTTCCCTAAAGCAGGGTCAACGGCCTCTGTTTAAAGGCAAAGGTTCACTCATTTGTTTTTGAGGCAGGTCTCGCCATTGTTTTTTTATCCATTGTGATATATATTCATTGGGGACCTACTGTTATTGGTGTATACTGAGCACCAGACAGCACACTAGATGTTTGTGCATCTTACTTTAATCCTTTAAGCAACATTATTAGGAAAGTATTATCACCCTCTTTTATAGGAAAAAGTAAGTGCTCAAGAAGAATGTGGGAGAATAAAAATTGAAAGTGAACTGGGGTCAAATCCTGGAGAACCTTGAATGTTAGGCTAAGGAGATAGAACATTATTCATGGGCAGTGGGAGGTTAATAAAAAAATTGGTTCTTAACTGTCATGGGCATCAGAGTCTTCTTGAGAGCTTTTTCACAACACGTATTTCTAGGTCTTACTACAAAATACTGAGTTATATACTCTTAATGGTGGAGCCCACATATTTGTATCATGGGGGGGAAAAATCCCCAATAGATGCTCATGCACAATTCTAGTGAAGAATCATTGCATGAAAGCCTCTAATTATTAGAAAGTTTTCTTTCTATTAAGGGGAATCCTCCACTAAGCAAGAAAAATTCCTCTTTCACCTGCGAATCCCTCAAAACTCTGAAGACATCTTATTTCCCCTGAAGTGTTATTGAGGGGTGTCTCCTCAGAAGCCTGCACATTTATCTCAGAAGCCTTACCCTTGCTTGAGACGTTTTGGAAAAGTCTCCTTAGAATGACCCTCAGAGTTTCCTGACTTTAGAGTAGGAGGGATGCGTCCACAGGCATCAGAGGTGCTCCAACCGGACTTTGGAAGCAAACCAAAAAGATGAGCTGAGTCTGTCTCCAGGCCACAGGGCTAATAAGTTCACCCAGTTCTGCAAACGAGGTCTTATCTTGGAGTCCTATAGACAAAAGCTGAGTCTGCTAATGAAAACTCAGTGGAAAGAAAGGCAGGAAAAAGAAAGAAGCAACAAGGCCTGAAAAATTAAGACGTTTTCTCCTCTCCTTCCAGTTGTAGCCACGAGATTGATTTTTCTCTATTCAGACGCAGCCTCTTAGCCTTGTTCACGTCATTGCTCCCCCTGGTGGTCTTCTTCTTCATTGCAGGCATGTGTTGCACTGACTGCGCAGCTCCACGCTGAAGGTGGGAAGATCATCCTACCTCCTGCAAGAAGGGCTTCCTTTTTGCAGGAGGAAGAGGGAAAGATAACCTGAGCCCACAGCCAACCTCCTGGCCTCTGAGGTTAAAGGACCAAGGAGTTCTCCTCTGAGCTACTCCTTATTTGGCTTTGCTGTGTAAAAACATGCTTTTCTTTCATTTAAGATTTGTGCAAAATTATAGGGCATCTAGTTGTTCACGGGTGACTCAAGAATTCAGATCAGAGTAGGGTCAGTACTCTGCCAGTTACCGCTGACGAGCATTTCCCAAAGAAGTCTTTTACTAACCAGCTGTGTTTGTAGAACTGCAGTGTAAAGGTTTTCTGCGCTATCATCTCAGGCAGTTAGGTTGACAGTGAAAGATTAAAAGCTACTGCCTGGCATATCCTCTGCATTATAAATTCTGTTTGATTCTTGCCTCTTTTTTTAAACTTCAATTCTGTCTCATTCTCAGATGTGCTGTGATTTAACTTCTTCCTTTAGATCCATTCCGTTACATAGTTCTTTTTCTTTCTTTCTTTTTTTTTTTGTTTAGTATTTTAAATTCATTCCTGGCTTGTTATAATATACTGTTTTCCTACCTAGAACTTTAAAAAATATTCTCTCTGGTGTTTTAATGCTTTTTTTAAAAATTATTTTTAATGCTTTTCCACCTGTTAGAACTTTCTTTTAATTTTTCAGCCCATCACATAAAAGGTAGAAGATTCATATCCCCGTAAACCCTCTTTAGTCTCCAGAGTTGTTTTGCTAACCGACCCCTTCCTCCCATCTTAACAGGTTATATATAGATTGAAAAGCAGTGGGAATGATAAGGAGATTGTAGCTTAGTGATAAGTAGCAGGATTTTTGGTGTCAGACAGACTTGGATTTGAATCCTGGCTCCAACTTTTTCTAGTGGTGAGACCGTAAGCAATCTATGTAGCCTTTCTGTGCCTCAGTTTCTTAACCTGTAAACCCTGGATAATAATACTGAACTCACGGAGTCCTTTGAAGATGAAATGACGGTATGTGTATAAAGAGCAACTCGATACAGTGCATAGCCTGGGAACCACTCAGAAAATGACAGTTTGTTTGGTGTTGTTACATCCTAGATGTTGTAGTAGTAAAACTGTTAACTCCACGTGACACCACGGTAATGAAGGCACAGATCTGCCCCAGAAAGGCTGAATTCATTGCCTTAGTGCTAATTCTGTTTTCAGTGAACTGTATATTTCTTAACTCCAAAAAATTTTTTCTAAAGAGGGTACTTCGTTGCATAAACAATTATGGGTATGTCTTCTATGTAGGCACCTGGGCTTGGCTTTCTGGGGGAGAAATAAAACCTGACCACAACCCTCAAGGAGCTTTCAAGCTGGTTCAAAGCCAGCAGTCAAACCCAGCTATAATGTAACGTAAACAGATCATGTCCTGGAAAATTCTCACAGTACTGTGGGAAGTTAAAGAAGGCAATGTCATCTCTACCCAGAGATGTTCGAAACCGAACCCATTTCCCCTCACTTCTGGAGCCAGATTGCTTCCTCCTGCAGTGTTCCCCGTCTCCACCAGTGGTGCCACCGCATGTTCAGATCCCAGCCAGGGCTCTGAGAAGGAAGCTCTGTTGACCACACCCTCTCCTGCCCTTCTGCTGCCAGCTGCCACGAGGCTCAGCAGATTCTCCCTCCTTAATGTACCCAGATCTCTCCATTTATTTTCACTTCCATGCACTTCATTCCGTGGTTCTGAAACTGTTAAGCCTTAGACTCTCCTGGCGGGCTTGTTAAAACGCGGATTGATGGGCCCCACCTCCAGAGTTTCTCCTAATTCCGTAGGTGCGGAATGAGGCCTGAGGACCTGCATTCTTGTTGGACACATGTCCAGTTGATGCCGGTGCTGCGGGTGTGGGACCCCCTCTGAGAAGTGACGCGTTCATGACCTCATCATTTCCTGTTGGGATTACTGCCGTCTTCCCAGCTAAGCTTTCTGCCTCTCTAATCCTCACCCTCTTCTTCACATTCTCCACCTGACCTTAGATCTGAGAGAAAAAAAATCCTTTCTGGCTGTGGACTGCCCAGAGGATAAATGTCAAAATCCTTCATGTGACCTGCAAGACCCTCAATTACCCAGCTCGTACCTTCCTCTCTAGTTATCTACTGCCTTGCTGATCCCATGCCTGACCTCCTGGCAGTTTTAATATCCATGTCATTTTTGTGTTTTGTCCTTTGCATCCACTGTTCACTCTGTCTGCCATGCTGCGAGTCCCTTTCTTCACTTGTTAACTCCTGTGGGTCCTTGCAAACCACTTAGAAACACCTCTGTGGGGAAACATCACCTCTCCATCTGCAAGCAGGGACAGGTGCCTCACCTCCGTGCCTTGTACCCCATGGTGATTATCACATGATGGCCCCTGCCTGTTCGTCCACTTCTCCCCCGAGACTCAGCTTCCTGAAAGCAAGAACCTAATCTTTTATCTCTATAGCCACAACCCGGAGTGGCACATTGCCTGACAGAGTTGGAAATCAACGGATGGTGAATGAAAGGAGACATCTAGGAAGGCTACTGGGAGGAGGCGAGCATTTTAGCCAGATGTAAGAGTGATTAGGATTTGGACATGCAGCGAGAAGAGGAAGAACATTCTATAAGAAGAATCTTGAGCCTGAGCTTGGACATCAGTCTTGGACATGGTGTGAGGAAGGAATATGGAGGAGTCTAGTTTGGCTGGCCACAGGATGTGGGGTCTTGAGAGCCAGCTGAGGGAGATAGTAAAGACAGAATTAACATGACTCGGCAAGGGATTGAATATGGGAGTTCAGGAAAGACCCAGATCAAATGTGAGGATATGGAGAGTACCATTAACTGGAAAAGGAGTGAAGATGGGCGAAGATCAAGAGTGTGGTTTTGGCCAGGGTAGATTTGGGAACATCATTAGGACACATTCCACTGTCTTGTCTTTATGTGTCTTCCCACTGATCTTATTCAGGTTTTGATGTCCAGGGCTTAGTAAGCACCCAATAAATGCTGAATGAATGAATGCAGTGGAATTAAAATAAAGATCAGCAGTGGTCCTGCATGAGCCAAGGAAAGGGAGACTTAGTTTCTTTGATAATTTTAGGTAGTGCCATTGCCACCCATGCAGATAAGAGTTGAACAAGAGAAAAGGCAGGCTGCTGGCAGCAATGGGAAGACCAAGAGGGAACTCAGGTGATGACCAGCGGGGGCTCAGGAGACAGTCGCTTGTCACTAGACATGGGGAAAGTTAGCGTTTGTGAAGACCATCATGTGATAACCGTGAACCTGATGTCTTATGGTACTTCACGTGGGTTTTCCTATTTGGTGTGTGGGTCAAATGCATGAGAGCTGAGATGTACTCCCTGACTTCCCTGTACTAATGCAATAAATGCGAGCATTAGTAACCTTTATTCTTTGTTTAAAGATCCGTCTCGAATGAGTTATGCCTTGTCAGTGCTAATCCATTTTTCCTCGTGAAATAGACAGCTTTATGACTATTATGACACTGTTCTCATAATCTAACCACTACTGTTCTTCCATTAAATTTAACACATTGACATGTGTTTAGAGAATGTAATGTAATGTTGAATATGTGAAAGAAACGGGTTTTCTTCTGACTTGTTTTTCCAGTCTTGTGCAATGCTAGGGTGCTTTCTCATATTATTCTTATGTGTGCAGAGAAATATCTGAAGAAAAATCATCTAAAGATTAAAGCATTAAATGGTCTTTATATTAAACATCCACAGTTATGCTTCTAAGCAGACATCCTCAGATATCAGTTACCTTTGGTTGTGCTTTCAAATTGTTACCTTTAGTTGTGGTTGTGCTTCCGAAACGGTGGTTCTACTGGTAGATCAACAAAAATCAAAATTTACAGTATGAAGGAAGCCGAAAGTTTTATTACCGAAAACAAGCGCTGGGGCATGCAGGGGGGATGTAGAGGATAAACAGTAGATAAAAAGGCAGGATTCAATTTCCTTTTACGCTTAAGCGTGGGGACAGGCAGACCATTATTTACCCGTGCCTGCCACTGACGAACAGAAGCATTGGTTACGAACTGCAAGTCATTTACTTTAAAATTCAATTTCATTTCTTCAAACAGTCGTTGTGAGCACGAATATCTAATGAAAGGGTTTAGGCAACGACGTCCTCATGTAACGATCTGTAAGTCATGCACTAGTTGGAATTAATTCATTTAAGAAATATTTATTGGGCATTTCCGTGGATGTCAGCCCTGAGCTGGACAGCAGGGAACAAGGCAGACCAGGTTTCCTCTAATGCTTGAGACAAACCTGGAGTTCCAGACTCTGATTTTTTTATTGTTATTGCTCTTATAGTTTACACATGAATGACCGTTTTTGTTTCCAGTTTTCAACTTGAACTATTTTATAAAATGTGAAGTGCTGCCCTTCTGATGTCTATCCAAAGTAGCAATTTTCAATGTGCTTCTTAAAAATTCCAGTGTGTCAGCTTTGATGGGGCAAATTAGAAAATCTAAGGAAAGTGGAATTCAGGAAGTCAGGGAGTCATAAGAATGCTTGGAATTTCTAACAGATTTTACTAAACATTTTCTGTATCATGACATGTTCCAGAAGACCGTAACTGTTAGTTTATACAAATTAAAACTACTTTTTGCCTTGCTGATAACTGCAAATAAATAATTCAGATGACCACCCACCAAAAAACCGAGACTTTGTGTGTGTGTTTGGGGCGGGACGGTGGGGGGTGGGGTGGAGGAGAGGATTGTGTGTTTCCTATGAAATACTTGCTTTGTAAATTTTATAATCAAAGAGAAAAATAATGAGGTATTGCCTCATTTTATTCCCACTTTTCAATTCTGCAGAACTAGTTTCAAATACTTCTGTATTTCCCAGTAAGATCATTATAGAAATGTAAAATAATAACCTTTGTCTTGATTTGACTTTAAAGGAGGGGATTAAAGGCATTTTCTTATTTGCGTTTCGGTACAGCAACAGGCTGACTTCTCCAGCTAAAATTACTTAACCTGTCACTTTGTTTTCATGGTGGCAATCAACTAAATTAAATACAGGACTATACATTGGGATAGCTGTGTTTTATTTAGTAAGAAGCCTTATGTAAAGTTCGTAAATGTTGCACAAAACACAGCTGTTTGGCCCTGGTCCAAGAGGTAATGAGGATAAAAAGAGTAGGGGAGATAACCTTTAGCTTAATATAGCTTGGTAAATTAGATCCTATATATGCTAATTTTGTACTTTTTTTAATAGATGGAACTGATTAAAAATATAAGTACTGCCGAACAGCCCTATTTATTCACTCGACATGTTCATTTCCTCAACTTCTCAAGGTAAGATATTTTCCAGTTTAATGGTTCTTTCGTTTCTTTTCAGTACTTAGTCTCCTTCTAACAAACAATTACTTTAAAATCTACCTTCATTTCCTAGGTAGTGTAATTGCCCTTCAAAAGGCATTTTTAATCCATTTATTTTTGCTGTAGAGGGATCAAAATTTGAAATATTTGGACAGAAGTTCATTTCTTTCTAGAATATTAATCTTAAATCTTGTGGAAACTTGAAATTATTTTTAATGAGAAGCCGTTTGACACGATAGTTCTCTGTAAAAAAAAAAAAAATTAGGTTTTGTATTGAAACAAAATAGGCAAGAGATGGATATTTTAGCAGACATATTTCATTGCACATTTTTATACAATTTGAACTCGCACAGGACTCTGGCAGTAACTTAGTGGTGGAATTATGTGTATTTTATAGGGTCCAAAACGTTAGGACCAGCCTCTCTACCTTTTTAATACTCCATTTGATTACTCTAAGCCTTGCGTGTTTGATGCTGGTGGGTATTCTAGAAATCTGCTTTTTTCTTCAGCTGCAGGGACCTTTTGATAATAATGCAAATCTTCGAATTTATGTGTTTAGACCCTTGAGCTGTCAAGTTGCTAACTGCAAGTTCTGGGCAAGTTCCTCTCCTCCCCCGGAATCCATTAGCACAGGTTGCCTTGTCAACTGTGCCAGGAGTTCCCAGATTCCTCCTCGCAGGCTGGCCTGTCTGAGCTCACAGTTGGTTTGGGCTGACAGAGCACTGGGTCCAGGGGCAGATCTGCTGACCAGCCCGGGACCCTGGGCCTCCCTCATCAAGCATCTGACTGGCACTTCCCGCACTGCTTTTCCCGTGGGGATAACGGGACCTCATAGGCCCACAGGAGGGTCCTGCTAGCTGTGCTGACCTAATGGCCCCGAGGGCTGGGCCACCAGGGAGGCCTGAGTTTGCACTGGGCAGGCACTTTGGCTGCCCTGCCCCAGGATGCCTAACAGTCTGCTGGGGTGGGAGAAGGTTTTAGCCTTCAAAGCACTTTCCTGCTGTGCAGCAGGCCCTGTGCAAATGAAGTGCAAAGAGAATGAGATCCAGCAAAGCAAGTTATTAAACAGCAAAGAGGAGTTGCTGCCTTATCTTTGAAAGCAAGTTTCCTCTGAAGTTTCCCCAGCCTGTCTGATACCCAGAGTCCCCTCGGGTGGTGAACAGGTGAGGAGGACACCTGCGGATTATCCTCAGTGGCCCAGGGCTACAGCGTCCAGGAGAGCCGAGTGGGTCTCCAGCTACATTTCTAAAGTGGCTTGTCACTGGACTGTTTGGGGTACATGCCCTGCCTCTCACTTCCGGTGGGCCAAGAACATATAATTAGACATAATTAGATAATGAGGACTGGGTAGCTATTTCGGGCCTTGTGTTTTATGACTTGTAGACGGCAGAGCACGGACCCTCTGACCCCTTGCTTCTCTCATGCGCTTCCTTCCCTCCTTCCTGCGTCACCCCTGACGTCCTCAAGCCTCATTCATTTCTCCTTCCTCTTTTTTTTAAACTTTTTATTGGAGTATAGTTGATTTACAATGTTGTGTTAGTTTCAGGTGTACAGCAAAGTGAATCAGTTATACATATACATACATCCACTCTTTTTTAGATTCTTTTCCCATATAGGTCATTACAGAGTATTGAGTTGAGTTCCCCATGCTATACAGTAGGTCCTTATTAGTTATCTGTTATTTTGGTTTTTTTTTAAGAAGGTATTCTTTTTTTTTTTAAAATGTTTCTTGGCTATTGGATTTCTACTTTTTTATCCCTTAATTAATTAATTTATTTATTTTTGGCTGTGTTGGGTCTTCATTTCTGTGCGAGGGCTTTCTCTAGTTGCGGCAAGCGGGGGCCACTCTTCATCGTGGTGTGCGGGCCTCTCACTATCGCGGCCTCTCTTGTTGCGGAGCACAGGCTCCAGACGCGCAGGCTCAGTAGTTGTGGCTCACGGGCATAGTTGCTCCGCGGCATGTGGGATCTTCCCAGACCAGGGCTCGAACCCGTGTCCCCTGCATTAGCAGGCAGATTCTCAACCACTGCGCCACCAGGGAAGCCCCCAGTTATCTGTTTAACATATAGTAGTGTGTATATGTCAATCCCAATCTCCCAATTTATCCCTCCCCCTGCCCCTTACTCCCTGGGAACCATAAGTTTGTCAAACCTCATTCATTTACTCCTCTTGCTTCAAGGGCAAATCTTTACAACCAAAACAAATTGCAACACAACTAATTTTAATCAGGATAGTGTAGCACTCTAGTGACAAGCCAACACCAATATCTTAATTGGATCAGCAGAGCTGGGCACAGCCTGGTGGCCATATTTTATCATGGCCTACACTACCGAGAGTTTAATCTTGATTGATTTAGTTCTGAAAGAAAAAAAAAAAAAAGATAAACACCTTTTAGAAGACACCGCATTTCCGGAAGCAGCGTCAGCCTGGCTGTCAGGACCTCTGGCTGTCAGACCTTCCTGCTGACCATAGGCTCGGCGAACAGTTTAACCTTCTGAGGGGAGAGGGTCTCCGTTTTCCCATCTATAAAATAGGGACAGTTCCTGCCCACCCCTGGTTTGTAGGGATGCGCGAAACACGTGAAGGAAAGCCTTTGAAGTTCTTGGAGAGAAGGATATTATGTGTACTCCAAGTGGCATTTAAAAGGCATTTCTGTAGAAGCCTCAGTCTGAGCCCCCAGTTTGGCTCCTGTCCCAGTGCAGCCTGGCAGCGTCTCTAATGTAACGCCTTGAGGACAGGGCCCTGCTCTCGCTGGTTTCTCCTCCCTCGATTCCATTTTGTTCAGTTAAATACATACATATTGACGACCCTCTATCGTTGGACCCTGCGCTAGGACTGGGGCTTCTGCAGTGAACAAGAAATGCTGTCCATGCCTTCAGGGAACTGTAAGTTCTTCGTCCATTAAGGAAGAAGCAGCAACGAAACATGATGAGCTTTAGGAGAAAGACTCAGTGGGTGTCCCCTAGGGGAAGTGGGAGGGCAGGACCCTCCCTCCTGGAGCGGGAGCCATCGCTGCTGGGCTGTGAGGGATGGGTCAGCTTTAGACAAACGAAGGGGAAGGGCACTGGCGGCCCAGGAACCAGCCTGAGCAAAAACTGAACAAAGAGAAGGATGGAAAGGAATCCCGGAAATGGGAGCACAGCAGGAATGGAACGGTAGTGAAGAGTTTTAAGCAGGAAAAAGTAGAGACTGGCCTGATCAGCTCGAAAAAACTCACGCTGACTATGGGTTCAATCTCATTCTCTCTTCCCATCCCACATGCACAAGGCCCGGGGCCTCAGCTACGAGACCTCCATAAGCATAAACAGAAGGACACGTTGAATTTTAATACATTACAAGACTATTACACTCATTGAACATGGGAATTTAAGCCATCAGCTTTTCTTTTTCAAGGGAATAGCTTTATTTAAAGAAAATTTCTTGGGTATAAATGGCAAACTGTGGGCATACAAGGAAAGCCCCCAAATACACAATTAATAGAGAAAAACAACTATGTTGGGACTTGTTTAGAGGGATTTCACAATACTTTTAAAACTGAGTTCTGTATTTTGAATTATAAGGCATAGAGGTAATTAAGCTGCTCTTAAGACACCTACCCTGATCTTTGCTGACACGCATTGTTTCACAATAATGAGGTTATTAAGAGAAGAATTGGCGCTGCAACCTAATATTCTGTATTCATGCTTTATGTCTAAGTTTCCTTACATTCTTGACATGCACCAAAACACCTGCTGGGAAGTGGAATGTAAGAATGAAAGTCTAACCTCCTTCCCAACACCTTCTTTTGTACATTTATGTTCTGAACTCTTGAAGTGTACGGCATTATACCAAAATGAATCGCCCCTTATTTCTTTTTCTCCATTAAGTATGGCATTCTTGTCTGGAATTTAGATACTCTGAGTGATGTAAAATTCTATCCTGTGAGTTTTTGGTGATTCAATAAGTTTCATTTATTCATAACCTAGGCATCTTGTCCTGTCCCATTTTTTCTCTTTTTTTTTTTTAGACCTAGAAGGAACAATTTCACCATATCCATTTTAATTAATTCAACCATAGAAAGCAATACTATCAGACCAAAATAGTGCTTTTGTAGTTGCCTCGGGGAAGGCTTCCTGCCAGAGGAGATAAACACTACGAGGTCAGCAGAAACCTCAGATCAATTTGGGTTCGTGAGGTTTTCCACTGCTCTTTCACATGGTTTTTGAGCTACCTGAAAGTTCAGGCCAGACAAGTGTTTTTCACCTGGTCCACCTGGAGAAGTGAGTCAAAATTACCTCGGCCTAAAAGATGCTACTCTTTGTTGTGATGTTTAAGTAGGATGTTTAATATTTTTGTATTCTGGTTTCATGTGTCTGTTCCCAGTTGTTGAAGTCACCTAAAGAATTAGAATTTTTGAAAAAGTTCAGCCTCCCAACATCATCTCTTTAAGTATGTCTTAGATCATCAAGACTGTGACAGACAGTTCAATTTGTCTTCCCCCCTCCTGCCCCGTTTTGTTTTCTAAGATTATTTTTTGGCGGGGGGGGGAAGTAATTTTTTTCCTATCTGCAATTCCCCTCGACCCCCAACTTGGGTCTTGCAGGGAAAACACTGTGGAGGTTTGTGTCAGAGCGCAATGCTATGAAAATAGCCCAAGCGAATTATGAGATATCAATACACTAACTGATCTCAAACTACCACTACTCTTAACCTTTTTCCGTGTCTCTTCCTTTCTCACCCATGACCCCCTTACCCTTCTTTGTGTCCATTTCTCTTTCCTTATTTGTCTCTGATGGTGGCTCCAATGCCAAAACTAACTTGCAAAAGCAAAACATTTAAAAATCAATCAGTCACTGCAGAAGAAGGTAGGATGTGATGTGCAAGGACACGATGTGAGTTTTGGACACTTTCTTTCTTCCCTTGAAGGGAGGTCTTAGTTACTGATGTGAACAAAGTCTGCCCTCTGATGGCATCATTTAACAAAACAAATCCGATCTCGCTAATTCCATAATTCAAACGGGTTTCCACATCTTATTTCTAAATGTGGACTTTGTTTTCATTCTCATTAGCAAAGTCATCCATTTTAATTGTGTCCTGCAAATCTTTTGTAATAGTGACAGATGCCTCAAGCTCTGAAGAGAGCGTCAAAATAAAACTGATATTAGCGCTTATTGAATGCTATCTTTACCTGCTTAAGCAGAGCCCAGAAGTTTGATTTTCAGATTGAGAGTCTTCTCTCAGTTTATCCGGTGAAGACATGGCTGGACTCATCTTCCGAAAATGGCGCTCTCCGCCTCCCTTTTCTCTTTTCCCTCCACAGCAGGTGGACTCTGCCGCCTGTGAGCCCACACACGTGGCTGGCCCGGCAGGGGGTAGTATAAGCTGGACTTGCCCTGAGCCCATCTCCCTGCACACCACGAAGGGCTTCCTCCTTGTCCTCTATTTGCTTCCATCAAGTCATCTTCCTCTCCCAGCAGGAACCTTACCTCCAGTGTCCCAGCTGCCCCACCCTCACTCAGCAGAAGCTCCCGCCTCTCTTCCCTCAGGACACTCAGGGAGCAGAGAGTAGCTCAGACTCTGCTTGCGTTTTGTGATGGGAGGCTCTGTCCTGGGCACCAAGGACCAAAGTGTCCACTGAATAAGGTTGTGAGGACGGAGGGCGGCCCTTCCACCCCGTTGCAGCAATTGACCATTAACTAACCATCTTCCCCCTCCTCCTCCTGCAGGCAGCCCCTCATGCTGCCACCCAAACAACTATATCCTTTTCCACGGTGGCCTTTCTCTCACTTCAAAGTGTCTCCTTCCTCACTGACAGGGATCAAAGCATGGACCACTAGCCTTGGGACACTCTTCCTTTTTTGATGTGGGTGGCAGCACAGGAATAACCTCTACTTTTAGGCCAGGGGTGAAAAATACAGATATACTTTCAGTAGAATGGAAATTGCCAGGGGTAAGGAGGAAGGAGGGGAACGGGATTTATTGTTTACTGGGCACAGAATTTCAGTTGGGGATGATGAGAAGATTCTGGAGTTGGATGGTGGTGATGGTGGCACAACAATGTGAATGTACTTGATGCCACTGAACTGTACCCTTAAAAATGGCAGAAAGGGTAAATTTTATGTTATGTGTATTTTAGCACAAGTAGAAATTGTATATATGTATACTTTCAAATGCTGTTTGCACTCATAGAAAACTCTACTGTAGTAGGAGGACAAAATAGTCTTAACTCTCTAGAATAATTTTTTTTTCACTTTCATGCTTTATTGAAAGTAAAATATGAATCAAAGACAGGTATTGGTAAGCAGGTTATGTCTCTAAAGAATTACTTTTAGTTCAGAACAGAATGTTGTCCCATCTCCTGTGACACAAATCCTTTGCGGACCAATGCATCTGGCATGAAACTCAAGCAAGGAAATGTAACAGAACTTTATTCCCTCCCGTGCCTATAAATCTTATATGTAAACATGATTTACTGATACTGCTACTAAACTTTTTCAGTCTTTACTTGGCCATTTCCCCCCCACCCCCTTAAATATAAAATTTGAAACATTTCCTTCAAGTCTGATGGCCTTCAGTGCAATCTGCTATATTTGACATAAGGCATTTGGGGACAGTCACTTTTGAATGGTTTTCTGCCTTGCAGAGGAGTCACGTATATAGTTTTGGCTTTAAGTCTTGTTATTTAATACATGCAGTAACGGCCCAGGAAGAATATCATCAGCAATCTGATGAAAGTGTACCTAAAATTCTTTCCCAATTGCTTTGTGTAGCTACTGGGAGGTGACTAGTGTTGATTGAAGGGTTGATCCATGTAGGTAGCTGTGTGGGGCGAATAGTGAAGAAAATCCTCAGAATGAGACATTCAGGAATGCACGGGAGAAGTGAGAACGATGCAGTTATTATTTCTAGAGAATTATGTCCTGCTTTGGACCTTCATCTTCTCGTCAAAAAACCAAAAACAGAATACGGTAAATTTGCCGAGGGTCAGAAGGAGACCCACAGGGGTAATTAAAGAGTTGGTAAATATGACCTCTGAACAGATATCAGTGAAATTGGAAATACCTGCTATTTTAGGATGCCTGGAAAGAGCTCGAAATATGCAGTGGTTATTGTGGTGACCAAGGACAAAGAGGGGGTCATCAGCTGTGGTCGGCTCAGGTTTTTTAAAAACTTGATAAAGATGAAATTAGGGCTATAGATTATAAAATTAAGGGAAATGAATCTCAAGACCAATGCTAAAGGGATTTCAAAAAGAAACACACGCAAGAAAACGTTAAAGGAGCTGAGAAGGCTAAAAGTTGTAAAAGCATCTGAAGAGGAGCTGATCCCTTGTGTCGAGTGGATCAAACCAAAGGAAATGTGCACAAAAGGAAGATTAGGAATTTCGGTCGAGCGTAACAAGGATGCCTCAACTGATGGGCTTCACAGGGAGGCTGTGGAATCTCCTCTCAAGGGTTTTAAAAAATAAGGCAGAGTGTTGTGCTTCCTGGGAAGGCAGGGGAGGGGCGGGGGGAACAGTCAGTTCAGGTGACCCAGAGACCTTCCAAGGGTGACCTGGACTTCTGACCAGAATTTTAAAATTACTGAGAGAAGACAAACTGATCCTGAGAGAGGATAGGATGAGGCTGGGACATTTGTTTCCCTTCTCAAGCCCAGGGACACATGGGTGGTGTTTGGCCCCTTTTGTGTAACTGACATGTCACCCCAGATTTTGCCAGTTTGGGAAGGAGCTGTGTGTCCTAGAAAAAGGATGAGGGTTGGTGGTCTGAAACCATTATTACTGTCATTTTCTGCAAAAGGAAAGATATGTATCAGATACCTCTCTCACAGTTAGAAATTTCTAGAGAGGCTATTACAGTATCTGATACTATTTGACAATAAATTCCTACATTGTCTAAAACTTCTTCTGGAAATCTTTCATTGGGTCACAATGTGCAGACAGGAGCGGGTCACCCCGGCTCGACAAGCCTTGTCATTCTTCTCATCTATAGCCTGCAGTGGCAGGTGGCTGTGACCAGGCTGAGAACATGTGGTAGTGGGCAGCCGTGCGTGGACCCACAGCACCGGGCGCTGCTGCTAATTAGCGGTAATAGTCATTCCTCACATGACCATGGAAGCACAGTTGAGGTTTTTAATAGCATGTTGCAATTTGAGGGTTGAATTGCATTCACATCTGGTATGCAGGCTTTGTCTTTCTAATCCCTAACCCTATTACTTTAGTTGCTGTTTATCATAGATATGAAACCCAATTTAATTCAAAAGAGGAAGATACATCCAGGATGATGGTGGTTAGCGGTGGTTGGCACAGCTGACTTCTGGCACTAGTTAGTTGTTCGCCCAGCTGCGTGAACGTCCCCTCGTGTACATCTGGGATCTGACAAGAGTCGTGTTGGCATGGTTGACCCTGCTCCTGAGTGGTGTGTTTTCCAATGTGGTGTATTCGAGGAGTCCAGAATCGCATTCACGCATCCTGGCGCCTGAAATCACACCATCGGAGAGTCCTTCCTTCTTGGGCCTTTGGATTCTTCTCTCTGAAGATTCTCTTTTAAAACGCAAAGACCTGGAGGGACTTCCCTGGCAGTCCAGTGGTTAAGACTTCGCCTTCCAATGCAGGAGGTGTGGGTTTAATCCCTGGTCGGGGAGCTAAGATCCCACATGGCTCGCGGCCAAAAGCCCAAAACATAAAACAGAAGCAATATTGTAACAAATTCAATAAAGACTTAAAAAATTGTCCACATTAAAAAAAAAAAACAAAAAAACCTGGGGAAAGCGTTCTATGTATCAATACGCAAAAAACAATTGGTGGCTCGTTATGTCTACTTTCCTTTACCACAGAGCCCTGTGATAGTGGCGGAAACTTGCAAACTCAGAAACATCCATCCATGGTGTCTTCTAAGACCATGCCTTCATTTGTTGAGCACCTACTGTGTGCCACACACTGTCTAAAGGACATTGTTCCTGGCTTCTGGAGGCCCATAGTCTGGTGCGAGAGGCAGACGTGTACACACAATGTGGAGAGAGCATTTGAGCCAGAGGAGGGAGGGATCGACACAAGGATGGGAGTCAACTGCGGAAGGATGTAACGGTGATTCTGGGCTGGGTCTTGAAAGGTGAACAGTCTGCCAGCTGGAGAGGTGGGAGCAGGGTCGTGTCAGTTTGTTTTCTCTGAGCTCTTTCTGACCCCTGCCAGACTGTCTAGGCATCCTCATCGGAAGGTCACGGGGTGAGAGGAGCCTGTGGGTCCCTCAGGAGGTCCCCAGAGCAAGACCTCTGCCCAGAGCCTGGAGAGTTCTCCCAGGCCCTTCAGGGTCACTGCTTTCAGGCAGTTCAAAGAGACAGGGGAGGAATCCATAAGACAAATTCAGCCAACCTAATCCTTTTGCCTGGCGAAGGCCTCGCTCTTGGGCCAGAATTCTGTGCATTTGTCTAGTCCCTTTGTGGAAGGAATTAAAATGGCACACTTAGATATTTGCTTTATTTTTATCTAAAACCCCTTGCCATCATTTGAGGATAATTACATTGATTTTTGTTGTGTTCATGTTATCCCTTACACTGTTACTTTTCTCAGCTTTGGCATCTTCTTTCCATGGTTCAGAGCACAGATTCTGGAGTCAGACTGCCTGGGTTCATATCCGGCAGCCACAAGTTACGAGCTCCCTGCCTCCATTTCCCCCCGTGTAAATGGGGATAATTATGATTTCTACTCCACTGAGGTGTTGGGAGGGTTCGGCGAGTCGGTTACAAAGTATTTACAGCAAGGTAAACAGGGAGCGTTTAATAAATTTTGGCTGTTAGTATCCACTTCCTGTAGACCCCCTTATCTGAGACTGTTTGAATTAGAATGTAGAATAAGTACCATTTCACCCAAGGAGACATTTGGAATTTACCAGGCAGTCCAAACATTCCTTGAGGGCCAGTGGAAATACAGCACCCAGTTCAGCGTGGCCCCGCCCTCAGGAACCTGCAGCCTCCTGAGAAAACGAGACCGCATCTATACCTTCACGTTGACAAATACCGCAGTTTGCACAGCCCTCACCGCCTCTCAGCAGGTACCTGGACGGGCGCCTCCCGCAGGATAGTAAGTGCCCCTCAGGAAACACTGTTTGCTGATTAGATTGTTCACTGGCACCTGAGCAGACAGGGTCTTCTGAGGATGATATATTAACCTAGAGGGGAGCCAGTATCTAAGTGGGCTTGATTTTCCTCCCAAAGTGATGGCTTGTAACCAGCTCCATGTTTGTGTGCGTCATAGGTTTGGAGGAGACCAGCCTGTCTACATCAACATCATTAGAGACCCTGTCAACCGGTTTTTATCTAACTATTTTTTCCGTCGATTTGGAGACTGGAGAGGAGAACAGAATCACATGATCCGTACCCCCAGCATGAGGCAGGAGGAGCGCTACCTGGTAAGTCCTGTCGCCTCGAACAGGGGGCCCCTCCCCTCCCCATGGCCACCCCATCCACGAGCTCCATGCGATGAGGGCATGTCCTCAGGGAGCAAGTTTTTGCCAGTGAGAAATTAATTTTCCAGATGACCCAGATCTTAACGCACATTTTCTCAAATGACTTTCTAGTCTTTTTTTCCTCAGTTTGTCTTTAGTGCTCGGTTTTAGGTCCCAGAGAAGAAATAGTCTTTCCCAGGGAATCCTGACCAGCACTATTGTCGTTTTGGTGTGTTTGGGGATTTCTCTGAAAAGGTCACAAAGTACTTTCTCATACTTCATGCCATTCAATTCCCGTGACAGTCCCATGACGGAGGGGTATTTTCAGATGAGAACCCTGAGATTCCAAAAGGATGTGAGCACAACCATGACTGACGGTTTCCAGGTCCTCTGACTCCAAGTCCAAGGTCCTTTCCACCATAGCACAACAGAATCAGGCATCTTGGCAAAATCAGTTTGCTTTTCTGGACCTTGTTTTGGGACCCTCAGCTTCATAGGGATGTTCATTTTGATCCCAGTAATTGTTTCCACGGCTTGGAGTTGGTAACAGATGAAAGTAGTGCATCTTGCAGCCAGCACCAGAATAAAAGATGCTTTTTCCCACTAGTTTGTGACCTAGATGGACAAACACTTGCTGAGTGGCTTAGAGCCTCAGCCACTAAGGTGTTAAAGAGGCTGAAATGCTGGTCTCTGTCTGAGAGCCCGTCAGACACAGAGAGACCGTCCCGGGCTGTCAGGCACGGCGGAAAGAGAAGGATGTATGGAGGGCTCCGTGCAGATCTGCTTCCGCGGCTGGCGTGTAACACAGAGCCCATGCCCACCGCTGGTGCGTGCACTGCAGCATCCTCGAGCTAAAGAAGAGTATCGTTAGTCCCAGTTCCAGCACAACGCCAGAACTTCTCTTTCCTCTTTTGATTTTAAAAAGCATGATAAAAGTATGTGTTTGGAGGATGGAGCATTTTTCGATAATGTCATTTCATGTCTTAAAATTCACAATTAGAGTTGAGAAAACTGAGATGCACAGAAGTTGATTATCGTATCCGGTGCTATGCAACTAGTTATAGATGGGCCAACGCTAGAAACCAAGGCTTTTCACTCACCATTCAGCATTTGTTCAACTACCTAATGCTTCAATGAAATACTCTGATGGTATATTTTTAAAGTGGCTTTTACTTCTTTTTCTTTTTCACTTTTGATGGCAAAAACCCTGATCTTTTTCTTTAAACTACATGTTATGAATATGGCTCTGTATTTTTTTATTCAGTGAGAAGTACATATTCAGGGTATAGAACCACTTACTAGAGGAATAATGTCTTTAGAGTTTGTATTGGACCTGATTAGTATTACATGTTTTTTTGAAAACATATAGCATCTTCCATGTAATCAAAATATACTACGAAGTTTCTGGCTCAATCCGATACTACAAAAGTTTAGAACCGAGTGTAGCAGAAGATGTTGAAAAACCAAAGATATGAAAACAAGTTTTATGAATCCTACTCTTCAAATATTAATATAGGTAATAAGTAAATTCATAGTCTACCAGAAGGTGAAAAGTGATTCGGGAAAGTGGAAGGGCAGTCCCAGGGATCTATCATGCAGCGGGGGAGATGAGGGACAGGCTGCCATGCGATGTTAATAGGCAGGTCAGGGAAGGCATTGGATCTGGCATATAAGCAACAATTAGGATGAGAAGTGGAATTGGTCACTCGGTCGGTTGGGAGAATGCAGCTCCAAGTGGAGGGGGCAGCTGGACCAAAGGCCTGGAGTGGGCACTTGTGTGCTCATTCAGAAATCAGCAGGGAGAACAGAGTGGCTGGTATAGAGTGAAGGGTAGGGAGAGGGAAGTGGCAGGAGGTAAATTCGGAGAGGTAAGTCTTGGAGACCACAGATCATATAAGGCCCTGTGAGGCACTGCAGTCACTTTGAGTTGGGAAGTAACATGAATAACTGCAAATCGTTCACACCCTTTTTTATTGAAGTATAGTTGATTTACAATGTTGTGTTAATTTCTGCTGTACAGCAAAGTGACTCATTTATACATTCTTTTTTTTTATATCCTTTTCCATCGTGGTTTATCATAGGATACTGAATGTAGTTCTCTGTGTTATATGGTAGGACCTTGTTGTTTATCCATTCCATATAGAATAGCTTACATCTGCTAACCCCAATCTCCCACTACATCCCTCCCCTAAACCCCTCCCCCTTGGCAACCACCAGTCTGTTCTCTATGTCCGTGAGTCTGTTTGTTTCGTAGATACATTCATTTGTGTCATATTTTAGATTCCACATATAAATGATATCATGTGGTATTTGTCTTTCTCTGTCTGACTTACTTCACTTAGTATGATAATCTCTAGTTGCATCCATGTTGCTGCAAATGACATTATTACATTCCTTTTTATGGCTGAGTAGTATTACATTGTATATATGTACCACAACTTCTTTATCCATTCATCTGTCGATGGACATTTGGGTTGTTTCCATGTCTTGACTATTGTGAATAGTGCTGCTATGAACATAGGGGTGCATGTATCTTTTTGGATTAGAGTTTTGTCTGGATATGTGCCCAGGAGTGGGATTGCTGGATCATATGGTAATTCTATTTTTAGTTTTCTGAGGAACCTCCATACTGTTTTCCATAGTGGCTCTACCAACTTACATTCCCACCAACAGTGTAGGAGGGTTCCCTTTTCTCCAAATCGTCTCCAGCATTTGTTATCTGTAGACTTTTTAATGATGGCCATTCTGACCTGTGTGAGGTTGTACCTTGTTGTAGTTTTGATTTGCATTTCCCTAATAATTAGTGATGTTGAGCATCTTTTCATGCACCTATTGGCCATTTGTACTTCTTCTTTGGAGAAATGTCTACTTAGGTCTTCTGCCCATTTTTTGATTGGGCTGTTTGCTTTGTTGTTGTTGAGTTGTATGAGGTGTTTTTATATTTTGGAAATTAAGCCCTTGCTGCAAATTGTACACACCTTAATCAGTGATTCTTTCTCCCGTATCTCCACTAAAAAGTGGAGCCCTCCTCCCAGCAGGGGATGTGTCATCTCATGAGCCTTCAAACATCCTCAGCAATTCTCCCCCTTCTTTCTGGGAGTCAGGACTCCTCCCTGCTGCTCTAGACCTATATCTGACACCTGGGTGCTTGTTCTGAAGTCTCACAAGCCTCCTCACACTCAAAGTTTCCAGGGGTTCTATTGAAAATGGGGTCTGTGGGATGGAGACCCCAAAGTTGTGCAGTGCACAACCTACACAGCTGTACATGGATGTTCCAATATTCTTCTTCAGTGCTCCCACCAGGTTCTGCGCTGGCTGGCCATGTCATTTCTCTGGGTGATATAATGTCTTCACATCTCTTCTGTCCTCCCAACAGCCTATAAGCTCTTTGAGGACAAGATAAGATCAGAGTTCCATCTATGTCCTTGGTACTCAGAAGAGGGGCTGAATTAGTAGAAGCCTCAATACACTCTACTTAATCAATAAAATAAACAACAACAAAAATATTAATACAGTTATAATGTAGTTAATATGTAGTTGGGGGAATCTTCTACGTTTTTCTACCCTGCCAAGTTTTTGCCATCCTGTAAATCATTCCACATAACATAGTCTTCACACAAACAATCAGTTGTAATCATTAGCGAGAGAAATTTTGTAAACATGAGAGAAAAAACTCATGGTTTAGTTTTTTTTTTTTGAAGCCCATAAAATGTTGAAAGTTGGTAATGGAGGCAACTCTTATATTTTTGAAGAGCCTTTATGCTGTGATATGAGAGATTCCGGGGAAACTTCCCTGCCTGGAATTCTACCCTTAGAGATTTGCAGGGGCCCCTGTTCCAAATGTAAAACACTGTGTCCTGGGAAGGGCCGGTGTCAGATGAGCTCAGCTCATTCCTTGGCAAGACCCCAGCAGGAAAGCACTGGGCTCCCCAAAGTAGCAGAGGGAGAAATCAGGGGAGCAGGAGTGGAGAGGGGCCCCAGGGACACGTGACTCCTTTATGAGCCAGCTCCAGCCTGACCCTGTTAGGAGGGCTGTTTTCTTGTTCAAAGGATGGTTTGTTTATTTGGAAGAAGACAGTCTACAGCCTTTTTTTTTCATAGCTGAAACTTTTCATTCCATCTCCTTGGTCCCATCAGACCCTTGAAATAAAACTGCCCCCTTTCAGAGCCTGTCCTCATTTTGGCAAGCCTGGGTGGTCAGTTGTTTCGCTCAAAAGAGGGTGTTGTTTGTGTCTCGCTGGGGTGCAGGGCAGCTGTGAGGAGACCTGGTCCCCTCAGTGAGGCCCCGCCTGGGCATGAGGGCCCAAAAGGGGATGCACGCAGAGTGACCCCGCGCCAGAGGGGGCAAGCAGGGCAGGCCACCCCCTCGGGGGACCTCGCGGCGAGGCCTCTCCCTGCTCGCTACACACACACAGAGTCACGGGGGGGTGGCCCAAAACGGGTCCACTGATATCCCCACATGATTCCAGATCTCAGCGCTCCGAAGCCACTTGCTTTATCCCGTTGCCAAAAATCAGGCAGCTCTGCTCCTGGCTGTGAGCCTTGCAGAGCTGCTTAGCATACAGCTGAGAGAGGGCCGGGGCCTCTGGGGCTGAAATATTATCATCTCTGATGCCGGGTGGTTGGGAAGAAAATGGAAAAGGGCGCAGGGATCGTAGGATTCGCAGGGTCCCTGGAGGTCGGTCACGAGGAACCTCTCATTTCACAGATGTAGGAACAGGGCCTGGGTCTAGTGATGGGTTAGGGGTCCTGCCAGGCATAGAGGCTGTCCTGACTCCACCGCTGTGAAGCTGGATCACTTGGACCTTATGTTTGACTTCCTGAATGGTAAAGGGAGAAGAGGACTGCGCCAAGTTCCATGCTTTTTGAGCAAAATCATTTTGTCTGACACATCTTTACAAAGACATAGCTGTTATAACAATTTTTTTCAAACACCCAAGCATCTTATAGCTGTTTTCCATATTTTCTGGAAACAATTAGATTTTTCTAAGAGTTTGTTTCTTCCCAAACCAATCTTCACTTGTATTTATCAGGAAATCATTTTACAATAAATTATTGCTAGAACGGATACAAATTCAACTTATAGCAGCCACGCTGTGAAAAAGCAATTCTCTTAGGCTCATTTCTCTTTGTCCAGAGCCAGAGTGCAGATGTAGCTGCATCCTTTTTTGGGTTTCGACTCAGGAGGTGGGGTAGATCTGAGCCCAGGCACACTTTGACACGTTCCAGCACTTGAGACTCTTCTCCAGTTGGAGTTCAGGCTGCGTTATTTCCAGGGCAGGGAAATACCTGGCACCCAGAATGCAGTTCATGAGAATGAATGTCTGCTCATGAAGAGCAACTGTTGTGATTTACAGGCAAGGGGGGAGAATCTCATTCCTGCCGAAGCCACTCCCTTCTCCAGTCCCTGAGTTTCCAGTCAGCTGCCATCTCTACTCTGTCAGTTACACGTGTGTGATTTGTGCTTGCTGTTTGCCTAAAACCTGGCCTGAGAAAGTTTCATGGTAAAATATTCTGCAGAGACAGCACTTAGCACTTTCAAACTCCAAAAGATACCAAGCTGAGCTCCTTACCCAAACTTGCGGCAACTTCACCAGAGTATCCTTCACTAGGTGACCCTCCATCTGAAGAGCAGAAAGAGAGAGGAGGGCATTTTCCCAGGGAGAAAACTGCCTCTGTGATACTGTTTATTCATCTTGGCTATAAAGCGTGGAAAGTAATGCATGTTTGAAAAAACAAGTGGTAATTTACAGCTTCTTAATTCATAAAGAATTCAGTGAATCATGTTGGCCCATTTGGATTCTGGAGAAGCCTGAACATTGGCCAGCGTCAGCAAAGATTTTCAGAAAGCTATGCATTTTAATCTGCTTGAAAGCTTTGGACTCTGAGCATCCTTTAGCTTTGGAAGTGTATGTATGAAATACTTGTTTCTGGAAATTTCCACCCTGTCCTGACTGGCTGAGGCTGTCCTGGGAATGAAAACTCAGGCTGTGCCTTCATCCCTAAAGCATCATTTTTCTTAAAGGAAGAAAACGAATAAGGGATTGGGATCATCTGCTTTTTACGTATTTCAGTAAATATCTGTGTTTTCCAAATCTTTGAAGGTAAGAAAGTTCTTTGTCTCCAACTAGTTCAAATTTGGCTTATGATTGCAGGCTGAGCTAACGGCCCAGGACATGGTGTACTTAGGTTGCGCTCTCGGCTGCCCTCGCTGCGTGACTCAGCCAGTGATTTAGCCTTTGCGAACCTTACTCTTCTCATCTGTACAATGGGAACATATTACCTTGCCTGTATCACAGGCTTCTTGAGAAAATAAATTGAACATTCTGTACAGAGGTGCTTTGAAAGCTAAAACTTTACAAAACACGTTTCAGCATTGATGCTTTCACACCCCTGGCTCTATCAGTGGCTCCATGAGACCATTTTTTTCTGTAGACCCAGGGAGCTTCTCTCCTCTGGGGAGCCAGCAGGGGCTGCTGTTCTCTTGTGGCTCAGGCCACTCTGGGCCGTGTCCTGAACCGTCAGGTCCATGTGGCTTCTGCTGGGATATCAGATGGCCCCACTAGACCCCTTCTCCTGGGAATCCGTTTCTAAGGAAACAGCTTCTCTTTGTGTTCCCAACAGCTGGAGACACGTTTTGATCCTAGCCCGCTGGCACCCATTTGTCCCGTGTTTATTTACTTGGAAACCTAAGCTGGTGTAGGCACGCGGTTGTAAAGTCACCGAAGCGGCACGTTCTGACATCCGAGGGGTGGGGGAGGAGAGGTGCACGGGGCCGGCAGGCTCTGACATGCTGTGAGCCGTGCAGAGGACAAAGGAGCCCCCTGGAGAGAGATGTCTTTGACATCCATTTGTCCTGAAGTATGTCGAAAGCAGGGGTCGCAGGTGTTTTTAGAACCAAAGACCAGTTCTGCAGTTTAGCAATACAGGGAGTATCCGTGGGAGCTTGGGACAGAGAAGTTGATGGGCATAGAAGGAGGAGAGGCACGAGGCGAGTAGGAAACAACAAAGGGATTTTGGGGGAAAGGAGGGGTCATGAGAGAGCGGTGAGCTTGGAGCCTTTGCGACGGGAGAACAGAATGCCACCAGCCACCACCTGAGATGTCACCGAATAACCGCACATGCAGCCGAGTGTGTGGCTTGATGCAGTCAGCGGGCTGTCCCCATATTAGCACATTCATCCCCAGGGCATCCTCTGGTGTAGGTATTAGCACCCCCCCTTCAACCCCCTTTTACAGTAAGACCCCTACATACGAACGAGTTCCATCCCAAGAGCACATTCATAGCCCAATTTGTTCTTAAATCCAACAAAGTTAGCCTAGGTACCCAACTAACACAATCGGTATATATATCAATAGTACTGTACTGTAATAGGTTTATAATACTTTTCACACAAATAATACGTAAAAAACAAACACAAAAAATAAAGAAAACATTTTTAATCATCTTACAATACAGTACCTTGAAAAGTACAGTAGTAGCAGCTACATCACCACTGCTTTTACGCTTGCTTCCAGACATCCTGGGCTTGAAATAAAGATCCTGTACCACTGTATTCTGTACAGTACTGTACAGTAAAGTACAGAAAAGCACAACCACTTGTAGAGGATGCACGCACATGGCAATGTACACCAGACACATGAACTAACTTACCTGATTGGACATGTGAACGCACGTCCGCATCTTTGAAAGTTCACAACTTGAAGGTTCGTGTGTAGGGGACTTACTGTGTAGACTAGGAAGGTGACTCCGAGAGGCTAAGTGGATAAGACCAAACCTTGAACATGAGGAAGTGTGTTAGGCTGCATGAGTTACAAGGAGTTCAGGTCCACTCAGGTTGCCTCAGGGGAAGAGAAAAGTAAGAGTTATCATTAGGATAACTAATGGTATCTGCCCTGGTAATGAGGACAGAAGGGCCACAACTTCCAGCAAAGACCAGGAGATGCCACGCAGAGCCAGGCCACATGGAAAGATCAGAGCGCAGCTTAGCCTCCCTGCGGGAAAACCAGATGTGGTTCAGAACGGGTGCCGGGTCCAGCGACCGGGTTATGTGGGCACCCGGTCAGCCCAGGGCTTCCCTTCTCCCTGTTCCCTGGTTCTTGACACACTTCAGCCGCTCGCTGCGCTCTCCCCTCTGCTCCCACGAAGGATGCTTCCTGGTGTTTCTCTGTAGCTCACATTCAGTCTTCTAAGAGTGACTTATTCGTCCACTTGATCACTCTGACCAGCCTTAGGTCATGTTTGGCTGCCCCTGGGAAGAGTCTCATCCGTGCTGTGGTCGAGGGCGTGGTCAGACAGATGGGACAGGATGGGGTCACCTACAGGTATAGTGTTTGTGCTAATTTCCCGTTACTGCTGTGCCAATTTACCACACAATTAGTGGGTTAAACTACCAACATTTCTAATCTTCCAGTTCTGTAGGTCAGCAGTCTGACACCAGTCCCACTGGGCTAGACTCAAGGTGTTGGCAAAGCCGAATTTTTTTTTAAAGATTTTTTTTTTTATGTGGACCATTTTTTAAAGTCTTTATTGAATTTGTTACAATACTGCTTCTGTTTTTTTGTTTTGGGTTTTTGACCACGAGGCATAGTAGAATCTTAGCTCCCCGACCAGGGATCGAACCTGCACCTCCTGCATTGGAAGGGGGATTCTTAACCCCTGGACCACCAGGGAAGTCTCCAAAGCTGATTCCTTTTTGAAGGCTTGAGGGGAAGACCCATTTCCCTGTTCATTTGGGTGGTTGAGACTCCACGTCCTGTGGTTGTAGACTGAGATCCCATTTTCTTGCTGGTGGTCGGTCAGCTGTGTGCCGTTCTCATTCTCTAGAGGCATCTACGCTCCTTAAACCGTGGCTCCCTCCCTCCATTTTCCAGGTAACTGGTGGTGGGTTGAGTACCTCCCAAGCTTGACATTTCTCCCCCTCCTTCTTCTTTTTTTTTTTAAATTTATTTATTTGATTTATTTATTTTTGGCTGTGTTGGGTCTTCATTGCTGCACGCAGGCTTTCTCTAGTTGCGGTGAGCAGGGGCTACTCTTCATTGCAGTGCACGAACTTCTCAATGCAGTTGAGGAGCATGGGCTCTAGGCACATGGGCTTCAGTAGTTGTGGCACACGGGCTTCAGTAGTTGTGGCACACGAGCTCAGTAGTTGTGGCTCGCGGGCTCTAGAGCGCAGGCTCAGTAGCTGTGGCACACGGGCTTAGTTGCTCCGCGGCTTGTGGGATCTTCCTGGACCAGGGCTCGAATTCGTGTCCCCTGCATTGGCAGGTGGATTCTTAACCACTGCGCCACCAGGGGAGCCCTCTCCTCCTTCTTCTTCCATCTCATTTCTCTAACCAGCTGAGAAGGGTTCTCCACTTTTAAAACTTTCTGTGAATCGACTGGGCCCACCCAGATAATCTAGAATCGTCTCCCCATCTCGAGGACTGTAAGCTTAATCACATCTGCAGAATCCTTTTTGCTGGATACGGTCCAATATTCACAGGTCCCAGGGATTAAGGGTGTAGACGTCTTTGGGGTCTATTATCCTGCCCACCACAGTGTCACCTAGGACTGCGGGGACTGAGGGGGCTGTGGAGGGGTTGTGAGCATGACAGGCATTTTGAAACTTGGCTTGTCCCAGCCACCGGTGGGGAGCCCACGTCTGCTTTCCACTGTGGCATGCTGCCATGCAGTGGCACCAAACTATGGCTTTCCTGTCTCTGATCTGCAAAACCAAGGGGCCAGTCATACATTTTATTTTTACTCCTATGGGTGACTTATTCATCCATCCATCTACTCATTCATCATTCATTTATTCATTCAGTAAATATTGATTTAGTATTCTGTGTGACAAGCACAATAATAAGAACTGGAAATAAAACGCTGAGCAAAAATAGACCCCGTGTCTGTCCTCACAGAGCTCAGAGTCCTGAGAGGGAAACAGGTATTAATCCCAAAACCACACAGATTCATGTGAAATAGTAACTGCATCACATTTTACACCACAGAGAGATGTGCCACTGTCCAGGCATAGAATAGGGTAGTTGGCAAGCCTAGAAGTCAGAGAAGTGATGGTTGAACTAAGATGTGAAGGGAAAGAGGAGAAGGAAGAATATCCAGACATTGGGAACAGCACATATAAAGGTCCTGTGGCAGAAGGGAGCAAAGTGAGCATGGGGGAAGAACCAGGGAGGCTGGAGTGGGGTGAGCTGAGGGAGGAAGGAAGAGCTGAATCTCATAGTGTGGGCAGGCAGGGGTCGGGCCCCACAGAACCTCCCAGGACTTGTTCAAGAGGACTGGGGAGACACTAAGGGATTTAAAGCAGGGCTGGGGATGGGGGAGCATGTTTACATGGGATCCTAAAACTTACATTTTGGAAAAAAAATTACTTTAGCTTCAATATACAGAGCAGAAAAGGGCTCCAGTTAATCTGAGGCTACTGCAGTGATCAAAGGGGGAGATAAACAATCAAGGAGCGGGTGTTTATGGAGCGAGGCCCATGTGTGAGGAGCAGCTCTGGGGGCAGGGGTGGTGATGGGGGAGCATTTACAGTGGTGGGGGGGGCACCTCACTGTCCTTCCAGTTGCTAACTGCCTGGCTGGCAACAGAAGAGCCAAACTTGAGGAGTTGTCATTGGTTGGGACATATTTAATTAGCAAAAGAATGATGCAGACACCGGAGAATTCAGGAGGAGAAACATCAGTGAGAGGTGGGATCCTTGCGGGAGGCTCCCTGGACGAGGTGGGAGCTCAGTCTTTGGGGACGGATGCAGATTCAGGCGGGGGTGAGGGTCAGGAGGACCGCAGTTTGTGTAACAGCCTGAGAGCCCGAGGCTTGCTCCGTGGTCAGCCACCCAGCTTGGCTGGAGCAGAGGGTTTAGGGAGGTGAGGAGCTTTGGGACTGAGACGCGATCCTCCAGATGTCCCCGAGGAGGCTGCCAAATCAGCTCTGCCTGACCTGCTTTCTCAGTGGACGGTCCCATCAGGGGCATCAAATCCAAGCTGCCAGAGCGCAGCCAGGTGCATCCCGCTGGCCACCTGTCAGCTGAGCTCATCTGCTCCGGACCCCCGCGCCTCACTGTGAGTCAGCGACCAGCTGCAGCTGCCTCCTTGCTGGGGGCTCAGCCCTGCACCCCAGCTGGGACGGATGGCTCAGATTTATGACGGTGGTGGTTCTCAGCCTGGCCGCTCATTGGAATCACCTGGGAGGCTTTTAAAACTACTGATGCCTGGGTCCCACACCCAAAGATTCTGGTTTAATTGGTCAGGGGGGTGCAGGGTGGGCTTTGGGACTTTGTAAAAGCCCGAAGTGAGGCCAACATGTAGCTAAGGCTGAGAACTACTGAGAAATAACAACACATCCATTCTTGTCTGTATTAGCAGGAGCTATTTTTACTGAGAGATATACCTCCCGAATATCTTCTAGAAGCTTACTTACTATATCCTCTGCACATTTGGAAAAGCTCTATTTGCTTTCCCCTCAGGAATTTTTTTTATTTGTTAGACTTTTAGTTGGCGTGTGCAGATAAATGTCATTAAAGGAGTCTGATGGTATAGTGTAAGATTTGTTGTATTTACGAATACTCTGTGTAGGTCTTAAGTCAGGCTTTCTTTTAAACTGAAATGGGAAACTAAAGAGTATATTATACTGTACATTTAAGATCTCACTTTAGGAAGCGTGCTTTAGGCAATAAAACAGAGAGTAAGTACTTTGATGAATAAAATATTTTCGCATGAAGACATCTTCTTATTTGGCCGATGAGGCATTTAGAATCCAATGCCATTTTTCCAAAGAGACGTGCGTCACTCTTTAAATGCAGGCCAGTTCATAAAATACAATAAATGCTAAATTTAAAGACATGGATGAATAGAACTACACTTTAAATGCAGTCAGGAAATGTTCTTTAAAATAATGTTTTTTAAATGCAGCCAGGGAGCTTGCTATTCAAAGAAGTTATGCGGTGAAGTTTTATATAAAGTAAAAAACTAATGGCTCGATTTATGTGTGTTAAAATTTTGAATTTCATATCCTACACTTGTTTTCCAGAACTTGGCACACCTCTGTAGTTTTCCTCAATTTGCTTTGCCAAACTGTAATATTTTTTCACTGCCCAACTGTTTTACATACACAGCATAAATTCCCCAAAGGCAGAAGGACCTCCAAACGTGTTCTTAAAAATATTTCGCGAAGTCTAAAGACAGGAAAAGTAAGTGTAAAACATCTAAGAGATTTATTGGAATCTCAGCTTGAATTCTAATTGTAAGTACTTATGAAAATGTCAAAATTAACAAGAAATAGCTGGCAGTTTTTCTAATAACTGTAAATTGAGTTAGATAGTGTGTAATTGGAAAAATGCTTGCTTCGCTCAGGCTCTCTCGAAACAAGTCTTCGAATCTGTTAGCTGCAGCAGCCTTGCCCTCTAATGGCTGGAAATTGAAGGACAAGGCTAAATATTTTGACTACAAGGAGGATAGAAACTAAGCAGAGGGATATGGCACCATGTCAGGAGACTCTTCCCTGACATGGCATGAATCTTCATTCATGATTAAATGAAAGAATTCTAACCAAAGCCTACTCTATTTCAAGTCAAATGAAGCTTTTTAAAAATGGCTCTGCATTTCATATTACAAACTAAAAACACAATGGAATTGTATCAACATGTAGCTAAATGTTTCTATACTCATTTTTTTTTTTTTTTTTTGCATTGAAGAGGAAGGTTATACCGGTATGACTTTTTTTTTTTTTTAAGGGGAGGGTTTTTTAAAAAAATTTATTTATTTATTTGTTTTTATTTTTGGCTGTGTTGGGTCTTCGTTGCTGCGCGCGGGCTTTCTCTAGTTGTGGCGAGCGGGGGCTACTCTTTGTTGCGGTGCACGGGCTTCTCATTGCGGTGACTTCTCTTGTTGCCGAGCACGGGCTCTAGGCGCACGGGCCTCAGTAGTTGTAGCACATGGGCTCTAGAGTGCAGGCTCAGTAGTTGTGGTGCACGGGCTTAGTTGCTCTGCGGCATGTGGGATCTTCCCGGACCAGGGCTCGAACCCATGTCCCCTGCATTGGCTGGCGGATTCTTAACCACTGAGCCACCAGGGAAGCCCCTGGTATGACTTTTATAGTGGGATGGCTGCCCCTTCGCCACTCTGCAGAGTTTTAAACACTCACCTGCCAGTGTTTGAAATAAACTAAACTCTCGGATGAGACTTGTCAAAAGAATCAGCAGATGCATAAAAGAAAGTTATCAAGTTCAATAAGAGACAGAGGAAACTTTGTTGACGATGAAATCTCACTATAATTATGGCATTCCATATCTGACCACTATTAATAAATAAAAACCCTATGAGATTAAGAAAAGTGATCTAAACCAAGACAATAGGGAGTTCCCTTGTGGCCTAGTGGTTACGGGCTTTCACTGCTGCGGCCTGGGTTCAATCCCTGCTTGGGGAAATGAGATCCCTCAAGCCATACGGCACGGCCAAAAAAATAAAAAATAAACCAAGACAATAAGATTAACCTCAGCCAACCTTGATTACTGCTAATCTTTATTTCTCCAGGTAATTATTACTTGGTGTGAATTATATTTATTTTTTACATGCTAATATAAATAATATATATTTTTTACTTGTTAATATATATTGCTTCTAAAATCCTTCAAATTATTTCACATTTGTATATGTCTTATATGTTTAACTAAAATATAATTCTCTCAGATGGTAGGACATGATCTCCTCTTTTAATCCCAGCACCCTTCACAGCCACCTGGCCAACACCCAACCCAACTTTCAGTACATACTTAATAATAGATACAAATGTGGACCAAGCACCAATGTTTGCCTCTTCTCTCTACAACTTCAATATATTTTGAACACCTGCAAAGCATCAGACACTGTGATGGGAATAGCTATGGCAAGATGAGCATCTGTTCCTACTCTGCCTCTACCACACACAAAGAAACCCATCTCCTCCTGTTTTCCATTAATAGTGAGTGATACCCCTATCGGTTCAGTCACCCATACAAGAGACTCTGGAGTCATCCCTGCCTGCTTTCTTTCCCCAACCCCCCACCCATATGCAATCAGTCACCAGCTTAACCTGGAATCCTCCTGAAAGCAGAGCCTGAGGCAAGGGTTTGGATAAAGGGTTTTAGAATTTGGACAGTGATCCCAGGGACTAGGAGTGGGGGACTGGAGAGAGAGGGGAGGAGGGAAGATCAATACAAGGGCGTGTCCTGACATTGTTCACTCCCGTGGAAACCGAGGCTCAAGCCTGCCAGCACTGTGGGAGGACAGGGTAGAATTTGCCCTAGAATGTTTCTGACTGAGGAAAGCAGAAAGCATTTGTCCACTGCTTTCATCGTTTGTTGTCAGGTTCACCTCATGAAGCCTTAACTCCCGGCACTTCTGGGCTGTGCACACATGGGTGCCATGTGGGTTCCTCTGGGTGTAGCACTGGGAACAGAAAGCAAGGTTGCTCTCCGGTTACTTCTGCGTGAATCTCATGGCTGCAGCAATGGCTAGAGTAAAAAGTGGCCAAGAGGACGGGAGGCAGGGCACAAGAGTGTCCAGTCCAGCTGCCAAGACTGTCGCTTCTTCCTCCTTGACGTCTCTCAGATCATTCCCCATCAGGGTCACCAACAAAGCCCTCCTCATGTTCCACCCAGATATCTGCAAAAGCCTCATAGCCGGTCAGTCTGGCTCCAGTTCATCTTCCAACCCACAGTCATAGCACCTAGTGTGCAAATCTGACATTGTCCTTCTCCTGCTTAAAACTCTTCTGTGTCTTTCTGTTCCCTAGGTGTAATGTCAGCTATCGATATTGTTATAATATTATCATAATACTTAGGGTTGTTTGGCCTGAGGCGACCCAGCACTGGAGCATGCAGGCTCTTTGGTGGTGCTAATGGCGGACTCCGGGAGGGCTCACGCCAAGGAGCGCTTCCCAGAACTTCTGCTGCCAGTGTCCTTGTCCTCACGGTGAGCCACAGCCACCCCCCGCCTCTGCAAGATACCCTCCAACACCAGCAGGGAGGCCTGGCTCAGTCTCCTACGGAGTCACTGCTCCTTCCCCCTGCGTCCCGATGCACACACTACCCTGTGTGTGCCCTTCATGAGTGGAGTCTCTGTTTCCCCCAGTCCTGTCGAAGTCCTGCAGTCAAATCCTGCTAGCCTTCAAAGTCTGATTCTCTGGGAATTCCTCCTCCTGTTGCCGGACCCCCAGGCTATTTTTATGATTCCCACAAACCCACCACCAACATTCAGGAAGCCGGAACTTTGTTCTGATGATTTCACCAATTTTGTTAAAAAGTGCCTAGTGAAGAATCCTGAGCAGAGAGCTACTGCAACACAACTTTTACCGCACCCTTTTATCAGGAATGCAAAACCTGTATCAATTTTAAGAGACTTGATCACAGAAGCTATGGAAATCAAGGCTAAAAGACATGAAGAATAGAGCGAGACTTGGAAGAAGAAAATTCGGATGAAGATGAGCTGTATTACCACACCATGGTGAAGACTAGCTCGGAAAGCGTGGGCACCATGAGGCCCACAAGCACGATGAGTGAAGGGGCCCAGGCCGTGATTGAACATAATAGCACAGTGTTAGAGTCTGACTTGGGGACCATGGTTATAAACAGTGAGGATGAGGAAGAAGAAGATGGAACTATGAAAAGAAATGCAACTTCACCACAAGTACAAAGACCATCTTTCACGGATTACTTTGATAAACAGGACTTCAAGAATAAGAGTCATGAAAACTGTAATCAGAATATGCATGAACCCTTCCCTATGTCCAAAAATGTTTTTCCTGATAACTGGAAAGTTCCTCAAGATGGAGACTTTGACTTTGGGCTTCCCGGGTGGCGCAGTGGTTGAGAATCTGCTCCAAAGCAGCGGACACGGGTTCGCTCCCTGGTCCAGGAAGATCCCACATGCTGTGGAGCAACTAAGCCCGTGCGCCACAACTGCTGAGCCCGTGTGCCTAGAGCCCGTGCTTCGCAACAAGAGAAGCCACCACAATGAGAAGCCCGCGCACTGCAACGAAGAGTAGCCCCCGCTCGCTGCAACTAGAGAAAGCCTGCGTACAGCAACGAAGACCCAACACAGCCAAAAATAAACAAATAAATAAATTTATTTTTTAAAAAACATTATCATAATATTTAACCAAAAAGCGTCACAACCGCATGTGAATCTACAATTATCTCAGTAAAAAACTTCAATGAAAAAAAGCATCACAAACCAAGAGAAAAAGGATAGATTAACCAATGAATAGCATAGGAAAAATGCAAGTGAGAATGAGCCAGTTTTGGAAACAGGATGTGAGAAGCGTGGTTTGATTAACACGTATTTATTTAGGAAAGCAGTAAGTCAAGGCTGGCAGGACAGGACCAGATTACTGAGAGTCCTGAAAGCTGCAGAAAGGACTTGAAAATTCATCATAGAAGGCAGGACTCACCAAACATCTTGAGGAAGGAATTAAATGTCAGGATGTGAAATGCTGCTTCTAAGTTGTGTGTTACACTTAGAAAGACCTTCTTCGCTCTGAAGCTATTAAAAAAATTCTCCATGGTGTCTTCCGGGGTTTTTGTTGTAATTCCTATTGTTTAATATAAAATCTTTGATCCATCCTGCTGTCAGGTGTAACATATGAATCCAATCTTTTTTTTCCCAGATGGTTAACAAATTATCTCAACAATGTTTACAGAATAATTTATTTTTTCACACTAAAGTGTCGCCTTTACCATATAATAAATTCTTATTTTTGGAGGGATCAATTTTTTGACTTTTTATATTATTCCATTGATCCGTGTCTTTAGGTATAGTAGAACACTGTTACATATATATATATGTGTGTGTGTGCTCCTGTGTGTAAACTAATATATAATCACATAATATACATTTTATTATATAATAGACAATAATATCATCAATACAATTAATGTACTATACAATAACTATTACATACTAAATATTTTATTATCTGGTAGGCTCTAATCTCTTCTCACTAATCTTTTCCCCTAACTGTTCTAGCTCTTTTGTCTTTGTTGATTTTTCTATAGAAACTTTAAAATCAGCTTGGTCAGCTCTCCCTCCCCCCACATACATCCCCAGAAAACATTAAGCTTTAGATGGACTTGAGAAGCACCGTGGGAGACCTTGAGTGACACCGCATCTCCCACTGTGCTCACTCTTAGCCCTCTGTGATCAGCAGGTTCGCCGGATGAGTGTGATTTCTCCTTTGCTTGTGGAAACTAAGTTGAAGTCAGCAAATAAAACCCCTCACTTGAATTGTTCTGACTTAATATGCATCTGAGACTTTAACTTGGTCACTTCCAGCTGCTCCCCTCATTAAATTCAGATCACTAATATCATACATTAGTATATGCCTTTTACCTTTGTGTGCAAACCCCGGATGTGAAAGCCTGAGTAATTCATCATTTACTTTGAACGGCGGGTTCTGTTTCTGGCCCTTCACAGGTGGGCTCCTCCTGTCGCACAATATTTCTTTCTTTCCATTAATACCTTGGCTCTGCATCTTCATCGGGTTCTCATGTTCAGTCTTCCGTGGGCATCCTGCGAGAGTTTTGTGCAGGCAGTTTCATGCATCTTGCCTATTCTATGTTTGCCCATTCTGATCACTCTGCAATTGAAAACATTTGAATAATATACATACATCATCAATATACCATTACCCTGATTTTTTTTGGAAAGTTCTTCTCCTTCATCCATTCAGTCCAATCTGCACTGAAACCCTTTTTGTTTTGTTTAGAATGTCTCTCGGCGTCGCTCACCCTCTCTCCATTGCCACTGCCATTAGCACTGTCTTTAATGTTTTTCAGCACTGGAACAGCCTCCTAACTAATCTCCTCTGATTCAGCCACTTTCTCGCTCTTTCACCCTGTATAGTGCTGCCAGATTCGTTTTCCAAAGCAGCACTTCATATCCTGTCATTTAATTTCTTGCTCAAGAAGCTTGGTGCGTCCTGCCTTCTGTGATGAATTCTCAAGTCCTTTCTGTGGCTTTCAAGACTCTCAATAATCTGGACCTATCCTGCCAGCATTGACTTACTGCTTTCCCAAATAAATGCTAATTGAACCAAGCTTCTCACATTCTCTCTTGAGAACAGGCTCCTTCCCATATCCATTCTTTTCCTTATGTTGCTACCCTAAGCTGGAAAGTCTTCTTCTCGTTTCTCTCTCCATCCATATCCTATCCATCCTTCAAAATCTCATCACCGTTCTCTCTTGATCCCAACCTCTGGGTCGCTGTTCCTTAGTACCTGACTGCTTAACTTGATCCTCATAATACAGTCTTATGAGATTATTATTATGTTATCGTGATCTCAATTTAATGACTAGCCTGTTGCTCAGGAAGGTTAAGCAACTTGCCCAGAGTTAAGTTACACCCATGAAGTGAGGAAACTAGGATTCAGACTCTGGCAGTCTGGCTTCAGAGGCCATGTCCCTAACCACCATGCTGAACTGCCTCTTTTCATCCTGTGTGACTCTCAGCTTGTTTCCTTAGTCCTTTCTCAGCCTGACTGTCAAGTATTCCATCTGCTGTTGGTCACGTGTCATCTTCCCTGCTTTGTATACATCCCATTTATTGCTTCCCTGGAGCCCATCATGTAGGAAGGACTTAATAGGATTTACTGCATATGCACAGGGAACTTAGCGGCCTTACTCACCAGCATGTCTTCAGCACCTAAAAAAAGTTTTTTTTAAAATAAAAAAAACAGGATCTGACACATAGTAAGTGCTCAAAGATTATTTGTTGAATAAATGACTAAATGAATATTGGATTGATTCACAGTTTGATAAATATATGACCATGTCAGTGTATCCTTCTCAAGTTTCTCCATTCATATAAATGTGCACATCTGTATTTTATGTACAGGTCTCTCAGTTGCCTCTAGGCCATGACTGATGATTAGCTGGATTTTTTTTTCTGGATAAAATGGATGCTTAGTTGTTATCAGCTAAGTTAGTTGTTGCCTCTACGGATCTAAAGGCACTTCCCAGGGCACGGCAGGTCTTGGAGTTCAGCTCTCTATTATAGCTGATGAAATTAAGTTACACCAATTTAATTAGACTAATATTTTACTATCAAAAGCAAAAAGAAACACTTTTGCTAGGTTTAGCTGCCTTAGCAAATAGTACTTTTAAACTTGAGGTCTATAACGCTTGTTTATAAGTAAATAAAATGTTATCGATAATCCAACAAAATTTAATTTTTAGAAGTGTTTCTTCTTTGTGAAAAAGTTCTTCTAACCTGGAGAAGGGCACTATTTGCTTTATACCCTATTCCTGAAGACTACTTTGGTTTCTACTTTTCATCCAGTATCAATTTTAATATTTTGGCTAAAAGATACCTCAAGTAATCCTCTCTAAATGTTATTAGTTGAAGTCAGACTTCTGCAGAGCAAAATCTGTATTTAATTTATTTGCAAAGCCACATTTAACATTGAGAATTTTAAAATTCAGTCAAAATAAATGATTTTACATCAAGGGCTGAATTAACACCAAGTTTTCAAAAGGCTTTTCTTTTGAGAAATTCAAAGCTTCTCATTAAGTCTACAGTCTTCCAAAATTGTGCTGTTCTCCAAGATAGCCTTATTAGTCCCATTTTGCAAATAACAACATTGTGGCAAGAAGCAATTAAATATCTTTACCAGGGTCTATTGGAATGGTGTCATACTGGGTAGGCCCTTGACTTATGATCACACCATCATTGGTAAATTAGAAGAGGCTACAAACAAAGAAGGAAGAAAAAAGATTAGCAAGGAGGAAGGCAAACGTAAGAACAGGATTTGTCATCAGGGCCCTTTTAACACGGGGTCCCAGGGAGTTGAGAAAAGGGAGGAAAAAAAAAAAAACAGACCTTAATTAATCATAGTACTTTTCAAGACAGAAAAGAAGCATAGAGGTTATCTCATCTCATCCACTCATTTAAGGAGTTAGGACTGGAGCGTGAAGGTTGGAAATACCACATGGAGTTGCCCTCATTATGATGGTGTTGACTGTAAAGGCTAAGCTAAATCAGGTATTTATCAGAGAAAGTGAATTTAGAAATAGAATGTCATGAACAAATTTGTGAAATATAGGAAAGTCTGAAAAAGGTGTATGTTAAGTTCTGGAACAAAATTATGAAGCCCGGAAGTGATGGCCATCTCCTAAACTTTTCCAGTCTCTTGCTCACCAGTCTACTTATTATGACGGCCTAGTTCAGTTTCATGCTTGTGCAGAAAAGGAAGACACAGTCATCTCAACATGACCAAATCACCATGGTGGACCCCCTGTCACCACCCCCGCCACACACACACACACACCTACACATGCTCACTCACACCCTCACAGTGACTGAAATTGACAGCTTTTTTTTTTTTTTTTTAATGTTAAACTCTTCTTCCTGGGTTCTTTTCTTTAATTATAAATAAAACTGGTAGGTCTGGCATTTTGTTACCAACATCTTTTAATGAACCTACCCATCCACAAGGTTATGTACATCTTGTGCATAAATGTTTGGACTATTTATATTCTGATATGGTTAATTCATTCTCTCTTTCTTTCAACAAGTACTCAGCACCTACTCTGTAGCCAGTGCTTTGGCAGATACTGAGAATGCAGTACTGAAAAACACAGATGTAGTTCCAGCTTTCATGGAGTGTATAATCTGTCAGGGAAACAGACATTAAACAAGTGACTGGAAGAGGTGATCAGGCTGTGGGAACAGTATGTACGTAAATCAAGAGTCCCAGGTACTACAAAACTTATATGGATGGAGTTTAGAAGGCAGGGCACAGGGGTATGCTGTGCAGATGGAAAGGTGGGCAGGGGCAAATATATCATAAGTATGTGAGGCTTTATTCTGAAAACAATGAAAAGTCTCAGACAGGTCGAATTGTGGTCGGGGAGGGGGGCGTGACATGATAGGATTTGCATTTGAAATCTTGTGCAAGGGGAAGATGCTTGGAGTAGGGCAAGATAAACTATTTTGGTTTGGAATAGAATTGGCATGGTAGAGGACACTGATAGGAATGAAAAGATTAAGACACATGTCTGAAGAAGAATCAGTCATTGCTTCCTGAGTGATTGAATGTGGAGCTGGAGGATGAGGGGAGTTAAGGAAGACCCTGGGTTTCTGGTTGGAGCAATTCGATGGAGGGTACTACTGTAGGTGGGGAATACAGGTACAGAGGGGCAGGAAAGATAAGTTCTGCTTTGGATATGCTGAGTTTCAGATGCTCATGTGAATGGAGATATCCAGCAGTCAGAAGAGAGGGCTGGGCTAAATATATAGAATTGGAAATTATCAGTATCCAGAGAAAGGGTAATTATATATACCTATCTATATATCTACATCTATATCTATATCTATATTCCGTGAGGGGTGAGATCATGTCTGGAGCAATGGCGGCGCTCACTGATTATTTGCTGAAAGTTGTTGAATGGAAGACATTTGGTGAAATCCAGGATGAGGATAAAGAGCCTGTGGGTCACCCATTTTTTAGCACTCTTTGAGGAGTGGGAGACAAAGGAAACAAGCGCATCAGTCCGAAGAAGAGGATAACATAGAGATGTGGCATCACAGAATCAGAGGGAACAAGTTTTGAGAAGGGAGATGGTTCGTCATCGTTGGAAGTGGCTAGGAGGGGCCAGCGAAACAAAACTAGAAAAATGGAGATAGTGATGGAAGTGTTGGTCTGCATTGCCCTGATGAGGTAGGCAGAGGCACCCCTGGGTTGATAGTCATCTTCTCTCCTAAAGAGGATGTTCTCTCTCAGGATCACTTACCAGGGGAAGGAGTAGGTCCTCAAGGGCAACGGAATCCCACATGACTCTTCTTTTTTTTAAAAAAAAATTTATTTATTTATTTATTTATTTTTGGCTGTGTTGGGTCTTCGTTTCTGTGCGAGGGCTTTCTCTAGTTGTGGCAAGCGGGGACCACTCTTCATCGCGGTGCGCGGGCCTCTCACTATCGCGGCCTCTCTTGTTGCGGAGCACAGGCTCCAGACGCGCGGGCTCAGTAGTTGTGGCTCACGGGCCCAGTTGCTCCGCGGCATGTGGGATCTTCCCAGACCAGGGCTCGAACCCGTGTCCCCTGCATTGGCTGGTAGATTCTCAACCACTGCACCACCAGGGAAGCCCTGACTCTTCTTTTTTAAAAATTAAATATTGAGAACTTACTATATGCACAGTCTAAAGTGATTAGCATGCTAAGTTCCTCTGCGAAGCAGAAGCCAAGATGAGATTGGACATGCAGAGATTTATTGGGAGGAATGCTGGTGAGGGAAAAGGGAATTGGAAAAAGACATCATACCTGCTGTAGGTCTGACCCCCGTGAAGAACAGAGAAGGAAGAATTGGGTAGGCAGAAGCTCAAACTACAGTGCAGTTCTAATAAAGTTTTGGCCAAGCCAGTGGGGAATCTTCAAGTCAAAGTCATCCATCGGAGGAGTCCTGCCGCTTGCAGGAATGGGCCTGCTATAACCTCTCTGCCATTCTTTGGCTTAGAGCAGCCCATGGCCTCAGCAGGAATGAGGTGATAGATTCAGAGCAAAGCATCTCGGACCATTGGTCAATTACTCTCCCGACAGCAGGAGAGGTTCATACCTGCCACACATACATTATCTCATGTAATCTTTACAGCATCCCTCTAAGATAAATATTATTATGCCCATTTCACAGATGAGACACTAAGGACTACAGAAGCTATGTAACTTGCTCAAGTTTACACAACTAGTAAGAAGCAGAGCCTGGGTTTTAACCAATGGTGTGCTGGAGCTGGCTTGGACTGGCTCTGAGCAACTGTTAAATTTTCAGGAATTGTGCTATTTAGTTGACATCAAGATGGTGGCTTGAATTTGGCCATGGTAGGCGTATTTGCACCATGGAAATCTGCAAATGCTATAAATCAGGTCTTTGTTTTTTCAGGAAGGGTGGTTGTTACACATTTACCAGCATGCCACTGATTTGAATCCAGGTCATCTGACTCCAGAGTTGCCCCTCCAACTTCTATATTACAGGCAATTCGCTTAACGATTTTCTGATACCAAAAATTCCTTAAGCCACCCTCCTTCCTCCGAATCCCTGTAGCAAGGGTTGTCATGCCCTGTGTTTTGTCCTCCCTGCATTTCATCATCACTGTTGTGCGCCCTGCTCCCTACCTACACAGAAACTTTCTCCAGGATAAGAAGAGAAATTATCTTATACTTCCTTGTATTCCCGCCCCTGCCCACCACCCCACTGCTGAATAAGTATTTACCTTCGAAGGTAACACTGATATATGTACATACCTCTACTGATGATTAGGGATTGGTAATCTATGAAGTTATGTAAAATGTTGGGTCCGGTACAGTTATATCTGTTACCACTCATATGAATTCCTGCATCTTACATTTATAAAGGCAGACACTACTGGAAAGTGTGTTTCAACCTCAAGATGACCTTTGAAGAGGACTGTAACATCCATTACAGCCCAGTGATGTAATTGATATGCTTCCTGCCTACTCCCACCCACAGACCAGAGGATATATTAATTTCCTGCCTGCCTGGCCACTAACAGCTTATTGTGAAATTGTTTATCCTCCCAGCTCTGCACTCTCCAGCCTGGGAAATAAAATTTGCATGCTGCCTGTGTCATGTGCTCCAAAGTCTGAGAGCACAGCATCTGTAGAGAACAACCCAAGAAAGGTTAGGATGAAAAGAAGCCCTGGGACTTTGGCCACTGTAGAAAGTAATGTGCCCTAAGTGTCCCTGAGAGTCAGAAGACTCAGGTTTCAGAGTCACTTCAAACTGCAAAATATGTGAGCTACTAAAAATATTTCTAGTGCACATGAACCAGCTGAGGAAGAAGCTTATGCCAGGAAGCCTGCTTCCAGATGAAAAAGCAGGTCTGTCATGACAGCAACCCTTGCCCGCAAGCAAAGCTCTTTGAAATCTTTTGACATTGCAAAAGAATCTGTAAATCACCACTTCTGCACCACTTCCAAAAACGTTTCTTCCTTTTTAATTTATTTAAAAATACTTTTTAAATAAAAAGTACGAGAGAGGCCCTTTTCTCGGCACTTGGGACCATCAGGGAATGGGACACAAATTGCTATTGCTGTGGAGCTCATGTTCAAGTTTTATTCCTTGCTTCAACCCTCTTCATCTTCATCACGTGTGTATGTGTTCATTTATCAAACGTGTATCATTCAGCCAAACAGGCACTGGGCGTCTGCTCTGGGCCACGTGCAGTGGTAAGGGCTGGGGAAACAAGATAGACTTTGCTCTTAGAAATACAGTCTAAGGGGAGAGGCAGGCACATAGCCCTTGGGTCTTAACACCAGGGCATTATCTACAGGCATCAGTGGACGGCTGTGGAGGTCATGTCCAGGAGGCTTCCTGGAGGAGGTGACACGAGTTGAGTCTTGCTGGATAAGTAGAAGGCAGCCAGGCAGAGAGGGAATAACTTGAAACAGCTTGCTGCACGGGAGGAACTAAAGGCAGCAAAGGTTGCTGGGGCATAAAGGATGAGGCGGGAACAGGAACCCAAGATTGGACAGGTAGGCAGAGCCTGCATCATGATGTCAATTCCCTGGTTAATTTCATTTATTTAAAAATCAGCAACACCCTAAACTTCCTGACGTTCATTTCGGCTGGTGTTCTCCATTGAAAGACAGGCAGGAAGCCAGAGGAGGCCGCCTCTCTGGTCTCTAACCTGCAGGTGTAGACCTGCGAGGTGATGCACTGTCTCATGCTCCCTGCCCCCTCCCAGCCACGCCCCAGCCCTCTGCACTTCAACACTGCAACTCGCCTCTTTCCATTGCCAAATCCACTCTTCACAGGAGACTTCTGCCTGTTTCCAAGGATGCAGCTTGTTTGTTCCTCCTCCACATTGCCCTGCTTCCGGGTAATACATGGTAATTCACTGGCCCGTCAGGCAGCAGCTCAGAGCCTGCACTCTCTCCCACCCACATTCCAACACCCCTTTACCACCAGTGAGTGAGCCAGGAGTGAGCTTTACAGCCACTTCTGCTCTTCTGAAATGGCCCTTCTAGAAATGTAGGATCCTCATCAGTCCTCCATCAGCCAGTAAAAATGGGATAATAGATGTTCAAAGCCTTTGAAAATACAAGAAACACGTAATTTACAGTGTTCTTGTTATCATTTGAGGCCTCTAGACTTCTAAAGAAGCAATTTATGGCATTGTGGGAGCTTCACAGAAGGTGGGGTTCTTTGACCTCAGTAAGTGCCCCCAAATAAAAACCTTGGTTAAAAAGCTTAAAAGGTTCAAAAGGATTTAGGACAGTGAAGGGAGGGAACAACCGAGGTGGAATATTGAAGTCAGAAATTTCAGGGCCTTCCCTCTTTGAAGGAGTAGCTAAGCCACAGCAGAAATCCAACATCTGGGTCTCCATTACTTTTTACAAACTGCATTAGCATTTTACCAATACTGTAGACTGATTTGACGGAGGGCCAGGGCATTAAGGGGAAAAAAAGTAACCCATGAGACCCTTACCAAAATAATGGGTAAACAAAAGTGATTGGACTTTATCCTCGTTCAAATAAACTGAAAACAACTTGGATTGCGTTAATAGAAGCATCTGTTCTAACAACAGCAAATGCAGATTATGTGTCCCCAACTCTGTCCCGTGTCTTTCCAGGTTAACAGATAACTTACTAATTAAGGCAGCCACGTTTACTCTTCCAAAACAGGACCTGTAAAACTGAGACATCAAAGCCCAACCAGGGCCATTGACCATTATCATTTGAGAGGTGAAGGCTCTGTCTAATCTTCACATCTCTTCCTCAAATACAAGAGTTAATAAGTTGCCAGTTCATATGGTAAATAACAAACTTTCCTGAGCTTTTTGGTAATCAGTGAGTTTTTACTTTATTAATTCCACTCTTCTCCATTTGTAATTTAGATGGAGGAACATTTAAGTCAATGGAAATGCAACTAAAGAAACAGGGCCACTTTGTGAAGAAACTTCACATTTAAATATAAAAAAAAAATATGTGTGTAGGGTAATAAAGTTCAAAGACCATTGCTTCCTTTGTTCTTTTTAATATTTTATTTGGAATTTGGCATTAGAGTCAAGACAACCCACAGTAACCAAAATAGACTTTCATATAAAAAATACTAAAAAGGGTTCTACACCAAAATATTTTTCTTTTTATCTATTATATTTTAATTCCTTATATCTTTTATTTTAAAATATTTATATTTGTGTGGCAGATTTATGGTTGCTTTTTTTTTTTATTTCAAGGAATATTTTATTTAAAAGGTTTTCCGCATGTATGAGTTAGCTGTGCATACTGAAAATGTAATTTTAACAGACAAAAATTTTCATATGCTCTGTGCCTTTGAACCAAGGAGTCCATCACAAATGGAAACTACACCCAACAAACTATCTTTAGGTCTGAAACTTAGAGCTAATGTATATATTTACACTAAGAATTTCTCTTCTTCATTGGGCTTTTATCTTTGGGTTTCTTCAGGAACTTCTCATTTGTCTCTTTATTATCCATTTTCCACCAAAACAGAAGATCATACACTTCCATAATCTCAGCCATTTTAAGTTTGGTATTGTCCTCATTTTATAGCTGATCCTTACACAGGTTTAGCAACTGGCCTTTCGTCTTCTGTAGTATAAAGCAGATCATCCTTTTCCAGTTCCTGAGGCCACCCGCACTCCTTTGGCTCCTGGCCTTCTTCCGCCATCTTGAAAGGCAGCGATGTTGCAGCTCTTTGACTCTTCTTCCTTAATCACGTCTCCCTCTGATTATGGTTGCTTTTTATTTTCCTTTTTTTTGCTTAACCGTATATTCTATAATAAACATGGGTTGATTTTATAATAAAAATATTGGAGGAGCAAGCCTAAGCTTTAACACCAAGGAGATCTTTCTTGCATTTGAATTTGAATAGTTAAGCAAATTAGTGCATTAAGATCGAGAAGCCAAAGAAAACATTCAGGGACAAGTTAACTGGATGCTACTTCTCCATTTACCTGTTTGACCTCGTTCACATGACACCGGGGTGTTCTCATGGATAAAATTATAATCCCAGATATACAGACTTTCAGATTCATATTTTCCGTCTTAGCGCACAGAAGCTTCACTTTGGGGATTTTGCAGAAAATTCTTGTGTTTCAGTCATTTGCCTTTTCTCTGTGAAAGCCAGTAGGGAACAGTAGTAGGCGCTGATCATCCCCAGACCCCCAGAGAATAGTGCTAGGAGGCTCTGTATTAATTGATTGAGAAGTTCTTTTAAAGCACCAACTTCTTTCTAAAACAGTTTGGATCAAATAATGAGACCGGCTGTGAACCACCATATTTATAAGAGGTGTAAATTTGAAATCTGCAGTGATGTTCTTTTAGGAGTCTGACCTAGAAGTGGAAAGAGGAGAATGGGCCAAGTTGATTCAGTGGGGCCTGGAACTGATGGTACTTCCTCATTCACTCGAGAAATGCTGGCTGAATATCTGCTCTGGGCCGGGTACCCTTCAAAGCCCTGGGACCGCTCTGAACAACACAAAGTCCCACCTCTCTTGGAGCTGATACCCTAGTGACGCGAGACAAATAGTAAACAAACAGATAGACAAATAATACGCAGTGGTCAGGTGGTGATAACTGTCCATAGATAAAGTCCAGGAGAGTCTATGAACTCCACTAGAGGAAAACTAATACGTCATTATTTTCACTAACTTAGCATTTCCTTCATTTTGGAATATAGGCAACAAGCTATAGCAGTATTCACAATACCTATAATGTCACCAATAGAATTCATATCTATTTTATATCAATTACTCTTACTGGAGATCTCTTTAAGTAACCATTCACACTACCATAATACCTGGATTGATATGGTGGTCGATATTAGACCCACTGAGAAATCTTGTTATTTAATATTTTAACAAGCACATATATTACTTACCCCGACTTTTTAGTATTTTGATAAATAATTCAATATATTTGGTTTTCTTTCTACTATTATATGTTTTATTTTATACATTTAAGCACATTGATCTGAGAAGTGGGTCCTTAGACTCCACCAGACTGCTGAGAGGTCAATAGCAGAAATGCTTTATGCAAACTTCCCTTATCTCCTCACAGAGTTGAAAGGGCTGAAATTGAGTACAACTAATAGTTTTTACTGCTCCTTCAAAGACATTCTTAAGTTAAAAAAATTTTTGAAGTGTGTGCAGTGGTGAAGAGTACCATGATATCTAGTCAAGTCTGGTCCACTGTCTTTTCTTTTTTTAATTAATTAATTAATTTTTGGCTGTGTTGGGTCTTCGTTGATGAACGCGGGCTTTAGTTGCGGCGAGCGGGGGCTACTCTTTGTTGCGGTGCGCAGGCTTCTCATTGAGGTGGCTTCTCTTGTTGTGGAGCATGGGCTGTAGGCGCGTGGGCTTCAGTAGTTGTGGCACGCGGGCTCAGTAGTTGTGGCTCACCAGCTCTAGAGCGCAGGCTCAGTAGTTGTGGCGCATGGGCTTAGTTGCTCCGCGACATGTGTGATCTTCCCGGACCAGGGCTCAAACCTGTGTCCCGTGCATTGGCAGGCGGATTCTTAACCACTGCACCACCAGGGAAACCCCTGGTCCACTGTCTTGATTCATGCTAATGAGCCAACCACTTATCACCACCGTTTTGCACCATCAGTGCCAATGTTGACACCATCAAAAATACAAATAACACCTTAGTATGATTATGAAAATAGTTTTGATCTTGTGGACCCCTAAAAGGGTCTCAAGTCCCACCAGCAATCTGTGGACCACACTTTGAGAGCCACTGTGCTAGATTAAGTGTCAAGTACAGAAATTCTTTTAAGCACTTGAAACCACCAAGGGAACTCTATTTGCATAAAAATATTGTTGGTGGTTGTTGTAGTTTGCTCTCCAACTCTTTGAAATGGAATTTTTAAAATCTTGGTCAAAAATAATCTTCTGTTGACAGTTTTAGCTGGGCCAGTGCTGTAATACAAGTTAGGAAATACATCTTACAGCAGAGACATATGCCTCCTGTCAATATCCAATACGGAGGGTCTTCACCTCCTTCATGTCATGAACCGCTTTAGCAGTCTAGTGAAGCCTACGGACCTCTCAGAATAATGTTTTTAAATGCATAAAATAAAATACTTAGGATTACAAAGAAAACAAATCATATTGAAATACGGTTATAGCCCCAGACCCCTTTGTGAGGGTGGGGGAGTGTCTGTACTCTGTATTCCAAGTTAATAACCACCTGCTTCCCTCAGTCTTTACTGGCAAGGAGAAATAGCTAGGGATATTTGTTTTTTAATGCATTTGTTTCCATGTCAGTTGACATCTTAAATCCCCAAATTCTGACTATCAATGAGATAGATTTAGACCTAACAAGTCCAGAGCAAGAATGTGGAATAAGGAGAATGATTTTCTCCTCCACCTTCTATAAGACTGAGCAGCACATGCCTCCTGCTAAATCCTGACTCTTTCTAAAGGAGAACGGTCATGGGCTGCAGACAGGAAGATCTTGGGCACTGTCTCCCTAATAGTCTAGGACTACCGAGAATTCTCTGATGGGACTTTCTAAAATTTTGGTTACTCTTTTTGAAAAAAAGTAATTGTTTCATATCAATAACTCCCTTCCTTTTCTCTGCTTCTTAAATCAAAGCAGCATCCTTAGGCTTATTGTATTTTGAGAAACTATCTAGCCCTTAGTGCTAAAAGTGAAGAAGCAAAGAATTTACAGTATGGTTACCGAAAGAGTGAAACCAATCATAACCCCCTGGGGAAATTTTCCACTCTTCTGGTGAAAGTTTTGTGGATTATTGAAAACAACTCATTTATCCACTTCCATAGAAGAGAATGTTGGTGCTGATAATTGAAAACAGCTGATAATCCAAAAATCAACTGTATTTAGTCTTGGAATTAATAACGGTATTCTAGCATTATGACCTCCTCTGATTGTGTTTTTCTTGGGCTAATATTGAAATGAATTCTTTTTTTTTTTTTTTTATAAATTTATTTATTTATTTATATTTCTTTTTGGCTGTGTTGGGTCTTCGTTTCTGTGCGAGGGCTTTCTCCAGTTGCGGAGAGCGGGGGCCACTCTTCATCGCGGTGCGCGGGCCTCTCACCGTCAAGGCCTCTGTCTTTGTGGAGCATAGGCTCCAGACGCGCAGGCTCAGTAGTTGTGGCTCACGGGCTTAGTCGCTCCCCGGCATGTGGGATCTTCCTAGACCAGGGCTCGAACCCGTGTCCCCTGCATTGGCAGGCAGATTCTTAACCGCTGCGCCACCAGGGAAGCCCTGAAATGAATTCTTTTTCTTTGACTTAAGGGTGGAGAGGTAAGTTGGTGATTTGAAAATATCCCAAGAATAGGAAGCCAGCCTGCGATTTTAAATTTGCCACAAATAATCCACCAGGTGGCTATTCACCACTTCGTTAGTCAAGGGTTTCACTGTGGTCCTAGTAAGTCTTTTCATGAAGGAAATCATGCTCCCTATAAACCACAGCTCTCCTTCCGGACCCCACTACTAAGCTCTTTTAGTTTTCACCCTGCTTCCCTTGTGTTTCTCACTGCATAGCTTTCCTTCTAGGGGTGAGCTGAACTGTCAAGCCCTTGAATTTCCACGACTACTTTATCCAATGTTGCTGAATCCTTGATAGCCCTTAATCAATGCATTCAGAAACAAAACTGCCTATTCACTCCTATGGTTCTCTCACCCAGTCAATTCTTAGTCACTCATGATTCCAGGGTCTTAAGAAACTGAAATTCCCAGTTCTAAAATAATCTAAAATAATCATTCTGGCTCTTTAGTTTCAATTTCTCTTTATTAAACCTGTTGTGGATTCTTTATGACCTTCTGAGTTGGGACTACGGGGCCACAGAAAGGAGAGGCTGTGAGCCTAAAGAAATCTACAGACATGTTGTTTATGCCCTGGATAACCAGAAGTTGAAAGTGTGACTTTTGTGGTTAGTTTTGGCCTCTTAGGCCAAAACTATTAGACTATTGGATGTGAAAGAAAGAAAAGGGAATTCTAAATCTCTTCAGCTGGGAAGGCAAAATCATCAAAATTCTATGAGGTTAAGACAGTTTCTGTGGCTTTTAGAAACTTGTGTGGCCCAAAGGAGTCATAAATAATTTTTATGGTGTAAAACCCTTGAAGAACGTACTTGGTTTCCCAGGAATTCCTGCCATTCTTACACTCACAAAGTCTCACGTCGGTGGAGAAGCTCTGTTGGAGCCTGATTTGTCTGCTCAGTACTACCTCCAGGAAATACTGAACTGTGTGGGGACTTAGCCTACCCCTGAGGCTTCTTTTAACAGGTGAAATGAACAGATATGAGGTGAGTGATGCATTTCTTTCCAGTCCATAATTCAACTTTGAAGTAAAATCTGCAGTGGTCCTTCTGATCTCTGGCCCAAGTTTTACCAGCATCTTTTCTTTCTGGTGTTACACAGAAAGCAGTCAAGTTAAAATGTATTTCCATGGTTTTATTAAGATCTAGAGTGGGAAAACTGTAGACCCATAAGATCCACCGGCAGTCCACTCAAATGATATCATACTACCACCCCACAGAAAGCCCACAGAGTGGTGACCTATTTTTCTATGTGACTAGGTAGGAGAGAGGGCGGTGGATCTCTCCATAAACCTGACCTCCTGCTTATTTTAAGGGCTTGATCAGCATCTCAACATTAGTCGTGCTAGGACAGAGAATCCTATTGACTCTATGCTTCCAAATAGAATCAGCATAGCCCCCTTTTGCAAAGATTGCTGCCATCTATGTGCTGGGCTGAATGCACAGGGCAGAATTGCCCACAGGGGGCTGGTTAACCAAGATAGCACTTTCAGAGCTCACGGCAGAGCTGCTGGTGGCAGAGGTCCAGCCACATGGCTTTTCTGGGCCTTGGAGACTAGAATCACAAAGCCCCAAAGTCATTATTTCTCTAAGTGGAGCCCACATCTGGAATGTACTTTTTCTAGCAGGGAGTGGGTTAGAGGTCATTTAATGACATTTCAGTCCTCCAGATGTCTACTAAAAAAAAGTATCTGTAATGATATATCTTCATCCACAATATCATTTAAGTATTTTTTGATTAAAATGCACCAGTACTTTCATTCTGGATTTCACTCTGCTGCTGAATTTTTTATGATGTTGTTTATTGAAAAACAGTACTGTCTTCTGAAAGCTTTTACCAGATTCCCATGGTGATTTGCTAGGCATAGCACAATTCAAATTAAATTTCATCATCTTCAAAGGCTACTTTTATGAGCTATAAAAGAGCACCTGCCTGGCCCTGGGTGGGTACCGTCATACAGAGAGGAGACATGAAGCTTTTCTTCCAGAAGTTTAGAGTCTATATAATACTAATAAAGAAAATGTAGAGTGAAGATTATGCCATTTTTGTGTTCGTGGTATACTTCACATATCGGAACTTTTGGTGACACACTTGAAGCAATTAAAAGATTCAAAGCAACACCATTATAATAAAGTCACTGCTACAATATATTAATATCTTGCAGCGTCTGTAAGAATCCTCAGGAATCACACTGTTTGAGGTCTGGCTTAAACTGTGCTTTGGCCCTATGCCTCTGACATCTTCAGGAAGCAGAAATGATCACATTTCAATAAACATGTGACCTTGCTTTGGCATGGACTTGACATTTTACCAAGCTTCTTTCCTCTGACTCAGCAAGGTGCACTCCCCATATCCATCACACATTTCTGCACTCAGTATTCTTTCCAATAGAACTCCCTGAAGGAAAAAAATCATGAACAGCTCATACAGGACCCCCAAGCGAGATGGTATAGAGATTTCACTCTCGCTTGGCCCGAAACACATAGCAATATGACAGATAGAATATTTAAAAAGGAAATCCAAAGAGTGTCCCCATGCCTGGAACAATACCAGAGTGATGAGCCGTGGTGAAATCACAGGCCAGCTGAGCTCTGGTCCAGAATGGGGGGCGGCGGCAGCCAGGCACTGGGCTCCCTGTCAAGGTTGGGGACAGCACCAGGCTCAGCGCTTTCAGGGCCTGAGGTGGGGCGCCACACCTCCCTCACAGTCAAGCAAAGAAAGCCAAACAAAACGACTGCTGACCCGTCACTGGGACTATGGCTTTTAAAGGGTAGACCTAGAGAGGTGGTAGAACAAAGCCACAGCCTATGAACAGAATAAACAAAGTTAAATTTACACTCAAATATTTTAGAGTAAAACTGCAGGATATCAAGGAAAAGGAAGAAAAACAGATGACCAGCGAAGGAAGCAATAATTAGGCTGATAGCAGATTTCCCATCAGCAACAGTAGATACCAGATGACAGCAGAGTAATATCTTCAGAGTGCTGAGGGAAAAATAACTATCAACCTAGGATTTTATATCCAGCTACACAATCACTCTATAGACTTTTTCAGACATAGAAAGAGTTAACCATTTAACGACTTCACTAAAAGGATCATTAAAAGATGGATTATGAGGAGAAGTAAGGAAGGTGCAGGACACAAGATGCAACAGTGAATATAGCCATTGATTAACACATGTTGGTAAAATGACTTAAATACTGAGTGCTAAGAGTTTTTTGTGTTAAAAAAGGATTAGACTTAGACAACATTGATAAGGTGGGATGGGCAGTGTTTAATGGATAATTAAATGTGCTAAGATCTTTCCAGATTCAGGAGAAATATAGAAAAACCAAATTACTTCAGACTTTACTAGAAAAAAATTAATTAAGTTTGAATGTTAAACATTTTTATTTTTTTATTTTTTTAAAAATTAATTAGCTAATTAATTTATTTATTTTAATTAATTAATTTATTTTTGGCTGCCTTGGGTCTTCGTTGCTGTGCGTGGGCTTTCTCTAGTTGCAGCGAGCGGGGGCTACTCTTTGTTGCTGTGCGCGGGCTTCTCATTGCGGTGGCTTCTCTTGTTGCGGAGCACGGCTCTAGGCGGGTGGGCTTCAGTAGTTGTGGCATGTGGGCTTCAGTAGTTGTGGCTCGTGAGCTCTAGAGCACAGGCTCAGTAGTTGTGGCACGTGGGCTTAGTTGCTCCGCGGCATGTGGGATCTTCCCGGACCAGGGCTCGAACCCGTGTCCCCTTCATTGGCAGGCAGATTCTTAACCACTGTGCCACCAGGGAAACCCAAATGTTAAACACTTTTAAATGACTCTTCCATCAACTCACCTTTCTGACCATTCATTTATGAATGATTTCTTAAAATTCTGCACCTCTCCTCAGTACTTCTCAAGTAATGAGAGTATTTTAAGCTGCATTGTTATCGTTTGTATTTTTAAGCTGTCAGAACCACATATCTGGGGGAAAAAAATCTTAGAATGTTAAAAAGTTTAAGGGTAATCGTGAAAATAGTAGAAAGAAAATCTTTAGATTCTAAAGCAGAAGAAGAAAGGCAGGTGGTATTATTAAAAACTTTAAAAACCAACAGAAAAGAAAAAAAAAGCAAAGAAAAAGAATAGCAAACAAAACACAAAGAAAGATGCAAAAATAAATCCAAATATATCAATAATCATAATAGAGGTAAATGATTACATTCATCTATTAAACAGGGAGAGGGAGTCATCTGTTGAAAATAGAGACTGGAAGTAAAGGGATGAGAAAAGGTCACCATTTAAATGCTAAAAAAAGTTTATAAGACAAATTTAATATAAGGTAAGAGCATTAATAAAAAGGGACACCACATGCAAATAAAGGGAACCACTACCAAGAATATATTCTATATAAATGTTAGTAAAGTTACATTTTGTAAACTACAAGTAAAGGGAGACAGGCACAATTATTTGTCAGCTACTTGAGGCCAGGGTGCTTACCATGATGCCTTACGTACAGTAGATGCCTTAATTCATAAGATAATTAAAGAACCTTGGCATTGGTTTGTTGAAGATTTCAGCTTGAATTATTTAAACAGAACAAGCAACCGATTTTGAGCTACCCCAAGTTAAGAATCTCTGAACTCAGATTGCATTTGACCATATTGTGGCATCATAGATGTAAACTTTATGAGAAAATTCTAGTCGGAAGTTTAAAATTAGAATCCCAGGTGAAGTTTATCTTGTGTTTCATTTCTAATCAAGAGCACTAAAGGACTGATAGCCCTCCTCTACCTCTGTTTCCTGAGTCTCCCTTCAGCTAGTCACTGAATTCAGTTCTCATAATTTATGATTCCATAAAATTTATGCCTGAAATTTTTTGTCAAGATGGACTTTCATAAAGTGTCCCACCTGTATAAAATTTAGGGTATCCAGTGGTTTCTTAAGTAACTCCCACTGGAGCTAGCCTCCGCTTAAAGGTATTCTTTGTGCAGATATTCCAGACATTATATGTAGAAGGAAGGGACATGATCGTTAGCCAAAAAAACTATAATTATGAAAAGGAGTGACTGATAATGTATTCCACTTTTACTTTTGAAAATGTTTGTACAAAACTGGGTTGGGCCCCGTGGTTTTACACTAGAATCTGTAGACATTTATTTGCCTAATAAAATAACTGCACCATCTGGCAGAATTCTGCATACTTGGCAGCCCTTCCTGCCCAGGAGCCTGGAACAGCATTGGCCCAGCAGGTGTGGCTTTCAAAACGTTCAGAGAGTTGAATTCGGGAAGTCTGCCCAGCACCCCACCTGTGTACAGTGTGCCTTCCTGAAGGCCATGTTCGTGCCCAGCTTGTCATAGGTTCAAAGGGCCTCTATTCATTCACAATTGATGATGAAAACTAAAATAATCAAGGGATTGACACTATACACCAAAATTATAATAAATTAAGTTTCTCTTCAATAAAAGATGCCATGCATTTTTAAAGATATTTTTGACATTTAGAATATAGATACTCTATAGAGTTTAACACTATTGTACACATAAGAAACCTACTCTTCCCCTTGCTAGCATGGGCTTGGTATCCCTTCTTTCCTTAGAGGGTGAGGCAGGGGGAAGAATAGAACTCTCAGCAGCCTGGACCCTGGGAAGGAGACGAAGAGGAAAAATGTTTCCTCATATTTTTGGTTTTTTCCACAAGGTGCTCTTTAATCATACGACCCAAACAGTCATGACCCAGCTAGTAAGATCCGACTTCCTGGGCCCTACAATCAGAGTCACCTGCTTATATAGGGCAAAGGGAGGGGCGGTGTGATGGGGGGTCATGCTAGCTGTTCCAATATCCTGAGCCTCTGCGTGCTGGCCTGAAGCAGTGATTTTCAGATTTAGAGCCTTTTTATCAACTGAAATCTTATACGGAACCCAGTACATAAATAAACCCAGGCAAAGCATAGCTCTTCCGGTTTTGGTAGGGCTGGGGGTGCTGGAGCCCTGCCCATCTGGCACAACCCTCACCTCACCATGGACCGTATGTGTAGCTCAACTTTTCCTTTTACTGGAACTCCTTAAAGCCCTCCTTTCTGGGCCCAGGATAAGCCATAGGATTGGAGAGGGCTTGATGACGCAAGATTGTGGAATGAATGAGAAATATCCTAGAGACTTCACTTATTTTGTCGTACTAAATGAACAAAGTCCCAGGACCACTCTCAATTTGGTAAGAGGTGAGAGGATTTTTTTAAACGTGGACTCTGGATGCTTAGGATGCTGCAGACCACACTATGTAGGTTGTATGTGCTTCGTCTACTCAGAAGGCTCACCAGGAGTTACCTTGAACTTGCTGTCAGATCCTGAATTCTTCTCCAGCTTCTGGAGCCTTCCTTTCTCTACAGGTGGGCTGGCATATACTAACACCCGTCCTGCCAGGAATTCCGCCAAAACCTAGGCCTGCTATGGGGCCAGGGGAGGAGGCAGAAGGAAATTCCAGGCAGGGGACCCGGATGAGCCAGGCATGGAATGACCGACTGGCCCAGTGTTGAGGCCCATGAAGGGCAACCAGGTTCTCAAAGTCACCAAGGTTCCTCTTCAAAATGCAGGATGGACCTAGAGTCTGTCCTACAGAGTGAAGTAAGTCAGAAAGAGAAAGACAAATACCGTATGCTAACACATATATATGGAATCTAAAAAAAAAAGGTCATGAAGAACCTAGGGGCAAGATGGGAATAAAGACGCAGACCTACTAGAGAAAGGACTTGAGGACACGGGGACAGGGAAGGGTAAGCTGTGACAAAGTGAGAGAGTGGCACTGACATATATACACTACCAAATGTAAAATAGATAGCTAGTGGGAAGCAGCTGCATAGCACAGGGAGATCAGCTCGGTGCTTTGTGACCACCTTAGAGGGGTGGGATAGGGAGGATGGGAGGGAGATGCAAGAGGGAGGGGATATGGGGATATATGCATACGTATAGCTGATTCACTTTGTTATAAAGCAGAAACTAACACACCATTGTAAAGCAGTTATACTCCAATAAAGATGTTAAAATAAATAAATAAATAAAACTAAATCAATAAAATGCAGATTTCTAGCCTTGTCCCCAGAAAAACCTGTTAAATCAAGCTCTCTGTTAAATCAAGGTAGGGTCTGGGAATTAGCATTTCTTAACAGGTGCCCTACTTGATTGTTATTGCCACTGCCCTGTCAGTAAGAGTCCTTCAAAGCTTTTGAACAGAGGGGTGAAGTGGATGAATTTGCATTTCAGCTAAGTTACTGCAGCAACTTTGTGTAGAATGTATTCAGGGAGAAGAGATCAAAGGAAGAGATACTAACTAGCTGCAGAGGAGCTGAGCAGGGGCTGAGGTGTGGAATGGATGGGAGAAGGCAGGTTAGAAAACCATTTGAGGGTCAGGCTGCAGGGTCGGGCCGCTGAATGACGTGGCCAGTGAGGGTGAGAGAGGAACCAGGAATGACCCCCACGGATCTGGCTGTAGTGCTGGGGTTTCCTTTGGGCACTGAGGGCCCTTTGGTATTTGACAGGTGCGTGTTATTCATTACAGTCTAGCCAGTGAAAACGTTACAGGAGAAAATCAATTGAAGGTGATTTTGCTGTCCGATCAAAGTGGAAGAAGATGAACCCACTAAGAAAACCTAGAGGGTGTAAGTGTATGCTTTTAAAAACAGCACAGTTTAGAATAAATTTCAACCAAAATTGGTCTTTTTTTTTTTTTTTTTGTAGTTTTGGCAATTAAAAGGACTCAGTTATCTGGAATGTTTGCTCCTAGAGAATATCTCATTTCCTGAATAAATTAAGAATATGGGGAAAGTGGGGTCTTATGTTTAAACCCAGTCTTACAAGAGGGCCAGTCTTGGGCAAGGGAACACTTTGTGGGGTGCCATGGTAGCTGCCAAGATCCAAGGACCAGATAAGCAAATCGTAGATCAAGCACTGGCAAGCAGTCTGGCAAGCGGGCCAGCTTGGCTAAAGTTATCACCGTCATGAAGATCTTAGAGCAAGTCTTAAAATAAATATTAAGGTTTTCGCTTAAAACAACCTTATCCTAGAAGCACTGCATGGGAAGAAAAAATGAAATTGCATAATCATTTTAAACTATATATGTACAAAGAGAGCTTCAGTATAAAAAGGTGATTGTAAAACAACACAAGATAGCGAAGCCTAATGCCAAAAATAAAACCATTAACTCTGGGGGAGACCGTATGGCCCTGGGGGGGACGGGAGCAGAGCACCGGAGGAACAGCTGTGTTGACACTTGTCACATTTGGTTGCCCAAGACACTGAAAGGTCATTCACTGAAGTTCTGGGTTCCAGTAAGAGTGGACTGTGTGAGTGGCCAAGAGCAGCTTCCCGAAGCCCCGCGTCCTTGAGCTGCCGGAAAGCAGATCAGTGTTCACTGTGGCCAAGCCGTAGGCAGCTGAGTGCGTGGGTCTTCACAGCTCGTTTCCTGCTTCCGCTTGGTCTTACATCTGAGTCATCTTGTATTTATGTCCTCCTATAGCATTTCCATAAGATGCTTGTGGCCAACACCATCCATCAACCTAATGGGCTCAAATGGAACTCTTTGAAATCTCCTGCGACATGCCTTGCTCTAAGAAAGGAAGAATTGTTAACAGTAATTCTTAAACTAGGAATTTATGTCTTCCCATAAATTGACCTTGAGAGGTTATGTGTGGATTCCAATAGGGAAACGTCCTTCCTAGGTCCCTGCAGTCCTCAGCCCTCCCCATCCCCATCAACTGATGCCCTCTGCCCCCTCCTGCGAGCCCCAGGCCAGAATCAGGGTTGTGTATCTTGGCTTGTTCCTTCTGCCATTTTCTCATTCAGTCACTGAGTATTTATTGCACCTCTGCTTTTTCCAGGCAGAGTGCTAAGTACTGGAGATGCAGTGAGCAGGCATCTGTGCTCTCCTGGAGTCACCACCTAAACAAACAATTACACAAGTTCTTCTTAAAAGGCCACTGTAAAATGAACTGGAGAAGCGCAGGCGCTGTGAGTCTCTGCAGGAGGCTTTGGTGGGCTCAGTTGCCCCACCCCTCGTGTTAATGCAGGTTTCTGGGGGTCTGACTGTGTGTGGGGCAGATCTCTGGACACCCACTAAATCACCACCATTTTACTCAGCCATTTGCTGTAAAATCTCGACCTCAGAGGACAGACCCTCCTGACCATGCTGGCCCTGGCCGGAGTCTCCTGTGCTCTGCTTCTCACCCAGCTCCTAGCTCCCTCCCTCTGACCCCAGCCCAGTTCCTGGGTCGCTCTGACCTAAGGCTCAGGTCCCTGGGGGAAGCCAACTGCCAGAGGATACCTGGAGGGTGAGGGAGGAAGGGAGGTCAGAGCATCCTCATGGCAAAGCCTGGTCACCCTCTATACAAGTTTTAGTTTGTTTTACAATGTGTAGATCTCCTTAAACTTTTCTGATGATAAAACTAAAATACATATATTATAATTAAAGCTAACATTTCAAAAACAAAGTAAAAGTTCAATGTATTCCCATCTTCCATTACATCTACCACCATAAATGACTTCTTTTAACAGTTTGGTGTTTATCCTTCCAGATATTTTTGTCCTTATGTAAACACATTTTATTTTTATGTTGTCCTACATGTTCATATTGTCCTATAATTGACTTTATTTCATCTGAAAACTCATCACAGACACTTTTCAGGACAGTGCATGTAGATCCTCCTTATCCTTTCTGGGTGCCCAGTATTTCATCATAGGAATGTGCCATAACTGCTCTGTGAATCAATCCCCCATTAACGAACTGTAAGTTCTGCCACATTTTGTTGTAATAAATCTTATAGCAATGAATAGTCTTATACATACATCCCTCTGTGTCAATTTCTTCTTAGAAAGGTATTTGGGGTCTAACATCATGCATTTTTAATGGGTTTTCATATGCAATGAAGTGCTCTTAACCACCCTCCACTTCATGCATGGCTGGATGGGCTGACGTACACCATTCCATTTGCTTCTAGTATATTCCTCTCTGGGAACTGTGCACCTGTGCTTCCCACAATAGGCTCACATGCTCAGCTGGGGTGTGTTTGTTCCTGAATCTCTTTATTCTAGTTCAATTTGTTACTGTAATTGTGTAATTTATTTAATTGGTATATAAACCAAAGAAGCATGAGAGGGAAAAGAAAAGGTTGTTGAAAAAAAAAGATATTTAAGTTATATTTTCCAACTCCCAACTTGAACTAAAAAATAACTTTTAATGACTAACCATTTACCCTAATCATATTAGATTCAGTGGCTTCAACTGACTCATAAACTCCATTGACCATACGACCATGTTTGCTGAGTTATATCCACTCGTAATTTGCCTTGCCAGTATTGTCTCTGAAAAAAACATCCCATAGCTGTTTGGTTTGTTTGTAAATTGGATTATCTTTTCTCTTTAGAAATACCTAAGAACCAGACATGTCTTATCTAGGGTATCCAATGTAATCTGCCTTGATGAAAGCGGATTTTTAGCCCTTCTTTTCATGTCATTGTAAGCTCTTGTAATGCTGACAAAGACACTGCACTCAACCTCATAGAAGAGAAATCTTCTATGTGGAAATTCCAGATTTTCTATTTGGAAGTCACAACTGTTGCTTTTGAAAGTGAGAGAATGTCTATATGCAAATATCCTGCCACTTCCTAACCTAATATAACATTAGAAATGGGTTTACAGCCCTTCCAAAATTTACAAACCCTCTATGTGACTATTGTAGGTACTTAATAAGTATTTGTTGGACATGTGGATACACAGGGAAACACATTTCTACAGGATTGGCTGTACAGGGATCTCTGATTAAGTCTGAATGAATTCAGTCATACTGAATTCATTCAACAAATATTTGTTAAGTGTGCACTGTATACTTCCCAGTTTCTCATAACTGCTGGGGCCACAGCTAGCCACGGTCAGTAGAACTGCTCCAAGATGCTTGTCATCTAGCTAGAGACTTCAGGCCACTGGGAAGCGCAGAAATTCATTTCCCTCAACAGAACAAGCACTCCGTGAAATGCTCTGACCATATGTGTACCTGGCCAGTGGAGCAGGCTGGTGCAAGGCGAAAAAAGGATTTCATTTCTTCTCATGAAATCCATCAATTCTCTACATCTTCTCAAGGCCTTCCCGTATCATTAAAGTATCAATTTTACTTACGCTGTATGACATTTGACAAAGCCCTGCAGAGACCGCCAGACATCTCACTGCTGTGTTTTCTCTTCTAGGACATCAATGAGTGTATTCTTGAAAACTATCCTGAGTGTTCCAACCCCAGGTTATTTTACATCATTCCGTATTTTTGTGGACAGCATCCCAGATGCAGGTAAAGACTGAAACAGGCTCATGACATGCTCATGTGGATAACAGTGACAGGAGACCCACCACCTGGCACTGAGTGGGCGTGTCCTGCGTCCCCAGTCTCTCTAACTTCTAGAATTCACTTAATATTTACTGTTAATCTTTCAAGATCGCATTTGAGATTCTGAATGTCCTATAACTAAAGAAATTAACAAATCAAGGTCTGGCAGAGGCCTTGGGAAGCACCCGTAAAGCTGTGTAACTGACATGCCAACCAAACTCTTCTTCACCTTTGACGTACACCCGTCACTACCCAGCCCATGAGATAGTAAAGCCCAGGGGGTGCACCCATCCTGCTCCTCTGTAGTGACTCTGCTGCCTCCACAGCTGTCCTTGCCAGTGTGGTGTGTCTAATTGGGTCTAAAACACTAGATGCTCACACCCAAAATTCCAGAGTGTCTCTCTCCTGACATACTTAGTAGAAAGAGAAGAAAGTACTTTCTAGTGATCCCTCCTCAGCCTTACTTGGTTGCAAGACCTTCTTTAGCAAGTGACTTATTCAGATAGTAAGGGCCCTCAGTGTGGTCCACCCACCTCCTGCATCTGCATCCCTGGGGTGCTTGTTAGGAACCCTCACCTGATCACAGTCTCTGAGGTGAGGCCCAGGCATCTGTGACCACCTCCCAGATGATTCTGGTCTAGCTACACTTGTTCTACTAGACAAATGTATAGCCTCCAGAAGAAATGGTAGTAACGATGAATATTATCTTTGCTTGGTGGAAAATAAACCCTGCTGCCAGAAGTGGCATTTTCCCCGAAAGGAGACATTGATTAGAAGGTCGTTGTGTTCCTTAAGAGACTGGGGGTTGCGGGGGACACAGCTGTTTCCAAATTGCAGCTCACTCATTGTACTTTTTGCTTACCCTGTGCTTGCTGCTTAGTTATTAGGTGTGTTGTTATTATTGACGTTCTGCTGAGTTAACCAGTTTGTTTACGGTCAGAATTCTGGGGCTAGAAGTGTCAGTTTTCTGCTTCATGATAAACTCCTGAGCTCAGGAGACCTCCCTCACCGATTTGTCCCCGGTAGTAAACGCCTCCTGCTTCACGGTCAGGGCTTCAGATCCTGGGAAGATTTGGGGCCAGTTGACTCGCTTTCTGTCAAAATGAGGGTATTTATTCCAAGAAACAAGATTCTAACTCCTTAAAGTACTTTTAAAACTGTATATTTCCCAATCTTGGGGCGAGGATTTTTGATGCCTTATCTCGTGATGATTTTCAAAACGCTTTCAAAATGTCACCTTGTTCCACCTTGATGACAATTATTTGAGCTAAGTAAGGATTATTAAAAATTTTCAAAAAAGAATCCTGGCTTGCCCAAATTCCCCCAGATAGTCAACGCCAGCCAGGCCGGAACCCAGCTCCTGGGATCCCCATGCTGGGCTCTTTACATTCATATCTGTGTTGTTGGCTCAGAGATCTGCCTTACAAATAAGATTAGGCTGTTTTCCTTTCGTAATTGAAGAAAAAAAAAAAAAAAAGGTTTGTTTTTAAATTCCTCAAAAGAATAAGATGATTAGCGGTCATGACCTGACACCTATTTTGATTTCTACAGAAATCAAAATCAGTAAGTTTCATATTTCAAAACTTCTAACTTTATGGGTTCGGTTTGGTCCTCCTATTAAAAGGCCATTCTAATCAGCGTTTATTGAGACCTAGCTGCCTGGGCCCATTTTCTCTTAACAAACATTTAGGTGGGGCTCGCTGGGCCCTGGAGAAAGTGGGATTTGGACTTATGTGACTGGGGATGGGTGGGAGAAGGGAGAAGCTTCCAACATGTTGTTGCTGCATTTCGAAAACCAATCTTTGATTTCAAAATCATTTTTATATCCATAAAGGGAGCCTGGTGAGTGGGCCCTTGAAAGAGCAAAACTGAACGTGAATGAAAACTTCCTGCTTGTGGGGATTCTTGAAGAGTTGGAAGATGTGCTGCTTTTACTGGAAAGATTTTTACCTCATTACTTCAAGGGTGTGCTCAGTATCTACAAAGACCCAGGTAACTCCGTCTGTAAGCAAGTACTTCTCTGTTTTGAGGCTTACTCACCTTGAAAAGGACTCGGGAAATGAAGGCGTGAAATCATCTCTTCTGTTAGTGAAGGGGAGCTCCCCTGGCTTCAAAGCAAGGTTAGAACCACGAGATTTAGATACCATAACCTTGAGCTTCAGGGCCAAACATAAACTCGCCGTGTTTTAAAGGCCGGATGCTTCCATTTCCCCCTCTGGAAGGTGAGATCGGCAGCGTTCCCGTCGGCCGTGTCCTGGTGCTGGGGCGAACCAATGAACAGGCAGGTGTGTGTTGGAGTCCTGGGGGAGTGTGATGAGGTAACTGTGGCCCTACTTCCATTTGACAAAAGCAAATCCTGGCGCATAGAATCCATAGAGCAGCACATTGAGAATACAATTATGATTTTACTCTAATAAATGGAGTGGTGTCCAAACAGAAGCAAGAGAGAGTGCAGCAGAGCAGTCATGAGGGTTGCCCGTAGTGTCACTGTAAATATCATTACTCTCAGAAGTCCATCGTTTGTTTTTCCCATTATAATTTTATCTTGAAAGGCAAACAATCTTGTTTGTTTCTTTCCTGATCTTAATCTACTGCTGCCACAACAATACCTACTCACTAATCTGTTTATTGTTTTGTTTTGTTGTCCGGAAATGGAGGGTATTATTCTGCTTTGTAGAAATGAGGCACAGAGGAAGGGCTTCCCAAACGCAGCCTCTGCCTCACATGCCACGCAGCCAGGCAGGGACCTCGTACCACACCTGTATCACTTGACAGGTGCAGATGCCCAGGTGAACTGGGTTTGCCTACAGGAGCCCTGACTTCTGTTCCATCGGGTGGCCCTACCACTACCAGGGACTCGCTGGGGGAAGGTGATTTTGCCTTGGTCTCCCAACACTCTTATTCAGAGATAAACTCCCAGGTACTTACGTGACCAAGGACCTCGACGTATGCCCTGCAGGTGTGTCTCCGCAGCAAGAAGTGTGGTTGGAATAGCTAGAAGCATAACAAACTCTAAATTGTCATTTTTTGAAATAGGGCCTTCCTTTGCCCTTTCAACACTGGGCAATTTAAAGAGTTCTCCTGCGACCAGTTTTTAGCTCTGTAGGACAAAGTAAACTCTGGTCTTTGTGCAAGGAGGAGTCTCACCCTAAATCAGGCTCCTCTGAAGAAAAGGTTTACGTTATTCGTTGTTATTTCCCTTCTTTGGCTTTATCTTGTTGTATAGTGTGTGGGGATGTGTGTGTGTGAGATGTACAGTATGAGATAAAAGGCTGACTGGGTCTTGGAGACACAGAGCTGTCAGATAAGAACACACTGTTGTCCCAGCGCTTGGGAAGAGTATGGGTGACATCATCCATCCTGGGATCTGGGGTTGACACCATTCACAGGATGTCACAGCCCAGCACACCAAAGGTCCACATCAGAGGTGTAGGTCTGATAACTTAGAAGAGGACATTTTAATCTTTGTTCTTCTTAAATACAAATAAACCACAAACAAAAATCTTAGCCCCGAGGGCTCACTTACCTACGTTGTCAGGATGTTATCATCTTCACTTCCAAGCTGTTTTCCTCATTTAAATACCTGACTTCTCAGGAATTGTAGGCCTTCGTCCCGTGATCTGGAAGCCCATTAATTAAAGTAGAACATATTTTTGAAAATTGAGTGACTGTTAGCTCTTTTGTCTTTAGCTGTGATCGTTCCACCTATAAATTAAAGATTTTTCTCCCCTTTGAGTTGGGCATAGCAGTATATGAAATACTTCTGAGGCTGCTGCCCCAGGGAGAACGCAGGCCGGCCAACACGTTACCCGCTCACACAATCCAGCTATTCTGGTGGTTAAAACAGCGAGACACGTCTACACGGCCCTGGGCTCCCACCCTCTGGGTGCACTTCCACACACACACACACACACACACACATACACACACACACACACACACACATACACACACACACACATACCTCACCGCCACTCCCCAAGGTGGTCTTCAGGACTCTGGCCCAGGACTCAACAACTGTTCTAATTTAGTTCCTGAGTGGAGCTGGTGTTAAATATTTTGCATATCACTCCAGTGTAACGGTCTCCGCTGCCGCATGGCACGTAGACAACAAAATGAACATCTGAGTGATTCTTCAGTAACTTCCCCTGTGTTTTGTGGCCTCTCAGGCACCTTCTGTGAGATTTTTCTATGGTAACCTTGAAGGCCAATCAGCTCCACAGTTGCTCTGTCCCGAAGAGTTTCCTCATCCCCTGAAGCAGGGGACAGGAGATGAGCGCCCACGCCTGGCCAGCTTTCCGGTATATTTTAGCCTCTGCAAAGACTAAGCCCCTGTACTGTTTTCTCATGGCCACAAGTCAGTGAGCTGGTATCAAATAGGTTAAAGAAGAAAAGCAGCAGGTCACTTTATCATTCACACCAGGGCCTCATCACCTGTGCATTTTCAATCTAAACTCACAGATAATGGCCCACTAAAATCATCGCTCGTGCCCTTTATACAAGAATTTTATAACTGAGTAGACTAGAGGACAGAGGGAAGAAACACTAAAATCTGAGACCTTTAAATATTTGTAGATTCAACTGACCATGGAGCTGGATTAAGATGCAAACACTCCACTGGCCATTTTTCTTTGGTGCTCATCCTGTTATTTAAAACATGCAGGTGTGTGCGGATTTCAGGAATCCCCTTCCAGCAAGACGAAAAATATTTAGACCAGTCTCACTGCTGAAGAAAAAACACTAATAACAATAACCGGGGAGCTGGTAAAAATAACGTCTCCTAGTCAAATGGGTTGTCACTTATTCTAGATTGGAAGGATAGTCATTAATTCTTTCCAATCAGTACTGTGGGTTCCAATAACCCACCATTTAGAGACGTTAATAACTTCGCTAAATAATAGGTCAACTGTCTGTGCTCCCTCACCCCATTAATTGCCTGTAAGAAGGTATGTGCTGGTGAGTAAATTTGTCTCCTACCAGAAATATTTGAGAAACTTAGTCTTCATAAATTTTTTTGAAATTTAGTCATTTTATATTAATGTTTGCACTCTGTGGAGACCCAGTTAGTGTATCTCAGAAGAAGTTGATGATAGTAAGTACTCGAGGTGAAATAAGAATGAAAGTTGTAGCCTGGTGGATAACCAGGAGAACACACTCTGGTATTTCTCGCCAGCCCAAGGGCAGTTGCTAATGTTAAGGCCAGTACCTTGGAGTGAGGGCTCAGTAAACTCTGCCCAACCTGGGTAGGAGTTTGAATTGGGGGAACCAAGGCCGAAACAGATTTACTGGGTAAGAGTGACCTCACTTCTTTAACTTATGCGGTCTCATTTTTTATTGGTTAATCTCGATTACATTTGCTCATTACTTACCTTTCAAAAACGAGAAGCTTGGAGCCGGCCCAAAGAATTGGAGAGACAGCTCCATGGTCATCCATCAAAATGTGAACCAAAGGGCCACAGCTTAGAGTTTCTGAGCCACGAGCGTTAACGTGTTCATGAATGCTTTTCCCCCTTAGCTCTTAAAAAGGGACACGCTGTGAGCTATCAATATTTTTCTTAGTCATAGTTTCTTTAGGAGCTAAAATCACAGTGGTGTTAAAGGCCACAATAAATAAGTAACTTAATTAAAGACAGAGAATAAGTGAATATCTGTGATAGGAAAAGTCCGTATATCAGCGTCTCCCATATCCGCCCCTGACTTGGTGAATAACCCAGCTGCTCCAGTTCAGTAGGTGCCGCTTAGCGCCCAGATGCGGAACCCTAGGACCTGATATTCTAACCCTCCTACGTGAGGACCACGTGAGGACTTGAAAGCTAATCCTTCTCCCTTGTATTTTAAATACTTTCCGTTACTAGCACCACATTAGTATTCATTTTCAACTTGTTTCCATTACAAATGTAAACACTGGAACCTCAATAGAGAATTTACAAGACTTTCGTGGGCTGTCTTGAGAATCTGGCCACCAACTATACTACAAAGGAAAAATGTCTAATTCCAAACAAAATGACTTCCGTGCTAACTTCGAGGATTTAAGTTCATTCATAAATTGGGTGCTTTGTTTTTTTTTAAAAAAAACTGCTTATACTTAAATATTTTTATTAACAACGATGATAAATGAAGTACAAATTTAAATATTTTTTTGCTAGGCATGAATGGTAATTAGACTCCTATTAAGGGTATAGCAGTGTACTCTTGGAGTTCATTTGCATTGCACTATTCAAATCTGAGGATATTTACACAGAAGATTAAAATTGTCCTATTATTCATAAAGAAAGGTTATTCTTTAAGGAAAGAACACTGAGTTGGGAGTTTGAAGAGACTCCTAGTCCTCTTTCTGCGGTGGTTCTGCCCATAGGACCCCGAGCAAATGTAGCCTTGGGTGGCTGATCGCCAAGGTCTATATTATTATCATGCTGAAGTATCACATGGAAGGTTTTAAGGCTCCTCTTTCTACCTTCTATTGGTTAGCACAATTATACGGTGCTTTTCCCCCCTGCAGAAACCACAGGCAGTCCCCATTGCCTTCGTAATTCCCAGGTTTAGTTATGGAGACTATCGCTACCTAGAGGACATGACGAATCCTCACTGCGGGGTCATTCCTTCAGAATCCATTCTTCCCTAAGCCAGGGATCCCAACTCACTCTCTGGTCACACTGTCCACCCTTCTCTCTCCACACCATATGCATTTCTGTCCAGAAGACAGAATATCATAATTATTAGAGCACAGGCTCTGGAGTAGGCAGCCTGGGCATTAAAGCCCGTTCTCCACTTAACTGGATAACCAGAGGTAAGGTGTAACCCCTGTACCCCATAGCTTCCCCATCTGTATAAGGCACATAAACAATACTGTCTACTTCACAGGGTTGTTGTGAGAGATGAACCTGATCGAATCCATGTAAAGCCCTTAGCCCAGAGCTTAACATATGATTAAGTGTTCAATAATTAGCTATTAGCCTGCCAACCACATTACAGGAGAGAGACAGGGCCAGTATCTGGGAGGAACTAGGGCTTCAGCTCTCTCTGTAACTTCTACGTGAAAGAAAGCAAGAGAGAGAGAAGGGGGGGGGGGAAGAAGAAAAGAAATGAACACCCTTCACTTATTTCATCAGTGACAGCTGACCTGTGACTGTGAAATCGCATGCCTTTAGGAAATAGTATTTCTGACTTGGAAGGAGAGGAACAGTTATATTCTGGCCAATACCTTATTCCTGAAACAATCACAGGGAATAAGTTTAATGGAAATATTACTACGGTGACACGCTCAGGACTGGAAAACACCATGCAAGTCACTGAGGGTTTTTTAAAAATCATCTATTTTTATGCCTGAACTCTTAGCAGAAATATCAGGGCGTTAAAATTTCAACGTTAAATGAAACCCATTGTTGAGATGTGACCAGGGCCAATTACCATTAGCTCGAGTTGAATGTTGAATCTTTCAGACTGTGATGCATCATGTTATTTAGTAGATATAGGATGGGTGTTCAATGATTTAATGGCGTTTTTATTTTAACTAAGACCCTAAGATTCAGTTCTTGAAAAACCTTTATTTTCCATATGCAGAATTACGTACTTCAGAGCGCTGTTAATGAATTAAACTTGTCCAGCAGGTGGCAGTGTCTCTCCATTTTCTCAAGGAAGTGCTTGTGGTTTCCTAACAGTTTGCATCTGCTGACAGGCGTTTACAGAATGCTTGAACACAGATGTACAATTATGCCCAATATGGGGCCTAAAAATGGGATCGTATCAAAAGGATTCCAAGTACAATTGATTGCAGTAGTCCAAAGTGCATTATCTGAGAGCCAGTGGGGTGGGGAATTGGGGGATAGTTTACAAATAAGTTTACGTGGGTTAAAAATATATGTACCGTCCACTCTAGTTTTATAAAAATCATCCATCATTCTACAACGATTGGATTAAACATGCTGTTTCTCATTTTTTATTTCCATCTTCGTATTACTTTTGTGCTACAACAAAACCCAAAAACATTCTGGAACTTCACAGGTATACAACTGATGGTTGGGAGAAATTCTGACTATCTACAGGCACCAATGAAGTTGTTTAAAAACCTCGATTATCATTTATAAAAAAATAGGATACCAATCTGTTATTGGTTCATGTACCATCAATATTCTCCATAACGATTTGTTTATCACCAGTCATGTCCTAGGCTCAGATTCTAGTCAGGTTGGTACTGCATTATGTGTGTGTGTGTGTGTGTGTGTGTGTGTGTGTGTACACCCATTCATGTTCAAACAACTAAACTCCTTATTACACAGCAGTGGTATCTTAGTAAAGAGTCTTGCATGCAAACATCAGCAACAGTTCCTAAATAATAATAATTTGCATAGCAATTTACCATTTACAAAGCACCTCCATAAGATGACCTCATTTGATTCTTACACGAATCCTCTGAAGCTGAGGAAGACAATTAGTTGTCTCATTTTCTAAATAAGAAAGCTGAGAGTCAAAGAGTAGAATAGCTTGCCCACAGTTATCAAGTCCTAAGTGGCCACAGACATTCAAGCTCTGTCCCCAGCACCACCACAAACTCCATGAATCTATGACCCTCCAAACATCCTTCGTATTTAATCATTAATACAGAGCATTAAGCGGGTATTAAGCACTCTTATGTATTGCAGTTGAAGGTAAATGCTTGAAAATAAAATCTATAGATTATCTCTATTCAACACATGGTCTGATTTTATAGTAATAACATTCCAAAAATATCTCTCTTCTTTGAAGACTAATATTTAAATAGCAGGTATAATCTGAAAATACTAGAAAAATTCAACAAGCACTTTCAGCAAGTGTTTCCATGTCTGCAATACACTCCAGTCCTGGGCAACAGCCGTATAAAGATAAAACCATATCTGGCATGAACGCCATCGCAAACTGGATGGGCACTTCCTGCTGGAGATATTTGGGCCAGGCCTTGAAGGGTGCATCGCTCTTCCCCAGGTGGACGTGGAAGGAGGCAAGTTAGGCAGAAAAAAATAACATGAGTGCAGACCTGGAGCTGTGAAGGCACAGAAGTCCCAAGTCCCATACTTGGGAGGCATGAGGGGCTTCCAGCCCACCTCGGCCCTTGCCTACTGACCTTGCCTCTTTGAGCTGAGCCCCCCAATTCTTCGCAGCTCAGTCACCCTACTGCTAAGCCAGTCCTGCCCAAGGCAGGAAAAGTATCCGCAGCCTTAGATCTCTCTGTGGTACAACCTGGAACTGAGTCACTCATACCAATCCCAGAACCAGTGGCCAAGCCACAGTTGCCAGAGGGCCATGTGTCACTCCCCCAACCCCGCTTTCCCTGCCCTCTGCAAGCCTGACCACCACCCAAGGATCCCTCGCTTCCTAACAGTGTGTCAGGATACTGCCAGGTTCCCAGGTCCATAGGGCTGGGATTCTTCCTCCTTGCTTTCTTTCCGTTTTTCTGCACCCAAGACCCAGCCACCCTCCAGGCCTGGCGTAACCACTGGCTCCAGTCGGTCCTGCACTGTTCCACTGGGGAGCCCACCACACCTCTCCAGACACCACCTACTGCCCTGCCTGACCCCCAGATTCCCCTCTCTGCCCACCAGCATGGTCTCCCCTTCTGTTACCAGGCACTCACTCCCTGACTCGGGTGAGCTCGCTGTGTCCCTTGATGCTGCCTCTGGTCTTCCTGGCCTCCCTCACTAGGAGCCCTTGGAGTCATCCCTCCAGAAGTTTCCCCTAGTCCCCACCTCCCACCCATGCACCCTGGGAAACTGATCTCTTCTAGGTCCCAACCTCATCCTCTGGAGAAGCCCAGATGCTCCCCGCAGTGTGGCCAGGCATGGGGTATGCAGTTTTCTGTCTTGTGATTCATTTCCCCAGACAAAAAGGTGGCTAATAATATCTGGGTGTGTGGTGGAGGTACCGGCATTCTTCTGTGTTTATAGGTGAATTTCTTCTACTTGGGAATTTATTCACTTCTACTTTGAGCAGGTTTTAGTTGAACTTGACAGTAATATGCTTTGCATTGAGTAAGAATGTTACTAAGGGTGGAATTAGTCACCACAGATTTCAATTGTTGGACTTTCCTGGTAACTCAGCAAAGCTGAAATGCTCCTAGAGCCTGGGCAAAGAAGATTAGAGACCCGACCCCAGAAGGTGATAGTTGATCTTTTTATAAAAGACTCTGTGAGCTTCCCGCTCTTTCATGCCCAAACTTCCAAGGTCTGTACCTGCCCCTGGGCCTAATGTGGTGATGTGGAAAGGGCCTCAGACAGAGAATTTCAGAACTGTCTTTGTGCCCTTGACTCACGGTCTTGCCTTGCTGACATTCTTTGCTTATAAAATGTACCCCCAGCTGGGGCGAAGTACAATCCTTACCCATTTCGCATGACTCAACATTTTACAATGGAAGCTTCTATTTTTGTTCAACTAAATCTTGTTCAAATAAAAATATCATTTCCTGGTCTGTATTTTTTTAATAGCTCATACATTTTTATCAACATATAATGTCCTAGCTTTTCACATCTTGCAAATGGTGTTGGACTGTGAAAGAACACAGTGAAAAACTGCAAATATACCTGTGTACAGAACATTGCTGTTTTCAGTGGTTTCTTGTGAGCTATATTAAGCATATTCATTTCACTGTCCACAAACCCATAGAGAAATCCAATCTAATTCCCCACTGATGAGAGTAGGGAAGTTTTGCTTGCTGAGTGGGAGTTTCAGATACTCTGACTGGAAAGTCTCACCTGTCCAGTTTTTACAATGTGCTTCTAAGTACTTCTGTTGCCTTGTCATAGCCAGACACTACTGGAGCTACTTTTCAAAACATGTTTTCCTAGAATTTTACCTTCCTGTTTTTTAACTATACTTTATATATTAAAGTAGTGCATGTATATAATTAAAAATCAAATAGTACTAAAAGACATGTAATGAAAAGCAGTCATTTCCTATTTCAACCCTCTCCATCGCGAAGTCTGGTTCTGCAGAGGCAAACGCTTTCAGCACAGTTAGCTGGTTCTTCTGATAATCACCACACTAATTGTAACTAGTATGCACAGGCTTGTTTTATTTTTATTGTCTTGATGTATTTATTTGAGACGTTATTTAGTTCTCTTATTCCACCACCCTTACCTCCACTTCCTCCCCTCCACCATCTTCGTAGTATAGCTCTATCTATGTTTTACATGCATAGTCCCTGTTTACGTTACTGTGGCTGCATATGTTTGTTCGATGCTGATCCAAGTAGTACACCATCATCTTGTTTTATTTCTTGCATAACTTATTGTTTTTCTAGAATTGATTATTGCCTTGGGTTTTTTATTTGCTTAGATTTATTTATACCTATCAAAATTTTCCTGTGTGCCATTAGATCTGTTGTATCAATCTTACTTTTGATTTTTTTCCCATGTTTTTATCAGATAAGTATATCCATTCCATTTCCTGCTCCCCCATCCCAGGACCACTACCCTCCTTCCCACCCAGAGCTCTAACTTTCTGCTTCCATCTGGGCTGATTACTCAGAAGCTCCCTTCACAGCTGTCCTGCAACTGCCCTTCACCATTTTACTGAATGCATTGTATCCCTGATCTCCTGAATCCCTCATATTCTATTTCTTGATTTAATAACTCATTTTATTCCAAGATAGGCCCAAATTGCTTCCTGATAAAAGATGCGTGGGAGGTAGTAAATTCTTTGAGTCACTGCATGTCTGAAAAGATCAGCGTTCTACCATCTCATCTGATTGCCAGTTTGGCTGGGTATGGATTTCTTCATACATGCACTTCATTTCCCACATCTTTTTCTCTGACTTTCTCATTCTCTCTCTCTCTCTCTCCTGGAGTGTTCCGTTTATTCCTTTTATGAAAGTTTACAACACCTCAGGGTACTGAGTATTCAGTAGATACATTTAAGCTTAAAACTCATGTTTTTCATTTCTGGGAATTTTTCTTGTTTTACTTCTTTCATGATTTTATCACCACCATTTTCTCTGATTCATTTCTGGAATGCTGTTGGTCAGATATTTGAATCCCTAGGTGCATCCTCTCTATGTGCTTTATATTTTTTTCCTCTCTTAATTTCCATTTCTTCAACTTTTTCGCTCTGGAAGAGTTTCTCAATGTGTATTCCAGTCATTCTGTTGAATTTTCTCTTTTCCAAGAACTCTTTTTTAATCTTTTTTTCTTTTTGCATAATATCTTGCTCTTGTTTGTTGGGTACAATGCCACCTTAAATCTCTGAAAATTACAGAGATTTTTAAAAAGTGTTTTCATCTATTTCTTACATTATGTCTACTTGCTCCAGGATCCTTTTCACTGTTTGGTTGATTTGGGCATCTCTTTTTCAGTCTGAAGTCTTTCCTCTGGTAATCTTTGTCGGAATTCATATTTGAGGGTGAGACACTAAAGAGCTCATTGAAAGTGCTGTGCAGTAGGGGAGGCTTATCAACTAATGGACCCACTTGGGATGATCAAGCAGCGATAGAAGTTTTGTTGGGAAAACATTTGTTAGTGATTTTAGGTCTTTTTTTCTCTGGAGTTGATCCAGTTTCCCCACTGAAGAGTCCCCCAAACATCCCCTTGGGGGATGGGAGGTGAGGAGGGAATGGGGGAGCAGGACACACGTCTGATTGCTGGTGGGGGGACAGGAGCTGAAGGCCCACGTTCAGGCACAATTCACTTCATTGTTCTCATTTTAGCCCATGCTCTTCTCTCTCCTCTGGGCTAGCAAATCAGTCTGGAGCCTCTGCCAGATTCTTTGGAGACTAATCCTAAGATTGCCGGATCGCAGGCAGTGGAGAATGGGGGAAGAAGCATTGCAAGATAGCTGGCTGCATGCAGGTGTGGAGGGAAATTGGGACCCAACTGCTTCATAGCCAGACTACCTGCCTCATGCCCAGCTTTCCCATCTGGGCTACCTAGTGCCACTCCTCTCTCTCTCAGGGGTTCTTCGGGTGAGCTGACCCTCCTGATGTATGTCTCCCCTCTGCCAACACTCCAGTGCATATACTCTGCTCTGCCACATGCAGTGCACTCTTCTCACCACTTTTCATCTTCCAGAAGTTGTTTGAAGTCTGTCTTCTGTTGAAATCCTTCTCCAGTTCTTTGTCCTTGCAACCTTTTTATAAAATTATTGTCCTTTACTGTCACTTTAGTGAAGTGTTTCAAAGGAGAGGTGTTGAAGGCCTGTTGTCAGCCTACTGCATTTAGCTGGCAATGTGCTAACTACCTGAACTTTAAGATTCTATTACCAGTTTTGTGTGTATAGCTTCTAGCTAGATCTGTTATAAATGTTTCTTTCATGTGAAATCTGCATAGCCATGATGTGAATCGGGCTACCGTAGCACTGCCTTCAGCATCCGTATCTTGGGATTATAGTACTGATGAAATTTCAAAAGCAAAACAGACAAAAACAAGATCCCTTAATGGTAGTTTATTAGTTAAACCCCTTTGTGTTTTTTTTTTAAATTTTTATTGGAGTAGAGCTGCTTTATAATGTTGTGTTAGTTTCTGCTGTATAGCAAAGTGAATCAGCTATACGTATACATATATCCCCTCTTTTTTGGATTTCCTTCCCGTTTAGGTCACCACAGAGCATTGAGTAGAGTTCCCTGTGCTATACAGTACGTCCTCATTAGTTATCTATTTTATACATAGTAGTGTATATATGTCAATCCCAGTCTCCTAATTCATCCCCCCCTTGGTATCCATAAGTTTGTTCTCTACATCTGTGTCTCTATTTCTGCTTTGCAAATAAATTCATCTGTACCATTATTCTAGATTCCACGTATAAGCGATATTATATAATATTTGTTTTTCTCTTTCTGACTTACTTCACTCTGCATGACAGTCTCTAGATCTATCCACGTCTTTTTACTGAATGATGTTTGCTATGATGAGGCCCCAAACTACTGTTTTTTAAAATTACCTGGAAGACAGATCAGGGCCATATTGGAGATTTATTTGATGGGAGAGAATGTAAATTATAAGAACTGATAAAAAAGACACTGTCTCATGATCAGAGGCAGTACCCAACCATCCAAAGATACCATGCCAGTGTAACTTGGCAGAAACAGGCACCACCGTTTTGTGTGCTGTCATGTGTCGTTTCCCTAACCTAATGCAGGAATAGTGACACAGGTATCCCAAGCCTGGAGAGTCCAGGGCCCCGGTCCATGAGCGCTGTCAGTCAGCACATGTCCAGGAGAAAAAGCAGCCATTGAGAGGGTTTCTCGGCAGCAGCTGCTTTAGTAGCAGTAGCAGCAGCTCATATAACAAATGTTTCATGACGAATGCAAACAAAAGCCAGCTCCGAAATTCCAGCCACGCCATGTCCAAGCCAGTTCAGAGTCGTATCACCACTCCGTTCAAGTTTTTTCCCCTCTCTAAATGCATTCCATATGAGCCGTGGTGTTGGGACAGCTGGGATCTCCTGCATTCACTCAGAAGGCTGTTTTTAAAGCCCAGACTGAAAGGAAAGTAAGTCAGTGGGAAAACAAACTCAAAGAAAACACTGAGACTCAGGTGGGTGTGGGAGGTGTGTTTGTTTTCCCCAGCCAGGCATGACCCCCGGAATGGGGCTGAAGGCTGGGAATCCTCTAGCCCCCCTCCTCGGAAGCCTGGGTGCAGGACTGTGCTCCGGTGGGGCCCCTGAGTCGGCATCGGCCCTGGCTCCAGACAAGCACCATTTCTCAAAGTGTGGTCCAAGGACCGTTGCCAGCCCGTAAGCTGCTTGCTACCAGGCCATGGTGAGATGAGGTAGAAATTGAGAGTAAGCCTGTAGAAACTTTGATGGTAATTTGGTATGGCTCTGATTATTTTTTTAATAACTCATTTTTATTGTAGTTTACAGCAGTATCAATCTGAGATGGATTACAGTGGGAAAAATTCAGAGATCTTTTGTGAAGCAATGTTGTAGATTCTCCCAGGCTTGGGCTGCCCAGGTTAGCAAATAGGAGGTCATCCAATTGACAAGACCAGTCCTAAGGCATTTGGGGCTTATGAGGCGCCATGATTCTTCCATATGATTTTTGCCTTCTTGGCTTCAAATCTCAAACTGCTGTTCCATAGCAATGGCTGAACACCTAAACTCAAGGAGATGTGATCCTTTGAAACTCTGCCTTCCTAAAACTGGTGCCTTGACCTAAAACCTTTACAAGTCATGATTCATACTAGGATAGCACTTTTACAGTTAGCAGAGTACCTTAGACTTATGTTGACTCACTTCTTCCTCACAACTTGGTTAGGTAGTGTTGTAGGTTGAATTGTGTCCCCCCAAAATACGTTGAAGTCCTAACCCCATGTATCTGTGAATGTGACCTTATTTGGAAACAGGGTCTTTGCAGATATAATCACGTTAAGATGAGGTCACATTGGATTAGGGTGGACCCTAAATCCAATGACTGGTGTCCTTATAAGGAGAGAAGGATTCAGAGACACAGGAAAGAAGGCCGTTTGAAGTCAGAGGCAGAGATTGGAATTATGTCACCACCAGCCAAGGAATGTCAAAGACTGTCAGCAAGGACAGTCAGAAACTAGAAAGAGGCAGGAAAAATTCTTCCCTCGAGTCTTCAGAGGGGGCATGGCCCTGCTGACACCTTGACTTTGGACTTCTAACCTCCTGAACAGTGAAAGGATACATTTCTATTATTTTAAGCTACCCAGTTTATGGTAATTTTACGACAGTCCTGGGAAACTAATACAAGTAGAAATCTTCATCCCATTTCCAGATGAATATCTGGAGACTCAGTGATAATAAGCTCTGCCCATGTTCGAAGCAGCCAGCAAGTAGCAAGATCTGGATTTGAGCAAAGGTGAGCGCTACCCAATACACCAGATTGCCTGTCTTTGTGGGACAAAGGAATTGGGGGAAAAAGAAATATCTAACATATGGAGAAAGTTAAATAGATGACTTTACAATAATGCAATGAAATATGAAGAGGCCATTGGAATTTCATTTTGAAGAATTGTTCTTTCTGAACCACTAATGAAAAGTCAGACACACTATTATATTGTACGATATGTTTATAGTGTACACACAATATGCTTAGAAGAACAAACTAAAAGGGAAAAAAACAAAAGAACAGCAGTTTTTAATTGTGCTTGTGGGCTCTGAGTAGTTGTCATTTGTTCCTTTAGACTTTTCTGTTTTGTCTACCTTGTTGTATAATACACGTGCGTCGCAGATGCCACAGTGCTGTATGTCCCGGCACTGTGCTCTGTACCCTCCATGTATCTTCTTAATCATCACAGTGGTGCAGCAAATTAGATATTATTACCCAAATTCTACTGAGGAGAAAACACACCCAGACAATCTAAGGACTCTGTCTGAGGTCTCATAGCTGGTGAGAGGCAGAACCTGTCTGCCTCCAAACCCACCATGCTTGGTGGCCTCTTCCACTTTCATGATCAGAAAAAAAGAGGATCGTGGGAAGGGGCACAACTGAGTAGTGGTGAAACAAGAAGAGACTGTCACTATGGCCCCTTCGGGCAGGGCTTGCTCATCCTCGGTCATTTGCGTGAAACAGAGGAGTTATCCTTTTGGCGTTAACTCTGCAGAGACTTCTTGAAGACAGGGACCATGGCTGCTACCTTCCTGATGCCCCATAGTACCCGCTGTAGAATGCTACTCATCAGAGGTGACACCTGGCTGTCCTCCCGTCCTTCCCTTCTTTCTGAAACCCCCTCCTGGCAGAGTTTTGGGAACACTAGGTAAAGCAGTTACTTACTGAGCATTTCCAGGACAAATACCTGGGAGTGCCTGCCTGGGTGACCAGATGTCCTATTCCTCCAACCCCCACACCTGAAGGCTAGTTAGAGCATGAAAAAAAATGTGCTACTGTTTGATGTAGCCCTGAACCTTTCCAATTTGAATAATTCAAACCTTAACTATAAAAAACTTAAGTTGATTTTTAATAGAGTATTGAAACAAGTTTTATTCCATTAGTATATCAAATAGTTTCATCATAGAATTTTAATTTTCATTTGTCTGATTCTTTGTTTCCATTATTTTGATCTGATTTCTATTTCTATTTTTAATATTTTTTTCCTGAAAAATATCTCCAGATACCAGCAGATAAGCATTGTAAAAATAAAATCTTATTTTTTATGTAGGTCGGTGAAAGGCCTTCAATTCAGTCTGTCGTCTGCACGCATCCTCTCTAGGAAGGTGTGCCATTTCCCTGGGTGCAAACTCCATGGCACAGCTTTTTAAAGGCTCAGTGGCATCCTGGTAAAGACTCCCAAGACCTCTTCTTACCCAATTCTATTTCCGTGATCTGAATACGTTTCTCACCCATCTTACTAATATGCTGTAGCAGATTCATTCTTTAGCCCAATGAATGAATTGTGCCCGATGCGCCTCCTTGCTCTGAGACGGTCTGTGGCGTTCCCCTAAGAGCCTGGGTGGGTATCAGTTGTACAGAAATGTCACCTTCCTGGCTAAAACATAAGTAAAGCCCATTATTCCCAGGAAGGAAATTTCTTGATAGAGAGAAGCAACTGGGTCACTTACTTAACAAACATCAATTTTGCACTTACTATGAGCCAGGCAGCATGTGAGCACTTTATGGGTATTAACCCGTTTAATAGTCGTGACACTTGTCTCTGTGGCTGAGTTCTCCTTGCACTGCTGGTCCCTGCGCTCCCTCTTCAACCTCCAGCCCAGAGAGGTAGATCTGGAATGTTCCCGCAGGAGAGCAGAGGGAAAGGCACAGAGACAGGGGCATAAACCTGGATAGTTTGGCTGCAAGGTCTAACTGGCATCCCGAGGTTCATAGCCAAGGAAAGTACCTAGAGCTGGGCCATTCCTGTCTTGTGTCCCCCAGTCCACGTTCCTTGCTCTTCTGGAGATGTCCCCCTCTTTCCAGGGAGATCCACTGCACCAACCTTCAGTTTAGTCGTGCAGACTTTCTGCGACGGTAGAGAGTATTGACAACAGTCTCTGGTCCTTGTGAAGCGCACACACCACGGTCTGGATGCCTCATCAGTGTTCATTCTCCCCCATAACTGGAGATCAGGTCCCTCTCTCACTCGTGCGTCACTGTGAACAGAATGGACCCTCCTCGTTGTGAGCAAATGAAGTTTCTCTTCCGCATCCTCCTACTGCATTATTCTCCTTTGTGCCTGCCTCCTGCCTTCCAGTACCCCTGTAAGCTAGCAGTCCCCAACCTTTTTGGCACCAGGGACCGGTTTTATGGAAGACAGTTTTTCCACGGACTGGGGGAGGGGGATGGTTTTGGGATTATTCAAGCACATTAAATTTATTGTGCACTTTATTTCTATTATTATTACACTGTGATATATAATGAAATAATTATACAACTCACCATAAGGCAGAATTAGTGGGGCCCTGAGCTTGTTTTCACTTGCCACTCACTGATAGGGTTTTTTTTTCAAAATTCCTACTGATTTTTTTTTTTTAATTTTATTTATTTATTTATTTATGGCTGTGTTGGGTCTTCGTTTCTGTGCGAGGGCTTTCTCTAGTTGCAGCAAGCGGGGGCCACTCTTCATCGCGGTGCGCGGGCCTCTCACTGTCGCGGCCTCTCTTGTCGTGGAGCACAGGCTCCAGACGCGCAGGCTCAGCAATTGTGGCTCATGGGCCTAGTTGCTCCGCGGCATGTGGGAATCTTCCCAGACCAGGGCTCGGACCCGTGTCCCCTGCATTAGCAGGCAGATTCTCAACCACTGCGCCACCAGGGAAGCCCACTGATAGGGTTTTGATATGAGTCTGCAAGCAATTGATTTATTATGGTCTCTGTGCAGTCAAACCTCTCTGCTAATGATAATCTGTATTTGCAGCCACTGCCCAGAGCTAACGTCACTGCCTCAGCTCCACCTCAGATCATCGGGCATTAGATTCTCATAAGGAGCATGCAACCTAGATCCCTCACACGCGCAGTTCACGGTAGGGTTCGAGCTCCTGTGAGAATAATGCCGCCGCTGATCTGACAGGAGGTGGAGCTCAGGCGGTAATGCGAGTGATGAGGAGCGGCTGTCAATACAGTTGAAGCTTCCCTCGCTTGCCCGCCGCTCACCTCCTGCTGTGCAGCCCGGTTCCTAACAGGCCACGGACGGGTACCAGTCCATGTTCCGGGGCTTGGGGACCCTTGCTGTACACCATTCCCACACCCTGAACTGCCCTCTCCATGCTAATAGCCCTTGGCACTTGAATCATCCTCTCTCGAAATCTAGCTGTCTTATGACTCCCTTAGAGCCCTGATAAATAATTCTAGAAGTATGAAGGGCTTAACAGCTGACAGTAACGCAATTTGTGCTTCCCAGGGGAATTTCTAACAATAATGATAATAATAGCAACCCCTAGAACAGTGCTTTGCACGTTGTGAGTAATCAACAAAAAGTTATTGAAGTAATATTGAAGGCTTTTTATGTGGACTTTCTAATTTAATCCTCAGAACAATGCAATGACGTAGATACTTTCATTATTCCCATTTTACAGATGAGTAAAGTGAAGTTTAAAGAGATATAGATGACATCACTCTTTTATTAGGAGATTCCTTACAAAAAGAATCATTTAAAAACATTTTTTTTATTGGAGTATAAATTGCTTTGCAATGTTGTGTTAGTTTCTGCTGTGCAATGAAGTGAATCAGCTATATGTATACCTGTATCCCCTCCCTCCTGGACCTCCCTCTCACCCACCTTCCTTCCCACCCACCTAGGTCATCACAGAGCACCGAGCTGAGCTTCCCGTGCTTTATAGCAGGTTCCCACTAGCTATCTATTTTACACATGGTAGTGTATATATATGTCAATCCTAATCTCCCAATTCATCCCACCCTCCCCTTCTCCCCCTGTGTCCACGTGTCCATTCTCTATGTCTGTGTCTCTATTCCTGCCCTGGAAATAGGTTCATCTGTACCATTTTTCTAGATTCCACATATATGCGTTAATATACAATATTTGTTTTTCTCTTTCTGGGTTACTTCACTCTGTATGACAGTCTCTAGGTCCATCCACGGCTCTACAAATGACCCAATTTGGAGTAGAGCTGATTAACGATGTTGTGTTAGTTTCAGGTGTACAGCAAAGGGATTCAGTTTATGTATACATGTATCTATTCGTTTTCAACTGAAAAAGAATCATTTTAGATACATTTTATTATATGTGAACTAAAAATGGTTTCTAAAGAGCTCCTTAGGAGGAAATATGTTGCTTTACTCACCTAAATTTAGTGCATTAGAAATATAGGGAGGGGATGTGAACTTCAGTTGGTCATTAAGTCAGTTTGTTATTTTACATCTTTGGCACTTCCTTTCATTCGTCACATCAGCAGCTAGGACAGAGGGTGAACTCTTGGTTGCCTTGGGGTATGGTAATATACTGTTTATGCCAATAGCCCATCCTGGGTCACAGAGCACCAGGATTTGGATGTACCCACCACACATCCTGCCTCCTGTGGTTTATTGTGTTCTTCCTGAGGTTGTTAGTCCACTTCAAGGGGAGAAATTATTCATGGTAGAAATCCAGACGTGGGCTATACTGCTAAGAACAAGAGCTTTTTCTAGAGGCAGGGATCTTCATTAGCCCCAGAAAACCTACCATTTATAGGACTATCTGTTCTGCCCGCAGCAAATGTTCTTAACCTGAAGCTCCGTCACATGGTTTTCAGGGAATCCTTACACTGCCCCATCCCCATCCATTTAATATGAAAATATTTTGTGTGCCTTCTTTTTTCTGGGAAGCAAAGTATTTTCAGACTTGCACAGATGTTCCCAGCCCCCCGAACAGCAAGAATCACAGTCTGTATGTAAGGCCAGCTCCACAGGCCTCTCACACTCACTCGTTTCACATACTCCCTTTCCAATAGCTGGTCTCTGGAAAGGCCTGCCCACTTGATAACATGCCCATCCAGCTGGACTGTGGTGGAGCCCTACCACAGAAGAGGGAGCCCCATGGCTGTGAGCTTTGACACAGACAGGCCTGATCTGATGGAGAACGACCAGGAGGACTCTTGAACTGGCCTGATGGCCTGAGGTGGGCCATCTTCTTTGGAGCCAGAATATCAAGCTGAAGCTCCAAATGGTGATGAAGCCTCGTGTTTGTTCAGGGTGATTTTTGGCTCTGCCATACTTCCAGACTTCCACATTCTAGCATAGGATATTGTTTGCCTAAGTATAATAGGGCATATGAGTTGGTTCCTGGCATCGACCATGGAAGATTGGCTTACTTTTACCAACCCAGAGTCAGTCCCCATGGCTATCAAGAAAGACCACACAAATCCCAGAGTGTCTATAAGTAGATACCAAACCACATGTGTTATTATTCTTGATCTTAAACCATATTATTATTAACTTTGCTTTGGTTGAAAGTGGACCCCATCATATCGTTAAAATAGAGTTTCACAGCCTTTAAGTGACCAGGGTATGTCACTTTTAAGATGTTTTTCCAAAAGAAAATGTTAAATCCCAAATACAATTTTGGCTGAATAGTTGGTTTTAATGGTCCAGAGTCAAAAACTGTAACTTAATTCCTTGTAAAACTTGAATCAATTTCATGAGGATTCTGCTACACAGTTCCCTCTGTTCAGCCGGAGATTTCTACTACTCCCTAACCCTTAAGAAGTATTAGCGTATTCTTTTAAAATGCCAATATTTTTCCATTTAAAAGAATTTCTGTTGTCAGTATCTGACTTCCATTGACATACAGTAGCTTATTTGAGGCCTCAATTATAGTACTGTGGTTATAGTTTCCCCCTTTTCCCTCACTTCCTTTTTCCTTAGCATCAGTGAGGAAACACAGTGTCCAAATAACGGTCTACATCTACAGTTTTCTACATTTTTGCTTTCCGAAGGTGTTGAGGGTAGATGGGAGTGTTATTCAGAATTCTGCATCTATAGGTCGAACTTAATATTGAGCATGACTGGTGCCTTCTATGTCTCATTCATGGGGTTTAGTGGTAACATGGCATCTGCTACGTGCCTGTGGCTCCAGCTTAATACCACCAGAGACAAGAATGCTGGGCCCCGCTGAAAGGCGGTAAAGCATCTGGAGAGCTCCTAAGAAAGATCCAAGTCGTTTTCAAGTTTGCCTAATAACATGCTCAGTAGTCTGATGTTTTGGACACAAACAGCCAAATCTTCTTCCAATAACACGTGCTTTGGATATCAGATTATGTGCGGCAGGAAACACTTGCAAAAAGGAATCCACCCAAAAGAAAAAGGCCAGTATGCCAGCATCAAAGGCTTAGTGTTTTGTTTTGCTTTGTTTTGTTTTACAAAATGGAGAAGAATCTTACCCCGTAGTGAGCACACATTGCTGAAATAACCAATGTCTCATCAACAGTGTGCCCAATTCTGTAAGTTGGTAAGTATCATTCTTTATGGGGGGTGTAACTAATCTGGTACTGTTTTCAGATTTAGAGAGATTTAGGAGTTCTGAGGTTGAGTCCCAGGACAAAGTCTTTATCTAAAGTGTGGATGTGTGGACAGGCTTTTCTGCTTGTCGAAGGCTATCATTATTTATTTTGGGCTCAGAAATCTGTGTATTTGAAGTTCATCTTTTTTTTTTTTTATGAAGCTGGTCTGTTTTGTGGGTTGCTTTTATGTTCCTTATTTTCCCATAAGTTTCCCTTCATTTTTTAGTAGATTTTTTTTTTTTTTAACTAAAGATGCAGCACTATAGAGGAATAGGGAAAAGGGATTTATTTGGTGCACAAACTCAATTCAGTGTCACAAGCATGTTTTTGAGCACCTGTTATGTGCCTGACCTTGCTGGGCTCAGGAAGAACTCTCGGGAAAGTGGCTTCTTGGTGGGATAAGTGTCCCCAGGGGAACCCCACCCCATGATGGACATGCTGACTGTCTTGTCCACCCAGGGACAAGGTGCCAGGAGGTGCCAGCCCGGGAAGCCCCAGATGATTCCAGTGCAGTGTCGCCACCTCACACACTGAGCAGCTCTCTCCTGGGATTGAAAGTCTGAGCTTGAAGTCAACCAGAATCTCCAAGAGAAAGCAGCGGGGTCTTTAGGAGCAGGGCAACCCCTTCGGGTTCTCCGCTTGCTTTAATCACCTTTGTGAAATTTCGTGTTTTATTTATTTAAAGGGAGATAGATTACCCTACAGCACCACCATTTTGTCAGTCACCCAAGTTTAGAAGCTTGAAGTCATTTCAATTATAACTAAAGAGAACCATCCCCCAGAAAATCTGTTTGGGAGCACTATGGAAATTTTCCCAGCTCACCATGGAGAGCACAGATTCCAGATTGCTGGGTGCCAGACATATGTCTCTCAATTACTATTGTTTCCTGCAGGCTACAGTCAAGAAATATTCAATAGAGAATTGGAAAGAGATTTTCCTCTTAAATCCATACAGAGCTTCAACACACTTAGAACGTGCATGTGCCTGGAGTGCATCATTGCAACCCTAGTTATGGAGCCTGGAATTTTACTTGGTGGACAGAATCTACGGGTAAGCAGTAATGGCTGCAGCCCTCTCCCGGAAGTTGAACAAAAGGAGGCTCAGAGGCTTTTTGGTTGGGTTGTGCAGGCCACACTTGGTGAGTGTTGCAGGTTGGACCCTCAGCCAGTCCACTGACCAGGGCTGGGGCCTCCACTTCCCTATAGCAGGCCGAGGGATTAGCTGAGCTTCTAGGAGCTTGGTTCACTTCACCTTGTCCTCGACAGTCTGTTAGGAAGCTAAAAGGCTTCATATGTTATATATATACATTATATATATATATATATGAGCCATACCACGTGGCTTTCAGGATCTTAGTTCCCCAACCAGGGATTGAACCCAGGCCCTTGACAGCGAAAGCGTTGAGTCCTAACCACTGGCCCGCCAGGGAATTCCCAGGGTTTCTTCTGTTAACAAGGTTTGCTTCTCCTTTCCTGAGATGAGAAAGCAGTATAGACACAGGTCACAGTCATGGGCTTTGGAGCCAGTAGACTTGGGTTTGAAATCAGCTCTAATTCGTAGCAGCTGTTTAACCCTGGGCAAGTTTCTTAACCTCTCTGAGCTTCAGTTTCCTCATCTGAAAGAAGAGGATGGTAACCGAGCTGTTTAGGAGATTAATGGAGACAATGTACTCCTGCACAAATGCAGTTTCCAGGGCCCTTTTCAAACCATCTCATTCGATTCCTCATTTTCAGTCTCCCATAGGGCAGTGTTTTCAACAAGTGCTCATGCAGTCCAGTCTTTGAGTTTCAAAGGAGAGACCAACACAATGGTTCCAAAGTCTATTTGTCATCGTGCTGAGTTCCAGTATTCCAGTATGGCGTGCTCCGCAGTGGTGTGTGGCCTGAGTTGTCTGCGGGCTGCAGCTTTTCCTGTCGCAGTGGAACTGCCCATTTAGTGCCTACTGATCTGGGCAGCTTAACTTTAAGGAAGCATCTCTGTCGGGAATTAAGGAGGAATTATTTTTCCTTCTGCATTATTTTGAAAATCGCCTTTGAAGTCAATAGTTAGAGTTGTTTTCTGATGCAGATGTTGAGGGCACATGAAATTGACTGACCACATCCTGCGGCATATTCCCACTTGTTCTTCACGTTTATTTGTATTATAAACCAAGAGTAAAAATACAAAACACCCCACCTCAGATGCAAATTGAAGCCAGGCTGTGTTTCCACATATCTGTAAAGTGGAGTAAGTAACCTAGTGGAAAAAAGAATGGTGCTAATACTTAGGCATATTTTACTAGTTGTTGCTAATGCCAAATTAACATAGCGTTTTTAAGAAGAATTAAGGAATAGGTACAGGATGGTACCGTGATCATAACCCTTATTTCTGTAATGTGCTAGAACTAGGATTTTAACACCAAAGCTCATTAGTCAGAGTCAGGGAAACATTTTCATAACCATTTACGGAGCATTTCAAAACATAAAAGTCCTCTTGGCTTGGTGAAATTTAATCTTTTGTGCTTCTCCCACCCCTTGGCCATTGGTGTGTAGTATGCTTTACGTGAGCTCAAGATTTTTCATCAATAGTTCTAGCCCTTGAGAGACCCCAGAATTTCTACTTGAAACGTGAGCACCAAACTTTACTTGGGGAAAAACAACCACCACAAATGCAAAACAGGAAGATAATCCATGTTTGTGCCTGAAAATGTAAAATATTGTAAATATGTCATTTTTCTCAAATTAGCATATAATTCGAAGAGAATTTTTTTTTAAGTGATTCTCAAGCTTATCTGGAAAAATAAACATGTGAGATGGTTAGTGATTTTTTTTTTAAGGAAATGAGAGGAGATTTGCCCTACAAGATTCTAAAATATTAGAAAGTTCCTGGGTTTAGTATCACGGTGTAAAGGCACAAGCTCTGACAGACAAGTCAGTGGAAAAGAAATAGATGCCAGTGTAAAAAGTGTTGTGGTGTATTTAGAGACCATTACAAAGAAGGAGTAAATAAAGGTGTCAAATAGTTGGCTAAATGTTCAGAGAAAAAAATAGAATCTCACGTTATAACATGAGCCTTAATAAATTCCAGATTGTTCTAAAGAGTTAGTTTGTTTAATGGAAAAAGAAATAGAAGAAAAATCGGTGGCTATTTTTGTGATGATGGGGTATTGCTAAGGGTTTACTAAGTATAAAAGCAACAAAACACATATATACATACAAAGAGAATAAAGAATATATATGCTTACCTAAAACTTTAAAGTAAGCATGTCTAAAACACTTAGTTGGCAAAAATATTTTTTCCAGCAATGATAAGATGTAGTATGGTTAATATCTTACCATTAATATATAAAGAATTTTTATAAATCCGTAAGAAAGACACCAACAGAAAAAAATGGAGAAAAATACAAGTGGCCAATAAATATATTAAAAAATAAGCCCAGCCTCACTAATAATTTAAGAAATGCACATTAAAATGATGCCTTATTTTCTATTAACACGTTTGTTAAATGGACAAACTCTAGCAGAATGAGAGTCCCTGATGACGGGGATTTTGTAGAGAAATGGCATTTTAGAAGGACAAATTAGTACAACCTGGGGTAAAAAGTAATTTAATAATAAATATTAAGTGTAATTTAATAATACATATTAAGAACCTTCAGGGTGTCATAGCTGGGAGACTAATAGAAATATCCTGTATCTTATTTGTGGCAGTGGTTTCACATGTATATGTAGCTATCAAAACTCATTGAATTGCATACTTTAAACATGCTTTTGAAAACATTTAATGACATAGGTGATTTCTCAAAATGTGATTGGACATGAAGTGCAAGAGAAAAGGATAGCCAACAGTATTTACAATATGATACCAATGTTATTAGAAAAACTATATAAACACAGGAATACAATTAAATTGGAATATCTCAAAGTGTTCATGGTCATTATTCATATCTCTGGGTGGTGGGATTTCTAGTGACTTTTTTTCTTTATTTCCCAACTAATATATAGTAAGCACGTAGAATTTTAAATTTTGGAAAAGGATTATTAATTTTCAGAAAATAATTGAATAGTCACATAAAATTTATACGTGAAAGCAGAAACAGTGCCCACTAGATCACTATGGCATTGCTAGGATTGAACAGAACTTTTATCCTTTCTCTCTTCCATGTTCTTTTGTGCACATGAAGCAACATTGACCGGGAAGGGACAAATAAAGAGCATCAGTTCCTGGGGGCACAGCACAGATTCATGCAGATGGAATCCAAGGCCCAACTTTTTGTCACTTCATCAGCCTTACTCCCTAAAGATGTTCAATCTATTCTCAGCATCTCTCCTTTGGAGTTCATTAAATTGCCAGCCACACACACACACACACACACACACACACACACACACACACACACATACAGCTCTTTCTGAGTATATATTGGAGCTCTGAAATTGTGTAAAGGTTTCTAACTCTGAAATACTAAAATTCTATATAACTCTGTACTTAACTCTTTAATAGTCTTGAAATTTTTATCTTGCTTTAAGAACTACGGTATAAACACCAAAAGGGCAGGAATTGGCTACCTAGGCTTGAATCCTTGACTATTTGGGTCAACCATACAAATATTAAGATGGTTTAATTACACAAGGTTAGCTCATAGATCTTTTCTATTGCAGTGTGACCATCCTTAGTCTGAAAACAAATTGACTTTATTCCGCAGTAGCTGACTCACCTTCCTCCCCACAAGTCATCGTAGTATGAAGAGTAAATGTCAGTATCATGGTTTAGCCAAACCAGATGTGAACTGTGTAATTATTTTCATGTCAGCGACTGAAGTTTAAATATGCATCCTTTATTTGTTTTTAATTGAGTGATTACAGGTGGCACCTAATAAAGTCTTCATGCTGTGATATCTTGAGGTCATAGATTTATGAAGTTTGGTAGGTGTAGACACTCCAAGTTCTGGTCAACCTCCCTGGCATTCCATAGCACAATTCTAAAGGAATGTTAAAATGACATTTCCCTGTTTACTTTTCCTCTTGACTGATAATGATCCTTTCTGAGAGGTAAACACTAGTGTTATTCAGGAATGAAGTTTAGATTTTGTTGATATTTTTCAAAGTCGATTTTCAAAACTGCTTCAAAATTAAGTGGCAAAAATAAAAGCTATGGGCTTTTCTTTGGATATGTATTAGCCATAATCATCACACCTCTGGTTGATACAAATTGATTCTGAGTTTTTTATAAAAGTAATGATTAATTGTACAAAAATGTTGAGAGTCAGGAACCAGACTGGTCAAGGAACCAGTGTCAGGGCAACACCTGGGCAGGCAGTTCAGCCAAGCTAGGATGGTGGCTGGGACAGAAGGCACAAGGAACCCAAGCCCTGGGCATGGCAGGTGGCTGCAGTCTAGAGACAGATCAGGAAGGCAGCCCAGGAAGACAGCAGTGTTGGGGGTGGGTAGTAAGAGTGAGGGCCACAGCCCGACAGAGACCAGAAGACTCCATGGTAGAATATGGATGCCATGAGCTGAGACTCAGCAGCCAGAAAACTTCTTGTTTAGTCGTCAGTGAACTCTCAGTTTCACATTGAGCTATAGGTCTTGCCCAGCCATATTCACAGGGAGACACCTACGTTCAAGAGGAGAGAACTCCAAAACTGCCCTCAGCAACACTTGGTCAGCCCTGTGGGATGCAGCTGACCAGAAAAGACCTCGAGGGTTAGGCAGCCCATGGGGGTCTTCTTAGACCCCTTTGGGGTCTTCCACCAAGTAGTGGTTTTTATTCTGGAAAAAAATGGGAAAGCCAACACAGAACAGAAGAAGTTCTGGGACTGGACCTGATTTTCTTAACACCAATTCATGGGTATTGTTGGGTCTTTTGACCCACCAACTCAAATTGATCCTCTTTGTGTTTTATTATTCAGTTAAATAACATGTCATGCCAAAAGAAAGCAAGTCTGAATTGGTTCTGGCCAAATTACATAACCCAGGGAATTGGGCAGAGGGTTGAATGGCATAACTCCAGATCTCAACAGGGCCATGTTTTGTCCTTTCTATCTTGAGCATTTTATTGTATTTCCCTAGACTGCCCACTATTATAATGATGTGTTGGGGATGAGTGTCTAACAAAATATTACTTTTATTCTTCTTTTAAAGCATTTCAGATGCTGCAGTCATGAAATATTTTTTTTAAAGTTTGTTATTTTCCCAGCCCAGGCAAAATGCAACAGAAGAGAAAATGGGTAGAAAAGAGATAGTCCTATCCAAATGGAACTCTGGGGAGAGAAAAAGACATGAAATATCCAAAATAAATTTTTGATATTTAAAGCATTATAGAATCAATTCTAGATTGTGTGGCATTAGTAAGCAAAAGGCACACTGAGAAATTTATAAAGCTAGTTAATATGTAGGTGGGGAAAGTCTATCTATAACTGTGCATGAATACTCTATAGGATATGAATCTTTACTTTCATTGACCACCAGTTCTGAAACTTTTGAAGAAGAGCATCTTGAAGTTTTGATGTGTGTAATTGCAGGAAGTATAATATATCTGCTAAGTTTCAATTAAATTTAAACCTAAATTCTTCTGTTTCAATTGGGAAGATTAGCATTTTACTGTTTTAGTAGCAGAATACTGTTGTTCCAAGAGAACAGATTTTGAGAAAGATAATAATAGTAATCATCATCACCATCATCATAATTGCTCTTGTTACAGTTAACAACTATTTGGGAATTTATTGTGTCCTAAGAATTTTTTTTCGGCTGCGTTGGGTCTTCGTTGCTGTGCACGGGCTTTTTCTAGTTGCGGCGAGTGGGCGCTACTCTTTGTTGTGGTGCGCGGGCTTCTCAATGTGGTGACTTCTCTTGTTGCGGAGCATGGGCTCTAGGCGCACAGGCTTCAGTAGTTGTGGCGCACGGGCTTCGTTGCTCTGCAGCATGTGGGATCTTCCCGGACCAGGGCTCGAACCCGTGTCCCTTGCATTGGCAGGCGGATTCTTAACCACTGTGCCACCAGGGAAGCCCAGAACTTTTTTTTTTATTGAAGTATAGTTGATTTACAATGTTGTATCAATCTCTGCTGTACAGCAAAGTGACTCAGTTTAACAGATATATACATTCTTTTTTAATATTCTTTTCCATTATGGTTTATCCCAGGAGACTGGATATAGTGCCCTGTGTGTAGGGCTTTGTTGTTTATCCCTTCTAAATGTAATAGTTTGCATCTACCAACTCCAGATTCCCAGTCCATCCCTCTCTCTCTCCGCCTCCCCCTTGGCAACCACAGGTCTGATCTCTATGTCTATGAGTCTGTTTCTGTTTTGTAGATAGGTTCATTTGTGCCATATTTTAGATTCCACATATAAGTGATATCATATGGTATTTGTCCTTTTCTTTCTGACTTACTTCACTTAGTATGATAATCTCTAGTTCTATCACTGTTGCTGCAAATGGCATTATTTTGGGGTTTTTTTATGGCTGAGTAGTATTCCATTGTACATATGTACCACATCTTCTTTATCCATTCATCTGTCATTTAGGTTGTTTCCATGTTTTGGCTATTGTGAATAGTGCTGCTATGAACACAGGGGTGCATGTATCTTTTTGGATTAGGGTTTTGTCTGGATATATGCCCAGGAGTGGGATCACTAGATCATATGATAATTCTATTTTTAGTTTTCTGAGGAACCTTCATACTGTTTTCCATAGTGGCTGCACCAACTTACATTCCCACCAACAGTGTAGGAGGGTTCCCTTTTCTTCACACCCTCTTCAGCATTTGTTACTTGTAGACTTTTTAATGATGGCCATTCTGACCGGTGTGAGGTGGTACCTCATTGTAGTTTTGATTTGCATTTCTCTAATAATTAGTGATGACGAGCATCTTTTCATGTGCCTACTGGCCATCTGTATGTCATCTTTGGAGAAATGTCTCCTTGGCACTTTTTAAGCCCTTTAGTTATATGATTTCATTTCATCCTAATAACATTCCTATGAGATAGATACTCTTATTATCTCAGTTTTACAGATAAGGAAATTGATAAGTTAGAGAGGATTTCCTAGGTCAATGAGCTGGTCATCAACAGAGCCAGCACTCAAACTCAGGCCTGGGTTTTTCAATACCTCTTGCTCTTGGCCACTCTACTGCCTCTCCATGTGAAGAGCAAAACCAAAAACATAAAGCTCTGAGGGAGATGAGGTAGTTAATAAAACCTATGATTCTAGGAAATTTTTTTCTGCTAAATTCTTAGAACCCAGTGTTTCTGGAAAGCTTAGAAATTCTGTTGAGATGATGTTCATTGTTATGCTAGATATGTTACTTTGTTCTGTTTTTTTCTGGGAGAAATACTTTATTAGTTGAAATCACCAGAATAGACTGCTTTAATAAAGTGCTTGCAAAGCCTCAATCTGGTGAACAGTGAAGTCGTTTGTTTCAGTCGTGTCAACAACTTTGGCTTTCAGAAGGATTTTAATGAATCGGGGAATGGAATTTAAGAAAGCAAACAATCTAAGGAAAATCACTTATTTTTCTAAAATAGCAAAGCAAAAATGGGAATCTTTTCCAGTCTAGTTGCTGCAAATGTCTGTTGAAGTCTTAAAAATTCTTAGAGTACATGATTTATCACATAGAACAAAAAGGTCATTAATGAGCACTTCTTTTTTTAAATTTTTTTTTTTTTTTTTGGCCTTGCCATGTGGCACACGGGATCTTAGTTCCCCAACCAGGGATCAAACCTGTGCCCCCTGCAGTGGAAGCTGGGAGTCCTAACCACTGGACAGCTAAGGAATTCCCAATGAGCCCTTCTTTAAGATCTTTTCTGGATCCTATCATCATTATTCTGGTTGCTTAGATAGGAAAATATTCCATGATGTATTCACTGTTAAAATTATAGTGAGTCAACCTTCAGTAACATTTATTTTTAAAGTTATTTATCAAAATATACAATCTATCAGAAATAAATATGGTTACCAAGTAGGGAAATCAATTTAATTTTTTTTTAACATTATTATTGGAGTATAATTGCTTTACAATGGTGTGTTAGTTTCTGCTTTATAACAAAGTGCATCAGTTATACATATACATATATCCCCATATCTCTTCCCTCTTGTGTCTCCCTCCCTCCCACCCTCCCTATCCCACCCCTCTAGGTGGTCACAAAGCACCGATCTGATCTCCCTGTGCTATGCGACTGCTTCCCACTAGCTATCTATTTTACATTTGGTAGTGTATATATGTCTATATATACACTACCACTCTCTCACTTTGTCCCAGCTTACCCTTCCCCCTCCCTGTGTCCTCAAGTCTATTCTCTAGTAGGTCTGTGTCTTTATTCCCGTCTTGCCCCTAGGTTCTTCATGAGCATTTTTTTTTAGATTCCATATATATGTGTTAGCATACGGTATTTGTTTCTCTCTTTCTGACTTACTTCACTCTGTATGACAGACTCTAGGTCCATCCACCTCACTACAAATAACTCAATTTCGTTTCTTTTTATGGCTGAGTAATATTCCATTGTATATATGTGCCACATCTTCTTTATCCATTCATCCGTTGATGGACACTTAGATTGCTTCCATGTCCTGGCTATTGTAAATAGAGCTGCAATGTACAGATTGCCAACAAACACATGAAAGAATGCTCAACATCATTAATTATTAGAGAAATGCAAATCAAAACTACAATGAGATATCATCTCACACCAGTCAGAATGGCCATCATCAAAAAATCTAGAAACAATAAATGCTGGAGAGGGTGTGGAGAAAAGGGAACACTCTTGCACTGTTGGTGGGAATGTAAATTGATACAGCCACTATGGAGAACAGTATGGAGGTTCCTTAAAAAACTAAAAATAGAACTACCATATGACCCAGCAATCCCACTACTGGGCATATACCCTGAGAAAACCATAATTCAAAAAGAGTCATGTATCAAAATGTTCATTGCAGTTCTGCCCATTTTTTGACTGGGTTGTTAGTTTTCTTGATATTGAGTTGTATGAGCTGTTGTATATTTTTGCTTTTATTTCTATTGCTTTGGGAGACTGACCTAAGAAAACATTTCTATGACTTATGTCAGAGAATGTTTTACTTATGTTCTCTTCTAGGAGTTTTATGGTGTCCTGTCTTATATTTAAATCTTTAAGCCATTTTGAGTTTATTTTTGTGTATGGTATGAGGGAGTGTTCAAACTTCACTGATTTACATGAGGCTGTCCAGCTTTCCCAACACCACTTGCTGAAGAGACTGTCTTTTCTCCATTGTGGATTCTTGCCTACTTTGTTGAAGATTAATTGATCATAGATGTGTGGGTTTATTTCTGGGCTCTCTATTCTGTTCCATTGATCCCTATGTCTGTTTTTGTGCCAATATCTTGCTGTTTTGATTACTGTAGCTTTGTAGTATTGTCTGAAGTCTGGGAGGGTTGTGCCTTCTTTTTCCTAAATCAATTTAATATTAATGTCTGTTAAAATAAATTATTGGCTGTCAAATATTTCCACAAAGCCTTTGTTACTTATGAATATCATTGGGATGATATGATTAAAGGCTGTGAATATCAATAAGCTTGAAAACATCCCATGCTAATGTTCAGGGTCATATTTTTTTCTCTTAAAATTGTAAGATTTTTACTATTTGCTGTGTTCACCTTTATGTCTACATACCCAAGCTCGTTGTGGGGCGAGGTGGGTAGGGGGTATCCATGACAATTATGAAAATGACCTATTTGCTGTCTGCTGTCATAAGGCATAAACTTAGGTGTCAACTGATTTCAGGTATTTGACAGTATATGTCAATGTATTTATCGTACATTAGGAAAAATGGTCACTCATATATGGATCTAACCAGGAGATGACCTAATGGTGTTATATGGAAACTAATTCCCTCATAAACATTCTAAGTGGATATAAAGAATTATGTGCTCAGTTGCAACCATTAACTTATCAAAGAATCAGATCTGAATACCTCAGGGAATACACAAAGGTCATGATAGTCTAAAAGCCTTCAGTAATCCTCAGTGTACTGTTCCTTCAGTCCAAAAGTGCTGGAATTGGGGCTTATGTCTAGTGCCAATTTTGGACAGTCAGGCATAGTGACCGGGAACACAGACATGAGGATTGTTAGTCTGAGCCTGGCCACAGTCATTGCCAGGGACTTGAGAGAGTGGGAATGGTGGTTCACATGCCACAATCTATCACCCCTGCCCAGGGCACCAGCAAAATTTGAGAGCAGGAGTGATTCCCTGCCCAATTCTCAGCCCTTCCCACCACGCCCAGCAGCTCTCCACCCTCTCCTGCTTTGGACTTGGTGGGATAAAAAAGGAAGGAGAGAAAGAGAAGTTCTTATGCTCCAGAGTGTTTTGCAACATTCAGAAAAGGAACGTGAGATTAAATCTACCCAAAGAAGAGCCAAAGAGCTTTCCCTCACCTTCACTTCCAGCAAGTCAGGCCTTCATTTTCTTGTCTCAAGTAAAACCCAAGAACTGATGATTAAGTTGAGTAGCATTAAATTAGAATCTTTTTTGGTAGAAATTGTGTAAAGTTGTCAAGGAGTACATGCTAATTCCTGTTAGCATGTTCTACAATCATTGGTCTTCAACCCCATTGCCTCCTTGAGCTCATAGCTAAAGAAGGTCATAGACATACTAGCACTGTCTTTACAACCTCTTGCAATTCTAGATACTGCTGGGGCCAGAGGTGACACCAATACCTAATGGGAAAGCTAATGAATCCATACAGGTCTTACTTTAAAATCCTGATATTTTAGGTGACTTTTAGTAGATTCATCTTGTAATCTAAGAGGAAGTAAGGCAGTAAAGACAAGAGAAAAGTGAATCAGAACCGCGGAGTCAGCAAAGACTTGAAATACTCAGCCTTTTGCAAAGGTATGGAAACTTTGCCACTTTACAATATTCAGTGGGTCAAAAGTGTCAGCGATTTTCTCTTTTCTCCAAAGAGAAATGACAGTGAAAGAGGGATATTTTAAAACTGAACCCGGGACTCCTAGTTTGTCTGCATGAGAACTCTCAACCCTCACAGAAACTCACGAGACGCATTAGTGAAGAGACTCAGGCCCTTAGAGTCTGAGTTGTGAGAACTGCAAACAGTGCAGCCAGGAGGTTACCTCAGCACAGACTGAGTAAATGAATCATTTGGTAAAAGCCATTAGAAATGTTACCGGAAAGTCATAAATGAACCAGCCTGTCTATGCCTGGTTTTGCTAGAATGTAGGAACCATTTGAAATTTTTTAAATGTTTCTCTGTGTACGATTTAAGAAGAGGACTGTGACATAACTAACCAGTTTCTATTATTATATCAAAATGAGGTAAAAATATGGTATGGATTTAACGCTAATTCATTTATTCATTTTTTTGCCGTTAAGTTGTTGTTTTTAGAACATCATGAAACTTCATTTCATGCCCCAATAAAACTAAAATGTAATGGGTTACAGCTTTTCTGTTTGTTGATTTTTCTCCTTCAAACATCTTTGATTTTCCATTCTTTGAACAGGTTTTTTTTCAATGTCTTGCATGTCATTCAAATTATTCTTTTCTCCTGTCACCTCCTCCACCTGTCTCTAAAGCAGTTTCTAAAGTGAACCAATCCTGATAGAACCTAATGATACCTATGCGCAATTTTTGGAAACATTAGCACCTCCTTCTTGGCTGCTTCTAATGCACCAGTATGGTCTTGCCAGCATTAGTGGATTCTTTTTAGTTTTCCCCTCAGCCCCAATCTTGCCGAAGAGGAAATTTGGTGCACAACTACACAATTTCAGGCTCGTGCCACATCCAAACCCTTCCCTGGCAATCTGTCCTCTGTCTCCCTTCCACCAAACCTCACAGGTTTCTGCAGCTTCTCACAGCCATTAGCCAGGAAAGTTCAGCTCAAGACATCACCCCTGACCGCCTTCATTTATAGCCGCTAACTACCTCACACAGGTCAATGTTCCTCCCTTTTTCTCTTTCAGATGTCAGAATGAAAGAACTTAATCTTTCTCATCAGAAGAAGTTTACATTTCTTTTCTTTTTTTTAAAAATTTATTTATTTTTGGCTGCGTTGGGTCTTCGTTGCTACACGCGGGCTATCTGTAGTTGCGGCGAGCGGGGGCTACTCTTTGTTGCGGTGCGCGGGCTTCTCATTGTGGTGGCTTCTCTTGCTGCGCTTGTTGTGGAGCACTGCCTCTAGGCACGTGGGCTTCAGTAGGTGGCATGCAGGCTCAGTAGTTGTGGTGCATGGGCTTAGCTGCTCCACAGCATGTGGGATCTTCCCTGACCAGGGCTCGAACCCTTGTCCCCTGCCTTGGCAGGCAGATTCTTAACCACTGGGCCACCAGGGAAGTCCATACATTTCTATTCTACCTCAATAAAAATACTTCTCCCCCACCATCTCTTTCTAATGGTAACTTCTGCCCAAAGGCAATTAATCATTTATATATCTTCTCTTGGAAACTTGTAACTTCTGTGGCCGACCATCTTTCATAGGCAAGTTCTAGTTACAAAGACAAGTTATATCACAACCAAACCTTTCAAAAATATATTATGAAAAAATTTTATCTTTTTCTTCTCCAATTAATGTAAATTTTAATGTCTGTAACATTTTTACCGTATTTAAATATTCATAGCAAACATTTACTACTGTTCTTCAAAGTAGTAGCCATGGCACCCAGGCATTTTCCCTTCAGATGGTCTTGGTACCCACTGGTATTAGCCTGTCAATATCAGACCTTCCTAAGTAAACAAATGGATCTCCTCCATACAAATGGACAGGAGGCAATTTCATCTCACTGTTCTTAGGATTTTGCTTAAAGCAAAAGCAATGTGGACGTTTTAGACATACACACTGTCTTATGGAGCATGCAGTTAAAAATCTGATATCTAACAGGGGGAGAAGGAGAAGGAGATAAAGCTGTTAATTTACATCCTCCTAAGACCTGGTACTACCAGGGTGCTATGAGTTACCCAGATAAAGTCAATTTAATTTTAACTTAACATTGGAAACTCTCTCGGTGGAATTGACAGCATCCTTGGAACTACATTTCACACTTTCCTGACTTGGGAATGGTTATTTTGAGTAGCGCCTCTTATTAACCTAACTTCTTAATGCCTGGGCAAGAGGTTAAATATCTCACTTATCTACACGTTTGGCTTCCATGAACAGCTACTTCATTCAAAGCCTTTCAAGGGTTTATCAAAATCTCACCGTGTTTAACATTCCAGAGAGAACATCCAGGTTTCTGGTTCTTGGGACTTACCTTTAGTCTACTCATCGATACTGTTCACTGTGATAAATATAAGGCTAAAACAATAATGATGAAAATGAAGTAGGCTATATTCTGCTGAAGAAAATTTATCTAGAATGAATGATAAAAAAGAAAAAACTAGATTCTGAGTACCCAGTTTATAGAATCCAAGAATGAGGAACTGTTTACTCATCATATGGTGAAATTTACTAAGAATTTCTTGTGCACTAAATGTTTTCAAGCAACCGTACTCCCATATTAAGTGCTATGCTTAAGTACTTTCTATTCTCACAGACAGTACATACAAGATCTTCAAAAAGCCCTGTGCATTTTAAAGAGTAAGTTAGGTTATAGTTAGATGGACGTTGTGTAAATTTAACGTCTTAAAATTTAGGAAAAAATTTGCATTACACAAATTTCAGGATCTCTGACAAAAGAAAGTAAATGGTGTCCTAGAACTGTCAGAATTCAAGACCTTATCAGCTATCAGAGGAAGAGCACCACTCAATACCTAAAGTTACCATTTATTTTAGGGAGACAAGCAAAAAGGCACATGATCCCTTATGAACATGGATGTTTATCGCATATTCTTTAGTCACAGAAACTGAAAAACAACTCAGTTATCCAACAATAGCAAACTAGCTTATGACCTATAAGGCATCCATAAAATGAAGCACATAAAAATACACTGCAAAATATGACTTGAAATAATTAATGCTATAGGCGAATGCTTGTCATCAGTTAAGTTTTAAAAGATTATAAAACTAAATAAACAGTGTAGCAGAGGTCTGTTTTACAACTCATATACATAAGCAAGAAAAAGACTAGGATATATATTACTACAATAAATGTGGCTTGATTTAAAGTCATTTTATCACTTAGTTTCTTTCCAAAAACTATACATTTGCATGTGTAAGTATGTATACGTGAGTGTGTATGTATATGTTATGTATATATTATGTACATCATAACCAGAAAAAATGAATTTTTAAAAAGACCTTTCCAAAAATTCCAAGCTAAAACTTAAACTGCCCAAGGACGTTATTTTGACCCTATACATAAGTAGATATGTAGCTTGATGTATATGAAACCCTGGAGAAAAAAAATAACAGAGCAACATAAAAACTGAGATAAAGATGTGACTATATGTAGTGTGCCCAGAATGACTGTGGGTGTCAGCAGTTGTCTTTAACACCATCAGGGCTAGACTCAGACAACGCAGTGTGATTCCAGGAGAGGGCCTCTTCCCTGCCAAAGAAGGGATGTGTGCGTGCATGCGTGTGTGTGTGTGTGTGTGTGAGACAAATAGCCTAGGCCTGCTAACAATATACAGACTGTGAGAAAGAGGAAAAAAAGGAATCTTGCAGAGAAAGTAAAAGCAGAATTTATGAGATTGTCAGATGCCAAAAAAATTTGGATAGAACTACCGGGTCAGTGTTTCTCTCAATCTTTTTTGTTCAGATAAATCCATTTGACCTGGATGCCCTCATCAGTCATTGATAAGGGCCACCATAATATGATTCCAAATAAAGTAGAAAAAGTAACAAAAATGATTTTCTCAGTAAAGATTTCAAATAAAAAGTGTATTTCCAACAAATACATTTTATTAATATTGCCATAGTAAGTCTTCCAATAAGTTTTTTTTTTCAGAAATAGATATTTTCAAACAGAAATGTTTGGTTCAGTTGTTGCTGTGAAAAGAAATCCTTCTGTTATTGCCATTCTCACGATCAAGCCAGTAGTTTGATGGCAAAATGCTGTGTTGGGGAAAGCATGCATGTATAATTGGGTGGGCTATACTTTCAAAGAAATATAGTAGCAGCTTTTTTATGATCTGGGTCATGAGGCCAAAGTTGGGGAGAAAGAAACAGGAGCAAATGGCCCTCCACCCAGCGAACCAGGGCAGCAGGGAAAGCGGGGGAGCTGGGCCAGTTGACCCTGTGGGCACTGGAGTGCCCCTCGCCCCGATTACTCAGAGCACATGAGTATCTGAACAGATGAGCTGGGACATCTTTCCAGCTCTGACATGTTTCATCCTAAGCTTTAGGATCTGAGTGGGGTTGGACAGATCCCACATCAGAATCACCTGGGGTGCTAATCGGAAATGCAAGTTCAAGGGCCTGGCCACAGACCCTTGTAGGGCAGTCGCTGCGGGGGTCACCTGGCTCACCAGGTGAATTGTTGCATATTAAGTTTGTCTAGCCAGGTGTTCGTTGGTCCTACAGAAGGACACCAAAGGTAGCCCTCAACGCCCACCCCTTGGTGGTGGCCCCCCTTCTCATCCCTCCTCTGATGCCCCTCTCTGAGGGAGCCATTCCCGGCCCGCAGTGAAGCAGGGATTTTCAGATCTCCTGGGAAGTAGTCGGGTGGATTGTACATTTGTTTCTTTCTTTATTGTTTACTTTTTCTCTTCCAGCAGGGAGCCTGTGTTTTCTGCTTTAGTGGTTCCTTTATTTCCTGAAGTCACTCTGCTTAGTAGGTGCTCAATGCAGAGGTAATGAATGAGCAAACAGAGGCCACTCAAGATAGTAACTAATTACCACCACTCCCCACCCCCAGCAATTAGGGCAGATTCTGAGGGTAAGTGCTGTGAAAGAACCTAGAAGCTCCTCTGCTGGGCCGCCCTCACCTCAAGATTCCACGGGGTTAGGACATTGCCTGAGCAATGTCTCTGGAAATGCATGCCTCCTTGCAGGGCTCGGTGCCTGCTGCCTTCCCAAACGGGGCCAGTGCCCTGGGCTTGATGCGCCCTCGTGACCCACCCCACACAGGCCAATGACTTTTTCTTTCTGGTTCCTTTTGTTTTGCTCCAGCTTCCAAAATTCAAAGCAGAGTAGAAGCATTATAAAAAGTCTTTATTCTCTTCCAACAAGGGAGCCTAGCAGTTTCAGGCGTTAAAAAAAAAAGTAAATCATGTTACTTTCACTTGGCCACAGAGAGTAAAAGGTTCTCTTGAAATTCAAAGTGAACTCGATTTATTTTTTAATTATTGATATTTCCAGATCTGAAGATGGCAAAAAGAAGAAAAAGAAAAAAAATCCCTCTGTGTACTTTACCAACCCCAAACTCCGAGTCAGCCATGAAGTGCCTTTTGTTCTTTTCTCCCCTAATTGCCTTGCCTCCAAGAAGCTGGTCTTAACATACCATCCATCATCCCAGCGACAAATCAAACGTGGCCCGTTCAGCCCAGCTCGTTGCTGCGAGCCACAGTGACACACATTCGTTTCCGGCGCAGGCAGCTGCAGGGGAGCCGCATGTGTTTGCACTGTGTGGCCTCCCTGTATAATTCAGGAAATGAGTTTACTCTATCTGTGACAAGCATCGTGTTCACACGGTGTGGGGAGCAGCCGGCAGGGTGGAGGGCTCTGCAGCAGCAGCCCAGGGATGTGTACCCACCGTGCTTCCCTCACGCTGGCCAAAGCCCCGCCCCTCTCCACCTGGCCCTGACTTTCATCACACCTGCCACCTGAGAAAGTATGCCTCATCCCTTGGGTGCTGGAAATTTCTGGATGTAATCTAACCTGAGATTCGTAAACCCCAGTTTTTAACACAGACCACTTCTTAAAACAGCAGGGCCTGGTGGTGGGTCACCACTGAGCTCCCCTGAAGCTGAAGAATTGATGCCTGTCTTCTGATGATGCTTTTTTTTTTTTCCAGTGGTAAAATTTGGCCCAACTTCTGGTTGTTATTCAATTTGTATTCATCGCTTGCACATAATCTCTGCTGGACCAGGTTCAAACAAGCTCGGGTTGTTGGGGAAAGGGGGCTTTGGTAGGTGTGGAGTGTGCATTTACTTAGATCAAGGGAAGGAATGCCAAAACCAGCCCAGCATCAGAATAGACGGCAAGCCTGTGGTGAGGTTTTGTTATTTTGCATATGGTTAACCATCTCGGAGGTCATAAAGCAAGGCCTCTGTCCTCCGGTGCAGCAGCTGGGTTTACACAGTATTTCCAGATTGTTTATTTTGGCCCAGAGCCAGGGCTACATCATTTTTCCATTATGCACGTTTGACAGATGAAGAGGGGTGGGAAGGGGGACTTCACGGGGCAGGTCTGTGATTTCCTTTTTATTTACGTTAGAGGGACTTTTAAGAGTTCTGAAGGTTATGAACCAGTCCAAGTATAATGTCAGTGAGGCAGAGGTAGAAGGAGCCACTGCTTTTGCAAAAATGCCCAGATCTTGGGCAGTAAAGCAAAACCCATATATGACCTCAGCCTGAGGCCACGTTGGGAACACGGTTTGTCACTGCTCAATCTTGCATACAGACAGGTTACTAGTAAATGATATTTAGCATCACATTCAAAAGTTAAGCTCTCGGTGTTTGCTTGGCAGTGCCTTGGGAGGAGCAATGAGTTGGGGAACTCAGCCTGCTTGCCTTCCACTGGCCGGCATTCTGTGCAGACAGGGGGAGGCGTTTACAAAGTCATTGTAGAACTTCTGCTTTGCGGTCCTTTCCCGGAGACACCAGCCTTCTGAAGATACTCCCAATGGCCTGGCCTGAAGTTCTTTCTCCAGGGAGCGTGCAAGACTGGCCAAAGAGCCACAGTTTAAATTATATCCACAGCGAAGCCCTTTGCACTTGGGTCAAGTGCATGTGATCTGAATGAATGTTTTCCTTCCAAATGAAACATTTTCTTTTGCTGATGGAGAAACGGCAATTAAAAAGCACCCCAAATGATGACAAATTAAGTAATTGAACAACTTAATTACTTAACTACAATTAAGTAATACAGCAAAATTAAGTCACACAGATGCCTTATTGTCCTAACAGTGTTTAGATTTCTTTAGTGAATGGCTGTAATAATATATGTGGCATAAATTCATTAGCTACATGGTCATGGTGTATATTATGTTTCTACAAAGGTATTTATGTTTGTAGCAAATGTCCCTTATCGAGGTATTTCTTAAGCTTTGCTAAGTCTTTGTAAGTGATCTGTCACCATAACACAGTGTTCTCCAATGGAGTGGCCCAGAAAAGCAAATACCGCTCCCTCTCCAGAACAAGCCTAACCTCCTCTATCAGCCTACCCTAAAGAAATTTGATTTCTAGAAATGGAAAGTTTGCTCAGGCAGGACCTTCTGCTAAGGAAAGAATTTTGCAAAGACAACATATGTACAGTCAACACCAAAAGTTGCCCTTTGGGTTAATCCAGTCTTACAGATGGATTTAACATACAGGTTTCAAATCAACAAATCTTTATTGAGGGTTGTTATGTGCCAGGCGTGGAGCTGGGCACTTGGGAGCCAAAAATGAAAAAGACACAGTCCCTTTCAGTCTGAAAACATTTTTGCTGGCTTGCAAGTTTTTCACCAGACTCTCCCAGACTTACCAAAGCATTCCCCTTGACTTAGAACACTCAAGCCCTTATTTTCAACCAATCTCCTTAATGCCAGAGTACACACGGGGCAAGGGGAAGTGGGTGGTTATAGATTTCCACTCAATTTGGAAATTAACAGCCAGTGATGAAGCAAAAGGTGCTAGACTGGGAATCAGAAAGCTCGATTTCTAGTCTCAGGACAGTCACTTGTACAACCTTGAGCCAGTCCTGTGACTTCTCAGGCCGTTGTGTCTGTGGAACAGGTTGTGAGGACTGCATGAAGTAAGGAGGGGATATTTGAAAACACGTTAATCCGCAGAGCTCTGTGCAGACGAAGGGGATGCTATTTTGATGGGCTGTGGGAAGAATATGTGTGTGTGTGGGGGGGGTTGGTTATTGAGCTATTTATACCACTATCTATAAAGCTTTAATAATGCAGAAAGCTGACCCAACTCAGCAGTCTCCCAACTGACCTTATTATATAGTCTTGGGTTTTTTTCTCTCCCAGCATTGGATGACCAACTGCAGATTTTTCTGTTGTTGAGGGTCAACAGTATAAAAAGGGTCCCCATTCAGGGCCACTTCTCAGGAAGAAGCCAGAGTCTGGGAGCCCAGAAGAGTCTGTCCCCACACAGTCCTGATTCTGTGGCTGACTTTGGAAATGTCTATAAGGAAAAATCATCCTTCTTTTGCTATTCAAATCAGAAGATCAGAAGTTGTTTTTTGTTTGCTTGTTTGTTTGCCCTTCTGATCATTTCACAGCTCAAAACCAGTGCTTACTTTGAGGAAATTTTCAGCAATTATTGTGATTTAATGGGCTTCTTTGGCCAATCCCTCAACGTAAATAAGAAAAATGAAAAAAAAATTAAAAGCCTCCTGAAACCACAGCTTCCCTTTGCCAAAATGTATTTATTAATTAAAGGACAGGGGCAGAAAAACATGACATGGCCAGCACTATGGTTCCAAAGAGGCAACTGAACCACAAAGCTAAACACTGGAATTAATAGACTCCAGTGGGAGCTAAAAAAATCCCAGATGTGAGGGTACACCTGGCATTCATGGGTCTCTTGAGAATTTTCTCTTAAGCACACTCAGATACTGCCCTTGTCTCCACTTGGCTGTGTCTGCACCTCACAGACACAGCCAAGCCTTCTTCGGGTCTGACCACACCCTCTTCCTTCTGTTGGTTTCTTTCGTTCACTCGATGATCATGTACAGAGGGTGCTGCGTTTCCCCAGGTGCTGAACTGTGGAAGTACAAAGACAGAGGGCTGTCACCCCTCCCCGGACACTCGCAGCAAAATAGGCTCCATTAGGAGAACAGCTAGATGAAACTGGTGGGCATGTGAAGGAAACAAATCCAGGGGAAATTTTTTCAAAGTTTCATGGTGCCTCAGAGGCCTCCTAAAAGTTTTCCATCTTTTGGTTGAAACACACACACACACACACACACAAACACACACACACAAACATACCCTATACACTCAGACTTGCACACACAGCACCTCTACAGGATTCAATAATCATAGTAGTTATGAAAGACCCAACTCCATGCAGAGTAGTTAGACACGTCCATTGGGCTTGGTCCCTCTTCTAGGGATTTCTGACCAAGGAGAGGAAACACTGATAACATCAAACCAACCGGAGGGAGGTGCCCCGTCTGCCCCCGCCCCGGTGAGCAGGCCCGTGAGGAGGGATGCTTCTCTTACACTGTGAGCCCCCTTCAGCCAGAAGCAACATGAAGGGTTAAGAGCTTGGGCTCCGTAGTCAGACTGTCCCAGACCCAAACTGTGGCATCTCCACTTACGAGCTGTGTGACCTTGAGTATGTTACCAAATTCCAGTGTCACATCTGTAAAATGATGATAATAAGAGAGCCTGACTCACTGGGGGGACTTTGGAAAGATTAAACGCATGGTAGATAACTTGCAGTCCTTGCACTGAGAAGGTGCTCAGAAATGCCTGATGATGATGATGATAAAGTTACATTCACTGCTAGTAACTCCTATGCCTGGTGCAGAAAAGTCATTCAATAAATACTTACAGAAAAAAAGGAAGGGGGGTGACACTGGACACACAAATGAGGCTGAACTGAAGCCTTAATTTGGACACAAAAGCACTTGCTTCCTAGCTTTATGAAACCCAGAATTTCAAAACCTTTTCAACAGAAGCATGAAACTCCGATTTCTATAGCAGCCGGGCAGGTAACATAAAAGAATGAACTGGCATTTAGAGTCTGAGACAAAACAGAGAACACTGGCCTCTCTGAGGGGGCAGCCATACTCAGCTCCTGAAGAATATCACCCCACTTTGAGAGAAGCCAGAAATCCAGATTCCCTGTGAAGTAGACCAAATCTTCCAACAACTAAGTCAGTTTCTTAAAAAAATACCCCACAGGTCAAATAACACAGAGCCTGCCCGCCAGTCAGATCTCAGGCTGCCTGCTTGCTGCCCCTGCCTTAATGGAAGCTGCTCTGTATTTGTGTCTTCCTTCTGAAACGTTCACCGGGGGCACAAGAGCTGTGAGCCCCTTGGAGTCATCTCGGGGGTCCTGCTTTTCAGAGGATGCACGTGGGGTTAGGCCTCCACTTCTTGATGATTTTGCTGTACAGTATATGCCCACCTAACGTGGGCTGCTTCATTTCCCAAAGAATGCTGATAATAAGTATGGATTTTTAAAGCATGATTGTTTTCTGGCTGAAATAACAACAGTCTCCAACAATTCCTAACAACTTCCTCTGCTACTGCTATTACGGCAACCTGGAAAGAGCCTGATTCCATAGTTCACGTAGCTTTGTTTTGTTTGGAGGGAAAGTCTGGCGTTTTATAAAAATGTGGAACACTTAGCACTGGAATGACTTTTCCATAGCACTGATTATTGTACAGCAAGACATTTAACCATATGTCTTCGAAATGTGATTTTAAAAATTCTCCACTAACCATAAAAGGCAGACTGCCCTCTGCTCTTTCCATATGAAGGTGATAATTTTCTACAGGCTCACGAAAGCTGCGCTGGTTATGGCCAAGTACTTAGGGGAAACCTCATCACAGATGAGAGACCTGGGCTCCAATTCCAGCTCTGTTGCTTACTCACTAGCTATGTGACCTTGGGTAAGTCATTTAATTTCCAAAAGCTTCTATTCCCCCATCTGCAAAATAGGGGCCAAGACACCTCAAAGGGTGATTGGGAATATTAAATAAAATAACATACGTGAGGGCATAACCCAAATCCATAATAGGTATTTGCCATCAGTGTTGGTTGAATCTGAATCTCTGCCTCTCCCGCCACGAAATTGCACTCCTATTTCTGACCATGACATACCCCTCTGGCAATATCATTAACCTTCCTATCAAATTCGGCAGCTCTGTGGAAAACACAAGGGCAAAGAAGCTATAATTGTTTCATGTAAACTTTTGGTTTTGTGTCCACAGTGGTATGAAAACTAGAGGGTGGAGGGTTGGATGACACTAGCCAGAGAGGAAGGAAGGGAGAAGGGAAGAGGCTGGACCAGAGCCCTGGGAGTGCTGACACTTAAGGGACAAGCAGGGAAAGAGCACCGGGCATAGAGCACTGAAGGGGAGCAATCAGAAGGAGTCCAAGACCACCAGGGAAGCGCTCTTGTAGACGCCACAGGAAGACGGTTCCAAGATGGCGTGTGTGGCCATCAGTGTTGTGAGGTCATGCTAAGAAGTCATAGAAGGCCTGAGAAATGTCCACTGAGTTATCAACAAGGAAGCAAGAGCAATTTGACTGGACTGGAGCATTGAGAGGACAGAAACCAGGTTTTGATGAGTCCGATCATGTGAGTACGTTGAAAATCTGGTGACGACAAATTTAGACACCTCTTCAAGAAGTTTGGTTGTGATGGAGAGTAGAGAGAGAAGATAGAGCAGGACATGAGACTTAAGGGTTTTCTTTAAGGAGACTTGACCACATTTGATTTGCAGGGGGTAAGGAGCCAGTAGAGAAGGAGAGGTTGACAATGAAGAAGAGAGAAGGTAGATAGAGCAAGAGTGAGGGAGAGAGAAGGCATAGATGGATGGAGCGAGGATTGGATATCAATGCAAAACTGGAGCTTAATTAAAAAAAAAATCATCTGTCATAAGTGTCCTCTGAACCAGCTGTCAGTACCCCTCATGTTTAGACAGGGGCTAAGGAGGGTAAGGAGGATTGAGGTAACCGAAATACACTTGGCAATCTGTTGCTATCCAAAAAAGGATCTTGCACAACTTTGTCTTGTAGCCACAAATGAAACATTTCCCTTTACTCTTACCCTAAAAGTCTGTCCTATCTGTAGAGTTTTCTAGCAAGCACAGGACTCAGTCTCCTAGTGTTTGTTCTTATTAGTACTACCCAGTAGCCAAAACACTTTCATCAGGATAGTGAGGTGATATGTAATGAAAATTTGGTTGGAAAGGCCAGTTGGGATCTTATCAAATATAAATCTTATTAGAGATCGCCCATTACCTTATAAAATTTGGATAAAATAAGTCAATGAATGGGGCTGTAAGTGGGATCCCCAGCACTGACTTGATGGAGAACACTATGAAGTCCAGACTCTGGTCATTGCAAGAAGGCTGACTTTTCCCAAACTTTGTAGATCCTGGGTCAGTTTCTGATGGGGTTTCTGAATAACGATTCCTACTAGAAACACCTAATTATAAGTTCAGGCTAAATAAAACACCAGGAAGAGGTTTCCTGGAACTGAGGAACTCTCCAAATACTGATGATTATGTTCATTTTCATCATTGACTCTGGGTATTGGCCTTTCTTATTGGACCCAGAGATAACCTAGTCCAATTTCCTTTTTTAAGTCAACCTTTTTCTTCCTCCGGATTATAAACCCACTAGCCATCCCTACTAAAATGCCTGCTTATTTCCTGCAAGATCTACTACAATCTGGACTCCCCGGTCAACGTGAGGAGTGGTAGGCTTTAGGCCCACCTGCCGACTACCTTATGTTCCATTGCTTTTGGGGAAACATGAGAGGGACCGTGATAAGCTTGCTGGCCTTTCTGCAGCAAAAGCACAACACTTGCTTACCATGCAGACCCTCCTGCCTCTGCCTCTTTTCAGCTACATGACCTTGAACCAGTCAGAGTCTTGCTCTGCCTCAGTTTCTTCATCTATAACATGGCTCTTCCACTGAGGGGTTAATGTGAGGATTAAATATGATTCCGTGTATAAGTGCCTAGTTTAGTGCTTGGTACACCTTAGTCCTCACTAAATGTAGCTGTTACTCTAAAAATACCCCAGAAGGGATCAGGCTCAGCTGAGACCATCCCCATCTCTTGACAAATCAATTAATTAATGATGTAAATATATCCTGGTTCTTTCCATTGTGCTTGAATGACATACTGTCATCTTTGACATACCTGCTCTGCCCACCCACCAACTTGCCCATCCCCAGCCATGGAGAAAAACATGCAAGGAAGAGAGTTTTGTTGTGATGAACCAGGAGTAGCTTTAAATCTATCGACCTAGTTACCTAATCACAACCAAACAGGGAAACCTATAAATCCATCATACCGTCATTTTAAAAACTCTTCACAAATTTTTACTGGCTTGATATAAATAACCCATTAGAGCAAGTCAACTCAGTTCATTAAATACATCAACATTTTATTTATTTATTTATTTATTATTTTAATTTTTAATAAATTCTTATTGGAGTATAGTTGATTTACAATGTTGTGTTACTTTCAGGTATACAGCAAAGTGAATCAGCTATGCATATATGTATAGCCACTCTTTTTTTTAAACATCTTTATTGGAGTATAATTATTTTACAATGCTGTGTTAGTTTCTGCTGTATAACAAGGTGAATCAGCTATATGTATACATATATCCTCATATCCCCTCCCTCTTGCATCTCTCTCCCACCCTCCCTATCCCACCCCTCTAGGTGGTCACAAAGCACCTAGCTGATCTCCCTGTGCTATGCAGCTGCTTCCCACTAGCTATCTATTTTACATTTGGTAGTGTATATATGTCCATGCCACTCTCTCACTTCGTCCCAGCTTACCCTTCACCCTCCCCATGTCCTCAAGTCCATTCTCTATGTCTGCGTCTTTATTCCTGTCCTGCCCCTAGGTTCTTCACAGCCATTTCTTTTTTTTAGATTCCATATATATGTGTTAGCATATGGCACTTGTTTTTCTCTTTCTGACTTACTTCACTCTGTATGACAGACTCTAGGTCCATCCACCTCACTACAAATAACTCAGTTTCGTTTCATTTCATGGCTGCATAATATTCCATTGTATATATGTGGCGCATCTTCTTTATCCATTCATCTGTTGATGGACACTTAGGTTGCTTCCATGTCCTGGCTATTGTAAATAGAGCTGCAATGAACATTGTGGTACATGACTCTTTTTGAATTATGGTTTTCTCAGGGTATATGCCCAGTAGTGGGATTGCTGGGTCGTATGGTAGTTCTATTTTTAGTTTTTTAAGGAACCTCCATGCTGTTCTCCATAGTGGCTGTATCAATTTACATTTCCACCAACAGTGCAAGAGGGTTCCTTTTTCTCCACACCCTCTCCAGCATTTATTGTTTGTAGATTTTTTGATGATGACCATTCTGACTGGTGTGAGGTGATACCTCATTGTAGTTTTGATTTGCCTTTCTCTAATGATTAGTGATGTTGAGCATCCTTTCATGTGTTTGTTGGCAATCTGTATATCTTCTTTAGTGAAATGTCTATTTAAGTCTTCTGCGCATTTTTGGATTGGGTTGTTTGTTTTTTTGATATTGAGCTGCATGAGCTGCTTGTATATTTTGGAGATGAATCCTTTGTCAGTTGCTTCATTTGCAAATATTTTCTCCCGTTCTGAGTGTTGTCTTTTCATCTTGTTTATGTTTTCCTTTGTTGTGCAAAAGCTTTTAAGTTTCAATAGGTTCCATTTGTTTATTTTTGGTTTTATTTCCATTTCTATAGGAGGTGGTTCAAAAAGAATCTTGCTGTGATTTATGTCATAGAGTGTTCCTGCCTATGTTTTCCTCTAAGAGTTTGATAGTGTCTGGCCTTACATTTAGGTCTTTATTCCATTTTGAGTTTATTTTTGTGTATGGTGTTAGGGAGTGTTCTAATTTCATTCTTTTACATGTAGCTGTCCAGTTTTCCCAACACCACTTATTGAACAGGCTGTCTTTTCTCCGGTGTATATTCTTGCCTCCTTTATCAAAGATTAGGTGACCATATGTGCGTGGGTTTATCTCTGGGCTTCTATCCTGTTCCATTGATCTATACTTCTGTTTTTGTGCCAGTACCATACTGTCTTGATTACTGTAGCTTTGTAGTATAGTCTGGAGTCTGGGAGCCTGGTTCCTCCAGCTCCGTTTTTCTCTCTCAAGATTGCTTTGGCTATTCCGGGTCTTTTGTGTTTCCATACAAATTGTGAAATTTTTTGTTCTAGTTCTGTGGAAAATACCAGTGGTAGGTTGATAGGGATTGCACTGAATCTGTAGATTGCTTTGAGTAATACATTCATTTACACAATGTTAATTCTTCCAATCCAAGAACATGGTATGGTCTATCTCTCCATCTGTTTTCTTTCATCAGAGTCTTATAGTTTTCTACATACAGGTCTTTTGTCTCCTTAGGTAGGTTTATTCCTAGGTATTTTATTCTTTTTGTGCAATAGTAAATGGAGTGTTTCCTTAATTTCTCTTTCAGATATTTCATCATTAGTGTATAGGAACGCAAGAGATTTCTGCGCATTAATTTTATATCCTGCTACTTTACCAAATTCATTGATTATCTCTAGTAGTTTTCTGGTAGCATCTTTAGGATTCTCTGTGTATAGTATCATGTCATCTGCAAACAGTGACAGTTTTACTTCTCTCCTGATTTGGATTCCTTTTATTTCTTTTTCTTCTCTGATTGCTGTGGCTAAAATTTCCAAAGCTATGTTAAATAATAGTGGTGACAGCGGGCAGCCTTGTCTTCTTCCTGATCTTAGTGGAAACGGTTTCAGTTTTTCACCATTGAGAACGATGTTTGGCTGTGGGTTTGTCATATATGGCCTTTATTATGTTGCTGTAGGTTCCCTGTACACCTACTCTCTAGAGAGTTTTTATCAAAAATGGGTGTTGAATTTTGTCGAAAGCTTTTTCTGCATCTATTGAGATTATCATATGGTTTTTCTCCTTCAATTTGTTAATATGGTTTATCACATTGATTGATTTGCATATATTGAAGAATCCTTGCATCCCTGGGATAAACACCACTTGATCATGGTGTATGAGCTTTTTGCAGTGCTGTTGGATTCTGTTTGCTAGTATTTTGTTGAGGATTTTTGCATCTATGTTCATCAGTGATATTGGCCTGTAGTTTTCTTTTTTTGTGACATCTATGTCTGATTTTGGTATCAGGGTGATGGTGGCCTCGTAGAATGAGTTTGGGAGTGTTCCTCCCTCTGCTATATTTTGGAAGAGTTTGAGGATAGGTGTTAGCTCTTCTCTAGATGTTTGATAGAATTCGCCTGTGAAGCCATCTGGTCCTGGGCTTTTGTTTGTTGGAAGATTTTTAATCACAGTTTCAATTTCAGTGTTTGTGATTGATCTGTTTATATTTTCTATTTCTTCCTGGTTCAGTCTCGGAAGGTTGTGCTTTTCTAAGAATTTGTCCATTTCTTCCAGGTCGTCCATTTTATTGGCATATAGTTTCTTGTAGTAATCTCTCATGATCCATTGTATTTCTGTAGTGTCAGTTGTTACATCTTTTTCATTTCTTATTCTATTGATCTGAGTTTTCTCCCTTTTTTTCTTGATGAGTCTGGCTAATGGTTTATCAATTTTATCTTCTCAAAGAATGAGCTTTTAGTTTTATTGATCTTTGCTATTGTTTCCTTCATTTCTTTTTCATTTATTTCTGATCTGATCTTTATGATTTCTTTCCTTCGGCTAACTTTGGGTTTATTTTGTTCTCCTTTCTCTAATTGCTTTAGGTGTAAGGTTAGGTTGTTTATTTGAGATATTTCTTGTTTCTTGAGGTAGGATTGTATTGCTATAAACTTCCCTCTTAGAAATGCTTTTGCAGCATCCCATAGGTTTTGGGTCATCGTGTGTTCATTGTCATTTGTTTCTAGGTATTTTTTGATTTCTACTTTGATTTCTTCAGTAATCTCTTGATTCTTTAGTAGTGTATTGTTTAGCCTCCATGTGTTTGTATTTTTTACAGATTTTTTCCTGTAGTTGATATCGAGTCTCATAGCGTTGTGGTCAGAAAAGCTACTTGATATGATTTCAAGTTTCTTAAATTTACCAAGGCTTGATTTGTGACCCAAGATATTATCTATCCTGGAGAACGTTCCCTGAGCACTTGAGAAGATAGTGTATTCTGTTATTTATGGATGGAATGTCCTATAAATATCAATTAAATCCATGTTGTTTAATGTATCATTTAAAGCTTGTGTTTCCTTATTTATTTTCATTTTGGATGATCTGCCCATTGTTGAAAGTGGGGTGTTAAAGTCCCCTACTATGATTGTGTTACTGTCGATTTCCCCTTTTATGGCTGTTAGTATTTGCCTTATGTATTGAGGTGCTACTATGTTGGGTGCATAAATATTTGCGGTTGTTATATCTTCTTCTTGGATTGTTCCCTTGATGATTATGTAGTGTCCTTCTTTGTCTCTTGTAATAGTCTTTATTTTAAAGTCCATTTTGTCTGATATGAGAATTGCTACTCCAGCTTTCTTTTGATTTCCATTTGCATGGAATATCTTTTACCAGCCCCTCACTTTCAGTCTGTATGTGTTCCTAGGTCTGAGCTGGGTCTCTTGTACACAGCATATATATGGGTCTTGCTTTTGTATCCATTCAGCCAGTCTGTGTCTTTTGGTTGGAGCATTTAATCCATTTACATTTAAGGTAATTATCAATATGTGTGTTCCTATTACCATTTTCTTAATTGTTTTGGGTTTGTTATTGTAGTTCTTTTCCTTCTCTTGTGTTTCTTGTCTAGAGAAGTTCCTTTAGGATTTTTTGTAAAGCTGGTTTGATGGAGCTGAATTCTCTTAGCTTTTGCTTTTCTGTAAAGGTTTTATTTTCTTTGTAGAATCTGAATGAGATACTTGCTGGGTGGAGTAAACTTGGTTGTTGGTTTTTCCCTTTCATCACTTTAAATATGTCCTGCCACTCCCTTCTGGCTTGCAGAGTTTCTGCTGAAAGATCAGCTGTTAACCTTATGGGGAATTCCCTTCTTTGTTATTTGTTGTTTTTCTCTTGCTGCCTTTAATATTTTTTCTTTCTATTTAATTTTTGATAGTTTGATTAATATGTGTCTTGGCATGTTTCTCCTTGGATTTATCCTGTATGGGACTCTCAGCACTTCCTGGACTTGATTGACTATTTCCTTTCCCATATTAGGGAATTTTTCAAGTATAATCTCTTCAAATATTTCCTCAGTCCCTTTCTTTTTCTCTTCTTCTGGGACCCCTATAATTTGAATGTTGGTGCATTTAATGTTGTCCCAGAGGTCTCTGAGACTGTCCTCAATTCTTTTCATTCTTTTTTCTTTATTCTGCTGTGCAGTAGTTATTTCCACTATTTTATGTTTAGGTCACTTATTTGTTCTTCTGCCTTAGTTATTCTGCTATTGATTCCTTCTAGAGAATTTTAAATTTCATTTCTTGTGTTGTTCATCATTGTTTGCTTGCTCTATTGTTCTTCTAGTTCCTTGTTAAACGTTTCTTGTATTTTCTCCATTCTATTTCCAAGATTTTGGATCATCTTTACTATCATTATTCTGAATTCTTTTTCAGGTAGACTGCCTATTTCCTCTTCATTTGTTTGGTCTGGTGGGTTTTTACCTTGCTCCTTGATCTGCTGCGAATTTCTCTGTTTTCTCATTTTGCTTAACTTACTGTGTTTGGGGTCTCCTTTTCACAGGCTGCAGGTTCGTAGTTCCCATTGTTTTTGGTGTCTGCCCACAGTGGGTAATGTTGGTTCAGTGGGTTGTGTAGGCTTCCTGGGGTAGGGGACTGGTGCCTGTGTTCTGGTGGATGAGGCTGGATCTTGTCTTTCTGGTTGGCAGGACCACATCTGGTGGTGTGTTTTGTGGTGTCTGTGAACTTACTATGATTTTAGGCAGCCTCTCTGCTAATGGGTGGGGTTGTGTTCCTGTCTTGCTAGTTGTTTGGCATTGGGTGTCCAGCACTGGAGCTTGCTGTTCATTGAGTGGAGCTGGGTCTTAGTGTTGAGACGGAGATCTCTGGGAGAATTCTCGCCAATTGATATTACGTTGGGCCGGGAGGTCTCTGGTGATCCAATGTCCTGAACTCAGCTCTCCCACCTCAGAGGCTCAGGCCTGACACCCAGCTGGAGCACCAAGACCCTGTCAGCCATGTGGCTCAGAAGAAAAGGGAGAAAAAAAAGAAAGAAAGAAAAAAATAAAAATAAATAAATAAAGTTATTAAAATTAAAAATAAAAAAATTATTAAAATTTTTAAAATTTAAAGTATTAAAAAAAAGAGAGAGAGCAACCAATCCAATAAAGAAATCCAATGATAACAAGCACTAAAAACTAAACTAAGATAAACATAAAAATCAGAAACTAGTCAGTCTCATACAGCAAACCCCAAGTCTACAGTTGCTCCCAAAGTCCTCCACCTCAATTTTGGGATGATTCATTGTCTATTCAGGTATTCCATAGATGCAGGTACATCAAGTTGACTGGGGAGATTTAATCCGCTGCTCCTGAGGCTCCTGGGAGAAATTTCCCTTTCTTTTCTTTGTTCGCACAGGTCTTGGGGCTCAGCTTTGGATTTGGCCCCGTCTCTGCATGTAGGTCGCCCTCTGGCATCTGTTCTTGTCTCAGAGAGGACGGGGTTAAAGGAGCAGCTGCTTCAGGGGCTCTGGCTCACTCAGGCCGGGGGGAGGGAGGGGTACGGATGCAGGGTGAGCCTGCGGCTGCAGCGGCCAACATGACGTTGCACCAGCCTGAGGCGCACCGTGTGTTCTCCCAGGGAAGTTGTCCCTGGATCCCGGGACCCTGGCAGTGGCGGGCTGCACAGGCTCCTGAGAGGGGAGGTGTGGAGAGTGACCTGGGCTTGCACACAGGCTTCTTGCAGCAGCAGCCTTAGCGTCTCATGCCTGTCTCTGGGGTCCGTGCTGATAGCTGCGGCTCGCGCCGTCACTGGAGCTCGTTTAGGCGGCGCTCTGAATCCCCTCTCCTCGCACACCTGAAACAATGGTCTCTTGCCTTTTCGGCAGCTCCAGACCTTTTCCCGGACTCCCTCCCAGCCAGCTGTGGTGCACTAGCCCCCTTCAGACTGTGTTCACGCAGCCAACCCCAGTCCTCCCCCTGGGATCCGACCGAAGCCTGAGCCTCAGCTCCCAGCCCCCGCCCGCCCCGGCAGGTGAGCAGACAAGCCTCTCGGGCTGGTGAGTGCTGGTCAGCAGCGATCCTCCGTGCGGGAATCTCTCCGCTTTGCCCTCCGCACCCCTGTGGCTGCGCTCTCCTCCGTGGCTCCGAAGCTCCCCCCTCCGCCACCTGCAGTCTCCGCCCACGAAGGGGCTTCCTGGTGTGTGGAAACCTTTCCTCCTTCACAGCTCCCTCCCACTGGTGCAGGTCCCGTCCCTATTCTTTTGTCTCTGTTTTTTCTTTTTTCTTTTGCCCTACCCAGGTACGTGGGGAGTACCTGCCTTTTGGGAGGTCTGAGGTCTTCTGCCAGCGTTCAGTAGGTGTTCTGTAGGAGTTGTTCCACATGTAGATGTATTTCTGATGTATTTGTGGGGAGGAAGGTGATCTCCACGTCTCACTCCTCCACCATCTAGAAGGTCCTCCTCTTTTTAGTTTTTAGTATTAAAGATTTTCTCTTTTAATGATGCATCCAGAGTCTTTGTGTTGCACAATGTGAAGGAATGCATTCATATTGTAATTAATGCTGGAATGCTGAAGCTCTGAATGCACTCATACACAGGCATAAATCCTCAAGAAGAGATGAAAGCAGATGAGAGATGTCAACAAAATATGGGGATGCTCACAATCCAACACTGATGCTGCAGAATGGACAACATTCCTCCTAGTTGTGATACTGTGATCCAGGATCCTTCCATTTGGGGTCTTTCCATTTTTCGCCACATGGCTACTGAGTCTATTCTAGGAGCTTTCTCTAGTCCATTCAGCTCACCTTTAACTTATTTGATCAGAACCAGCACAGTGGATCCCAGGTGATGGTTTTTCACATGCACTTTTTGAAACTCTTGTCTCATAGGGTGCCACGTGCAAAGGCCTCGCACTCAGCACTTCAGGTCAGAGTTCCTCGTGCGAAATGGCTCTGCAGACAACTCAGCTTGTCTGGGATAAGCGCCACGCAGAGCACTGCTATCCACTCTCTCTTTTTTTTTTTTTTTTTTAGATTCTTTCCCTTATAGGCCATTACAGAGTATTGAGTAGAGTTTCCTGTGCTATACAGCAGGTCTTACTAGTTATCTATTTTATATATAGTAGTGTGTATATGTCGATCCCAATATCCAAATTAATCCCTCCCCCCTTAAATAGATCAACATTTTGTATCTAATTTATTTTAAAGACTAGTCTAAGAAGTTATCTTGCTCTAGGTTAAAAATTCACTGGGTACTCTCTCGGATGGCTTTGTAGTTAGTGATTACACTTGCTATACATTCTTTTTAGGAAAACAGTGTTTCAACCTTAAAGAACTTTGAGGCCCTGCAATAGAGCAGACCCCAAGTTACTTCTTTACAAAGACCAGGCTCCCCTATGCTTACTCTCTTGGGCCTTCCTCCAAAACAGGGTAGGGTGGCCTTCTATTTAAGTTCCAGGCACTGTTAAGCCCCTCCCTTTTCATAAAATGTAAATCTAAGTCCTCCTCTCTTTGCCGTTGCAATGTTTATGACTGTATATCAGGCCAGCACATAAAATAACTAATTCCAATATTTATCAATTACACTGGGGCTAATATTAGAACAAACAAAGTATATGAAAGATTGTTGAAGGAAATGCAGTTTTTTGGTTTCTCAAAATCAGGGGTTTCTACAGATCCATAAATGCCTAAGATCTTCATATATGGGTTTCCATGTACCCTCCCTATCTTCCTAAACATGAGCTTTAGTCAGGTTTTCAGGAGAGTTAGAAACCTCTGCTCTAGATTTTCTGTAATGTGTTCCCCAATCAAGCCAGAGTTGAGAACCTGACACATGCCACTTTCCTCTGGCCCCCATGAAACCCATGGCTGAATTTACTCTAAGGATGTTATCAAAATATTGCTAATTCCATTACAGTTTTTTCTTATGAAAATTCATAGAATATATTTCTTTATGGCATTACAACTAGGAATAGATGTGAATGGATTGTTTTACACGAAGAGTAATATACACTGTTTGTTAGCTGCTAGAAAGTTTAGGGCCAAACTCTTGACCCACCTCCTACAGAAGCAGTTAGGACTTCACAACATATATTTTGTGTTCCTCGATATTGGGGTCTGAGAGATGGATGACTAAATAACACCCATTTCCTCCTGCCTGGGTTCTAAACTACGTGACAAATCAATACTGGAGACAAAGAGATGGAGGTCCAAATGTCAGCTTTATTACCAAGTAAAGCTGGGTGGGAGAACTCAGCTGAGGTATGAGGAGAAATGGACCGGTAACATTCCATCCTGACTTCCACAGACTTGCCCATCGAGTCATAAATTGTGGCTGAAAGCCCTCGCCCTCCTCTGCAGGAGGATGTGAAGTCTCTGCAGACAGGCACACTCTCCCCAGAGGAGAGAACATCTCAATCCTTTATCCCAAAGGCACAATCAGAAAAAACCGTCTGGCCCTGGAACCTGGCTTACCTCCCCGAATGAGGGGCTGGGGCAAAAGGCAGGAGCATCTCTATGGAGACCCTCCCATATGGGGAGGGGCGGCCGTTACCCCCAACACTGACCTTTCTCCTTTTTTCTTTCCTACCTTCATTCTCCCTTTGCCCAATTTCCTTAACGGTTTAGCTAATTGCATCATATATATTTTTGTAAAATTCTTTACATTCTTTTTGGAATAGGTTGGGTCAAATAATTTAACTAAAGAACTTATTTTAATATCATAGGAATCCTAATATTTTTCTGGCATGAGATAGCAAGACTCCACACATTTAGAGTGCTTCAAGAGGAAGGGACCAGAGGAGTCTGGAAATGAGCGAATTTTTTTCCGGGGCCTCTGTGTGCCTTGTCTATCTTTAACACCAGCTTTTTAAGCTCTGTCTTTTAAAAACCCAAAGAGATCTATACTTCAAGCCTATTAACGTGTGTCGCTTCAGAGTAGCTATAGTTAATATCTTTAGTGAAGACAGATATTACAAAATGTTCTATCACAAACCCACTTTGTACACGTAACAAAAATAAGTTGGTCTTCATTAAAATGAAAGATTTCTGTGCATCAAAGAAAACATCAACAGATAAAAAGACAACCTACAGAATGGGAGAAAATATTTGCAAATCATATTCCTGATATATATGTAGAATATCCAGAATATATTAAAAAGAATACCAACTCAACAACAAAAAATTAAACAATCCAATTCAAAACAGGCAAAGGACTTGAATAAACATTTATCAAAAAAGGATATACAAATGACCAACAAACACATGAAAAAGATGCTCTGCATCATTAACCATCAGTGAAGTGAAAATCAAGACCACAATGAGATGCCACTTCACACTTACTGGGATGGCTACAATTTTTTGAAAATGGAAAATAACAATTGTAGAAGAGGATTTGGAGAAATTGGGACCTTCAGACATTGCTGCTAGGAATATACAGTGGTTCAGCCACTGAGGAAGATACTTTGGTGGTTCCTCAAAAAGCTAAACACAGAATTAACGTATGAACCAGCAACTCCTCTTCTAGGTAGAATCCCAGAAAAAACTGAAAACAGGAACTCAAATGAAGACTTTTACAGAAATGTTCATAGCAGCACTCTTCACAATAGCCAAAAGGTAGAAGAAACCCAAATGTCCATCAATGGATATATGGATAAACAAATTATGGTACTTTCATATAATGGAATATTATTCAGCCATAAAAGCTAATGAAGTACTGATACATGTTACAAACTAGATGAACCTTGAAAACGTTATGTAAGTGGAAAAAAGCCAGACACAAAAGGGCAAGTATTGTGTGATGCCACTTATATGAGGTACCTAGAATAGACAGATTCATAGACAGAAAGTAGATTAGAGGTTACCTGGGGAAGGGTGGGAAGAGGAGAGATATAAGGGAGCTATTGTTTAATGGGTACAGAGGTCCTGATTGGAGTCATGAAAGAATTTTGAAAATAGCGGTGATAGTTGCACAGCATTATGAATGTAATTAATTCCACCAAAACGTACACTTCAAAATGTTTAAAATTTTGTCATATAAATATATATATATAACATATAAATAGCATTTTATGTTATTAAGTGTTAATATAAAATTAAACAAATTTTAGTTATATATTTTACCACAAGAAAAAAATAACCATTCAAAATTGACAACAGTTAAAATTGTATTTAGGGAATCTAACAGTCCTTCCTTTACTTTTCTCAGCAGACACCTTGCTGAAATAGTGAAATGCAATGGCGTTTGTATCAAATTAAACTTTAAATAATAGATGTCGATATTTTAAAATAAAAAAAACAAGATGATTAGAAAGTGGTGAGACAGCTTTTTTCTGTGCTTCCTTCTGAAAGTAACAGGAAATAAAAATGAAAAGCAGGTAGATTTTGCTGCTCAAAAGAATGTATAACTTATAGTTACCATTGAATTGTGGTCAAATCTCATCATTCACATCCCAGGAAAGGGATGTTAGCTAGTTCAAGTTTAGTCAACTGGTGTTGATATTAACACATGGAATACGGTGAAATCTTTCCCAAGGTTGTTGGGAAGCCATTTACCCCTTCTATTCCTTGAATGTTTAGTTTCTTTCCTTAGGAGCTGCCAGTATTATGCGGGTAACACAGGACCTCACCATCATCCCCCTTAAGCTGCAGCATTGCAGACAACGGCTCACGTGCAACCCTGCTTCTTTTGCAGAGCATAGGAAACTTGGAAACATGACTGTGACCGTGAAGAAGACCGTCCCCTCTCCTGAGGCTGTGCAGATTCTCTACCAGCGAATGAGATACGAGTACGAGTTCTACCACTACGTCAAGGAGCAGTTCCACCTGCTGAAGCGCAAGTTCGGACTGAAGTCCCGGGTCAGCCACCCCGTGCTGAGACCCCAGTTCTTCATTCCGACCCCACTGGAAACCGAGGAGCCGATTGATGACGAGGAACAGGACGATGAGAAGTGGCTCGAAGATATTTATAAGAGGTGATGCCAGCTCTGTGTTGCCTCCAATGGCTTAATCTCCCTTTCCAGAAAGTTTTTTGTTTGGGGAAGAAAAACCCTTAAGGGACGAAATTAATGCTCGGCAGCATTAAAAAGAACAAAACGTTCCCACAGGTTGGGGTCATTGGGAGATGCCCGGTTTTGCGGGTTTTATTTGTTTGATTTTATTCTGTGTTTTTCTGGCTCCTTGGGTCCTTCTGAGGTACACTACATGGCTCCATCACAAGGCATCTCATCATAAATTAGCTTTTCTTCCCCTAGCATAAATGAGAGAAAGCGGAGAAATAGAGCCTATAGCCCAATAACTTATCATTTGTAAGATGACCTATAAAAATATTACCTCAGTGGTAGGAAACATCCAGACTTGTATATTTCAGAAACACAAAACCACTTCAGAGACCAGGGAATCTACTCTAGAAGAGGAGGAGAGGAGAGTAGAGGAGGAGAAGTAAGTAAGAGGAGAAGGTCAGACAGATAAGGGCATCAGAAGGAAGGATGCCCCTGGGTAAGTGGTTTCTGCCCACACGGGTAGAATTCTGCCCCTGGTCCATCTCAGGGGACACTTTCACCAAGAGCAGCATGCTTATTATCTGTGAAAGAGCAAGTAGGCTTGTGCCACACCCTTCACCAGTCCAGAGCCTTGAGTACCTCTCAAGGTCAAAGCGCATGGCAAGCTCCATTGAGGCATTTCATTTCCAAGCACCATTCTGACAGATTTCAAAGTAGCATAGCCAGGAAAAGAGTTTGTTGGCTGTGTAAAGAAGAGCATGGGCAAGACAGATCAACTCTGGAGGACATGTGGCCTAGGAAAATGGCATGGCTGTGTCCTTTGCACCCAACATGAAACATGTCTCTTACCAGCATTGCTTTAACTGGAAACCCAGGAACCAATTTAGCTCTGACATTTGACTCCTGTGGCATAAGTTCTAAGCCTGACCACAGACAATGCATGATCTATCAGGCACACCCCTGGCCAGCTGTGTCCCAAAGTAGCTGGTATCTTTTACCTTCTAGGTCCCTTAAGAGGTACTTGTTTTTGGTGTTTTGGGGGCTCAGAAAGGGCTACTGAGTTCTGTGCAGGCAGCAGTCAAAATACAGTTCCACTTATTATGGAAGCAACTCCCTGCTGAGAACCCTTACTAGGACATCGGGAAGAGAAGCAGGAGCTTCTGGGTAAGAGACTGCTTGGCCAGATTTATGAGTAGGTGTCTGCCCCCAAAGTGATCTGAGTAGAAGTCGGGCAGTTCCATTCCTCCAAAATATCTCCTCCCCATCCCTTTCCCATCACCTGCCCATCTCCGTGGTGCCTTGGTTCAATCATTAGAAATCGATTTCTTTGGATTTGAGATGTTTTCATCTTTGACCACCCCCCCCCCCGAAAATACATATACTCTTGGGTGGATAATGTACAGCAATATGAGAAGCAGGGGTGCAGGTGCTGGTGACAGGCAAGGTACTTGGGACAAATTTTGTCTCCTTCATGTTTTTTCCCCTAGAGCCAGCCCTTCAAGAGCCCTAGCAAAGTGTGAGTTCAGAATACGTAATAGTAAATAAGACTCTGATTTTACACAAGCTACACATTTTCTGCTTTTCAGAAACCAACAAGTCTCTCTAGAATTTTTTCTTCGTTCACTAAAATTGGACAGTAGCCAAGACATAAAGCAAGTCGTTTGGAACCTGTCAAGTGTGCACTAAAGCTACTTTATTATGAGATGTATTGAGAATGCTCCACCCCGCAGGAGTCCAGTGAAGGCCGGGACCACAGAGGCACAGAGTCCAGCATTTGGCCACTTGTGGGCCTCCCTTCTGCCTCAGAGAACTGGGGCAGGGAAGTGATGAAGGGAAATGTCCTTAGAAGAGGAAATGTCCTTTGTCCTGTTTAGAGAGACCAGGGCCCTACCGTTAGGCTTACTTTAAAAATCAACCCGGAGAAGAGCCATCATACTCAACAAAAGAGCAAGAGCTGCTGCCTGGTACCTTGTGAGTCCTTTCCTTTGAAATCGCATATAAAGAATGATCGTTAGTTTACACACTGTGCAATCTCATTATCTGAAAATAAGGTCTGCTAAGGGTTCTCTGCTGTTGTCAGCACATCAGGACAATTGGTCATTTTAAAAAATGCATCCTCTTAGTGCAAGTTCACATGAGCACTTGTACCTGTGTGTTCAAAGGCATTTATTGTCAGCAGTGATCATTATAACATCACAGCGAACGAGGCTGGCTGATTTACTTACAGGGCCTTAATGTACTTTTGCCCCAACAAACAGCCTCTGGGCCCTAAAAGTCAAGGCACTTCATCAGTTTATCTGGCACACCCGACAACGTTTCTCTGGCCCTGAGCCCAACACAGTTTGTACTTCATGAAATATATTGTACATTTTACATAGTTTAATTTAAAAAATACATTTTAAGCTGGTTGATCTTTGACTGCCTTATTTATTATAAGCTTTCAGCACATTCCAAGGTTTTAGTTACTCAGGAAGGAGTTAATTAAAATGATTTTATTTTGGTCCGATGGATGTTTTTTTAAAAGGAAAATTATTATTATGAACCTTCAGCCTACTTTCCTTGAGTGCCGTAAAAGTGCTTGTAAATTGTTTTGTTTTGTTTTTTTAAGAAGAAAAAATGGTGTTCGACATTGATGGAAATTCAGAAATATATATGGAACTGAAACATTAGCTTAGCTAAAATAAAAGCAATCTGTGTTTGACATGAAGTGTTCCTTAACTTATTCATTACCCGTGTAAATAAATGAATATAAAGAAGTTGAAATTTTTTCCATTCTGTCGATAGCTGGAAATAAAGGTGCCTGCAGATCCTCACCGCCCCCTCAGCCTTCTTAGTAGGCCAGGCTTCTTCCTTAAGATGTGATTTTGGGAAAGATGTATTTTTAACAATCTAGAAACTCTTATTCTTATAATTAGATGACACTAAACACCCGCTGGCTTCGTTGCTCTGTGCACTCTGGTTGGTTGGGTGTCAGGGTGCTTTGTCAGAATCCCCAGCCATGATAGCGGGGTATCCATGCTGCCCGCCTGCAGTCACGTGGGAAAATAAGGCTGTGCCATCCCACGTCGCTCGGCGAGTACTCTGATCTCCTTCTCAGGCATGCAGAGCCTCCAAAGGTGGGTGATTCTAACCTCCCAAGTGAGCAGCCTCTAATCCAGAAACGCTCTTCCTGAGACGTTTCCCTGCTGCATCAAATGGAACTCACAGAGAGAGAGAGGGAATCCCCATGCTTTCTACATACTGGACGCTCCAGGCCAACTCCATGTGACTATTTTGTAAAAGAAAAGAACCAGAATCTTGGTACTAGATGAAAGAAAAATCCATTTTGGTAAAAATAACATGCTTAACTTCAGGTAAGAATCTGAGAGTCTTAAACAGCAAAGTGATAAGTGGTTACCTTTCTTTATCAGTTAATTTGTCTGTAACCCAGTCACAAGACGTTTGACTCTGAGTGAACTTTAAAGGCAAAAGTACTAAACAAAACCAGGACTCTGCCCCCTCTCTGGAGCTGCTTGTGTGTTCTGAAGTTCGTTATAAGTATGCTGTTACCTGCGGGTTTATCCAATGAGCTATTTGGCCTCGAATGAATTTTATAGGTAATGGCAGGAGTTCTTAAAAGGCAAAATGATGATCCACAGCCATTCAGGGAGACAATTCTGTGGGTCAAAATTGTGAAACTCCCTTCAAATAAAAATAAAGAGGATTTATTTTACTAAAATAATTTACTTCCACCTGATGACAAAGAAATCGATTTTTTAAAGTATTTTGAATACCCTGCCAAAGAAAAGTCTATTTTAGGCTACCAGTATTGAGTCTGTTAAGAAAAACACATGGAACTTCTTTCACAGCTCAGAAAACTCATTGTGGTGTAACCCAGTGTATTCGTTTGCTAGAGCTGTCATAACAGAGTTCCACAGACAGAGTGGCTTAAACAGCAGAAATTTATTTTCTCGCAATTCTGGAGGCTAGAAGTCTGAGCTTAAGGTGTCAGCAGGGTTGGTTTCTTCTGAGGCCTCTCTCCTTGGCTTGCACATGGCCGTCTTCTCCCTGTGTCTTCACGTGGTCTTCACTCCATGTGTGTTCATGTCTGTATCCAAATTTCCTCTTTTTATAAGGATTCCAGTCATCCTGGATTAAGGCCCACTCTGAAGACCTCATTTGAATTTGATCACCTCTGTAAAAACCCTACCTCCAAATATAATCACATTCTGAGGTACTGTGGGTTAGGGCATCAATATATGAATTTCATGGGGACACAAATCAGCCTGTAACACCCAGATGACAGCAGAAAAGTTAGAGCAGATGAAGTAAACGCCAACTAGGAGAGACGCAAACCTTAAATCACAGACCGCTAGGGCTGCAGTGGGGCTCAGCAGTCATCTGGTCCTTTCCCTCATTTTACAGATGAGGAAACCAAGGTCCAGATGGGAGATGCAAATACATCACGGGCTTTTTCCATTCAGAGTTTAATTAACTTTTGAGTATCTACCAAATTAAAACCATAAAATAGTGGTGGAACCAGAGTCCATCTACTGACCTAAAATCCGGAATGGAAATGATAAGGCACATTTAGCCACTCCCAGTACCACCTGCCGCCTGAAGGGAGCACGGCGAGCTGCCCTCTGCAGCTCTCCTAGGAGCTGGGGGTGTAGGACCCTCTTCCGCAGAGGGAGGCCCTATTGGTTTTCAAGCACTTACGTCCTCAGAAACTGGTCTCAGATAGTCTAGATTTTTCTCTCTACTCAGAGGTTCTTGTTTTTGGATAAACAGACCTGGACCACGTTTGCCGATCTCAAATTATAGAGTTTCGTTTCTCTTAGAGGCAAAATGAAAAGTCATGTCCTACTTCCTGTAAGGCGTTTTAGATGGACCCATCTCAAAAAATAAAGTCAAATGCAGCTCATAAAGCTAGTTGAAGGTGAGTGCAGACATGCCCTTGGAAAACCAGAACTAGAAGATAACCAGGCCCTGATCACTCGCAGGCCTCCTTGCTCACCGACTGTTCCACTCACTTGAGAATTCCTTTCTGCCTAGGGCAGGCTTGGCTCGTGGCTCAGGCGCTGCTCGCTCCCAGGGAACACCCAGGCCCACAGATGTTCACGGGTCACAGAATTGTGAACTGACCACTTGTGCATTTTGGATTTCAACTTGTAAACATGGGGATTCCCTTTTTTAAAAAAAAGAAAGAAAGAAAGAAAAGAAAGAGAAAAAAGAAGGAAGGGAAGAAAACTCATCACGCAAAGGAAAAATGTGAGCTAAGTTTTTCCTTTTGGAATCTTGGCGTGTGGGTGTAGCTATCTTCAATCTGGCTTTTGCCAGACACTGTATGCTTTGAGCAGGCATGGAGCAATCTGCCTTACGCTGCACTGCCAGAACATTCAGACTTGACCTGTAACACGCCTCATTCCAGTCCTGAGCAGGGACAGCCGGGAGGACAGGCTGCGCCAGACACAGCACACTGACTGCCTGGTGCAACTCAGAGAAGAGGCGAAAAGCAGGAAGCAGAGCGTTGACTGACTGGGGCAAGCAGCGAAGTCCCCAAGGCCAAGTCTCAGATGGTCTATTTCACTGGGCATTTGAGTAAATCACTTGACCTCCCCACGCCTGAAGTCAACCCAGCTGGAAAGCATTAGGAAGAACATAGGACGTCCCTTGACAACGAAGAGCTGCTTCTGGGATGAACCTTGTCCCACCCTCCACCCCCATAGGCTAAGAGACTAAGAACCACAGTCCTTCTGGGGCTGTGTCCCCAGCAAAAGAGGATAGAATTACACATAAGTCCAGATCCACTGATGCCCCCAACCCCTCACGTCTTCCAGGGCTGTTGCCCAGTGTACCAATGAGTCGAAAAGCAGCACTTCCAAAATGTGAACGGAGCTGATAGGAAGAGGCTCATTCTACTGGATGCGAGTCAGTGTTATTATCCAAGACAAACCACTCTGTGGATTTCCATTTTTCTCAACACTCCCTTTGGGAGTTTATCTAGCTGTGAGTTATAGGATTCCTCTTTAACTCACAGCTTCTACTAAATACAGGCTTCCTCTAAGTCATTTAAAATACCCTGTGTCTGTGATCCTATTAATAAGAAGGAGCTTAGACCATCCTTGCGAATTAGCGCAGGTTGCGTACAAGGAAAAGTTTCAATAAAAGTTGAAAACCTGACAGGACGGGGTGCTGTCGTTTTTGGAGTCTCGTTTCTCATTCTCAGAAGTGGCATCACTGCTGTGATGTGGGAGAAATCTGGTAATGATTTTGTGGGCTGCTGATGTGTTCAGCATGGCCAGTCCTTCTGAGGGCCTTCCTTCCACTATAGGACAGCCATGGTTTGAGACTTTAATACGTTGGTTACTAATGATTCACATGCAAAGGAGAGTTATGACACTAACCATAAACTTCCTTACAGCCATCCTATTTGCTGCTTGTATCAAATGCACTGCTTTCTTTCCTCCTTTGGCGCACTCTCCTATTTGTTCTCCATCTTTGATTGAAAGTTAATGAAATCCTAATCCAGTGCATGTTCCCAAAGGATAATTCACGAACCAGGTGTGTGAGATAGGCGTGGAAAAAAACATTGTGTTAATCTGGGAAATGCCGAAGTTCAAAGACTAGAGTCATACAGTACAGTGGTATCTTAAGAGCATGCTAAGGGCCTGGAGGAATATTGCAGTTAAAAAAATCAGTTTATTTTGTCAAACCCTACATTTCTCAAAACTAAGGCCCATTAAATAGCCTGTGGAACTAGTGTTCTGGAGATTATGCTTTGAGAAGCATTGTTTTAATGTAAGTCATTTCCTCCTCATTGGAAGAGTTTCTTTCCCTCTGCTATGGTTCATTTTTTGGTCTTCCAATGGTCCATGTATACTGCTTGAGGAAAATATATTTACCGATGATTAACATTTTGACAAATAGAAGATGAAGGCAAATAACATTTTTAGTAAAATAATTAACAAGGAATCATATTCTAATTTTGCTTATTCACCCTGATTTCAATTCCCTCCCTCATGAGAAAGTCTTTGTAAAATAAAACTTTTTATGCTTTTTAATATGATTTGGGTACCTCAAATCAATTCAGTCCTTCCATGACGATGGTGCTCAAATCAAATTGGGTAACAGACATCTGCACCCTATCTTCCCTGGTCTGTGGTTGGTTATACAGTAGGAAGGAAACAGTGGCAAAAGAAAGATCTCAAGTTGTTCAGATAAGGTTGGTGTTTGGAGATAAGAACTCTCAGCTCTTGAACTTGAGCTCAGCTTTTGCACACTGGGGCACCTGTGTTGTTCAGCACACTAGGGGGAGCCGTATGCATAACAATTTACTCAAGAAATTCCAAGGTCTTTCCAAACCTAATTTTTCTCCCATACCTGCTTATTTTCCTTCAATGCTTTAGGGTAGTATGGGCGAGAGGCAAGTCATGGTTAAGGTATTTAAAACACAACATACACACTGTCAGTTGAGCAATAGGTTATTATTTCTCCCAGGCTGTGTAACCTACTTTAGTTTTGTTGCTCTTGTTCTAAAATCACTATAGTATTTTTAAAATCAGTCTTTATCAGACAGTCTTTCCTGAATGTGTTGTATAATTACAACATGATTGAAACTCTGATTTGATGAGTCACAAGAGGTGACTTATGTGATGACTCGATGATCGTCATAACCCTCAAGCAATCCCGCCATTGCAGCTATAAAGGTAAGTAGAAAGTAGTACAATGAAACAAACATGGATGTCAGAAGAAGTCAAGAATGCCATATTGCCCTGTCACCAGGCAGCCCAAACTAGAAAATTCAGATAATTCTCAATTCAAATTCTTTTAATATACAAAAACTCACTGGCACACAGAGGGGCTCAATGTGGAGGAGGTGAACGATCAGTGAAGACCTGAATAAAAAGGTTTCATGTGGGATTTGTGCTACACCCACAGGGACAGTGGAATTTGCAGAAAATAGCAGGGCAGATCTAAAGCACAAAGATCACTCTACCTTTATAGCAGATCTGCAAGAAGGGTCTTGTACCCTGTGTGTATAATAGGAAATAAAGTTCCCATGAAGTTAAATAATGAGCTCCTGGTAGCACAGTAAGTAGCAGGGCCAGGATGCATGTCCAAAAAGGCAAGATACGACTGAGGCTGACTGCCAAGGACTTTGGAAGAAATTTGTATTTCACTCTAAGGGCAACGAGAAGCTCCCTTGGGCATTTCAGAAAAGGAAAGTAACATGAGGAAACCATTTTTCTATTTCTAAATTAATTAACAGGTGAGCTGATTATCCTCCCTTTGTCCTCCTCCCCTTCCTTTCACTACCCTTCTTCACAGACTCCATCTCCTGAGATGCCGATCCCTGTGAATTGTGTCACCCGGCCTCACTGTCTGCTGCCTCTCTGGTGGATTTGACCAATGGGTGTCTTGCAGGAAATGGGGAACTTCTGAATGGAATTCTGCCTCTGACTATATAGTGGGGGAAGAAATGCAAGGCAAAACTCTGGTTTAGTCATCCCATGTGTGCATGGGGGATGGGCTCATGGGTGTTGGCCATGAGACTGGAGAAGAAGGACAGAAGCCAGAACTTTAAGTTGGTTCCATGACCGATTTCAATCAGTGGAAAACAGTGCCTTGCACAGAAGTGCTCAGCAAATATTTGCTGAGTTGAATACACCACAAGGAGCTAAGGGAAAATACAACATTAACTCAAATATTTCAGCTTGGGTAGGGATGTAAGTCATAGAAATGAGATGATGGGGTGAAAGGGCTGACTTAGTGGGTAGAGGAGTCCAGCTGGAGATGTGTGGCTGTGTTGAGGTCAATGTGCTTGCTCACCCCTTCCTCTATTTCATTGTCCTCAGAGGCAGGGTTCCCAGCGGACATTACATGGATCCCCCCAGCCCTCTGTGTGGCCACAAGCACCTGCGACTGGGTCCCAAATTCCCTCTAGTCAGCACTAGAGTGCTATACAAATCTAACCATTTCTAGGTGTGCCATGATGTGGAAAAAAAGGTTGGGAAGCCCACTTCTAATTTACTCTACCCAAAATACACACAAATTCTTTTGTTTTGATTTTTTTTTCTTAACACAAGTCTTTTCTTTCCAGGTTCTGCAATTCCTTTTCTTTTACACTAATCATTATTTGACTTCCATGTAAGCATATACAGATACCAGAGCACTGACTCACCATCAATAAGGGGACCTGTTTAATTTTTCTAGCAAAGGTGATGGATTAGAAACCTGTCCATCTTAGACTGCTACAGACCAATTTGGAGAACATGGCAAAACTAATTGACATAAAAGCCAATCTTTGATTTCAGCCTCATGAGCACCAGCCTCAAACAAACTGGCCAACCATATATCCCAAGAAAAATAGGAATCAGACATTTATTACCATTCTCATGCTGAAAATAATTAAGCTGGGCACCTAGAGTCTCCCTGTCACTGAAATGATTAAAAAGTAAAAAGTTTCCATAATTATAAATGGTATTTAGTATTGATCAGCTAAACCATGATCAATATCCAGTCTTGATATTCATCCCTAAAGAGAGTTTTATATATATTACTTGGCATTCAAATATATACATGCTAAAATTAAAATAGTTTGAAATTAATATTTTAGAATTCATAAATTTAAAATGCAAAGGGTAGTTTATTTGACTGGATAGTTTAGGAGTCAGAGGTAAACATTTATTTCAGTCTCACATACTGTGCTGCACATTTGCATAGTTCCAAATCATGTTTAAAAACACTTTCATATATGTTATATCAGCCCTATGTGTAGACAGCTATATGATAGGAGTATATATAGGAAACTGAAACTCAAAGAGGCAAACTGATTTACATGAGGTCACAGAGTAGCTGAACTGATTCTAGAAACTTCTAATTCCTTGTCTGTTGCTTTCTTGTCTAAATTATGCCTCCACAGCCAACATACAAGAAATAATATTCTTTTTTCTTCATTCATTAGATATGGACTCCTGGGAGTCCATAGGAGCGCAACATTTGAACTCTTATCCTAAGAGTTTGATTTAACATAATAGAAACAGCTGCTCCTCATTTGGGGCATTTTTTGAAGCTCTTAATCCAGACACAAGCCTTTCACGGGGAGATTCTACTGAAATAAGACCTATATTTTACCTGGTTTGATCTTTACTACATAATACCTATTAGTGTAAATTTTAGTTTCATGGAAATAAAGAGAAAAACTGCAATGTGATTGGATTAAGACATAAACTTAGTTGAGTGGAAATCTAAAAATGTCCCCTTTTCCCATTCCTTGTATATTAGTGTCCAAGTCTTGGGGGCAGGTTGTAAGAATGAGGAAGCGGGAGGTGGGGGCAGAAAGAAAAGATGTCAGGAATCAGGTTTCCCAGCCTCCCCACACTTACCTCCTTCCCCAAAAGACTCCCCTTCAATTCATCCCTGGATTCCAGGCACTTAATCCCTGTGATGGTCAGGTGAGATACGTGTTCTAGTTGTAACTTGCACTGGGGCTGTCGTGGGCAAATCCAGGCCTCTAGCTATCTTCCTGACTCTGGCCAGAACGCTAGCTTGAAACCCAGGAGCACCACGAGGGCAGAGGCCAGTAGCTGGCCTCTACCCAGAGACTCAGATGCAGCAAACACTCTCGGATCTCAGGGACTATGGAGATTTGCCCTTTTATTATGCCCTCTTTTCTTGTTTTCTCTTTTCTTTCTTTTTTTAAAATAGCACAAATAAAAAATACTGTTCAATATCACTTATATGTGGAATCTAAAAAAAATAATACAAATGAACTTATTTACAAAACAGAGATAGACTCACAGACATAGAAAACCAACTTATGGTTACCAAACGGGAAAGGGTGGGGAGGGATAAATTGGGAATTTGGGATTAAGAGATACACACTACTGAATGTAAAATAGATAAATAAAGACCTACTGTATAGCACAGGGCACTATATTCAATATTATCATATAGGTAATAACCTATAATGGAAAAGAATCTGAAAAAGAATATGTATATATGTATAACTGAACCACTTTGCTGTACACCTGAAACTAACACCACATTGCAAGTCAACTATACTACAATTTAAAAAAAGAAAAAAAGAAAAGAAAAAATTAAAATGATTTTACTCTATTACCCCATATATGCCTCTATGCTCCAGTGAATTGACAGGCTTTATGTTATATTGTGCAAGTGAACACAAATCATAGAGGACTCTAATTGGGGGTGAGGAAGGACTTTAAACAGAAGCACAGTAGGAAAACTCACAAAGAAAAAAGTATTAGAACCTCTGAGGTTAAAAAAAAAAAAGAGTCACAGTTAAAAAGTAAATAACAAATGGGGAGAAATACTTGCAGCAGAAATGGCAGATAAAAGATTGAAACTGCTACATAAAGAACTTACATAAATCAATAAAAAGAGTAAAACATGTGCAAAAGACATGTTAGTTCTCAGAACTCAGCTCTACAAAAAGCGAAAAACATGAAAAAATTGTCATCCTCATAAATAACCAAAGAAACTTGAACTGAATCAATGTGATGCCACTTTTGACACTTTAGTGACAAACATAAGACGTAAAAGTGGGCTAACGTCTGGGATGAGCAGAGTATGGTGAAACATTCTCACTCTGCTGATAGCAATAAAATCAGTGCCTTTCTGAAAAGTAATTTAGTAATTCATACCAAAACCCACAATAAAGTAAACACTGAGATGCTAACTAGTTTGGAAGCTCAGCTGAAAGTGCTGATTTCATAGCATCATAACCAAAATCTAGAATCATCTAAAGACATCAGGCAAATGACTCAAAGTCTTGGTCTAAAATATTGTGATAACAGTATCTCTCAACCTCCAAGAAATGTGAACATGGCTTTTATTTGATTAGAGTATTTAGGTTATAGTATATTAAATCAAAAAATGTTAAATTAGTCTCATTGCCTTATAGTCAGTCTGGATGTAAACTCTTTCCCACTGACTGTGCCAGCCTAACCAGCCTCCAAAGGTGGAATTGGCTCCATCACGGCCTGCTTACCACATTATCCTGGGCAGCCCACTTCTAAACTCAATAGAAACACACATTTGTCAATAGAAAATATAGTTTTCCACACTTTCACTGGGGATATGGATAGGACTGGATTTGAAGTTGGAGCTTTTTGCTCGGATGAGTTATATTTTAATTTTAAAAAGTTGTAAAATTTCACTATGTCAAGCATTCTTAGAATAATTAAGCCATGTCTCAGTATTTTTTAACTGCTTTCATCACAGTTAAAGATTTGTTGAAATGGAATTGGCTATGGAGAGTACAAACCCACATGTAAAGTGATTATTCTTACTGAGTATCTCTACCAGTTTGCTGAGATTGTTCTCTTTAACAGAGCTCAGATATCTTCTGGTTGCCAGATTCATGCAGGGATTAATTTCTAGCTTATTGAGTGATGAAATACATTTATCTTTCAGTCACTTGTAAATTTGTTATCCCAAACATCATGTTCATAAATGAGAGAAGAGACTTGCAATTTTTATGGTTATGACCAAGGTTTGAACAATCCCATTATTGTCTGTTTCTACACAGAGCCAAGAAGACAAGTTCTACCTCCTAAAGGAACAGAATGATCTAAAGATCTGAGCCAATCAACCCGGTTTGTCTCTGCTCCTTGAACCTCCTCTTTCCTGCACAGAGCCAGACATCCCAAGCCAGCCACTTTCTGTGTCCAGAAATATCGTTGATTTCATTTCTTTCACAGCTTGGGTCAAATTTTATTCTTGAGTACTCATAAATCTACTTCTGTTAATTGTGTGGACTTGTTGATTTCAGGGCCAGAAACCCAACTTTAACTAGTTCAGACAAAAAGGAAATCTGCTGTAAGAGTAAAAAGTATAAAATCAAAGGAAGAATTGAAAAAAACAAAATGCAAGAAGGGCTGGGGGGCAGCTGGGCTCCGGGGCAACTGGAACCAGGAACTATCTGGTGTCTCTCTGCCTCTCTCTGTCTCTCTCTCAATTTACAGGCCAGCCGGAATGTGTCCCCCTCCCGGCTCCAAAGCTCCCAGACCTCACTCAGAGCTTCTATCACCACAGAGAAACTGGCTCCTTGCTACAACTCAGAAAATTCTTGGGGAAACACACTGATTGGTTTAGCTGAGTCAGCCCCCGCAGAAGGCCCGGAGGAAGGTTCCCGTGGTATAGATCACATGATCCCAGAGACTGGTAAATATTGTGAATGATGCAGCCATCAAAAGGAGCGTCCACTGGAGCTTCTTTTTAGATTTGCTTTTGAAAACTCTGTTCAGTATTTCTATAATCAGTCATAAGAAACATACTTCTGTGAAAATAAACTAGTGAAAATGTCATTTTTAAATTGCGAAAATATAACAAAATTAGAGAAGAAAATTAAAATCAATCACAATCTCATCACCTAAATATTTACATTTTAGGGCATATCTTTCCAGTCTTTTCTATATACATGTATTCTTTCCTATATATAGTATATAACTGAGATCGTATCAAATATACAATTCTATATTGTGCTGTTCACTTGAATGTAAAAAAAATTATTGATAACCTTTTATACTTATAAATCCCCTTAGATAAGGGGCTCTATAATACATCAGAAGATGCGTGAACTTCTTGACTTTATATGCAAAATCTTATAAGCATATTGGTGCGTATTTCTTTCGGGAAAGGGTCCAAATTTTCACCAGATACTCAAAGTGGTCCGTGACCAAGAAAAAGGTTAAGAACTATGGCATTCAAGTTTTCAAAGCACTTCCACACACATTACAATAGACTCAGAACTGCTGCATATTTAATATTTTACTTGCATCTAGTCACAAGTGACACAAAGGTTGGTGTCATTAGGCACAGGCACACTGTAACTTGTAAATGAATGAATCTGAATCACAAATGTTCATGCCAGGCCCTTAGCTTGTGGGCGAGCCTAGCTGGTGTCCACCAGCATCTCCGCTCAGCCAAGCACCCTTATCCTCACATAATGACTAATGCTTGTGAATGTCAAAACAGCCTGTTTCTATAAACTCTGAAGGTTAACAGTTGAAGGGGGCTGGCAGGTGCAGGGAGGGGAGCGGTGTGCTATAGAGATAAGATTATGAGAGAGAACACAAGATCTGAGGGGCTTGCGGTTAGGGTGCTGCTGGTGAATTACAGAGGCATGGATAGAACTGGCTGAACCAATTTAGCCTAAAGCTATTTCACTGCCTGAATTACTAGGGCTCCTAGGCACTGACAGAGCTTGGAGCAGTGCCTTCAAGACAAGATCATTCAGATAATTCAAAGCCAAAAGCAGACGTTTTAGGCAAAGTATTAAGTTCATCTATATAAATTAAATAGCCAACTATTATTCAAGTGTCCCCTTCGTGGTGAATTGTATACAACTTCAGTGGATTTAACCCTCTTTGATTCTGCTCTGATTAAACTATTTGATAGCGGCAAACTTTCCTTCCATCCAGTGCAGCCTTGTACGCTCTCTTTACCTCACAGAAGTAAGTCATGTTCTCTGTTCCTAGGCACACACTTATCTTAATCTTCGCTTGCCAACTCAATTGTGGTATTTCACTGGAATACCCTTTCACCCTCAACAAAAACCACATACACATTTAAACTTGCCTTGGGTCTCCATTCTGCAGGGGAGCCCAGGTCCAGCGTAAACAACCCCCAGCTGCCACTTTAATGGTACATTCTCAGGTAGAGCCAGGTCTCCACCTGCTTTGTGTTATCAGGCTGCTACTTAAAATGCCTCTGTCACCCTCAAAAGTATAATAGCCAATTATTTAACCAGCAGACGCGAGTTTATTCAAGAATAACCAGAAGAACTGCAATCCGGGATACGTGAAATATAGCGGAGCATAGGCAAGTGCAGAGACAAGGAAGGGGAACTTGTTTTTATAGGGGAAAAAGGGAGAGTTGGGCGGGGCTGAAGTAACCAAAGAGTCCATTGGAGGAAGCTGAGAATCCAAAGTATGGAGGCTTCTCATTGGTTGGACTGCTAGTC